>NC_138060.1:8489227-9089227 GCF_964194185.1 Rhinolophus hipposideros | reverse complement strand
ATCTCCAGAAATTCTATTCGGTTCTTTTTTAAAATTTCAATCTCTTTCGTAAAATGCTCATGTTCTTCTTTGATTGTGTTTCTGAGTTCATTAAACTTCCTTTCTGTGTTTTCTTGCATCTTGTTGAGTTTTTTCAGAACTACAATCTTGAATTATCTATCATTTAAGTCACATATTTCCACAGCTTTAAGTTCCTTTTCTGGAGACTTTTCGCTTTCTTTCTGAGCTGTCTTGTTGCCTTTGTTATTCATGGCAATTAATGATTTATTATTTCTCTTCCTAGACATCTACAGGAGTGGCTTCTGCAACAGGTTGATAGGAAGAGGTCTTTCTTTTGTTTTCCAATACTTGTTGGTAGAATGCTTTATTTACTCTCCAACTGCAGCCTTTTTTCCCCTCTCTCTTACAGTAGTGCTATGTTTTCTCTGCACTATTCCAGCTTCTCAGGCAATAGTGGGATTCCCTGGGAGATGGGCTTCTCCTCTGTTAACAGTTTGCCTGGGTCATAGGGTGCCACATCCCTGTGGGGATGTGGAGAGCTTTTGAAGTTCCAAAGCTCTTTCTGCACCAGATTCAGAGCCCATATGTTTCTGTAGTTCTGTTTACTCCTGCAGGGATCCACCCAGATTGGTGGGGCAAGGGGCGGGGTGAGTTGTGAGAGGTGGCCCAGAGCAATGGCGGTGACCACCACCACAGCTCTCCCGCTTCCACAGCTCCCTCCCCTTTGCCGGAACTAGTTGGGCTGTGAATCTATGTCTGCGGTCCACAGTTCCCAGAACTGCAAACATTCTGCTCCATTGATCCGACATTGCCACTGCCCCGCCTCCAACACCGGACAGGCGGGGGCGGGGAGAGCCCCAGGAGGACAGGGAGGGGGCGGCCAGTCCCAGCGCCCAAGGCCTCCGTTCTCCACTCGGCAGTGAGGGCCCAAACCACTGTCTTCAGCCTTCTTCCTCCAGTCCCCCCTCCGATGCCTCTGCTGTGAGCGCTGGGCTCATCCGTGCCACATGCTGCCCCCTCAGTCCTGTGAGCCACAAGCAGAGCCCTAGCAGTCCGAGTTCTTCCCTCTCCCGCAGCTGCGGTAGTTCTGGAATGCAGCGAGCTCGGAGCACTGAGCTAGGTCTGCGTCCTGCGCCCCTGCGGCTCCTTCTCCACACTTCTCCTTTCCCTCCTCCCCCACTCGATTCTCCCACCTTTAGGTGAATTCAGTAGTGGGCCTCTTCGTCTTGCCTGTCTGCTGTGCAGGGAGTCCTTTGTGGAGTTATTGTTGTTCAATTAGCTGTAAATTCCAGGGGAGCGTTACAGAGGCTCACCTCACGCCACCATTTTGATGACCTATCACTGGCTGCGTTTCATTAATTTTTTATTTATAGTCACTTTAGAAGTTTCAGAAAAATTAAAAAAGAGGAAAATAAATTAAAAGGAAGAAAATTTAATTTAATTGGAAAATTTAATCAAAGTTAGTTAAATTTTTAAATTTAATTAAATTTTAATTAAAAATTTAATTGTCATCTAACCTTTCAGAGATAGCTATTGATAACATTTTGGAAAAGTGTTCTTTTTAATACATAATTTCAGAACTAAGACCAAAGTGTACTTGGTATTTTGTAACCTAATTTCTTTCCACCAATTATTGTGGAGAAATGTGCTATTTTTCATTTAATCGTACTTAATGGGAAAAAGTTCTTATCATAAAATATTCTTCTACAGCATTATCGTGCCTAATGCAGACTATTACATTGCCTAGAAGAGTTTATTTAACCATTCCTCCATTACTGGATATTTTGAAGGTGTCTCCAATTTTCACTATTTTTAAAAAATGGTTGGACATCCATGGAGCTCAATGATATGCAGATCTATGATCTTTTCTTCAGATAAATTCCTCGGAGTGGAATTTTCAATATCCAAAAGGAAAAACATTGTTAAACTTTGGTATAGTCAGTGGATATCTATTGTAATGCATTATTTCTTCAAAAATGCTCTGTAAAAATGTGGCTTGGAACATATGATGCTACAGGTCTTTGTCTCTCTAACCAATAGGATCTTTTTTCAGTTCCATTGTGAGATCCACATTCTCTTTTTTGTGGCAGTTGGGATAGATTTTAAAATTCCTTTTGATAGGAAATAATCCTTTCCTGTTGCCATTAAGCTGTAATTGGATTATACAAAAATATGAAACCCAAGATACTTATTGTGCAACCTCTGGCAATAGCATCCCTAAATGTTATCTTTTCATCACTTGAAGGTCAGTATTTTGTGTGTTTCATTGTTTACCAGTTTGAGGTTCAGCTAGAGTGAAGAGCTTCAACTGCTCTTGACCATCTCTACACTTTCCTTTTTCACTTTTTGGACTGGTAATGATAATTTTTATAGGCCAAAATGAAAATGAAAAACATGACATCCCAAAACTTCAACAAATTTATAAACCGATGTTCACATAAATGTCCTCTAGTGGCTTCTTCTTGGAATTAGAATACATCTCAACCACTCACACTGGCATGCAAAACCACAGAAGAAATAGCCCCTTGCTATTTCTCCAAAGGCTCAGCTGCCTCTCTTGCCTTTGCCTACTAACCCTAGGCACCATTAACCCTAGGCACCCTAAACATTCTCCGGGTTCTTTAACACACCAAGCGCTTCTGATATTAGAGTGTGTGCATGAGCTGTTCCCTCTGCCTGGCATGATTTTTGCTCCTTCTTGTCATTGAAATCACAGCTCAAATGACATATCATCACAGACCTTACCTGGCCGTTCAATCTTAAGACGCAAGTGTTGGAGAGGCTGTGGAGAAAAAGGAACCCTCATACACTGTTGGTGGGAATGCAGACTGGTGCAGCCGCTATGGAAGGCAGTGTGGAGGTTCCTCAAAAAATTACAAATAGAATTACCATATGACCCAGCAATCCCTCTCCTGGGTATCTACCCAAAGAATTTGAAATCATTTATACATAAAGACACATGTGCTCCAATGTTCATTGCAGCTTTGTTTATGGTGGCCAAGACATGGAAACAACCAAAATGTCCTTCGATAGATGAATGGATAAAGAAGTTGTGGTATATACACACAATGGAATACTATTCGGCATTAAGGAAAGATGATATAGGAACATTTGTGACAACATGGATGGATCTTGAGAGTATAATGCTAAGCGAAATAAGTCAGACAGAAAAAGCAGAGAACCCTATGATTTCACTGATATGTGGTATATAAACCAAAAACAACAAAAGAACAAGACAAACAAATGAGAAAGAAAAACTCATAGACACAGACAATAGTTTAGTGGTTACCAGAGGATAAGGGGGTTGGGGGGTGGGAGATGAGGGTAAGGGGGATCAACTATATGGTGATGGAAGGAGAAATGATTCTGGGTGGTGAACACACAATGGGATTTATAGATAATGTAGTACAGAATTGTACACCTGAAATTATGTAATATCATTAACAATTGTCACCCCAATAAATTAAAAAAAAAAGATGCCTCTCACTCACTCTTTCTGACATCACCCAATTTAAGTCTCTGCACTGCACTTGTCATTTTTTGATCTTGAATGACATCAAGGACCTCAACTGTCTTGTTCCCTGATGTATCCGTTACAACTAGCGCCTGGTACATGGTAGGTGCTCAATAAATATTTACTGAAAAATGTTGTTGAATGAATTATGAAAAGAAAGCGTGTTATATCCTGCTTAAAACTGCCATCAAAACTTGAGTTCTGGAAGGAGAGGAATGTTGTAATGAGAATAAGGTGAACTTCTGTAAGAACAATATCTGTTTACAACTAGTCTTAGGAAACCAGTTGTGAGCAGATCTATAGATACTGAATAGGATAAGACAATCTTAGAGACTTTAAAGTGTCAGAGAAACTTCCTTCTAATTGTCAAAAAGTGATGGAAGGAGATAAGGAACAGGGGTTGGAGAAGAAACGGAAGGCAGAAGGAAAGAAGGGAAGAAGGGAGGAAACGAGGAAGGGAGAAAAAGAATGAATTCAAAGTGGGTCTTTGAAATGCTATGTGGTTGAGATCTCAGAGAAGTACAATCCACATGTAATAAATAGGCCCACAGTAAGCAAGAATGATGTATTATAGGGCCAGGAAACCAAGGAGCGTTTCAAGGAGAAACTTGAACTGAGCTCATAGAATTAGTAAATGTTTCTTTTCTAATAGAAAGAGATGGAAAAGAAAAATACAGAAGAGCCTGAGCAGAGGTGAGGAGAAATAAAAGTGCATGGCTGGTTCAGAGAAATGGAAGTCATTTTGTGGGGCTGGTAGGTGAGATAATCCTGACTGCTAGTATGCATACAGAGGGCGCTAAAAAAATTCACGCACATTTTAAGAAAGGAGAAAAATGTATTAAAATTGTAATACTCAATGTATACCGACAACGAAAGATGAAGACAAGTCATGTGTATACGTTTTTTTGGCACTCCGATATATTTAGCACATTCCTTCCTCAGGAGCCATTGCACGGCCTGGCCAGTTCTGACCAGTAACAAGAAGAGAAGTGAGTCCTGTGTTCCATGTTCTTAGTGGTTTCCCTCAATTTTCTTTTTCCATTTTTTTTTTCTTGACATCTTTATTGAGATATAGTACACATACCACCCAATTCACCCACTGAAGTGTACGATTCAATGGCTTTTAGTATATTCACTGAGATGTGCAACCATTACTACAATCTAATTCCAAAACATTTTCATCACCTGCAAAAGAAAGCCCATACCAGTAACAATCAGCTTTCATCCCCACCCTCCATCCCCAGGAGAACACTAGCCACTTCACGTCTCTATGGATTTGCCTATTCTGAACATTTTATATAAAGGAATCACACAATATATGGTCTTTCCTGACTGGTTTCTCTTACTTAGGATAATGCTTTCAAAATTCATTCTTGTTGTAGCTTGTATAAGTACTTCAGTCCTTTTCATGGCTCAGGGATATTCCATTGTATGGAGACACCACATTTTACAAAGCCATCCATCAGCTCGCTGTGGTATCTCATTCCAGTTTTGATTTGCATTTCCCTAATGACTAACGCTGCTGAACATCTTTTACTGGGCTATTGGCTATTCTATTCTGCCCAGTCTATTCTTCACACACTAGCAGAAGTATCGTCTTTAACCTACACTAGGTCTCGATACTCCCTTACTGAAGACTTTCAAAGGCTACCCATTACACTAAACACTAAAATCCAAATGCCCCCTACAATATAGTAGACTCTGCATGATGCTACAACTTGCAATGATTTTACTAACTCGCATGTTTGTGGAGTATGTGTTCGTCTTCCCACTCAAAAGGGCAGAAATAATGTCTGCCTGTCCTCCATGCATCCCCATGCCTAGAACAATGCCCAGCGTATGGTAAAACAAATGGTCACCAAATGCAGGAAAAACTAAAAAATTAAAAAATACATGATTCCACCAACATATAGCTAAATAATGCACAGTACTATATGGATGAAAAGTGAAATAAATGTGTGCCCTTCATTTATTTAGGTGGAATAATAATACTTTATTAACTTTTCTCATAAAAATATACACTAGCTAATATAGAAATAGAGAGTAGAGACTATATTGAAAGTAGACATACTTATTGTACTTAATTCAATTCAATCACATTCTCTAAAGAGTGTTGTCAACTGTTGTGATATTCTCAACCAGTACAACTCATATCCACGTGCTGTACATCTGTCACTCAGAAATATAAAAAAGAAGAATAAATTAGTCAGACAACAGGCCTATTACCATTATGCAGATTTATAATGCAGGCTTTTTTGCATAGGTTGTTGTTGATGTGTCTATTCTGATTCTGTTAACAATGAACTTGTCACAGACAAATGAAAGTGTCAGCAGCATCATTGTAAGTCTGTGTCTTAACGCACTTTAAGAGTATTGTGATTCTCCCACAAGTCAACCTTTGTTAAATAAAACATAAAAGTGATTTTGAACTATGCTATAAGATTAAAGTTTCTTTGGGATTTTGAGGTTGCTGTTGCCACACCCCAATTTATTTAAAGTAATTGGAAGTTAATAGAGAAAGAAATTATTCATGCCATGTGTTACTTAAAAATGAAAAACCATCAATTCTATGGTTTGTGATCTCTTACACAGAAAATGACTTTTTTCCTTTGCCTTTCTAAATGCATGGCTTAGAGGATTCAAAAGAAAATAAAACAGAAAGTAGGTCCCACCTAAGCCTCCCTGTCTTCTCATACTTTTCTACATATTTGTCCCCAAGAACTCATCTTGTTCTTTAATAATTTAAACTTGTTTTACCTCTCCCATAAAAATTCTAACCAGTCCATCTATCTTATCTTGAGTCATCCACTTCTTCCCACCTTTTCACTCAACACCCTGATCTAGGACACTCTCATTTCTCTCCAGGGTGATAGCAACCACCACACTGCTCTCCCCACCTACACTCAGGCTTCCCTTCAGCCCCCCACGCCCCCCCAGGCAAGTCAGATCATGCCACTCCCACCATTACTGAACAAATGAACCAGTCAATGAATGATTAACCCATAGGGGAAGAAGCAATAATTCTAACAATAATCTCCTCATATGTATAAAGCATTGGTTCATATCTTCAAACCAGCATTTTGACGGAGATGGGTGGAAATTATTGTTATTTCCATTTCACAGGTGAAGAACTGTAACCAGAACAATGGGATGATTTGTCCAGGGTTATACAGCTAGTTTGGGGGCAGAGCCAAGATTCTAACTTAGAATTCCAAATTCCCTGTCCTTTGTTCTTTCCATGGCACTGTTTCTTCTGCCTTCCCCATCAAAACACACACACACATACACACACACAAACACACACACCAATTCAATAAAATCTAGGGTGCCTAATCTGTTTCAAAACAAATCTAAAAGCTAATTACATTTTTCTGTCTTTAGACTGAGAGAAGCTATTGCTTGAACATCTGAAACAGCAGAAGTGTACAAGTGAGAAATTATTTCATTTCCAAACTAGAACCAATCATGCTGTCCCCAAAACCGCCCAAGAAGAAACTCCCAATCTCAGAACATGCGCACAACTCAAATTATCAGGAAAGCCATTGAGATAAGAGAGCCATGATCTCCTTTCTAAAGAGCTGCCTCAAATTAACATTCAGCTGAGTGAATCTGAAAAATGGGAAAGATTAAAATGCTCCTTGACACTTTTCTTCCCTTCAAGCAAGTTATTAAATGAGACAGAGCCCTTTGTGAGGCCTGTTTCTCTTATGGCTCACAGGAGGAACTCACTGCATGATGAAAGGGTGCTCTGATTAAGCAGGGCAAAGGAGACTGGAGAAAAGGTAATGAAAAAGTAAGAAGGGAATCATAGCGTGTCTCCATACCAAAATACATCTTAAAACAGGAGGCAGGCAGGGGACACCGTGCCTCAAAACTGTTTCACTGTGCCATCTTATTTCTTACGAACCATCTTCATCTTCTCTCTCATGCAAGACAAGAATGACAACTTCTCCTCTGGGGAAGGTGGTTAGGTAAGTGCAAATGAGCCAACATTTTCATGCGTGACTTGCAGAAGCTGGCTACCATATGGTACATTTTCTATTACTCTGGTCAGAAAGTGAGCTCAGAAACTAATGGGAACTAAAGGGTAATCAAATAAAATTATCCTAGATCAAGGAGTCAAGGGCAAAAAAAGAAAAGGGATGAATCAGGGCTTGAGTCAAAAATACATACGATGTCAAAAATTCTTCCTCCAGACAACCCTCCTTGTTTCCGCAGGTATGCATTCCCTCTTTCCCATCACCTTACAATTTTTGCTTTGTTAGTGCCACACCCCTCCCAGTTCAGTTCCTCTTTTTTTTTCCTCTTGATTTCTAAGTATGGGAATTTGTAACAAAACAACTTTCAGATGCCTAGGTAAGTGAAAACAGTGAAGCCCTGATATGCCAGAACACTGTTGCACCTCATGTCTGTCCTATGTCACTGCTGTACTGTACTCCCACTTTCACCAGTTAGAAGAATCTCTCTCTCTCTCTCTCTCTCTCTCTCTCTCTCTCTCTCTCTCTCTCTCTCTGTCTCTCTGTCTCTGTCTCTGTCTCTCTGTCTCTCTCTCTCTCTGTCTCTCTCTCTCTCTCTGTCTCTCTCTCTCTCTCTCTCTCTCTCTGTCTCTCTCTCTCTCTCTCTGTTCTTTAAATACTCCATACTTTTGATTCTTTGGGACATTCAGAAATGTTCTTTCCTCCTCCTGGAATGCTTTGTTTTTCTTCTCATCCTTCTTTGGATGCCTGCCTTGACCCTGTGCCCTCTGCCCCTCCTATCCAGACCTGATTAGTTCACTTTATCTTGCTCTCATGGTATTTGTCACAGAAACAAAAGTAATTAATGAGGTAATTATAATTATTTATTGTTTGTCTCTCCCAATAGAATGGGCATTCCAAGAGGATAGGAATATGATCTAATCTTCCTTGTACTGGAGAAACCAGAGGCAGGCTACATGGCACTAAGGACCAAGACGCAATAGCGCTGCCCCTCCTCCATGGAACATGTTCCACCATCTCTCCTGCTGCACCAGAAATCTAAGCATCATTCTTCATACCTGTCTCTCTCTCACCCTCACATCTAACCCATCACCTAGGACTGAGAATTTTCTCTCCTAGCTAATGCTCTGCCAACCACTCTCCAAGTCCCCTTGACAACACAAGTCTAAGCCACTGTTCTCTCCCAGTTTTCTCCTCTCTGGTCTCACTACATCTCTCTTGCTCCTTTTCCTTCCGTTCTCCACTTAGCAGCCAAAGCATGCCTCATGAAACATCTATGATGCTACAGCCCTCCCTATCCTATTGTTCTTAGGATAAAGAACAAAAGTCTTAATTAATCTGCAAGGCCTTTGTAGAGAAGTCTGCTGTGCACCTAACCCACCTCCATTAGAGCCAGTTCTCCCTATACACAGCCACTCTGGCCATCTTACTGTCCTGTGGCCATGCCAAGCCCTTGGTGTCACATGAACTTACATGAATGCTCCCTCAGTCTACAGTGATCTGTCCAACCTCTCTCCTCCATTAACTCCAATATTCACCAATGATACATCTGCTCAGGGGTTAATATCCAAAATTGATTGAGAACTCACGCAACTCAACACCAAAAAGACTAACAATCTAATTTTAAAAATGGGCAGAGGACCTGAATAGACATTTCTCCAAAAAGGACATACAGCTGACCAATAGACATGTGAAAGGATGCTCGACATCCGAATCATCAGAGAAAGACAAATAAAAACCACAATGAGATACCACCTCACTCCTGTCAGAATAGCTCTCATTAATAAATCAACAAACAACAAGTTTGGCGAGGAAGTAGAGAAAATGGAACCCTTGTGCACTCTTGGTGGGATTGCAAATTTTTGCAGCCACCATGAAAAACAGTATGGAGGTTCCTCAAAACATTAAAAATAGAACTACATTATGACCCAGCAATTCCACTTCTGGGTAATTATCTAAAGAAATCCAACATACCAGTTTGAAAGGGCATATGCACCCCTATGTTCATTGCAGCATTACTTAATAGCCAAGATATGGAAGCAATCTTAGTGCCCATCAGTAGACAACCGGATAAAGAAGAGGTGGTACATATAGTGGAATACTATTCAGCCATAAAACAAAATGAAATCTTATCATTTGTGACAACATGGATGGATTGGAAGGTATTATACTAAGTGAAATAAGTCAAGCAGAGAAATGCAAATACCCTATGATCTCACTTCTGTGTGGAATCTAAAGAACAAAATAAACAAAACAGAAATACACTCAGAGATACAGAGAACAAACTGATGGTTCCCAGATAGGAGGGGGGGCGGACTCCTAAAAAAAAAAAAAATTTGCCCACTTTTTTGGACTGGGTTAAAACAGGTGAAGGGATTAGGAAGTACAAATTGGTACCTATGAAATAGTCAAGGGGATATAAAGTTCAGCATAGGGAACATAGTCAATAATATTTTAATAACCGTATAGTACCGGGGGGTACTTGACTTATCAGGGGATCACTTCATAAATTATATAAATGTCTAACTGCTATGCTGCACACCTGAAATTAATATAAAGTAATATTGCATGTCAAATGTAATTGAAAAAGGTTAAAAACTTTCGTGGATGGATGGATAAATGAATGGATGTATGGATAAATGAATGAATAGTTTCAGGTGCCATTTATCTATCATCTAAGTATTACAAAATCCCCACAGGGACCAACTAGGTAGCATAAATGTGTGCATTATGCTGGGGGTTAGTGGTGGAAAGTGCACTGAATTTTAAAATATTATTGAAACCTTAAGTTGGCCAAACAAAAATTTTGCCCACTTTTTTGCAGCTTTTAATTTAAGCCTTTGAGAAGACTTTCCAAAAAGCTCCTCCCTCAAGTCCCACCTACCTAGCCCTCAGAGAGGAAGGAGGGCTTTGTTGCTGACAGTTCATGACCACTTGACCTCTGCCCTCAGAAGGCAAGTTCTGTTCAGAGGAAGCAAAGGGTGTCCACACAAGTGTAAGTCCAGTGAAGAAGGCTACACATAACCCAGAAGCCAGACACTAGAGTTCCCACATCCACTTATTTCGATTCATTTCATGGAATTTCAATGACTAAAAGAAGTTTAAAACTTAAACGTATGGTATAACTCTAGCAATTCATTTGTTCATTTTTTTTCAAAAAAGAAGAAAGAAAAAGTTAAAGTTTGTAACAATAGACTGAAAACAAAAACATTTCCTGGCAGCAAAAGCAGGATTGTGGCTTTGAAATTCTGTCTTTTTCCTTCATGGAGAAAGCAAAAACTTGCAAGCTTAAAAAAAAAAATATGTTTCCTTTTGGTAAACTCACAGGACCTTGGCTGTTGCTTCCACACAACGTCAACTGTTTTTTGCTGATCTATGCTTTGACCATGTAGAAATGTTCAAATGAAAAAAATCAAGGTCATTTTCACTTATCCTTCTTAATCTTTTCTGTGAAGAGACCTAAATATAGTCTAGGTTTACATGTGATTTTACAAAATTTTTGCCTTTAGAAATCTGTTTTCCTTTAACTGCAAACCACCTGATTGTGATTTTTCCCTTGCCATAAATCTGAATTTTTACTACATATTATCTGGGATTCACAACAGATGGGCTGTGAACCAAGAAAAATACGATGGGAGGAAAGAAATGATAAAAATTATTGGGCAAAACTACACAGGCTATGAAACAATTCTCAGATAGGATATAATGGTGTGGGAAGAGGTAGTCCTACGAAAACAAAAAATGATCTGACAACTAACTTTAATGCAAAAAAGAAAACATTTTCTTAATAAAATTATAGAAACAGTTGCATCACCTTTAATGTTGTTGCAAACAAGAAAGAGAGAAGAAGGCTTGCCAGTATATCAACCATATTTTTACGCCCTGCCATCAAAAATTTCTTACCACGTTCTCTGTATCCTCTCTGGCCATCAAAGAGAGCAACTATTTTCAATGATGTTAAATCCACCAATTCCCATACTCCTGACTCAACACTGCATGTTTCTCTGCAGCCAAACTCACCAGACACTTTTAATCTGCCTCACAGAAAGATGCTATGGAAACCAATGTCCACTCAGACTGAAGTCTAGCCCATCCGAATCTTTTAGAGAAAGGACAAGAAAGAGCACAGTCAATTGACTAAATAAGTGCCTACAATTTTAAAAGTGATGCTAAAATGCATGATTAAAGCAGAATAACAATTTATACTTGATAAAAATACCTAAATAGGAAAAGTTTATTTTATCATATATGTACTATGTACGCTACCTCCATGTCAGTTCACTTCAAAGTTGTACATTAAAACAGATGTCTTCATGTTAGCAACTTGTATCTAATTTCTATAAGGTTCTCGCCTACAAAACTCCTCTGATGTACACTATTGTCTTGTTTTTTTTAAATCCATTAGCAGAAATTCAAGAACTGCCTTTATCTGATAGAACTCCATCTCTCATATTAAAAAGCCACTGATAAAACTTGACTTTCAATCAAAACCAAACGTTCATTTCTAAAAATCACACAGCTTTCAGCAAACTTAGAAAAGCATTCAGATTAGTTTCTGTTGTCAGTTTTC
Source organism: Rhinolophus hipposideros (assembly GCF_964194185.1). Classification (NCBI taxonomy): domain Eukaryota; kingdom Metazoa; phylum Chordata; class Mammalia; order Chiroptera; family Rhinolophidae; genus Rhinolophus; species Rhinolophus hipposideros. The sequence continues at coordinate 9,077,166 of NC_138060.1, read as the reverse complement.
AGAAGGATTTATCCCTTTTGTGTTAAAAGCTCATTTGGTCACAATAACAGAAATTGCTTTGGGGTAGGGAATGAAGGTGAATATGTTGTGAAACTCAAGGACAGGAAACAGCTCAGGAAAGATGGGACCCAAAAAACTAGACAGCCAGCTTCTGGGTCTCTTGACCTCTCTGTGTGAAGTCCTGTCATTTCTTCATCTCTCTCTATCATTTTCAGGCTTCTCTCTATACATCAGCGTTCTCTGCACACTAGGAAGGCTTGACAGAAACTGACCATTCCCTCAACTCGCAAATTGTGGGTTCCCAAGTCAAATGATTGCACCAACTACCTTTTCTGACACTACATTTCCAGATGAAATTCAACTGCCAATCAGCTCTCAGCAGAGAGGCATGTAAAGCAATCTGGAACTCGTCAAGCAAATGATGTGTATGCATTTCCTGTGACCTAGACAGCCTACTCCAAGGAAAATTTCACACAGGTTTGTAGAGATACATGAATAAGGCTGTTCTTTGTACTGCTTGTCGTGGCAGAACTTAGGAGTCCATTACTGGGAGACGAGACTAAGTAAAATTCAGTGGATGCACATCACAGAGTATTATGCAGCAGTTAGAAGCAAAGGACTACATATAGCTACGTGGGGGATCTTTGCTGAGTTCAGGACTTTGGCACACACAATGGAAGCCCCATATGGACAGAAGAGAAGTCGCAGGAAAGAGGGCTGCAGCAGGATGGTGGACGTGCAATTGTCCTTTACAACAGCACCCCATTGGGCAAGAGTGCAGCCCGGTGTATTATGGGTTGTGCTCCAGGGAGGAGATCCACCCCTTCTTACAAGGCTTGAGAGAGCTGCCTTGCCTGCAGGTAAAACAAGGCCCAAAAAGGCTGTGTGTAGGGGCGGGCTATTCAGGGGAGTTATATGCTCATGCTGATAGCACCTGGAGAAACTTTTGGGAAATTGAGGCTGGGTGCAGCCCACCCCACTGGAGAGAAGGAAGGAACCCCCCAATCCCAGCCAGCTTTCAGTTAATGGGAAGAGGACACTGGATCCTGCACTGACATCCTATTGGTCACTGCAAATCTTAAATACATAGTGCTTAGTGAAAAAGGTAGAAAATAGAAAGAAGAACTGTAAAATAATAAGGAGTACCATTTGCATAAAGAATGGGGCACATACGAATGAAATGGAGTGAATGATGAACAAATAAAAATGATCTTTCACAGAACAATGAGGATAATGTGGCAGCAACAGACCAGGAGTCAACTGAACCCTTTCTACTGGAGATCCCACAATAACAACAACAAACAAACTTCTAAAAATAAATAAATGAAAGAGTTACATGGCTGCAGTTTCAGAAAGGCTGTGGGTCTCAGGCTGAGAAGACAACCTCAAAGCTGTATATGAAAGCCTGTCACTAATCATTTGTACAGACATTAAACGCTTATTCTGAACCAGAAATGAATGTTGTTTTACAGTGAAGCTGGAATGACCTTTAAACAACAGCCTCTCTTGGCCACCGGGATATTTGTCACTGAATGGTAGTCTGTTAAGACATAAGATCAACTCTTCTTTACTTTGAAGGTGGTCGTGATGGTAAGATTAAATATCCTCTTGACCCCCCAAATAACATAAATAACAGCTCAGCAACGTAATGCTTCATTGTTGTCAAGGAAAATCTTGTCCATGAGCTGGTAAGCATTTGTAGAGAAAGAGGAAAAACAATGTACCTGGCAAATGTTTTGATAAATCACTACATCTCGGTAACGTGTCTGAAGGCATGTGGCATACATTGATTTCTAGATTTCTGATCTTAAAAGTCTTGAGCACATTCAAGATCTGCAAAATCATATCTATTTCAATGCTTATCACCTTTTCAAATCAACTTGAAATGAATCTAAGATGGACTAATGTCTGAGAGTGTCTTTGACTAACGTGGAACAAGGTAAATTTCCTGTCAGAGGACAATTACACACTGGATTTTTAACGATCCACTTTCAGTTATACACCAACTTATATTTCTAGTTTTTGCCTTGTGTCAACAGACCAGACCAGCACTGCCAGAGGAAAGGTTTCAGGGGCAAAATGCCGATTAAAGCCAAGCTGGGGTTAAAAACAGGACAGCTCTTTTCCCTGGAACTTCTTGGGCTTGTGCAGAACACAGATGATTGGGTCTGAAGGAGAGAGGCCCCCAGCCACCAACAGGCAAAGAGAAGATTACTAGTTTATAGTGTGCAGAATGTCATGGTGACCCTTTGCTTGGATCTGAGGCTCCACAATTTATAGTTTGGTTGTTACGTGACCTCTGGGAGTTTATTGAGAATCATTAGTTCTCATTAGGAGACTTGTTTTTTAGCTCCAAGGTTTTTTATAGCTCATCTCCAAAATTCTTACAAAGGGCACTATGTTTATAAAACACGTCAACACCCAAGAACTTGGCTGAGCCAAGGCCACCCTGGGAAGTAGGTAACATCTGTTCTTGTATTCCAAACCTATCAGCTTTCTGTCCAATGCCACTCTGTTATTAAACCCTTCTCACCCAAACAGATAGCCAGGCATTCACACACCCTGCATCTTTGGGCCTCAAACACTCTTAACTTCTCCCCTCACTTGGGTTTTTGCTAGGAGACTGCTGATAATAAGTTGAATTCACAGTGTGCAAGAGTCAGTAGCTGCCAGTGTCCTAACACCCAGATTTTCAAAGGTAGGGGCATCTCAATGAGCAGAGCTGGTAGTAAGTAGCTCAGTGTACGTGCCACATTGGTTGTGAAGCTTCATCAAGCTACGTATGCCATTCCTTCTCTTCCCTCCAGTTTCTCTGTTCCCTCACCCCAACCCAAGATTCTCTCATGAATCAATGCCAAAGTGAGTCACTGTGAATGATGAAGGTGTGTGGTAATCTGTAGATGTTTTGATTCCAAAAAAAAATTCAAGAACCAGAATTTACATTGTTAGTGAAATTGTTTTCAAGCCTGGTTGCAGATTCGAAAATTATGTGGGAAAGCTATTTTTCTTTTTTTAAATACTGATGCCCAGTTCTACCTTATGTATGACAATTAAATTTTATTTCCTCATAGATATTGAATGGCATCAATATTTTTTTTTAAACTTTCCAAGTGATTCTAATTTACAGTCAAGGTTGATAACCGGCTTTGTCATTTCCAGATAGAATATTATATTTGTGCTTTAGGATCTACCGTGCTTTAACTCAAAGGAAAATTTTACAGAGAAATTTCAGTTACTCTGGCTGAGTGGAAGAAATACTTTTGATTAGTTTGGATAGCACATGATGTAATCAGTTTTTTTTCTTCCATCTCGGCTTAGGATGACAACATTGTGTCTTAAATTCTCATCTTCCTTAACCAACAGGGAAATCAGACTGGCTGAAGAGTCTGGTGAGAGGTGCTCTGGTACCCACTGGGGTGTGTCTGATGAAAGCCTTCTCTTGGCAGTTACATTCATGCGTGGAAAAGCAAACTATCGTACTGTGCTGTTGAACATGGAAATTAAAAAAAAAAGAAAAGAAAAGCCAAACCTATACCCTTAAGACACTCTACTTCTTCTTTATTTACTCTACTTAAGTTTACTCCATGCTGGCATTTTTATATTAAATTATTTTTCCTGCTGTCTTGTATTTGAAAGCCCTTTGAGAAGTCCGACATTAAATTGGCCACACAATAGAAAAATTGGGAGAAGCAGACTCCCTCCCACTCTCTTTTGTTAGCATGATTGTTTTTTATTAAGTCAAGTCCCAAATGAAAACCACAGGGGCCTTCCATCACAGACATCCATCATAAGCCATGTTGAAGGCATTCTCCGAATCCTATTAGAAACCCTGCTCATGTGAACATGGGAACTTGCTTGAAAATTCCGGTATCTAAGAAAGATTTCTGAGGGGTCGGTTTGGCAATAGAGGTACAGGAAAGGATCGCTAAACTAAATCACTCAGGATTAGAGAAATACCTCCCTAAAATAGCAGGGTTTTTTCCTATTAGAGTTTTCCAAAATGATAGCACCACAAAATCCAAGCGATTGTTTAATTTTTTGTGGGTTTGGCATTTCTTCTCCTCAGTTGCTTTTGTTTGTAATTATTTTCTATCTTAATTCCGATGCCTCCATACCAAATATTATGTACCACACATAAAGCAATGTTGGCCTGGTAGTCAAAGGATCTTCACTTGACACAGAAACTGCCATATATTTTCCTAACCACTACCAATAAAAATACTAAACGCAGCAATCGCTCATTCTGCTCGGTACAGATGCTTCCTGGCCGTGATTTATGGGATTTAGCTCTGGCTTTGTCACACCGCTATCACTTATTAAGTCCTACTGTGGGCTATACATCATGTTCTCATTTTAAGTCTAGTTTATTGTGTAATCCTCACCATGAATATTATTCCCCTCATTTTACAAAGAAACTTACTTCAGAGTGGTTAAGTTACTTGCTGAAGGCCACACAGCTAATATCAGAAGACCCAAAGAATGGAACTCCAGTGTGTGGCACTCCAAAGCCTATTAGCTCTCAATGACAACTCTATATTCCCTCATGTGACAGAGGCTATTGAACAAAATCTGAAAGGAAAACAAAAGCATGCGTAGCTTCTGGCCAAAACCCTCCCTAGGCCACCTTGAAGCGGAGGCCTAGGTCACGCAGAGAGCATGTCATTCATGTACAGCAGCGTTCCTCTGCTTCTCGCTATGAACAGTGTGGGCCAGATAATTCTGTTGTGGGGGGCTGTCCCACGCATTGTAGGGTGTTAACATCCTTAGCCTCTACCCACTAGGTAGCAGGAGAAACCCCTCCCCGTTGTGAGAACCTAAAATGACTCAACACGTTGTAAGAATGTCTTCTGGGGTCAAAATCATCCCCGATTGAGGACCAGTAACACAGACTCAAACGAGAATGGGGAGCCCAGGCATTCTGCAACCATCCCACCCATTACCAAAGGCTCCCAGTGACAACTGAGATCCAGCTAGATGAATGGATGCCACTAGAACAGAGGGGTTTGAAACTCCTCTAAAGCATTTATGCGCCATCAAACGGACTGGATAGGAGCCTGCACCACTACCCAAGTCAGTGAATCATTACTTTACAGATAGCCCCTGTCACATTCTTCCAGGATCAATCCAGATGGTGTCACCTTGCAATGTCTGGTTCATGTCACACCCTGAGAGATCTATTGTCTGCCCTGTGCTGTGGTCTCCATTTCCTGTCTTTCAAAAGCAGAACAGAAAATGGAGGCGGTAATAATGCAGGCAGAGTGAAGTCTTGAGGTCAGTGTGTAAAGTCTTGCTACTAGTCTGGTTTCCTTCACAGCATAAAGATTATTCCTGTTCTACAGAATGTCTCTGTATCATATATTCCAAGGACTTTTGACCTAACATTACATTGCCCCTCCTACTCTCACCCCTGCCAAGGAAAGTAGGCAAAATAAGCCACAAAACGTAGTTCTTTAAATGTCGGAATGTTAAGGCTTACATTAGAATTAAGACCTTGAGAGTCTCCATGTAATGAATTTTAACCTGAGCATCAGGCCGTGTTAGCAAAACAGAGTAACCATGACACAGATTTAATTTATTTGTTGGTCTTGGCACACTGATCTTCTTATCTCCCCAATTGTTGGTCCTGGTAGAATTGCAGACACTTTCAACTCTAGTTCAAGGCAATACCTAGGATGAAGGCAAGCCATGCCATTAACAGTTGATAACTGGGGGTGGGGGGTAAGGGATGGGGGCAGGAGTGGTCTAAGATTCCAAGGGTATTTTCTCCAGAGCAGCTTTCACAAGTCTGTCTAGATGTGTTTTTCGGTTTCAAACAAGCTCAAGACAGTGGGCTCTGCAGATTTACACACAACATTGAAAAGCTTTTATACCTTGTTTTTTTGGGGGGTCATTTTGCCTCCTGCAATCACTGGATGTCACAGGAGATATGGTCCCCTCATTGTCCTGACAACAGAATGCAACTAGGTTGGCTGCTAGCCACTGGGGCTTGGAAATGATATTAACACCACAGGGATACCTTTCCCTTGGCACTTTGTGGTCCCAAGCTGAACCAATGGCATTGTGTCCCTGTTAGCAATAACTCCAGAGGTTTTCCTCAAGTGAACTGGAGCCCAGACCCAAGCTTGGCCTTGAAAGCTCTTCCTGCCACTGAACTGAGCCAACAGAATGAGTTGTTTAAAGCAGAAAAGCCTTGTTGGAGCTCAGGACCTCTCTGTCCCTGCCAGATGACTCAAAGGATAAATCTGATTTTCCCTCCTTCTTGCTAATCTTCCTTCTGATGTTCAGGCCATGTGCGTGTCTCACAAACATTTTTACAAGTAGGAGAGCAAGGAAAGGAAAAACAAAGCAGCTCGTTCTCTTACCCCACCCCTTACATTTTTTTTTCTGGTAAATAAGCCTCAGGGAACTAAGAAATCATTGGCTGAAATAGGCACATCTGAAAACTTGTGAGTTTTCCCTATTCAGGATTATGCCATCCTCTGGTTTTATCAATAACTGTGGGTTGGCTAGTTCTTACCTTGGTGCTGGGCATTGAGGCTGGTACGTCAGGAGCACCTGATGTACTTGTAAACCAAGTGAGTCCCAAGGCCATTCTTGTCATAGTTTAGAGAATGGCAGTAATGGAACACAGAACAGAAATCAACACAGAATTCAAGTACATGAGCTATTCACATAGTCACCCAAAGAAATGCCACAGGAGGAGCCGCCTAACTGGTCCCTCTGCTTCCTCTCTTAACCTCCTGCAGTCTATATTCCATAAAGCAATCAGAATGACCAGGTGGAAATTAGGCCATGTTATCCCTCCGCTTACAACTATAAAAGCCAAAGTTTGATCATGGCCTCCATGACCTGGCCCATGGTCAGCCACCTCTCTGATCTCGTCTCCTACTTTGCCCTCGTGGTGACTCCAGTCCAGACCTCTGGCTTTCTTTCTTTTCTTTGGTGAATGAAAGGGGAGCTGTGCAACAAAACTCACAGGCTTGAGGGGCCACATGGAAGGCCTGACAAGCTCAGTGACCAAAGGTAAGACACAGAATGGTCTCATCTCAAATTCCTACCTGGGCAGGTCATAGCAGGTAGCCAGGCCTATGGCTTCCTTAGCAAAGGTCAGTCTTTACCTTAAGCGAGCCCTGTCCATTATTCTTCTGATCTATGATAACATACCTTTGAAATGTCAGAGTGATTTTTTTCCACAACCTTCAAAGACATAACTGCAGACAAAAGAGCACGAGATCAACAGAACACAGACCCCTTCAGTGTTATCTTTTTGTCCACATACCATCTGTATTTACTGTAAATGTTAAATGTTAACTGTCCTGTACCCAACAATGTAAAAGAAGTATGTATTTCTCCAATTTCCCTTCTATCCAATCCTAGAAATTTCCCTGATTTGCTTTCTCCTGCCTCTTTAATCTACCACCAATGGATTTCATGCACCTTCCTTACTTCTTTGATTCTAATGTATGAAGTAAGCTGCAAAGCTGCCATTTTCTGGAGCATTTGAGACATTGCTCCCTGGCATATGTCGTCAGTTTCATTCATGTAAATTCATAAAAACTCTCTACAGGTTTGGGTGTTTCTTAGGTTGACACTTTTAAGGCACAGAGCAAGCTTTTGTTCTTAACCTGTTCAAATATCCACTGATCAGGGAGGCCTGTGCTCACTGGTCAATACAGCCCTGTCCCAGCCTCCCACTCAGACTATTTTCTCTCTCCCTTACCCTTTGTTGGCTTCTTATCACATAAAACATTAACCATTAATCAATGTATTTGTCGTCCCCTCCCTAAGAGGTCAGCTCTGTGAGAATAGAGACTTTGTCAGTAGGGTGATCATGGGAGGCTTCTCTAAGGAGGTGACATCTGAGCAGAGACCTCAATGACCCCAAATAGCTGGAGGGATAAAGCTTGGGGAAGAGAGCTCTCATCAGAGTGTAAACACAATGACTCCGAGACAGGACCAGGCTTGGCAATTTTGAGAAACAACAGGGGGAAAAAATTCCAATAATTTTATAATAATTTCTTAATGTTGGCTTCTTTTCTTTCTGAAACAAACAAACATCTCTTTCCAATGCTGTTTATTATATTTGATAGAATTCGATGAGGCCTTTTGTGTTCTTATGGATTTACAAATTCTCTCCTCTAAGTGTGAACATTCTTTGTAGTAAGACATGTGGGGCCAGTAGGGATTTTGTGAAACACAGTGTGTCTGGGGCGAGAAGGCATCAGCGGCTGATCCATCCCTTTTCTACTCCCAGGAAGATTCATATCTGGGCTTTTTAAATGCTTCTCCCAATCTAAGTCCATCTCTAACATTTTTGGAAAATGGGGACTAGGCAACTGATGTGTTATCTTGACCAGTCCCCAAAAGACTAGTTTACAGAGCAAATAGGCTAAGGCCTAATTCTCTAAAAGAATAAAAAAAACAGCCCACAAGCCTATCCTTGGTGAGGCTAATGGCTAATTCGTGGTTCTTCTATCTCTGCATCACTGTGTGTAATTTCTTTTATTAGGGAGAGAGTATTAGAGGTGTTGTGAATCCTTAAAAAACATATGAGATACACATACCAAATCTTACTTTAGAGCAAGGAATTACCTGCCAGGTAAAACCTTTGGGGTGGGTGGGAGAATTTAGGCCAGGTGTTTATAATTTGATTATGCCCAAAGATCTGGGCTGGTCATGTTTTCTAAGAAGCTTTGACCTCCTTACGTGCCTCTGACTGTGGAGCCATAGGGGATTCAAGGCCCATCTATCACCCCGCATTCAGGAAAGGACTTTGATGCTGTTTCACCTCAAGGTGATGGCAACTTAATCTGCTTCCTCTCCCACAGATGTCTGCATTACAATTTCATTTTGCTGAAAAATGTATCAAGCGCTTGCTATGAACAAGGCTTTCTGCTCACTGATTAAACCTGTCTTATTTCAGTGATTCTTAATAGGATGAAGCTATCAGATTTAGGTTAGGGAGTGGGCATAAGTAGTTTAAAAAATATGTGTAATAACTCTATTATTTTCATGGTACAAACTACAGAAATTAAAGTTCAACCAAAATCCTCTTGGCTAGTGGCTTTGTGCCAGTTAACCCTAAGCCTTGAACTTCAGTAATTCTGCCTCTTCTCTTTGTCCCTCAGCCCTCAGGGTACAAGCTTCCTGCTGGTACTGTCTGATTGTCAACTCCTGCTGGCTTTTCAGTCTCTCTTCCATCACCCATACAACAAATTCTCTGCATTAGATTCCCTCAATTTTAAATACATAGTGTTCTGTTTTTTTGGGTTGGATCCTAATTGATCCAGAGACTATGTGTAACACGTCCAAGGCCATCCTTAAAAGAGGTAGAGCTGGGAATAAAACTCCAGTCCGTATGCATTTAATAGCCACTCTTTCCATACTTCTTGCTACTTAAATAAATTAACTCATTCAATGAATATTTTTTGAGCCACCACTGTCTGTTAGGCACTGTACTAAGAAGTATAATTGATAGACAAGATTCTGAAAGCAAAGGCTTATGACTGACAAAGACCTCAAAAGTAGCCTTAGCTTGGACCCTATGTTTTCTTTAAAAAAAAAAAAAAGGCATTAAGGATTCCCTTCCCAAGAGTCAACTTGGTTCACTGCTCTGCCTGCACTTATGGCTACATTCTCCAAATGGCAATTCAGGCACTGAGGGAATGCTTCACAAACTTCAGTGTCCAAGGAATGAATCACAAGAATCTCTTAATTTTAGGAAATTATAATGTTCACTTACTATAACATCAGAAGTAGCAACTGTGCTGAGATGGTCAGAGGGGTATCTGAACTCCACAGTTCTCGTCAGCCCAGTTCACAGGTACTTGCGTCTTGAGCTCATTGGAGCGATCTCCCGGTTGGTTGAGTACTTCCTCATAACTGAAAACCTTCCAGCTCTTCCCTTCCCCTATGGAGATTCACTGGCAAGGCACCTTGCCTGAGTACCACAAGGTTGTCATAAAATTCATGTTTCACTGTCTCCTGATCCCATAACAGGTTACCCCCAAATGATATCATGAAATCCATCTTGCTTTTCCTCCTCTTCCTGTATCTCACCAGTAGGTGAATGGGGGGGGGGTGGTGTCATAAAATCATCTTTCTATATCTTATCAGCAGGGGAAGAGTGGAAATATATGACAGGGACACAGAGACAGTGGGGAATTCTTGAGAGGTTGAGCATGTTCGTTTTAAGATTTATGGGGATTAGGCACCTAGGAGGAATTTGGCACAATACATATATAGGAGGATTTTTGTTTTGTGTGTATGAGGCTGAGCACCTCAGGCTTTAAGATTTATGGGTTTTAGACATGAGCTTCTGAATACATGAAACTCCATGTCCAATGTAGCCCCACAGAGAATCTAAGGCACATAAAGATGACATGATTTACCCAAAGTCATAATCCAAATTCATTGCAAATAGAATTGACAAAGCCTGCCATTAAAGCTTTTCTCAGGCAGGAAAAGACAGCTGCTTCACTTGTTTTTGCTAATAAAACATTTTAAGCCATTTATTTACACACACACACACACACACACACACACACACACACACACACACAATTGTAAGTTTAGAAACCCTTAAGAAATATACTACAAATAAGGCATGAAAAGAGATTAGACAAATTTAGAGAGCAAAAAGCCCTTCTATCACTTGGCATATCATTCCTCAGTAAAAATGATTATTTACACAAGAAAACAAACTCCTAAAGATATCCAGAATCCTCTGCAGGCACAGAAATACAACGGCTTATGACTGATCAAGTACGCTGCCCTCCCTTTACCGGGAGGTCCTCTGAAGTCAACAACAACAGCAAAAACACAAACACTTATTGGCGTATGTATAAATTCTCAGTATGAAATCATATGTTTCTTTGGGATTTGGAGTACTGATTAAGAAAATGTATGTAATTTTTTTCTAGTCTAGAAATTAAAAACTTCCATCCTTGAATTCTGTGATTTTATCACCTTCCTTTGTCAAATACATATAAGTCTCAGTCAAATCTTGGCCTCATCTAGAAATAATTCTCAATTAAGTGCTGGCTTAGAAAGACCAAAAAAATTGTTTTTAATTCTCATGTGATGGTTTAAAAATGCATCCACAAATTCTTCGATGCTTCTCTCATCAAGAGTGGACTCTCATTGAATATGGCTACTCCCCTTGAATATGGCTCCCTTCTAAGGAAGAGAAGGCAGCAGACGTGACACTGTGTGACTTCTGAGGCTGCATTCATAAAAGGCACCTGGCTGTCTCTCCTCTTGGGACGTAACCCTCCAGAGCCCTGAGACGTGGTGTAAGAAGTCTGGCTACCTTATAACTGCCACGCTGGGGAGACGAGAGAGAGAGAGAGAGAGAGAGAGAGAGAGAGAGAGAGAGAGAGAGAGAGAGAGAGAGAGAGAGAGAGAGAGAGAGAGACAGAGAGAGAGAGAGACAGAGAGAGAGAGAGAGAGACAGAGAGAGACAGAGAGAGACAGAGAGAGACAGAGAGAGAGGGGAACAAGGAATTCCAGCTATTTGAGTCTTCCCAGAGCAGGCACCAAATCTGTGAGTGATGAGGCATGTAAGGTAACTCCAGGTTAGACACCGTCTGACTGCAACTGCTTTAACTATCCTGAGTGGAGACCATCTAGCCAAGCCCTGTCAGTCACACAACTGTGAGAGATGATAATAATAAATGATTATTCTTGTTATATGCCATGAAGTTGGGATGATTTGTTATACAGTCACACACTGCATAACAAAGTTTTGCTCAAAAACAGACCACATACACAACATCGATCCATAAGATTATAATGGAGCTGAATTTCCTTTAAGAAATACAAGTATATGTGGTTCAGGAGGAATCATTTTTCTTTCACAGGAGCAAGGTCTGTGGAGGTCGGCAATAGATTCCCTTCCACTCACAGCACCTCAATTGTAGTTCACAGGTTAGAACCCAATCAGCCACGGACCTGTTTCAGCACAGAGGAGCCTGACCCCCAGATCTAGCCCGATGGTCTTCACGGCTATAAATTCTTTGTTGAGGACCTAAGATCCTGTACAAGGACTCAGGTCTGTAGGGGCTAATGTAGCAAGTATTAAGTGCCACTGCCACTTTAGTAAAAGCTTCCTGTGGTGGTGTGGAGTCAGCCTGACTCTGTACTTTGGAAATATTTTCAGGTTGTAATGATGGAAAGCATGGCTTAGACAAGTTTTATTCTCCCATCAATGCAATGCCTTTTGTGCCAGATAGGGTCAGTAGAACCAAAAATAAATTTCTAAAGTCAAAATATGGAATCCTCAGTTCTTCCCCCACTCCATGTTAAACGCTCTCTTTGTTATGAATACCACAAAGTTTCATAATCTGACCACTGCTCCAACATGCAGTAGCCAAAACCAGACTGCCCTGTCAGTCCCCTGTGTGCCTTTATCTCTTCATCTTGATTCTTATTTCTGTAGACTCAGGCCACCTTTCCCTCCCTCCTGACTGCCAGTATTATGGTAATCTATGCCTTATCCAGCCTGTTTCTCCTTGATATTTCTAACCAATTCAGCCCACATCCCTGTTCATTAAACACCATTTATGTTTTATTTCTGACCCTATTGGAAGGAAACAAAGGCAGGGCTTGTGGGACAGTGTTTACAAAGTCTCCAGTAGTGGACAGTCATGTCCTCGGCCTTCACCTTCACTCACCACTCACTCACTGACTCACCCAGAGCAACTGCCAGTCCTGCAAGCTCCACTTATGGTAAGTGCTCTATACAGGTGGACATTTTTTATCTTTTACACCGTATTTTGACTGTACATTTTCTATGTTTAGATATGTGTAGTACACAATACTTACCACTGTGATACACCTGCCTGCAGTATTCAGTACAGTAACATGCTGTACAGGCTTGCAGCCCAGGAGCACTAGGCTCCACCACAAGCCTGGGTGGGCAGTGGGCTGCGCCATCTAGGTGCGTGTGAGTGCACTCTGATGTTTGCACAATGACTAAATTGCCTAATGACACATTTCTCAGAATGTATCTCTCTACATTAAACAATGTCTTGATTTATAGCAATAAATAACCATAATATTCTAAGAAATAAATTTTTGTCATTCAACTGAGTGGACCTCTCATACTTTTTAGCTGCCTGGAATTTTTTCCTTTTTAGGAGCTCTCTTCCTTCCCAAGTCATGTGATTTTTCTGGATTTGTCCACCAGGTGCCTTGGAGTCCTCTGCCTCAGGGGCCCAACCTAGCCAATCACAGTATCGCATCTGCAGATAGTTATTGATCCAAGACAGGGAACATACAACCTAACAGGGCCAGTAAGAGACCATTGGGAGAATCAATGCAGACTCTAGGAAAAGGAGATGTTGTCCTTTTCTCTAGGTTTTCTAACTTTGGGGCGACATCTTTGTTGAAAGGAAGAAAGTTGGCATGGACACACAGAATGTACAAGAGAATGCAGAGACAGCTATGGAAAGCAGCGAGTTGGGGAATTGGAGAGACAGAGAAAGTGATTGAGTCATGGTGCCTGATTTGAACCCTCACATCTAGTAATGCTGAAGCCAGGACCCACATCCTTAGATTTTTCACACACATGAATACATAAAGCCACTTTTTTGCTTAAGCTGGTTTGAGTTTGGTTTCTGACACTTGCAGAATGAATTCTGTTTAATTCAATACGCTTTTAGAAAGAAGCGGTCGGGAAAGAGCTAAAGAGATAGACACAAGTTTAGCCAAAACAAAATTACAATTATAATTATTCATACCATGTTTCTCCGTGACTTACATGCTAATGGAGCTCCTTTTCCTGGTTCAGTATGGGAAACTTTCAAGAAGTTTCCTTCAGTTCTAGAGCCGTTACAAACAGATTCAGAAGAAGAAAAGGAAGAAAGAGAGGAAGACAATAAAGATTCCCCCAAGAGGATAAAAAAGGAATTAGATGAGGATGAGGGGTCTGAGTCATTTTTCACAAATCTTTTCTTTCTTAGGGAAAGACATGGGGGGACATACATCTAAGCTGTTGTGTGACCACATAACTCAGGCTCTCTGACACCAAAACATGTGTTCTTAACCACCAGGCTGTTTCCCAGGGGAAGTGAAAACTAGGAATCCTCAACACAACTTATCTGGAGTGGGGCTCTTGGGTGTGAAGTCCATTTTCCCAAGCTGTGTGTCTGCTTCCTGGTGGAGGAGGAGTGAAATGAATATTTGGAGATAACCATAATGTCTAATCTGGGGCCTCAGATAAAATTGCTAAAAATAATTTCAGTCCAGATGGAAAGTTATCAGCAGTTTGTAACTGAGAACCAACGATCAAGGCAGCGGACTAGGATACAGAAAATGCAAGTATAGTGTTCCCACAGGCACATGGGAAGGACAGACTCTCCCATCAGAGTTGGAGAATCTGAGAATAAACACCAATAGGCCATTTTGGGGGGCTATCATGTCCCTTGTCGTATTCGTACCCAAAGGAACTATATATTGAAGCAAGCCTCTTCAAAATGACTTCAAGGGCAGTTTGTACCTTGGAGTTCCTGGAGATATATACATATGGTGTCACTCCTTTAGCCACTAGACTTGAGAACTATTCTAATAAGCATAGCCTCCCACTCATGTGAGGTGCCTTTCATGGACAACATGAGTGAGATCACAGGGCGGAGACATGTGTCCTTTCTGACCTTTGTTCTAGACTTCGGTTTGAAGTGTACAGGAAGGGAGGGGACCGTTTACATTCTGAGAATTTTCTCAGCTTGATTCAAGTTGTGTATGTGTCAAGTTCATTCAAGAACACAAAAAAATTATCTGCCATCTAGCTATTAAACCAAGACAGGTGAGCTACAGGAAAAAATTATGTGTCAGCAGAGAGCTCTGCTACAAAACTCCTTCCATCACCAAAATACTAATATAATAATTGATTCTTTATAGTTCATTCTGACCTTCAGAATTGTAATCAAGCTCCTTTCATGTGCCTTCCCAAGCTAGGTACGACCAATATGAGCACAAAGTCTGAGACTTGGAGTTTTCCATGAGAAGTGTCTTAAACGGTCCCCTCCCACACTTGAGGGGCTTGGACAGGAATCCATAGACCCCATCTTTTTCTTAAGATCATAACCTTAAGTTGTGAGATGGATTATAAATTGAGGAATCTATACTGGTAAAAAGGCGACATTGAGGACATTTAACAACCTTAAGAGATGAATCAACTGTAAATTTTCCAACTAGAAAAAAAAGGAATTTTAAGACATACCTGTAAATTAAGCATACATGTCTCTTTAAATGTAAAGGTATATTGTTTACTATTATCTTTGGTAAAATTTCCATTCCATACTTTCATTGGACCTAAAGCTAAGACTACTTTCCACAAGGTTTTTTGTACCGGACCCCGAATAGGAGTAATCATTTTTAATTGAGGTGGGGCCAAAACTTTATCTATCCAATAAATGGAAAGATCATACAGAGATTTACTAATCTTGAGAAAATCTCCCAACACTAATTTATCTTTAAGAGATTGAGGATCAGAACATCTTCCTTGAGAACAGGTATGCATCACAATGCCATAAGGACCCCTATCAACTATGGTTCCTAAGGAGGTACGAGCCAAGACTTGGTTTCCACTTCCCCTGCATTCTTCCCAATGAATGTGGGAATGAATATTAACCCAATTTTCTTGAGGACATGGATGAAGGGGAGGGGAGAAAAAGATGAGTACTTAATCCTCTGTTGGAAATCCTTTACCAGAAAGCATAAACAAATCTTTATATGTATCATTTCCCTTTTCTCTGGGGACTACCCAAACCTGATCAAAAACAGGAATGCATGGAGGAATGGGACCAATGCAAAGAGGAGGATACACATCACCTAAGGTTGTATGGCCAGAAAATGTAAACTCTCGGCCTTCTTGCTCAGGAAATTCTGGACCTCTTTGATCCTCAGATCCTGGAAACCAGGAGCTATCATTGATATAAACTAAAGGAGGATCAGCATTCCAGGTTAGAGGTGTCAGCAATGGGGGATTGGGAACATAAACCCAATAAGTAAAATTATCAGCTTGAACACCCAGAGGAAAGCAATTTACTGCTGTAAGAAGAGCCATCATGGAAACAAACATATTAGTGGCAGTTCTCGGGAGGCTTTCCTCAACTAACTTTCTTTCAGCCTCTCAAGACAACTTTCTAAGCTGTCTTCAAGTGCGGAGAATAGTGGCACTATGGGAAACTCGAGCCAAGGATGCCACAGGATCAGACCGGCGAGACACACCACGTGGTTCAGCATCAGGCAATGGGGGGGCAAGGGGGAGGGTCGTCGCTCGTGGAAAAGGTGTTATAATCCTAGTTCTGCCTCTTATTCTCTCTGGGCTTCATTTTTATCATATCACATTAGAGATAATAACGGCGTCCACTTTATAAGCATGCTGCAAAGGTTAAGTGAGACAATCTATGCAAATTGCTTTTAATAGTGAATGTAGTAGATGTTCAAAACATGACATTACATTACAATGCAATGTGAGTTGGACTGAAAACAATGCAGGAAGTGCCATCATTATATTGGTGGCACCAAGGTTGTGGAAACAGTGAGTGCTTGCATTTGGACACCAAACAAACAAAAAAACTTCAGAGAGTAACAAGGCACAAGCTTTCAGATGAGAGTGTAAAAGTTAGGTGGGAAAAAGAGAGCTTGGATGGGCTAGTAGCTGGACAATTGGTTTGTGTTCCTGTGGCTGGAGTAATGGTGGAACAAGGAAAACACAAACTCTTACACCTTTTGAATTCTTCTCTGGGTCTGGTAGGGCCATAACCAAGACTTAGTTCTAAGGTCATAGAAACCTAGAAGCATCAAGCACAATCCTGTAATTTTATAGATGGAGAAATGGAGGTCCAACAAAGTGAAATGACTTCCCCAAGGTCACTCAATTGGTTTGTGGTAGAAAAAATAATGGAATAAAATCTCACAATAGCCAGGCCAGTACATTTTATCACCAACCAGAATCGAATTAGCTTTGATTACGAGGAATGAGGTCAACTTTATCCATAATGAAAACCCAGTTTGAGTTTTTACTACTGAGAAGGCTCATGTGGCACCACAAGTTCCTGCCCGTCAGTGAGAAAGACAGAAAACAAATATGATTATGCTAACATCTCAAAACCGTTGAATCATCAAATAAAATGTACTTATACTAGGGTATCAGTCTATACATAAAGCAGAGCAAACCACCAAACATAAACGGGGTCCAGGCAAAATGGGGCGGGGTTGGATGTTGACTAATAAAAGTGGTCCAAGATAAACCAAAAGAACTAAAAGTGAGCTCGCCACTCCAAATTAACCAGTTTGACCTTACAACTCTCATGAGATCCAGGACACAAAGACCTGCATTTCAATTCTCTTCCACTTACTAGCTATGTGGTTGGAGCCAGTTACTTAAACTCTCAGGACTCCAGATTCTGCTTTTATAAACAGGAGATAATCTGACTCACAGGGTTGTTTTCATGAGGCATTAGAGAAAAATTGCTGATGCTGTCCAGAGTAGTGCCTGGCCAACGGAGTTTGGCACTGCCTCTCCCAATCCAGGTATAGTCAAAGATACTCATTTTCTGCAAAAGCAGTAATTATCTGGTATGCAGCAGGTCTTTTCTAATTGGGCTTTTGTTTTCTTTTTCTTTAATGATTTTTCCAAATTAAAAAGAGAGGAAAGAACTGGTTTAGATTACAGGGTCACCACAAAATAACTGAGACTGTAGATATGACCTATTTTTAAGCTGCCACAGCATAATTGGGAATATTTTCTTTGTTATGGGAAAAAGCCAGAGCTAGAAATCTCTCCTCTGCTTTGTAGGTCATACCAAGAAAGGCAGCCACTCTGACAGCTCTAGGGCCCTAACCCATGCCTGGTTCCTTCCTCTGACCTTCCTGGGGTTCCTCCCCAGAAGGCTTGCTTAGCACACTGCCCAACATTATTGAAATGTCCTTTACTTACAATTAAAGCCCTAAGCAAGGTTATGATAAGTGCATTTATGATACTATTGTAACAATCTCTGATGCTATCTGTTGTTGGAGGGTGGAGTCCAGTGCATGCCTTTGTTGAATTCCACAACAATTTGTAGTAGATTATCTCTAAAGATGGTAACTAACCCATCTTACAAGAAATACTAAAGAAAGGTTTGCAGGCTGAAAAAAAGTATTCCAAGATAGAACTTTGAATCCATACAAATAAAGTACACACCAGTTATAGTAATTATGCAATTATAAAAGATAGTGTGAATGCTTATTGGTCTTACTTTCTTCTGTTAATTAATTTAAAGGGCAACTGTAAATATATATAATTGTATTGTTAAGTCTATAACATATGGAAGTATAGAATATTTGACAATAATAGCACAAAGGTAGTGGGTTGGACCAAAGCTACATGGGAATAAGAAAATGACATCAAATGGTAAGTCAAATCCACAGAAATGAAAAGAAATAGAAATGGAAAATAGGAAATTTAATATCGTAGACTTTATAAATATATACTTATCTTCTTTTTCCTCTTTGTTTATGCAGATTTGTTTATAGATGTAAGTTATGTAAAACAATCATTATAACCACAAATTGTAACATAGGTAGATGTAATATTATAACAATGGCACAAAGGGAGAAGAGAGAATAGAAATCTATAGCAGTAATGTTTCTATTTCTCACTGGAATTGCTTTTGTACAAATCTAAAGTCAATTCTGATAAGATCAGATGCATGTGGTAAGCCCTAAAGCAATCACTAAGAAAATGACTCAAAAAAAACAGAGTTAAAAGATTATTAAGGGAATTGAAACATTTCTCTAGAATATATTCATTTAATGCAAAAGAAAGCAGTAAAAAAAGAATAGAAGAGCAAGAAAGACATACACCATTTACAAAACAAAAAGTGAAATGGCATACATAAACCTAACTATATAGTAGTACCACCAAATGTGAATGAAGATAACAGAAGACAGGAGACACACTTTAAATTCAAAGACAAATATATAGAAAGTAAAAAGATGGAAAAACTACATGCCATGCAAACAGCAATCGTAAAAAAGCTTGAATAGCTATCCTAATATTGGACAAAATATACTTTAAACACAAAATGTTACTAGAGACAAAGAAGGACATTTTATAATATCAAATTATAAATTTTCTTTGACAGTCAATCAGGAATATTGTTTATCTATGCACCTAACAACAGGGCCCCAAAATACAGAAAGCAAAACTAAAAATTGAAAAGAGAAATAGACAACTCAACAATAATAGTTGGGACTTCAATACTTCACTTTCACTAATGGATATAACCAGGATATCAACAAGGATACAGAAGTCTTGAGTAACCTGAGAAACCAAGAAGACTTAACAGTTATCTATAAAACACTCCAAACAATAGCAGAAAGAACACATTATTTTTCAAGAAAACATAGACGATATGGTAGACCATATGTAAGCCTCAATAAATTTAAAGGGATTGAAATAATACATAGGACATGGTCTGACACAATGGAATGAAATTGGAAATCAATAAAAGAAAAATTTTGGAAATTCACAAATATATGGAAATTAAACCACCCACTCCTAAATTACCAATGGATCAAAGAAGAAATAACAAATGAAATTAGGAAATACTTTGTGATGAATGAAAATGAAGACATAACACACCAAAATGCATGGGATGCAGCTAAAACAGT
Source organism: Rhinolophus hipposideros (assembly GCF_964194185.1). NCBI lineage: Eukaryota > Metazoa > Chordata > Mammalia > Chiroptera > Rhinolophidae > Rhinolophus > Rhinolophus hipposideros. Next base: position 9,057,501 of record NC_138060.1, on the reverse strand, counting down.
GTTTAGAGGGAAATTTAGCTATAAATTTTAAAAAATAAGATCTGAAATTGATAACAATTTCTACCTTAAGGCACTGGGGGAAAAAAAGAGTAAACTAATCTGAAAGCCAGCAAAAGGTAGGAAATAATAAAGATTGCAGCAAAAATTAATGAAATAGAGAATAGAAAAACGGTAAAGGAAATCAATGAAGTCAAAGATAAGCCACCAATAATCCCTCCCTTCCTGTACACACATGTAGCTCCTCCCATCAAGAGGTGGGCGTCTATTTCTCTTCCTTTTGAATCTGGACTGTCATTGTAATTTGACTGACCAGTCAAATAAGGCAGAAATGACACTTAAAGAGGTCACCATGCTATGTAAGTTCAGTCTAGCCTGCTGCGAGAGAGGCCTCCTGGAGAGGCCTGAGGGGATGAGAGGTTGCAGGGTGAAGATCCAAGCTTTCCTACCCATCAACCAGCACTGAGACTTCAGACATGAGAGACAGGATTTCTGGAGCCTTCCAGCCCCACCCAGCCACCAGCTAAATGTATAACTTCATGAGGATGCCCTGCCGATACCATGTGGAGCAAAAGAACCACTTAGCCAACTGCTAGAAATGTAAAAAATACCATGTTCCCCCAAAAATAAGATCTAGCTGGACAATCAGCTCTAATGCGTCTTTTGAAGCAAAAATTAATATAAGACCTAGTATGATGTGATATGATGATATGATATGATATGATATGATATGATATGATATGATATGATATGATATATTACATAAAGACCAGTCTTATAGTAAAATAAGACTGGGTCGTATAGTATAGTATAGTATAGTATAGTATAGTATAGTATAGTATAGTATAGTATAGTATAGTATAGTATATTAAGGACCGGGTCTTATAGTATAGTAAAATAAGACCAGGTCTTATATTAATTTTTTCTCCAAGAGACGCATTAGAGCTGATTGTCTGATGAGGTCTTATTTTCAGGGAAACACGGTAGCACATGGTGTGTTAAGCCACTAAATGATGTATGACTGAAAACAGTTTTAAGATTTAAAGCTCATAAGTAGAAGAACTTACAGTAAATGTTAGCTGAATCTCAATCTCATGTCTCTGTAATAGTGAAGATAAGAAGGCACCTGATCTTCGGGTCCAAAGGTCTTCAGCCTCCCATAGGCGAAACTAAATGAAAGTGAAGTCTCTCTGGTTGAAGTAAAGATAGTCACGGGGAGACACCCAAAACCTACCTGTTTGGCCTCTATAATTGTCCCTCACATGTTTCTCATAGCCAAAAATCTGAATAATCAAACACCATTAATGCCATTTGAAGACCCATGACTTAAGTTGATACTGTAATTTTACAAATGAGGTAGCTCTGCAAAGGAGAGAAAAGAAGCTGCCCAAGTCACATAAAAAGTTGCTGGTTAGTCTCCTGGTCTCATTCAGTATTTCATCCTCAACCAGGATTTTCCTGAAAACGACTTCATTTTGTGTCACTTTTTGGATCATCTCTCACTGTTATAGGATAGACAGAGTGTAGCAGTTAAGACATAGGCTTTGGAGCCACATTCCTGCACTAGGTGGATAACCTACAGCTCTCCCAGTAGCAGAGACCAACACTGAGTCCCTGATATGGCACAATTCCCCATGGTGATCAGCCAGTTACCTGGTAGCATGTTGATTACATTAAACGATTTCTATCAAGGAAGGGGAAACATTATGTTCTTACTGGAATAGACATGTATTCTGAATATGGATTTGCCTTCCCTGCACTCAGTGCCTCTGCCAAAACTGCCATTTATGAACTGACAGAATGCCTTACCACATTCATGCGGTTTTACCCAGCATTGCTTCTGATCAAGGAATCACTCCACAGCCAATGAAGTACAGCAATGGGCCCATGCTTACAGAATTGACTGGTCTTGCTGTGCTCCCCACCATCCTGAAGGGGTTGGCTTGATAGGCTGCTGCAATGACCTTCTGAAGACTGTTACAGTTCCGGCTAGGTGGCAGTGCCTTGCAGGGTGAGGGCAAGCTTCTCCAAGTGGCTATAATATGCTCTGAATCAGCATCCAATATATGGTGCTCTTTCTCCCACAGCCAAGATTGGCGGGTCCAGGAGTCAAGGGGTGATCTACTAGCTAATACTCCCAGCAATCCACCAGCAAATTGTGTGCTTTCTGTCCCTGCAACCTTATCCTCTGTGGACCTAGAAGTCTTAGTTCTGGAGGGAAGAATGCTTTCACCCAGAGACACAACAATAATTCCACTGAACTGGAAGTTAAGTCCACCACCCAGTCATTCTGGGCTCATTATGCCTCTGAACCGACAGGCAAAGAAGGGAGTTATATTTTGCTGGCTGGGATGATTGATCCTGAGCACCCAGGGGAAAGTGGACGCCTACTCCATGATGGAGATAAGGGAGAGTAGGTCTGGGTGAGAGGAGATCCCTTAGTGTGTCTCTTAGGGCTCTTTTGCTTTGTGATTGAACTAAATGAAAAACTGTAACAACTAAATTCAGGTAGGATTACTCATGGCCCAGATCCTTCAGGAATAAAGGTTTGGATCACCCCACCAGGTAAAGGACCACAACCAGTTAAAGTGCTTGCTGAGGATAAAGGGAATATGGAATGGGTCCTGGAGGGACATAGTTATAATTACCAGCTATGACCACGTGACTAGTTATAGAAGAAACAGGTACCATAATTGTCCTGTGTACTTCCTCATTTTGTTATAAATGTATGTGTATATTAAGCAAATGTTTTTCATCCCTCTTTTATTCTCTTATCATACAAGATAAGATACATTAACTTTACATCATGGTAATTAAGTATTGTTAACTTTATATAGTAATATTTAAGTTATAGAATGTCACAAAGAGTGAACATCACCCAAGCATTTTGTACATTTTCTGGGGAAAGTAATAATGCATTTTTTATTATAAGTGGGCTATTTGTATCATGTTAGGCAGAAGTATGACCTTGTTATTGTCTTTATTTGGAGATTCAGCATGGTTTAAGGGGATGTGTATAACTGTCAAGTTGACAAGGGTGGACTATTGTGGTTAATTTTATGTGTCAACTTGGCCAATTAACTACGACTGTAAGGGCTGATTTTATGGTCCCCACTTTTTGCTCAAATACCAGTCTGGATGTTGTTGTGGAGGTATTTTTTAGATGTACTAACCTTTAAATTAGTAGATTCTGAATAATGCAAATTATCCTCCACAATATGGGTGGGTCTCATATAATCCATTGAAAACAGTAAGAGAAAAAGGCTGAAATCCTCTAAAGAAGAAGGAATTCTGTCACCAGACTGCCTTTGGACTCAAGCTTCAACATCAACTCTTCCCTGGGTCTCCAGCCTGCTACCCTGCCCTGCAGAGTTTGGACTTGCTAGCCTCCAAAATTCTATAAGCCAATTCCTTAAAAAACATCTCTCTCTCTCTCTCTCTCTCTCTCTCTCTCTCTCTCTCTCTCTCTCTCTCTCTCTCCCTTTTTCTCTCTCAATATAAGATGACAGCTACCTACATACATACATAGATTTTCTCCTGTTGGTTCCATTTTCCTGGAGAACCCTCACTGATAAAAAAGCACTACTGAGCATGTGCTATTATTATAATGTACTTTATTATTTTAGGTATCTGTATACGCCATCTCAATTTCCCTTTAGACTATTACATCAATTTCTGTCCATGGAACACTTCAAATCATATTACAGGTATCATTCTCCATTTATTAAAATATAAGATATTGAGTACAAATTTTTTTCATCTTTTCATTCCCATGGCAAACAACAGGTGATCAATAAATATTTTTGAATGAATGAATGAATGAATGAATGAATGAATGAATGAAAAAAATCTGCCTTACAGCAGACACAGAAATCCACTTGCTCTTAGCTCACGTTACATTAGTCCAATCAATTCTGTCACTATAACTGAAGGCTAAACTGTGGTTATGCTAAAGGAAAGTTTGAAAAACCACTATTTCAGTGATGAATCACTTATCATAGGATCCATAACTGCCTTGTCATCCTTTAGTTACCATCTATTAATGAAAATTTCCCCAAACGCCTTAATCATAACACAAAAAGAATCTATTCGGTTTTCCAAAGTCAGTTACCATGCCGTGTTTCCCCAAAAATAATACCTACCCAGGCAATCAGCTCTAATGCATCTTTTGGAGCAAAAATTAATATAAGACCCAATACATATATGATATGATATGATATGATATGATATGATATGATATGACATGACATGATATGACATGATATGACATGATATGATATGATATTAAAGACCCGGTCTTATAGTAAAATAAGACTGGGTCTTATATTAATTTTTGCTCCAAAAGGTGCATTAGAGATGATTGTCTGGCTAGGTTTTACTTTTGAGGAAACACGGTAGTATATGAATAAGTTATTGTCAGGCTGAAGGTGCTTAAGAACTGTGAGGACATGCTTTAAAAAAACATGAGTAGCTCTCGAGACTTCATGATTTCTATGAACCAAAGAGCCAGAAAGAAAGGAGAGCCCAAAAATCCTGAGTCCATCCTCCTTCTATAAGTTGATGGTGTACAATTAGCATAGTGAGCATTTATCTTACTACGTCCAGGTTATCTATTCTTAGCTTGTTCTGTCTTACAATTTTAGTATATTTGCTGAATTGGTCCAAACCAGAAGACAAGCAGTATATCCGGAACAATCAGTACATATTTCCGTGGGCTAATGAAAATCAATTGCTGGAATTTCAACAGATATAGTTTTGTAATTATCATTATAATTAATAGTAATAATGATAAGTAATTTTCTAACCAGCAAGGGTGAAACCAATCACTCAACATTCAAAATTGACACATAATCTCAGTCAGAATTATAGGCTCAACTTTTTAGCTGTTTGGGAATCTAACAGTTCTCCTGTAACTTTGAGGAAATAAGCTTGAGGATTTGGGAAATTTGGTTCATAACGGAGTCATAGAATCCCTGAGTCTCAGAAGATCAGAGATAAGAAAAAGATCTACATTATATCTCTTTAGAAGAGGTTGACATGCATAGACATGGAAATATGTCCAAGATACACTGTCACACTGAAAACAATAAATTGCAATGCAATACACATAACATCAGTTTTCCAACCACAAAAATAAAAGCAAATAGAAAATAAATTTTCTGGAAAACATATATTCGCCAAAATAAAAATAAGTAGAAGATATGTATTCTGGATAAATCCAGAAGCGTGTACATCAAAATATTGACAGTGATTATTTCTGAGGGAATAAAGTGATGTAGTGATTGCAAAAATAGCACCAGTTATTCCCCCTTCTTGTATGTATGCTGTTGGCAATGTGATTTTGCAACTCCCACCAAAATGTGGAGTCAGTTTCTCCTTCTCTTGAATGTTGGCTGGTCTTGTGACTTGTGTTGGCCAATGGAAGCAGCAGGACTAGAGGTGTGCCAACCTAGACCTTAATAGGCTTACACTTACTCTCATAAGGCTCTGCTCAGCCACCAGGAGAACCAGTCCCAGACTAGCCTGTCATGTGATGAGAGACACAACCCTGATACCCATTGCTGATAGCCAGCCTACCTAACTGACAGCCAGCCCCACCAGATTTGCAAATGAAGCCATCCTAGCCAGTCAGCCCCCAGCCAATATACCAGCTGAACACAGAAACATGAATAACCTCAAGTGTGATCTTCTAAGTTTGATCCAGATTAGTAGAACTACCCAATTAACAATTAGAGTCATAAGCAATAATAAACACTTATTATTTCAAGCCACTGGATTTGGGTGTGACTTGTTATGCAGCAACCATTAACTGATACACCCTAATAATGGTGCTGTGGACACAACCTAATAATCCTTTTCTATAATGTTATAATTTTACAATGCATATATTGCTTTTTAAATCAGAAAATAAAATATTTTAAAAAGATCTAATCCTTTAAAGAGAAGCAACCTAAAGGCCTAAAGAGGAATTGCCCAACTGGTTAGAATTCTGGCTACAAGTGACAAAAACTTAATTCAAAGTTTAAGCAAATCAATTAACTTACTGATTCACAGGAATTCTGAGGCCAAGAGTGGAGTGTTTCCAGTTTTGGTAACAGTTAAATTTAGGTGATCAAATCATATTTCTCTGCAGTATGTTTTTCTCTTCTTTTACATTGCTTTTCTTCGAGTTTGTCTTCATTCTCATGCAGGTGTTCCTAAGAGGGAGAAGATGGATATCTACAGGTTTAGCAGCCTCCTATGTAAAAGAGAATACTCCTTTCCTAAAAATTCTAGGAAAATCTCAGGACTCATTCTAATTGGCCCATCACATGCCCATCTGTTATTCAATGATTCTTGTTCTCATTGGCCAGGCCTATTCATATCCCATCCCTCAATAAGGCATGTTCACTGAATAGAGAAAAAGCAGTTACTTAAATGAGAATTGGGGTCCTGTTACCCTAAGAAAAGAAAAGTGAGAGTTTGGTAGAGAAACCAAAACAGAGGCTCACAACATCCAAGGACGTGTAACAGTAAGTGACCAAGTTGGGATGAACTCTCAAGTCTTCTAACTCCCAGCACAGTCCTAAAAATGCCATTCCACATCCTGGCACAAAATGGTATATTCACCTCTGCCCTTGCACTCTTCCTCTAACTGGCCAATAGTCTTAAAAATTATGAAATATTTGGCTGCTGTGAAACCTCATAACAAAATACTGTGCTTTCGTAAATTAAAGTGAATTAGCTATCACCTATTATTGGGAAGCAACACAACTTGCCTTCATTTATTCAATAACTATCTTGTGGCCACTCCTACATGCCTTAGACTGTTCTATGACTCTATCAGCATATAAATGAAAGTCAGTATACACACCCGAGAAGGAGGTTAAGTTTAATTATCGTCTCACAACCCATCTGTTTCACAGAACTTCGCAAGTAGAGTAGAAAAGATACGTTATTACAGCAGAAGCATAGGGAGGCCATAATTTGATATGTGGAATAAACTGAGTCTGAGAAAATAAGACCTTTAAATGGGTTTTTCTTATACTTAAGTAACCTTCCACCTTTCTCATCAAGTTTCAGAACATGCACATATTATCCTTTGCCAAAACCTCTCATAGCCAACTCTCCTGACTCACTGTAAAGTGAAAGAAAATGACGACCCAGAGAGAGAAACCAACATGCTCAGGTTCAGTGTTTCACTAGACCTGCGTCAGTTCTTATCATCCAGGAGAGGAAAGGACTCTGACCCACAAAGTGGAAGGCAGAAACAATTTTCTTCCACATATTTTGGTATCACATAGCCACAGCTGGTGCATATTGGAAGATATTTGATGTCTTCCTCCTCCAATTCATTCGGTAATTAACCACAGACTGGCTCGTAACATTTCTTCTTTCTTTCGTTACTTTGAACTGGAAAGCTAATCTTTATACTGCACTTTTCCTATGTTTGCCCTGTCTCCCAATTAGATACAGTGTCCTGGGGACCAAGACTCTGTATTAAGCCAGCAAAAACCAGTAAGTAGATTGCTCCCTGTGTGCCCTCTCCAATCAACTGCTGGTAATTGATGGGATATTGGGAAGTTTGATGCCAGGGCTCCGTTGGAAAGAGGGCTGACGTCTCTGGTAAAGCCTGCCTTGAGTTTCATATGGTGGGGAGTGGGGCATCCCAAGTCAGCCAGGTACTTGACACCTTGCAATTCCAACCCCCAGCTCCCTCTTCACTTGGCCCCCCAACCACATATCTTTCATGAAATGTTGATATGTATTCTTTATCCAGGATTTAAACTGGATTTTAATTTGTATTGTATGGATAAATAAATGTTTGTATTTAGTTTGTATTTGTATGGATAAATAAATGTCAGGCTAGTATCCAATGCATATGCAGATACTCTTTTAAAAACAATTTGTTTTGTTTTCCAATCAGAAAGTTATCATGTATTTTGTGCAGTAAATTCAGAAAATAAAAGGAAAAATTACAATGAATATAACATGATAAATAAAAATGATTGTAATTATGTCATCCACAGACAACCACTGATAATATTTTAGGAGTGATCCTTACCAGCCAGTTTATTTTTGTTTGGCTTCCCCCCAAATTTGGTTCATACCAGTATATATTTTAAAATTATTTTTATAACAGCATTGTATCTTGAACATTTTAAATGTAACACACAATGTAAAAACAATACGTTTATGCCAAATAATATTCTATTGCATGGATTTCCATATGTTGAGTTTTAATTTATTTGAGACTTTGCATGTGTTAAAATATACTGGTTTTGATGATTTAGGTAACTTATTTATAATTTTCCAGAGAGCAGTAGGACTTCTCACTGCATTATTACAATAAATAAAACATTCTCAGGGGTTCTGTTTCCAAGCAGGAAAACATCTTGAATTCAAACCCAGCTAAGATAAATGTCTGCTTTGGCTTTACTGTTGTAAAAATAGATAATTTTATAAGGAAAGGAGAACAATAGTTGGGTTATGTGTATCTATTAGAATATGATTTTGAAGCACATTATACTTCTATTTCTGTTACTGAATTAAGAATTTACACAAAAGCCATCTGGTTAACTTTTTCCCTTAATTGCCTTGAGAGGCTCCACATCCTTGAATCCACAGGAAAAGAGTCGAATTACCAACAGGGAATTTCCCTTTAACCTCTTGGCAGGTAACACAATCTTCACGTTTCATTCAGTCAATATTCCACAGAAGCAGTACTTAGGGGTAAGATCAGGGAGAAAGAAGAGCCTGCAAGATCTAGAACATTCTAACAGTCATCCAAGGGAGATCACTCGTAGGCATCCTTATGTTTCATGGACTGAAAAAGAAACTTTAAACCTAGTTATTATTAGTTTTTGTTGTTGTTGTTGTCATTGTTGTTGTTACTTAATGTTGACCTACATTAGCAGTTCCTAAATTTAACTGTGCTTAATAATTACCTGGGGGCTTGTTAAAATTTCAGATTCCTGGGCCTTACCCTAGACCTACTAAATCAGCATTGTGGAGGAGAGAAGAAGGAAGCCAGAGAATCTGTAGTGTAAAAAGTTCCCCAGGTGATTCTGATGCAACTTATGGAAAACCACTGTCTGAAAACAAATAGAATTGAAAATCTCAGTCAATAACCTGCTATTTGGTCTGTTTGATTTGATGTCAAACAAACTGAAGAACTTATCTCAATGAAATAGAGTCCTCCTCCCCGATGTTTATGTATTAAACATTAACATTGTGTTCAACTCTGTCCTCAACCAACAGTTTGTAATTCTTTCACTATCAAACCATAAGTCTCTGAACTGGCCCTCCATACATATCCCAGAAATTTCTGTAGTGGCCTCGGCCGCCAATTGGTACATCTGGCAAACAAGATATAACTAATATTATTATCCTGATCATATTGTACCAGCCAAGAGCAAAAAAAAAAAAAAAATTGACATTTTGGTTGGCCTAAATGGCTTTAGGATGGGAAAATACATAATGTCTGCTTGACATTTTGAAATACTAAAAATAGGTCAAGAATTTTCATCCTCTGCTCTCTACTCACAAATCCCTAGCGGGTCTTGGTTTGCTAGGAAGGAAAAGTATAAGGCTTTTCCCAAGAAAATCCTACCGTGATGAGAACAGAATTTATTCCAAATAACTAAAAGAGAAGAATAAAAGACACTGCATAAGGAAGGACTAGATTGTGAAGGAAGGATCTTAAGTACCAGAGGACTCTGGTGATGAGAAAAACTACATGAGATTTGGTTTATATGATGACATTAGCCTTGCAGATGGCAATTTGCCTGCGAATGAGTGGTTTCTCATGATCTTTACTTTCATTGTCTTTTTATAATACCATCTCTGGAGTCTGGATGGGTTAACCATTTTTGTCTGCTACTATATTTGGGGAAATTGTTTGAAAGCTTGATTTCAACCATAAATCAATCAGGTAGAACACTCAACATAAAATCCACTTAAAGAAGCCATTATAATTCACCCTGTCCTTCTGCCTAAGATAACTTTTCACCCCCGCAATCCAATTGTGAATTGTCCAAAAGATGTCACTTGCAGAATAGTTTGTCACATATAATAGAGAGGAGACTTTGATCAGTTATAGCCAGCATCATTTCACTATCTCATTTTGGAAAAGAAATTTTTGTTTTAATGTAATGGAAACATTAGCATTTAGAAAACAAAGCATATAAAACATTGCCATGAATATAAATATATTTCAATATTAAATATAACCAGAATATTTTTGTTACAAAAAACATTTTATTACGTGTATTGGGACAACATTGGTTAATAAAATTTTATAGGTTTCAAGCGTAGAATCATACATCTACATAGAATCTACAATACAACATCTGTATAATTACATTGTGTGTTTATCACCCACAGTCAAATCTCCTTCTGTCACTGTATATTTGATCCCCTTTATCCTTTGCTAACTCCTCCTCTCCTCACTTTCCCTCTGGTAAACACTAAATTGTTGTCTGTGTCTATTAGTTTTTGTTTGTTTGTCTTGTTCGTTGGTTGCTTTCAGTTTTATATTCCACATAAGAGTGAAATTATATGGTTCTTAACATTTTCTATGTGACTTATTTCACTAGCATAATAATCTCAAGATACATCCATGCTGTCGCGAATGGCAGTATTTCATCTTTTCTTATGGCCAAGTAGAATTCCATTGTGTATATATGTACCACATCTTCTTTATCCAGTCATCTACCAAAGCTTACTTCAGTTGTTGTCATATCTTGCCACCATGAATAATGCTGAAATGAACATAAGGGTATGTATGGATAAATGTTTTCAAATTTTTCAGGTAGCTACTACAATGAAATACCATCTCACACCTGTTAGAATGGTTACTATCAATAAGATAAGTAATAACAAGTATTGGAGAGGTTGAGGGAAAAAGTAACCCTCATACACAGCTGCTATGGAAAACAAAATGGAGGTTCCTCAAAAAAAAACCCCAAAAAAATAAAGAATAGAATTACCATATGACCCAGCAAAAAAATAATAATAATAAAATAATAATAATAATAATAATAATAATGCTATAATTCCACCAACCAGAGAGAAGTATTGTTAACAGCTTGGTGTATATAACCTTCCAAATTTTTTCCTAAGTGTATCACATGCACACACAAACACACACACACACACAAACACACACACACGCAGTTACATTTGTATAACATATGATAAAAATTTTAAATAAATATAAAATTATACATGCATTTTTATAAATAAGGGATTATGCTATACATACATTTTGTAATGTGCTTTTCTTACTCTACATGTGAATATATTTTTCCCATGTCAAAATGTTCATCTACAATGTTATTTTTAATGGATAACTTGAATTCTATTACAGAACTCCAAGAACAATTCAACCAGTTCCACATTGTGAGACATGTAGATTTTTTTTCATAAATTGTTTGCTATTATACAAAACACAGTAATAAACATCAAAAAGACAAAATATTTTTACCAGTATTGGTTACATCTTCAGGATAAATTTCTCAATATGGTGTTTGGGGGCCACGTGCGAGCCTATGATACATGTAATGCCAAGCGTTCCCTGACCCCAGACCAGACCAGAACCATTTACCTGAGTTCTTTGCATGAGGAGGAGTAACTATAAGGCAAGCCAATTTTGCTAAATAGTATGGATCTCCTGTCCTAGCACACACTATAGTGCTAGCCCTCTAATGAGCAGAAAGACTTCGTCCCCATCACAGGTGACCTGGGCAGGGTCAATCAGATGAGGAAAGGAAGAGCCCCACCAGGCACATTCCATTCATTCATTCCACAAGCAGGTATTACGCATGTACTTTGTGCCAGGCGCTGTGTTCGGTGCTACCAATTCATAGTTTACTGACCAGCATTTTGAACAGAGGTAATCACGGATTCTCACAGACAGTCCTGGAAGGGTTTGATACATGCTGTGTCAGAGTCTTGTGCAGGGTTCCCTGGAAACACAAAGGATAAGGTGACAGGCTCTACGTGAGATGTCAGAGTTCGGATCATAGAGAAGATCATCTATTCTGAGTCTAAATGAACAGTAGAAGTTTTCCAAGTAAAAAAAGCAGACAAGGGAAGGATATTATAGCCAGAGGGAACAGATATGCAAAGGCTCAGAGGCCTGCATGAGAATGGCGCATTCTGGGAAATGGCAATAAAATTACAGCTACAGGCAGGGAGCACAAATCCCAGCTATAGAGAGGACATGAGGATGGCTTTGTGACCACAGGCAGACCTTAAAGGCCATTAAATGCCATGTTAGTGATTCTGGGCAACAAAAGAGTTTTGAGAAATCTTTTTCTAAGAAAAAAATATTTGAGGCGATTGCTCATCTTTAAAGACATGATCTCATCTGACCAGACTGTGAGTGGTTAAACATAAGCTTTGGAGTCACCTGTAGCTGGAGATAATACTATCTATCCCACGGGATTGTTGAAATGATTAATAAGTTGACACTTGTAAAGAACTCCACAACTGCCCACGCTATTCTCTGCACTCAATACGTAGCAGAGGATGCAATGATAGGCATCCTACAACATTCTGAATGGTTGCCCTTACGGCAACCATTTGGAGGAGGCTTTGGGGGGGAGGAAAGTTCTAAAGCACTGAGTGTCTTGCTGAAATTCCAGAAGATAGTTCGTGGAGAAGCCTGAACTCAGCATCAGGTTTTGTGACTCTAGAGCAGGGGTGTCCAAACTTTTTTCAACGGTTTTCACCAAGGGCCATATGCAGTAAAATACACCAACAGCTGGGCCACTCACTGAGGTGAAGTATGTATTGTCTCACCTGGTTTATTTAAGTAAACTATATTTTTGGAATTTGCTGCAGGCCAATTAACAACGGACCGCGGGCCGCAACCTCTCCAGGAAAGCTAAGAAAACACAGTTGGGCTAACCACTAACCTGGTTAAAAATAACATAAATGTAAGACTAACACAGCCGCAATAACAACAGCGTTTACAATTGCTAACTTTTACTGCGCATTAACTATAACTGGTGCGAGGCACCACACTACATGCCATAAACCATGTAACAACCCCCACCCCAAATGAAGTAGTGTTCTACAGAGGAACAAACTGAAATTCAGAGAGGTTAAACAATTCGACCTAAGCTACAAAAAAGGAAGTGTTACATTCAAACATAAACCGCATCATTCCTAGGGCAGTATGTCTAACCTCTATAAACATTTTGTCCAAACAATCCAGACAGCCCACCTTTACAACAACGACAACAAGAAAACGCCACATCTAGACAGATGCAATCTTCAGCTTTGATACAGGCTTGTTCCAGAGCTGATGCTTCTGTAGTGGTCCCAGGAATCCCTGTGCATTAGGCCACAGAGTGCCCCTGCCTGTTGCCATTCTGTGTCTTGCAGAAGGACAGTCTCCCACATGAAAGGCCACATAGGGAAAGGCACTTGGCTACTGTAATGGGCTGACAGGAACATCTGCGAATGAGTCCCACCGCCTGGCCGTATGTCTGAGGCTGCTGAAGCATTGAGGGTGAGAGGGACATTTACTCTATAAGATTGTACCCTCCATGCAGAGAGCGAAGAGCACCTGAATAATTCACTGAACTTGCTTTGGCAATCTGTGAAGATTTGGTTCCAGACTCACAGCAGGGAAAAACATACTTAAATCTTGCCCGCAGAGCTCCCCAGGAATGAAATCTATCATATCGCTGCGGGGGGAGAGAGAGGTCAGCTCTGTAATTGTGTGCTGTGCCCGGAGTCCGGTCACTGCCATCATCATCAGCACTTCCCCTCGATGTGTGATGAGATGGTACCAGTGACACCTGCTTGTGCAGCACAGTGCTGGCCGGTGGGCAGGGGAGGCGCCACTGGGCCGTGAGCAGCTTTGATGGGGTAGGAAACAGCTCCCTCCGTGCCCAGAGGGTGAGAGGAGGTCTTGGTTTAAAGGCCATAAGCTGTCAGGAGGAATAAAAGCAGGATTCTAAGGGGGAGAATGCACTGCATCCATCTTCCCTGGTGGTCAGCCATTGTCTCCCTAAATGGAGCTTGCGGTGAGGTCCAGCCTCCTGGGCAGTGGAGGTGGGTCAAATGCAGGCGGTACTCATGGGTAGGAGAGGCAGAAAAGCTTTAGCAACTCGTCACCACATCATCCCCTTCTCTACCTGTATTGCCCACCAGTGAGTCCTCATCTTTTTTGAGCCCTTACCATGTGCCAGGCACTGTGCCAAGTAAAGCCCATGTGTAAAACAACCCTCCCCAGTGGGGTCTACTATTATCCCTGTTCTACGGGTGAGCTTTTTAGTAACTTGCATGGGTCACCCAAATCATTGTAACTTTGCCAGGCTTCATACAGCACCTTTTAACCTGAGCACTAGGCTCTCCTATCTCCAGTGCTTACACTTGGTTCTGCCCTCGAAGGTCAGCGCTAATCTCTATTTGTCCAGAATGGGGTGATACCGAACCTTTGTTGATTTCCCAGTTCATTTCTTTCATAATATTCATCACAACGTGGGACATATTTATTGCCTCTTTGCTTACTTATAATCATTGTTTTCCCCAATAGACTATAAGCTCCCAAACAGCAGGGATCTTATGTGTCATGTTCACCAACAACTCACAAGCGCTTAAAACCTGCCCAGCATGTACAAGGCTTTAATTACATATTTGTTGAATGAATGGTTCGCCATTAACACTCTTGGTTTAAGTAGCCATATAGGTCAGGAGCTTCTCAGAGACAGGGCCCATGTTCATTCATCTCTGTGCCCTACAGTCTAACTCAAGGCCTGACACCTCATGAGCAAGCAATTCATGCTCATTGCCATGTGGTATAGTTTTAATAGTAGACATCTATTTTTTGGAGCAGATAGACCTGAGCTCAATCATGCTAATTGTGTGACTTTGTGAAAGTTACTTAAATCATCTGTTCCACCACTGCCACCTTGATACAATGACAGCGTTTTGGAGAGACTTAAATTATAAAAAGCCTGGTACTTAGTCGTATGCTAACATTAATTGTTAAGTTCTTTATCTTCTGTGTCTGGAGTAATGTCACACATTATAGTAGAGATTCAAAAATGTCTGTGGAATGACTGGGGCGGGGGGAATGCCTTCCCAGAGGGAGCCCTCGGGGAATCTATGTGGCCAAGAGCATGAGGTCCAGGGCTGTGGGTGGGCTTAGCCCATAGGCATCGGTTAAATAGTGGTCTCCTTTCCAAAATTCATGTCCACCCAGAACTTCAGAATGTGATCTATCTGGAAATCGGGTCTTTTCAGATATAATTAGTTAAGGATCTCAAGATTAAAAAAAAACAACAACAACATCATGGATGTAGAGTGAACCCTCTTCCTTTTAAAAGGAGAGGACACAGAGCCACCCAGAGGGCAAGGCCATGTGAAGACACACATACAGATCTTGGAGTAATGCTGCCATAAGCCAAGCACGGCTAGAGCCGCCGGCAGCTGGAAGGGTCAAGGATTCTTCTCTCTGGAGCCTTCAGAGGGAGCGAAGCACCACTAAACACCTGGATTTCAGACTTCTGACCTCCAAAACTCTGACAGAATGCATTTCCATTGTTTGAAACTTTCCAGTTTATAGTACTTTGCTATGGCAGCCCTAGGAAACTAATATAGTGGTGAATGTAGGTGCTATTTGGGAACACACCTTAACTTTAAATATATAAATAAACAAACAAATAAATGCAGAACAACAGCAAACGACCCGTATTTAAATCAGTTCATGTGCTTCTCCCTGGGAGCAAGCTTAAAGAATAAAAGTCTTAATTCGTAGACAAGATGAATTAGAGAGCCAGGACCTTATCACAATGATCAATCACAGGGTCTCCTTAAAGAACAAAATTCAATTTAGCAAAATGCGTTTACCCACAAATTTTCATCCCACACTTAGTGAGCAAATAAGATATAATTATAAAAACCATTGTCCTTGAATCAATCACGTTCCTTTTCTTTTCCTGATGAAATGAGATGGTCTGCTTATCTATCAGGCATCTCCTTTTGTGATCTTTTTTTGGTAAATGATTTCATTGAAGTATAACAGATACAGAAAAATGTCCAACATAGTATATAAGTGTGTGGCTCAATGAATTTTTACAAATTGTTCACGCCCATGTAATCAGACAAGAAATAGAGTGTGACCAGCATTCTAGAAACCTCTCTCCTGCCCCCGCCCAGCCACTCTCTTGACCTCTAACACCTTTGATCAGTTTAGCCTGTTTTGAATATATATAATGTAATCACACAGTACTTGCTCTATGTCTGCTTGTTTGCCCAACATTACGTCTCTGAACTCATTCATGCTGATCTATGCATGGTAGTTTGTTCTTTTGTATTTCTATGTAAATATAACACAATCTATCCATTCTACTGCTGATAAAATTTGGGGTGATTCCAATTTTGTGGCTATTAAAATGGTGCTTCTATGAACATTTTTATATCAGCCTTTTGATGCACATATGAACACATTCCTTTGGGATGTTCAACACATTAGTGTCAAACTATTGGGTCATTATAAATACTTACATACATTCAGCTTTCTGACACGTAGTCAATTTTCCAAATACTGATTGTCCATTTGGTTATCCTCTCCTGTAAAGTGCCTCTACAAGTCTTCCCATTTGACAAAAAAATCAGGTTGCCATCTCTAATATATTTTTAGTTTCAGGGTTTCCACATCAAGGTTTTACAAAGATAATGTGATAAACATTTATTCTGGTGGAGTACTATAAACAAGGGGCAGACTACAGGAATTCTGTTCTGCTATGTGGTTAGACTAGTTCCCTTTGTTGTTGGACCGACAAGAGCCTTAAATGATACAAGGCTGCTGGGTCTTGAGGCTAGAAATCCATTTGGGGCCACAACACTGGAGATACTGCAGCAAACAAGCTGTGGGATTCCCCCGAGAGCCAGTTGGAGACTATTTTAAGTTTTTCTCTCTTGTCTTTCTCATAAGTAATTTGAATGCATTACACGTGATTCAGGGTCCTTATAATGAAACTGATTTAAGACCTCCAAAATTCTCATCTTTTTCTCATCTTGTGGGGAGCTCATCCATCAGTGATCACATTGTCTTGATAGATGAGTATGAAGTTTTCCAACATCAATCCTTGCAATGTTTTTGTATGTCCTTTTTTCCTAGTAAAAAGAATTGATATTCTTTCTAATTTTCACTTTGCTTTCAAAGAAAATATTTTGTTAAAATAAGTAAATTGGTTGGCTTAGATCTGATTTCTGTCCTTACTCAGTGCTCTCTCTACAAATCACTGGAATAATCGATTTGGACTAGTTTGTCTTCATTGATGGTACAATGATAAAATGTTCCAGAATTTTAACTGTGTAAAAGGCACTTAAAATAATAAATTGAGTTCTCTTGAAGAGTGGAGAAACTTTTACACTCAATAGAGATCATGGTTCCCATTGACATTTTAGACCTTGGGTCTAGAGGCAGCTATATAGGAAAACCCTTGGGAAAAAATCTGCAGAATTGAAAATGCAATCCTTAGTGAGTTTCCCAAATACTGTTCTGAAATGTTACCTTGGGGACAGAGCAGACACAGTCTCCGGAGAAGCTCGATATAAATCAAGAAGAACAAATTTTTATCACTTATCAAGTCCTTCCCTCAATGACAGGCCTAAGCTTTTACCTGGGGTTTACACCCCGAACTTAGTGGTAGAGATCTCAACCAAAACTGGTGACAAATAGCTTTGTTGGTTCTGCTTGCAAAATATGAAATAATCCTAATGAAATAATTAAAAATGTGCACAAAGATTTGCAGACAAGAATGGTCACCTCAGCATTACTTATAAAGGTAACATATTGCCAATTACATAAATATTAAACAATATAGAGTTCTGTGTTATGTTTTCCTTATTTTTGCTTATATGTTTTCCTTCTGTTTTTCCACAAAAATATGTATTTCTTGTTTAATTAAAATATATTCAAAAAAATTAAGTGATATTAAAAATCAAGTTAGATAAATAAGGAACAGAATACAGGAGCAGAATGCAAAGAAGTATTTCATAATGTTTGAAACAGAGCTTTACGATGAAGCAGGATAGGGCTGGGTAGAACTAGGCTTCCAGTTGAAGTAACTTCCTTTAGAAAAGGAGGATTATGGTACAATAGGTGAGGCAACTAGTTCTTGCAGAGACTCTTGTTTGATAGAAAACAGTAACAATAGATGTGTCCTTGGGTCTATAGTTAGTTACCATTTAAGTGTAATTAGATGTCAGATCACGTGCCAGACATGATAATTATGTGTATCACTTATTGTGGGCAAAGATGTGATGCAGGCACATTTTATGGTCTACAGCTCCATCTCCCCTGCAACTCCAATCTGCCTATCTACACTATTCCCTTTACCACCCAACCCCCAATCTTTACTCCATGCCTTATTCCCAGCCCCCTGAGTTAGGGGCTGAGTGGCACCATGCTGCCCTCCTGTTCACCACAATTATTACCCCATCTCTGCTTCATCTGGAGCATTCTGGACCTTCTCTGCTACCCCCACAGGCATGTTATGTACAGCTAAGTCACTCATTTGTTCAGTCTTCCATTCAACATTGAGTCAAGACCCAAACTCAGGTAGGGCAACTCCAGAATCATGTTCTTCACCTTTCTGCTCTGCTAGCCTTGTCATACACATGAGCTTTGATCTACATAGACAGGGGTTCAAATCCCTATGCTGCCAATTTCTAGCTGGATAGGACCTTGGGCAAATCACTAAGCTCCCTAAGCCACACTGCCTCTATTAGTAAAAATGGATTTGCTGATGGTAACTATTTCATAGGTTTAATGTAAGAGTTAAATTAAATAAGGCAATGTAGCAAAAGTTCTTGCACAAAGACTGACATATAGACAAATTAGTTTGATTGATTATAATCGAACTGAAAAATTAGCCTATCAAATCACGTTTCTGAAAGAAAAATTTATTAAATGTTAACTGCAACATTTGCAAAGTGTCAGAGAATGAACTATGTAAATAAAGCTTTTTGGTGAGTACATAAATACAGAGTTTCTATTGAGGTCAGTTTGTCCCCAATCATCCCAAATTATCATTTTATAAAGGGCTAATTGAGGGCCTTCTGTTCTGAGAAGTGTCCCCTCTAGCAGATTTTTCTCTGACCTGCGTCTCTCGCTCTGAGATATAATCTTCTGATCTTCCTGATTCCTTCTAATAAGATTTAAAATGGGATGTTATATTATCACTCT
The DNA here is from genome assembly GCF_964194185.1 of Rhinolophus hipposideros. NCBI lineage: Eukaryota > Metazoa > Chordata > Mammalia > Chiroptera > Rhinolophidae > Rhinolophus > Rhinolophus hipposideros. The sequence goes on along the minus strand of NC_138060.1, from coordinate 9,038,309 downwards.
ATCATACTCAAAAATTTCCCACAGTATTTGAAAAAAGAAAGGACCGTCCGAGATCATCCCTCCTGGTGCTCATCAGTCTTTAACGTGCACACAAATAACGTGGGGCTCTTATTAAACGCAGCTTCTGATTCAGATCTGAGGTTGGGCCTGAGCGGCTACATGTCTACGCAACTCCCACGTGATGTGACGCTGCTGGATTAAGGCTCACACCTTGCGTGGCACAGCAACAGAGCCCTAATCCTCAAATGTCCCCACATACCTGAGTCACTTGGAGCTGTTAAAATATTAAATTAATATTAATATTAAAATATGAATGCCCAGTTCTCATCCCCAGAGTTTCTGATTTCACTAATGTAGGGTGCAGCCTGGAGAGTGGATGCTTTTGTTGTTAGTAGCTATCCATACAAGCTATACATTTTTAGGAAATGGTAGCACATTTTCCTTGAAGTATGCCCATATCCTAAGCATACAGAATGTACTGAGATCCCCAGAAACAAGACAATAGATGTGTACGCATACAGCTCAGATTGCTTTCTGTCAGGTAAGGTTCCCACTCTAGGACAACAGCTACGTATTAGGGAATTTACTACGTATCAAGTACTTTGCGAGAAGGCATATGTATTTCAATGACTCTAAGTCAACCTTCTAGGGTAGGTATAACTGTACCCACTTACATTTGACACTCAAAAAGTTAAGCGATTTTCCAAACTAAGAATATCAGTAAGAAGCAAAGCTGGGATTAAAAATCAAGTCTGTCTGATGGAAAGGTTTGGCAAACCTTGGTTTTTATTTTTTAACAGATTTATTGAGGTAAAGGTGACATATAATAAAACTGTGCACATTTAAAGGGTACGACATAATCAGTTTTGAAATACGTCTACATCTGTGGAATCATAAGCATAATCAAGAAAATGCCTCTGTCTATCTCCCCTAGAAGCTTTCTTTTGACCTTTGTCATCTCTCTCTCCCTGTCCCCACCCCACACCCAGGCAGCCACTATCTTTCTGTTACTATACCTTGATTTGCGTTTTCTAGAGCTTTACACAAATGGAGTCACAGACTGCCCTTTTTCGCGGATTTCTTTTACTCGGCATATTGATTTGAGATGCAGCCATGTTGTTGAGTGTACTAATGGTTCTCTCCTTACTGCTGAGTAATATTCCATTGTGTGGATGTACCATATTTGTTTATCCATTTGACTAAAGATTTAAATTGTTTCCAGTTTGAAACTACTATAAATAATACTGCTGTGAGCATTCACATAATATCTATGTGAAAACATGCTCTCATTTCTCCTGGATAAACACATAGAAGTGGAATGGCTGGGTCATATCTTATCTGAATTTAACTTTTTGAGGAACAGCGAGATTGTTTTCCAAGTGGCTGCACCATTTTACATTCTCAACAGCAGTGTATGAGAATACCAGTTGCTGTACATTTTTGCCAACACTTGGTCTGAGTTAGTCTCGTTAATTCTAACAATTCTAATGGATATGTAGTGATGTCTCACTGTGGTTTTAATTTTCATTTCCCCAGTGACTAATGATGTTGAGCATCTTTTCATGTGCTTATTTCAAGTGCAAGATTTTACACTCAACATCACTGTTTCTCAAACAAATACAATTCTTTTTAAATGAAAAAATAAAATTATACCAATCCCTGAACTTTACTTAAATAACTTTTATAGTGATATTAAATTTTATTATAATATTAATACAATACCAATATAAAACCAGGCAAACATTTATTTTACTTATAAATTTTATATGACTATTAAAAAATTAAAAATTAAATCCAAACAAAACTAAAAATTCACACTAATATAAACAGTAATGAGAAATGATGATGTTTGACCCTAAGTCACCACTTGTAAATGTACTTGAACTGTTCATATAGGAACCCATGATATTATGTGACCTCTCTTGGCAGGAATTCATAATTTATGTGTAAGGTCTGCCTTCACACTTCAGCCTGTGATAATCAGAGTAGTTCTTCTTGGCTCTAACACAAACCTAAGCACCAATGTAAATGTGGGTGCTGGCATTGCATGGCGACACCTGGTTATAAGAAGAACCAGATGATTCAAAACATACTTATATTTTGTGCCATTTTCATCAAAATGAAAAACATAATATTGAAATTCCCTCATAGCAAACAAGTCATCCCCTAAAGACAGGGCTGTGGGTTTCAGGCTTTGGTACCCATCGGAGGTAGAAGAGTTCTATGATATGGTACAGTGTTCTGTGCTCCCTTGCCTGACCACACACTCCCCTTGTATCCCGTGTTCAGTACTCCTCGCACTAACCCACAGCACTAATGGCTCTTCCAATAATTTATATTTTATTATGTCACTTGATTCCCCTCCCCACCAAAACCCTGCAAAGAAGGCAGAGCATTACCCCGATTTGCAGATGAGGCAACTGAAGTCGACCACCTTAGGTGCACCCTCCCGCATTTACATGATGGAAGGTGGTGGAGTCAAGACTAAAGCCAGTTCATCCAAGCCCAACTTACATCTTTTTTCCTGCATCACATAACTTCCCTGGCATTATTACTAGAAGAAACATTCTGGAGAACATACAAACCTGGAACTTTTTTAATAGCTCTTCTTATGATCAAACAACCAAATGTTTTCCACCCATTTCATTTCCACTAATCCAAAACAGACTCAATGCACTTTTTCCTATAATTCATTTCCTTTTTCTTTTTTAAAAAAGTTGTCTCTTTATCCTCTTCAATTGTCTCTTTATCCTCTTCAATAGGAAACACAGAATCCTAGGCACAGAACTGGGTATGACATAAGCCAGCTACCACCCACCATGTAGCTCTGCCCATCATATAAAAATAGGGACCCCTTCCTCCCTCATTCCTACAGGCAGAACCCTGGTGTTTTGAAAATCACACCAGCTTTCAGTATTCTCTGCATATTCACAAATGTCAGTAAGGATGCCACATTTCTTTTCCAGGTGGAACTTTTCAAATAAAACTAAAAAAATTACAACAAAACAATGACATCTGCCATTCATCAAGCTTCTGTTTCATGACAGAGTTATGCTAAAATTCACACGTGCCTCATCTCCATGTCATGTCCCTGACAGGCAGATACTATCTTACTCCCATTTTGCAGATACTGCAATGAGCTTAGAGTGACAATTTCACACAGCTAATAACTAGCAGAGCCAAGAATCAAACCCTAGTCTTTTAAGTGCATTCATCTCATCATGATGCTAATATTACCTCCGATAAGTAGGTCTTCCCAGTCTCTGCTAGCTGTAGGGAATAGTTTCTTCCTCTGAAGATTTCTAGACCTTCAACTAGATCTCTCTTACCCTACTTAACACTTCTGACCTCCCACTGCCTTGAATTGCTAGTCTTGTACAGGGCTTAAGCATATTGCTGTGTGACTTTTAGTAAATGTCTGTTTGTTTGCTTGTTTGTTTGTTTGTTTGTTTGTTTGGCTAGCTGGCTGGATGGGTAGGTAGGCAAATAAAGAGAACCCAGTTGCTTTCATCTGGCCAGTATCCTTATTTCTGGAACTGGCATTTACCACCATCACCACCTATTCCATGAGTGGTCAATCATTGCATCCACTCCCTTCCCTGGTCACATGAACAAAATGATTCCTGAATTTGCCTGTGATACCAGTGGATCCAGAAGGGGTAGTTGATCCAAGCAGACTCTTTTCCTGAAGTCATACATGGACACAGGCAGAGAGAAGTGCCTCTTCCTTCTGGAATGGCTTCACTGGGACAATGTGACTCTGAAATGATCAGAGCTCATTTTTCCTCACCTTGAGGACAGAGTTTGCATGTAGGATAACGGAAACGTCATTTGAACCCTGGATTCAGCCAGCCATGCCTGAAGCATGAACCACCCCTCCGCCCCAGATATATTAGTTACGTGAGCTATGTTTGGCTTATACTTATTTGAGTATTGGCCACTTCCAGTTTCCAATGTCCTAAAAAATACAAAGGCCTAGATAAGGAAAGTTTTATTTTTATAACCTATAACTCTTTGTATTAATATTATGAAATCAGCCACAGTACGAGAGAAAGGTAGGCATAACACATGAGTTTTATGTAATCTGTCATCACTCACAAGACAAATACCAGTTAACACACCTTAGATATCATGGCACTCACAGAAGTTTTCTTGTCTAGTCTTTTATTTCTATTCTTCTTTTTTCTATTATTTTCCCCCTTCTTTCACCTCCCCCCCTCCACCCCCCTCCTGTTCAAGCCATTGTTTCTCAGTCTAGTTGTGCAGGACACAGCTCCCTGGCCCGTGCTGGTATTATGAGCCTTGCGCTCCCCCAGCTGAGGCAGTTAGTCGCCAGTTGTAGGTCTGCTGCTCACAGCAGCTCACGGCAGCTCTCTCTTGTGCCAGCCACTCTACAATGGCTGCCGGCCACTCACGCTGGCCACCGGCCACTCATAGCAGCACACTGCAGCCCACACCAACCTCTAGCAGCTCACGGCAGCCCAGCTCCAAGGAGAGCTGTTGTTCACAGTCTTAGCTGTAGAGGGCACAACTCATGTGGGACTAACCCCGAGACCTTGGCATTAGGAGCACGGTGCTCCAACCACCTGAGCCACCGGGTCAGCCCCTTATTTGTATTCTTATGCATTGAAAAGAGCAGTTTATTTTCTCACCTAAATGAAAAGTCCAGAAGTAAACCTGATTTCAGGGTACACTCAAATAATACTATGAAGGACCTGGCTTCTCCCTTTCTCTTGTATCTGATTCCCCCCTTGTTCCCTTAACCCTCAGGCTTCACATGGTGGCCATTTGGCAGCTCCAACCTATCTATCCCTTTATGGATGCAAAATTGCTGCGGCAGTTCTAGCATCACTGCCTCATGTTGCACCACACCAAGAGGAAAGAAGAGTCTCTTTTTATACCTCTTACAAGAGAGATTGGTATGAATGAGGTTGTCAGTCTCCCATAATCACATGGCTAAAAAGGGGAACTCTATTTTCCCTAAAGCAAAACCCATATATTTTACCATCGGAAGGGGGCAGGACACACATGGAAAATGGGGGGTGGGGTGGAGGAACAAAACACAAGTATGGTAAAAATTGACCATTGCTGAATCTAGGTGTGGAATGCATTTAGATGTTCACTTCAGCGTATGAGTTTTCAAAAATTTTCTATGTCTGTAATTTTCATGATAAAAAGTTGGTGGAGGGGCAGCGAGTTGACTTAGTGCTTAGAGCACAGTGCTCATAACACCAAGGTCACCAGTTCAATTCCCACATTGAGGGCCAGTGGCTGTGCCCTCCACAACTAGATTGAAAACAATGACTTGACCTGGAGCTGATGGGTCCTGGAAAAACACACTGTTCCCCAATATTCCCCAATAAACATTCTTTTAAAAAAGTTGGTGGAAAAAAAGAAGATGCAGATGTCATTAGTGCTCTCTGCTTTCAAGGCACATGGTGAGTTTACTCTTCCCCCTTTCTTTGAATTTAGATGTGCACAAGTGACTTGCTTTGGCCCGTGAGATGTGAACTAGTGTCGCTTCTGAATGAAGCTGTGTAGTCCTATTTGTGAGTCACCATGTCCCCTTCCCACTGTTGCAGTGACCAACGAAGCATATATTAAGATGAAACCTTCCTCAAGCTAGGTCTCTGAGAGACTGTAACAGAACAACGATCAGGCAAACCATGGTGGGCCTGCATGCCAGCTTTCTTATCACGCCGCTCTAAGATCTGAGGGCTGTTTTTTACAGCAGCAACACTTAGACCATCGTGACTGATACAAAATTGATGCTATGCAAGAAAAACAATACCACTTCATCCTCTTAATAACAGGAGGATTGAACCATGAAGTTTTAACTCCCGGACCATTCTTAAATAGGAACTTTCAAGCACATACTCAAAGCTGGCTAAAAATATTGATTTTGTTTTTGGTTCAAATGATCAGTTAAAATGTGGCCCAATGCCAAATACAATGTGCTTGCTCTTCTAAGATATCTGTGCTGTTAAATAATATTGGGAAAACATTCCCAATGGCTGTGTTTCCTACTTTCCTATCCTCCAAGAATATATCCCCAAATTGTGTCACAGCAGTAGGCAAGAAACTCTGCAAAATAATCTGTCCTATTAGCTGATTGTTTGTGACTCAGAAGGGAGACATGAGCAGCCAGCTCATTGTAAGGCACATCACTGTCCATTAAATGTAAATGCAGACAAAGAAAATGCACAAACGTACCTGGCCTTTGGGAAGTTTCAAAGAAGTTATAATAAGCAAGTGGAATTCGAGCGAATTCATCAGCAATATCAACCCGAGAAGTAAATGACTTCTCTTCACTACTTAGAGGAACTCTTTCTTACTACTCAAAACCCTTCGCACCAACTCCACAAGCATTACCTGTTGTGACAAGTGGCACTTGGTCATTATTGGATTTTTTAAAGTAGCTCAAGTGACCTCTCCAAAGAGAAACCATTTAAAAGTGGGAGAGTCACCTGGAGTCCCAATTCAATATAGAAGGAAGATTCTCTGAGAACAGAGAAAGAATAGGTAAATGGCCTGGTGAGTGGCTCTGTGGTTCGGGACAGGAAAGAATCACAGAACTCCGGGTTAATGGTGCCTCCATGTCAGCTGCTTTACAGCTGTGACTCTCACCCACCTTTAAGGCCCCACCCCATGTTACTTCTCAGTAATTGCTTCAGCAACTCTGTCTGAAACCTTTATATTTGTCTAAATTGACTGAGCAGCCTTAGGGTCTTAGGTAAGTTAATGAAAATCTCTGACCCTCAGATTCCCCCTCTATAAATTGGGAAGAAGACTATTGTGAAGATTAAACAAAATCAAAATACAAAGTGCTTAGCAAGGCCTGGCACATAGTGAGAGCTCAGTAAATGTTTAGTAGCTATAATTATAATTATTATGTCTTCCTTGGACATCTTCTGTGTCTTTCTGTGTGTTGGCTAGCCTTTTCCTTTCTAACTCTTCATGGGTTCCAGTCATCATTTTCTTTCCTCTTTAATTCAAGGACATTAAACTATGGGCCAGACACTGTCCTCATAGGTTGGTGACCACGAGGAATGAGGCAGATATCCTTCTCAATAGACAATACGCAGAATGCAATGTGATCAGAATGTAATGCAAAAAAGCTCTGGCACCACCTAGGAGGGGCACTCGGGGTAGCCTGGGTTCTGGTAAGCCTACCCTGAGTCATTGATAATTTGAATGGCATCCGTTCCCCAGGCCCAGCTCTACACCCAGCAGGAGCTGCAAACACCACTCTACAAATTAGGTAACTAAAACAAAACTCCCCACCAAACTTTCAGGGCAATGAAAACTGGCCTAAAAAAGAGCTCCAGGAGGCCTGGGTAAGCATTGGACCGGGGGCTTGAGGAAGGCATCGTTCTCTCCTTGTATATTGGACATATCCATACCAAAAACCATAAGGATAGAGCTTCTAGTCCAATAACATTGGGAAAACAATTGCAATTGCTCTATTTCCTTTTGTCCGCAGTTTCTGCTGTAGACAGTTCTCATTGCCCGCTTGTGTCGTAAAGTCTCACCTGACAGTCTCCCTGCATTTCAATCTGAATCTGTCATTTCAGAAAAATCTGTGCATTATATTAGTGTGCACATACATCTTGATTTGGTTGGGATGGTCCTGCTTTACACCTACTATCCAAGTGTAATTATTGATAGCATTACCTTTCACTTTCAAAGGTGTCCCAGCTTGAACAATAAATTACAATAATATATTCAACCTAATTTTAGTAAATCTCTCTAAAATTAAAAAAAAAAATTTTAAGAGTATTTTGATGTTGAATATTCCTTCAAATTATAAGAGAAGTTGAACTCACTTTCAATATTATTCATATCACAGATTGACAGAACCATAGTGATAATAAAATTATATACCATGTATGAAAAAGCAAATACACTAGTCATCATACCAGGGACTTCCCTCACTTTATGTCGTATATAAACTTTATAGTTTCATTGTTGAGCACTTTCTACGGATGGGGAAATGAAGCACAAGACAGGAAAGTGGCTTGAGGAATCATCAAGGGGCAGGTGGACGTTTGCCGTGGAGAGAAGACAAAGTCATGGTCTCCAGAGGGAACAGGGAAGGTGCTAGAAGAGGAAGGCATATAAGGGCAAAGCGGGGACAATGAAATCTGCTTGGTTTAAGGCCAATCATACTCCTTGGCTAACACCTTGCCGAAGTTGAAACACAAATGCTTCTTGGCTTTGGAACTTGAGTCAAACACACAGCTGCCCGGGTGCTTAGATCCACTGATCCTAGAACACTGTGATACAAAGCTCAGCAATAATAAAGTCTCTTCTCGTCTCAACTACCCATCTCCCCAGTTCCAACCCCGAGATTTTCCTTGGCCTTGCAGCAGCTGTCGGGAGCTCTTTAGAACAATATCAATTTAGAAAGATAAGCATGACTTTTAAAATCCAAGGGTCATTAAAAATGGATTCGACAGTTGTCACAGCCTGCAAAATCCCTGCTATGGCTCAGTCGCTGAGGACTAATTTCCTACCTCTGCTCAGGTGAGTCTACAGGCAAATATGAAGCATGGTCAGTGGATCCGAGCACTGGGAGATGGATTCCAATCTCCCTTCTTACATTATTCACATTCTCACTGCCACCAGCACAGCAGTCTCATTCCCAGTAGCATGATTAATCTAATCCCTCCAGGTTTTCACTACTAATCACATCTTCATAAAGTTTAATTTAATGTAATTTAACGTAATACTGCCCTCTTGTGCCTCACCACACAAGGGGCCTTTTTGGAGAAATATTTATTTTTAATTAAAAATAAAATTTATAATTTTAGCACTTTATTGAACATTATGCTGGAGACAGGGAGGGCATATTTCTTATTTATCTCCCTTCATCTTTTACTTCAGTCTTTTCTCACATTGGCTTCCATCAGTGATGACTGCAGGCCAAGGAAATCAATTCTCAGGGCAGACTTCAACATAAATCCACATGTGATTATTTTAAGGTAGCATATGGACGGAAATAGCAAACAATGAATCCAGGCTGCCCAGGAATGAGGAGAGCAGGAGAAACTGAGTAAGAAATCAGGAAATGAAAAGAAAGTTATTAAATAGACTTGCCACAGCTGGCTTAGTGATTTCAATAGACTTGGTTAATGGGAAAAACAATCATAGAAAGCCCTTTAATTGCTTTTCTGCTGAGTTTCTGTCCACATCTCCATGTTTACAGAGATTAATTAGGAGTCCCAATCACAAACTAAAACTAAACTTAGTAAGACAGATCAGAGAATTTTTTTTTAAATGTGGCATGCTTCAGAGACTTCTGAGCAGTGTGGCTCATAAAATTGATGGTCATTGGTTCCAGTTTGCAAAAAAATTACTTGCAAGGAATAAGTAATGTAAGTGCAGAACCTAACATGAATTAACACACAAATCACTACTTTTTGAGTCTTATTCTTTACTCAAAAGTTAGGTCTTAGTATTTTTCTCTTGATCAGCCACTACTCAGTACTCAGGGCAAAAAATAATGGGAAGGAAAATTATCCAGAAAACTTTAAATGTTCTATAAATGACCGAAGAAGAAAGGAGGCAACCAAGCTGACCTGTAAGATAAGGTGAAACAGGCAGGGTCTGCATAAAAGCCTCTGGAGGTGTGCTCCTCACTCTTGCAGGGACCGACCTTCTAAAAATTTCTCTGTTTCCATTTGGTTTTCTAACTCCAGCATCCATCTCTGTGATTATCTCAGAAGATGGACATGCTGGCCAGTGATGGATATCTGAGGACAGGTGCCTAAAAAGTAAGGGGCCTAAAAAGACCAGTTCGTGTGTTTCATTTCCCCTCCTTTATTCATCCCTTTTTAGGCCATTCTTTGCTTTCTGAGGATCTCTCTTCACCAAGTCCAGACGTTTCTGCATTGCCTCAGGCTCTAAACATTCCCACTGTCTTGAACTACCAAGAAGTCCCCTTTCCCTTTATCTTCTATTCCCTTTTTTGTTTGTTTTTGTTTTAAGCAGTGTGCCCCCTGCTGGTCATTTTCACTCCGAACCCCATTAGGGTTCCGTGACAGACAAGCAAACTTGTCCTGAGAGATTATGAGAAGGTCATCTTACCTACTTTAGCAGGTGGAGACAGGTTTCCCTGAGGAACTTTCACTCTCCCCGAGGAAGGGGACCCTGATGGTGAGCAGAGAAAGGGGTGGAGGGAAGGAGAGGAGGACCATTTCCAACGGGAGGCACAACAAAGGTGGAAATCAGAATAAAAGAAGGAGCTCAATGTGTGAGGAGAATTTTAAAAATGCAGCTAAAAGTAAATATGCAGGAGGGTGACAGTGTCACAAGATGAATCTGAGAAGGCATATTTTATGCCATTTTTCAGGAGAGAGCAAGAACTCCTGATCATTATACTGCCAGATTCCCCTTTCTGGATCCTTGGTACCCACTTTCTCAGAGTACACAAAGTTCTGCACCTGGCAATGCCCTTCACCCATCAAAACCACGTCTGTACCACACAGCTGATACAACTCGGTCACATAGAGAACTGACTATAAAAGTTGGTGAGTCACAGGACTTTCTCAAGTTTCGGTAGACTACAGAATCCACAGAATCTGTAGATGGCCTGACTTCAAATCCAGTGCTTCACTCTGACCTTCAGTTTCCTCATCTGTAAAGTGAAAACATTAACCATACCTTTCTCACAAAGCTTTGGTGAGGGTTTAACAAGATGGTAAAAGTAAAGCACTTAGTACCATGCCTAGATTATCGTAACAGGATAGTCTTAGCTATTATTTGCATTTTCAGCATAGGATAAAACTTTCGGCGGAAGGAATAAATCCTGGAGGCAATTTAGGTGAGAGTGAGCAGGAAAAGGGATGTTCATCTTGGAGTCATGTGCAGATCTCCAACTTGGCACATTGAAAGGTCAGGCTTACTATCTCATGAAGCAAAGCGAGGCATACTTCATAACCCAGTAGTCTGCTTTGCACAGAAAAGACAATACAATATCTATCTGGGAGTGGGCACTAAAAGCATTTCTTTTTTTCTGACCAGCTTATATTTGCTGATCTTTTGGTAATACACGTGAAAGGCTTTTGCAATTTTTAAAAAAAGCATGTTTTTAACATTTAAAATTCATTAAGGAATGAATTTTTAATAAGCTTGAAGACCTACAATTTTTTCTTTAAGAATTTTGTACCAAATTTTGGATGTTAAAATCATTTTACTCCTTTATCATATATTATGGACAATTTCCTTTTGCAGCAGTATCTATTACTGTGTAGGATAATAATCGTATTGGCCCAATAAATCATTACCTGTTGTGTAGGTAGCAGTGAAGCAGACAATATGCATGTGTGGGGGTGGGAGAAGGGATAGGAAAGGGGGCAGAAACTGATGAGATTTTAAAGTCTTAGAGAAGAGTCATGTCCAGGGTTAAGTGCTTCACAAGGTGGGAAAAACTCAGTACCATCAGAGGCAGGTATCAGTGCTTCTCAGCCTATTCATCAGAACCACTTGGGAGGTTTTAAAAATCACAGATATCTCTGCTCCAGCCCTAGAGATCCTGATTCCTTCTGGCTGGGGGCAAGACCCTAAGTATTTGTTATGTTTTTTAAGGACCCTCTGGTGATTCTGATGTGCAGCCAAGGCTGAGAACTATTAGTATAGCTAGATAGGAATGGGGATTCGGAAAAGTATGAGGTTATTTGCCTTTGGAAAGAATGAGAAAGTGGCTTCATAGATGAGATGTCATTTCACATGTTGTCATCAGAAATGTCACTTTCAGCCTTTCACTTAAGAGAAAAGGGATGGATGATGGGAACACGGAAGCCATAGTGACTATGACATGCATTGTCTCCCTTCAGTATCCCAAAGTGAAAGCAGGGAGCTCTGATTGCTTTTCTAAGGCTTCTGCTTTGCCAAGGTGAGGAAATAAGAGGAGACAGCCCAAACTGTGCCATCAAATCCACTCTGTGTTTTTGTTGCTTTCCATTCTACCTCCACCATGCTTCTATTTTTATTTAAATCTATTGGAATGGCAATGGGCATCTTTGAGACTGGGCTAAAGCTGGAGATATATTAGCTTGGATTTAGTGGGTCAGATTTATTTGTTCACAGTCATTTCCACGTAGTGACATGATGATATAGGGCCAGAGGTTGTACCCCAATATAAACTTGTCCTACAGTACCCTGCACCACAAACACGTGGAAAAGAAAAAGAAAATTGAATTGTATAGAGCAAGAGACTCACATGTACAAAATTCTTTCAATTTTTGTAGCTCATACATAAAGGATATTAGTCAGCTTTTTCCAAATTTGACAATTCTAAAAATGTATAATATTGCCAAAAATTATGTGTGAAGCTGAAATTAATTTTTAAACCACAAATAATAAAAACTAAGTGTTGATCAAATATGCTAGAGAAAAGACTAACAATAATATTATAAACTTATGTAAAGAGGACGTCAACAGTAGAGTTGCGTCAGGCAGTTAATATAAGTATATTATATTATAAATATATAATAAATATTATATTGTTATTTTTCTGTATTTTGTTTGATGTTTGTAGCATTTGTAAAGTTTTCGAAATCTATAATTTGTTGTGATTTCTTTTCTCATTCTAAAAAAATTAAAACGCTCTGTGTTTATATTACTATGACTTTTTGCCTCTCCTTAATTTCACAGAAGCATCAAGGTGAAACTTCTCAATGTTGCAAGAATGCATCTAATCCTTATCTCAGGATAGCAAAAAATACCATATACTTAAATCAAATTATCTGATTCCCCGTGCCCAATTTATCATGGGATTAGGCAATTGTCAGTCATTAGTGGCGTTTCTGCTCTCCCAGGGTTGTGCCAAGGTCCCAGGATATCATCCAACATGAGGAGAGGGGTGGGGATGACACTGTCCATCTGCTAGGCTGTGTAGCACACTGCTTCCAAGGACAGGTTCCACGGCTGCCGTGCTATGCTGGGCACTTGCGAATCTTGGACTAGTCCTGATGTCCTGACGCCCTTGAGCTTATGTTCCTCTCACTGGGTTCCCTGGGTAGGCATCTCCCCTCCCCACCCAAGGACACAGCCTTGGATGAATCTGCTAATCTCACCCCCCACTGAGCTTCACCATGTTTAGATACTTCCCAGTTCTTAGAAATACTCCCTTATTCACTATCCTTGACCTCAAACACCTTCCCTCTGCCCTACAAGCTTGGACCCTTAGTCCCATCTCTTCTAAAAGCTTAGGCTTTTCAAAAAGGCAAGAATAGTGTTGTGTTGAGGCAACTTTGGCTGTTATCTAAGGGGTGAGGGAAGAATTTGACTTAAAGGAAATATTAAAGGCCTGGCTACTTCTTGGAACAAAGAGAAGGGGGAAATAAAGGTAGAATACTGACCAAAAATATTTAAATAACATCTCAAATTTAAAGAGCATATATGACCACACCACTCCCTAAACTGTACCTTTTTAGTGGCTTGCCATCACATGTTAGATAAAACATATAGCCATTAAGGACAAGACCATTTATGATATTTCCTCCACCAAATAAACCCCTTAGAAGTTCTTCACAAACTTGAATGTGCGTTAAATTGCTTGAGGGTCTTTTTAACATGCAGATTCCGGTTAAGAAGATCTGGAGTGGGGTCTGAGGTTCTGCCTTTCTAACAATTTTCCAGCTGATGCCAAGACTCCTACTTCAAGGATCACACACTGAGTAGCAAGAGACCACAGCTTTCCCTTCTGAGCATTCCAAGCTTTCTTGACCCACTGCCAATCTAGAGTGAGTTCTTCTGTGCTGCTTTCAAGCATCCCATGAATACTTGAATCCTAATGTTCTGTCTACTTGTGTGTCTCCCTCACAGCGTATGAGCTACTTGAGAACAGGAAATTCTTTATCATTTATACACTATGGACATTCCCCATTACCAGGGATACATGGATGGATGGACTGATGGATGGATGGACGGATGGGTGAATAGACGTATGAACAGATAGATAATGAGTGAATCAGGGGCAGATCAGTCGGTCGATATAAACACACATAAGTCTTACTTGAATGGAATTCGTAGGAGTCATTTAAAATATATTTAGCTAAATGCATAGTGACAAAGTCACAGTGTGTGTTCATTAAAACCTCACCAAAAAATGTCAAGCATCTCAAAAAGCAGGGCTCTTCCTCCCCAGAAGGGTGCTGTGCCCTCCATTTTGGCCTGCAGCCTTGCCAGAGAGGTGATAATATAACTGACTCTTAAAAAGCCACTTGAGAGTGTTTTCATCTGCTATCCTCTGTGTGTACTTTTATTCACCCTATCGTCCACAAAGTGCATCTCAGTTTCTACTAACCGTAGCTGCTGTATTATAAACTAAATTATAGCAACAAGATCAGCTAGAATTTATTGAGCATTTTTTACCATCTGGGGACTCTGTTCGTCACTTTTATTTTAAATATCTCTCATAAACTTCTCAGTAACACTAACATATGTGACAGATGAGGAAACTGAGATTAAAGATCTTCAGTTAGCTACCTAAGATCAAACAACTGGAAGTAGAATGGAACTTAGAACTCAGGACTCTCTGACCAAGGAGGCTGTACTTTTAATCTCTACATCACAGCAGCTCCCCAGGGATGTACTTTGGTCACCCATAGGCACATCATTCAAAGCCTTTGGGACATTCATCTGGATAAAACACAGGATTTGTCACAATTTCATTGGCTGACCATTGGGAATTTTCATCATAGGAATCTTTGTGTTACTTCCTAGGGTTTAAATCACAATAAACTTAGTCAGGTCCCATCCAGATTCTGGGATCCTCACACTCCTGGGTAGTCTTGCATCTCTTCACTTCCACGTCTTATTTATTAAAGCAGAGGGAGAGAATCAACATGTGTTAGTAAATGGTATATTAAACTACCCAAAGAATTGCATAAAGCATACAGCGTCCCCCCGACTCAAGGTGTTTTTCCTAGTGTTATTTGCTGGAAGGATGATGCCTTCAGGGAAAAATCCACAGTCTTCAGCTTTCCTCTATTTACTCACATGGCTGCTGAGACCTCTCTGCATCTGAGACTTAGATTAACTCAGCTTAAATCCATGAGTATGCTGCTCTCCCAATGGCGTCTGCCACTTCCCCACTTCTCTTATATCTTCACTTCTTGCATGTGTTCTGTTTCCCTCTTTGTCAACCCAGATGAAAAGTTCAGTCCCTTGCAGTTTCTATAAAAGCATTGTAAGAGTGAGGAAGAACTTATTAGCCTGAAGAAAACCAAGAAAGCAGTCACATCAGAGCTCTTCCCACATTGCTGATCTGTTCCCTTACAGCCCTCCTCACTTATTGCACAGAAAAACCAACTTAGTGCTTTCTGAATATGCAAAATAAGTACATTAGACAACAATGCTTGGAGAATCAGCAATATTTCCCTCTTTTGCATCCTAATACAACTCTGAAGTGTTTAACGGTCCACCTGTACAAGCAACTGTGTGCTTCCGAGGATGCCCCTCTCGCCAGCTCCAGAGACAGGTTTGACTAGTCAAAGAGGAATCCCATTTCCCTTCCAGTGATTGGTGCAGGAAGGGGCAGCAATCAATGGCCAGTGAGAGGTGAGGGAAGGTTTGCTGGGGGACTGCTAAGAAAAGAGTCTCATTCATGGGAGATAGCCAGAACAATGAGACAGTCTCTTTTCTTCCCTCAGCCTTGGTGGTGGTTGGATATGACACCTGGAACTGCTGCAGCCATCTTGTTTCCCAGAGAAGGAAGGTGACTGACAATGACAGAGTAGACAAATGGAAAGAACTCATGAGAAAGAGATATTTTCCTCCTGGGCACACAGCAAACCAAAATTAACAGACTCCCCTGAAGTTAGTGAGAAAAAATTGAGTCCTGACTAGTGGATGATGGATGGAAGTGATGTTTATAGCTTCTAGGCCTGGCCTCTAAGATGTCCTGCTTGATCCTTCATTCTTTCTCTTTCTCCATCTGCAGGCTGGATCATGCCAGGGTGATTCTGAAGCCATAGTCAAGATGGCACGACTATAGCATAGAAGAAACTGAGGTCCTCGGATGTAGTAGAAGCCTCCATTTCCATAGAATGATTACATGAATGAGCCGTTATGTTGTATTGTGGTAAGCCACTGAGATGTCAGGACTAGCTTGCTACAGCATGTTGTAGACTGAATGCCTGTATACTCCCCAAATTCCTATGTGTAAATCTAATCCCCAATGTGACGGTACTTGGAGGTGAGGCTGGTGCAAGGTAATTAGGTCATGAGGGTGGAGCCCTCATAAATGGGATTAGTGCCCTTATAAGAAGAGGCAGAATAGCTATTTCTGCCGTGCGAGGATATAATGCCGTGCGAGGATACAATGACAAGTCGGCAGTCTGCACCCCAGAAGAAGGCCGTCAACAGAACCTGGCCATGCTGCCACCTTCATCTCAGACTTTCCATCTCCAAAACTTTGAGAAATCAATTTCTGGTGTTTTTCAGCTGCCCAGCCTGTGGTATTTGATTACAGAAGCATGAGCTGAGTAAGACACAGCACATGGCATTTCTTACACTGATTAGTACAACTGCTGCACCCTGAAGTCCTTCTATCTATAGACTTCCTATTATGAGCTAAGTTTTCCTTAATCTTTAAGCCAATTTGGGGCAAGATCTTTTGTTACATTCAGCACAAAGCATCTTATCAGAGAAATTCATATTTCTGCAGCTCTTACTTTCATACTTGCATAAACAAACTCATCAAGATGTTCGCAGAACCAAGGCCAGGATCCACTCTGTTAAAGATTATCAATGTATATCAAAATTTTTTAAACACTCTCCGGGGGTGGTCTGCTTTGTCAACCTCATTGTGATTTTCCTGCCCTCTATTAACAAGATCTATTTCTGTCCTTATTTCTGCTTGATGAATCCAGTGAATCCTCCTAACCAGCATTCTCTCCCAGCTAGCCAGGGTACCTACAGCAGTGTGGGTTTTAGCAGTAGGCATTCTGGAAAATCTCTTTAGATAAATCCACTGATCAGAACTACTTGAGCAGTTCCCTCCAATCTGGCAACAAATTAGATTTTCTCCTTAGTCTTCTCTTCTCTGCTCTTGGTTCACTGGCCTCCTTTTACGAGGAGAGTCTTTGAGAGATGCTATCCTCCTTCCTTTGTATGCACACTTTTATTTGCCACTAGATGAAGAGACACGGCCTTGACCTTTCTCCCACTGCAGGAGTTCCATCCTTCTTAGACGAGTGGCTCCATTATACCACTGGGGATTGACGCGTCAGTGGATCCACCCACAAGGGATAACAGACTACCTCAATTGGTCTTTCCACAGCTCCCATGAGATATGCAGATATGGGAGATCTAGAGAAGAAAGCATTCCCAACAAACAGGAGTTACAGCACTTTGTGTATGTATGACAAGTGTCTACATATTCTCCTTCCTTGTGGTATTTTCCCTTACAGAATGAAATAATTTGTCTGAGCTCCAAAGCCTTTCCTGAAACTCCTCTTCCTTACTCCCTACAGTAGAATTCATCACTTCCTCCTTAATGTATGCTATTATGGTACCTACTGGCCTTTGACATGCTCATTGATGTAGCAGGGTATGGAGGTTAGGAGTTTGGACTCTGGAGCCAGGAGGCCTTGACTAGATTCCTAGTTCTATCAATTACTTGGCCAAAGTAACCCCTGGGCCTCAGTCTCCTCATCTGTAGAAAGGGATAATAATAATGTGGACTTCATCAGGTAGTGGTGAACATTAATTGAGGAGATTCACTTAATGTGATCAGAAGAGTACCTGGAACGCAGCAAGTGCTCAATAAAAATCCATGTGGCTATTTGCATAGTATCTGTCTCAGCTCTTCTTAGACTATAAGTTCCATGGAGAAAAAAGTTGTATTCATCTTTGTACCCCTGTGGTAGGTCCTAACTAATGCTCTGTAGGTGTTGTTTGAATGAATGAATGAATGAATGAACAAATGAATGCAAAATAAGTATTTGAGTGAATTTCCAGGTGTGTCTACAGCTAATAAGCAATTATTGGGAGACCATCTCACTGAAAAACATAGTTTTGTAGCCTGATAATTCCAGTCTTTATGTCATCTGTCATAGCCTGAGCCAAGCTTGGTTTCATCTTCTATGCACCAGTGAGCTTTCTGATGTTTTAACTGCTTCCACCCCCATTCTCAACGCCCTATTCTGCCCCCTTTACTCAGTGAAAACATCCTCCCTGTAAGTGAAATCATACTATGAGGCCATTAAAAAGAGAGGTTCGATACCCTTCTGTGGAAAGATATTTGTAATCAACTGTTAAGTGATAAAATCAGGTTCTAAAACTATATTATAGTTGCCCATTTGGGTAAAATACATGTTTTATATACTAAATGTCTAGACCTATGGTTTTCACCTGCACATTACACCTAAACAAAATGATCCCTGCCCAGGCCCACTTCAGGCCCCTTGAGTCAGACTGTCTGGGGGGATGGACAGGCTTTGGTGCAGTAGTCCCCTCTATTCACAGTTTCACTTTCCGCAGTTTCAGTTACCCATGGTCCAAAAATATTAAATGGAAAACTCCAGAAATCAACAACTTATATGTTTTAAATTGTGTGCAGTTCTGAGTAGCATGATGAAATTTCACACTGTCCCGCTCCCTCCCTCCCAAAATGCGAATCATCCCTTTGTCCAGTGTATCTACCCTGTTTCCACTCCCCAACAGTTAGTCACTTAGCAGCTGTCTCCATTATCACATCGACTGTCATGGTATCACAGTGCTTGTATTCAAGTCACCCTTATTTTAGGGAATATTGTCCCCCAAATGCAAGAGTCGTGACGCCGACAATGTGGATATGCCGAAGAGAAGCCTTCAAGTGCTTCCTTTCAGTGAAAGGGTGGGTACAGTACAGTAAGATATTTCACATAACTTTTATTACAGTATATTGCTATCATTGTTTTATTTTATCATTAGGTATTGTTGTTAATCTCCAACTTTAAGTTAATTTTAAGTTAAACTTTATCATAAGAATGTATGTATAGGAAAAACATAGTATATATAGGGTTCGGAACACTCCACAGTTTCAGGCATCCACTGAGGGTCTTGGAATGTATCCCCCCCGTAGATAAGGAGGAAGTACTATATTTCCTTAAAGCCCCCCAAGTGATTCGAAAGGTATAAACTGATGTTTATCAGCAGCTGTCTCTGCCTGGTGGGATGGTTGGTGGTTTCTAGTTTCTTCTCTTTGCTTATCTCTTTTTCCTCCCATAAACATGTATTGCTTTTGTGATAAGAAAAAAAACCCACATTTAATCAAAGCGAAGGTGGAGAGAAGGGTAGAGTGGAAGCAATTTTTAATATCTGCTAGTTCCTTCCTAGAAGGAAGCAAGCTGTACCGCCTGCACACTGCGCTGTGTAAATTGTCGTTCCACAAGCACTCATAGGGAAGATGGGGCAGCTTTGTACTGCACACCAACCCAACCAGTGGGAAGATGATAAAATAACAAGCTGGGCAGCTCTAAAATACTGGGCTCACTTTTCAAGTTTATTAACCTCCTCGTTAGTTGAATCCAGCTTTAACTGTCAAGTGCCATCAGCCTTTCAGTAAAAGAAGATACAGTGTGCACAGAAGCGTCCACAAGTGGATGGTCCATCCACAAGGCTGTCTAAGAGGAAGCAGATGGCCGTGGCTACCACACAGGTCAGCAAATGCAATCCTCTCTAATGTACAGAACTTGGAAATAATGTCTGAGTTTTCTCTAGAGTTCAAGACAATCACGAATTTCATTCATTACATAAATAGTGAGCTGGATAAGGAAATCTGGGAAAGCCCACCCCTAACATTTGAAGGTCCTGGGGCGAGAGTACAAATGGAAGTCCACATACTATATGTCTATGTTATAAGTCAATCTAACGAACTGTTGAATAAAAGGAGCTTAAAGAGACAGGGCAATCAAATGTAACATGTGATCCACGCCGAGCAGCTCCTTTTGCTATAAAGGACATTAATGAAACAATTGACAAAACTTGAATGGGGCCTGTGAATAACATGGTAGTCATTTATGAATGTAATTTCCAGATGTTGTTGGATGAATGGTAATTACATGAGAGAGTGGCCTCATTTAGGTCAAACATACTCTCAGGTCTTGGGGGATGACTGGCACGACGTTTGCCACTTACTCTCAAGTGGTTCAAGGAGGAAGAAAAGTTCTTTGTACTGCTTCTTCAACTTTTTTCTAAGATAGAAATTTAAACATCATTTTTAAATCATCCCTCACCCTGAAATTTTACTATTATTGGCATTATTAATTCTCTCCAATAAAAGAAAGCTTTATCCTCTCTTTGCTCCTCTTTTTATACTAATATTCCTGAAGGGGATTGACACATTCTGTTATCCATGACTGATTGATTCATTCATTTGAGAAAAATTTACCCATCCATTCAATAAATATTTTCAGCACACGTTATGTTTTGGAGACTATATTTGTTAGTAATGATATGTTGATGAGCAAAATTAGTCTTGATCCTAGCCCTTTTAGGCTTTTGATCTATTATAATAAAGATACAAATTAATCCAAAAGTCACACAAGCAGCTATAAAATTCCAATGTGACATATGTTGCAAAGAAAATGTGATGCCACAACAGAATATAATACAGGAATTGATCTAGTTAGTTTGTTTAGAACACTGAAGATAACAGGGTGAATGGAATATATATTCATAGTGTAATAAAGGAAAAAACACATCAAATAACATTATTATGATGAGATAAGTCTAATAAGAGTAATGTGAAAATATGCATTGGTAGCTCAAAAGAGGATTTGATCTTAATATAAAAATTAGGTCATGGAATAAGTACCACCTGACCCAAATCTTGAAAAATGAGTAGGCAAGAAAGCACACCCTTATCCAAGAGATGAGCAAAGGCAGTGGTTGTAGAGGGGGAGGAGAACAAAGGCTTTTAAGAAAGAGGTAAATATCACAGTGTGCCTGCCACGCAAACTGGCTGAGAAAGAATGGTTGGAGCTGTGGCTTCAAAGGCAGGTTGGGATTAGATTGAGAAGGACTCAGAATTTGACTGTTTTTCTAGGCAATGTGCAGCCTTTAAAGTTTGTAAATAGTGGAGTTATACAGCCACTTCTTTGTTTGAAAGGTAGCTGTACTCATTCAGAGTTGAGATTCCAAAATGTTGCATGAATAATGAATGAATAAACTAGTCTTACACCTAAACCAGTGACTATTGAAGAGACTCCTGAGAAAAGCACAAGATAAACCTAATGTTTATTGCTAATGTGGTCACCCCAGTTTTAAATGACACAAACTCCCTTAGCTAATAACCACTCTACTACCACAAAGGGCTGAATTATCCAGACACCGCCTCACAAGGAGCTCCAATTTATGCCTGAACTGCATCCCTTCCACAAAACTTCTCTATCAACGAAATGGGGATTTCTATGAGAAATAAGATCCTGGGGTGTTATACAATTTGTATGATCATTTTTACAAAAAGGGATGGTTTCTAGCTATAAATACAGGAGGGGGCACATCAAAATATGGTGATTCACGTAACTATGAATCAGAACCCTGTTTGGTAAATGACAGAAACCCAACTGAAACTAGTATAAACAAAAGGGAAATTTATAGGACAATATAACTGAGCAATCAAAAGGTTAATAGACGGACATAGTTTGATCCAGAGATCCAAGCAAAATCAAAGGAATTCTGCATCTCTCTTTATTTCTGACATCTTCCTAAATCTGTTTGGCTTCATTTTCAGATAGATCCTCTCTTCATGGTAGCAAACAATCACTAGCAGCCCCACGTGTTTAGGATTCTCCGTAGCAAAAACAAGCTTTGTTTCATAGCTTTGGCAAAAGAGACTTGGGGAAGACTCTTACAGAATGAAGATGGAGCAAGTGCATATCTATAAACCAATCACAGCATCTAGGGGACAGGTTCATCTAATTGGCAGGTCTGAGGCAGTGTCTATGATCGAGTAAATTGTTCCCTTATAGATACATAAATAAGCATAAATAAATAAATAAATAAATAAATAAATAAATAAATAAATAAATAAATAAATAAATTCTGTTTCCAGAAGAAATAGGATGATGCGGAACCAGGCAAACAAGAACAACAGATACGGAAGATTTTTGCAGATTGGCTCATGCCTCTTCATTTCAGCTCCCTCGTCCCATGCCCTCCTGGATGCTAGAAGCTATAAATCTAAAAACTATCCCAGACTCCCTTACAGCTCAGATTTGCACAAAGAAGTTTCTGCTAGAAGACATACTCATGCAAAATTTAGCAACTTATGTTGTTTATTCTGACACATGCTTTCATGGAGGCATTTTGGTGAGATAATTATAGATGGTCCCCAGCTTCATGCGTTGCAAGAAAAATAGTTCAGGGCATCTAATTTGCTGGAAAGGGTCATGGCTGAGACAATCAGGCCTTGGAGGCAGTAACTTTGGTGGCGACTTTCTCATCATTGCTCTGCTAGCAACTCCTTTGGTAAACCACTTTTGCAATGTAGTCTTGGAGAACTTCCATGAAAGCCCAACCTACAGCCTGTTCCTCCAGTTCTTCCAAGGATTTTTGTAAGCCTCTAAATCTCTCTATATTTATTCCCTTTCTATTTAAATCGGGTAGAATATTTTCTGTTATCTGCAACTAGACCCTGACGAATACAGTTATCTACTACAGTTTCCGAACAATGTTCCACAAACAAAAACTTTGTTTTCAACTTTGATTTTTCCATTACAGTTGACATTCAATATTACATTAGTTTCAGGTGTACAACACAGTGGTTAGACATATATATAACTTACAAAGTGATTCCTTTGATATAAAATGGTTCTTACATAAATGGAATCCAGCTTACTGGAGTGATCTATGTGTTCCATGAGCTCATTCCATTATTAATGGACCTCAGCAGTTTGAGATGTACTTTCTTATTCTGACATGTTACATTTCATCAAGTCTCTCTTCATCTGTATCTAACTTGCTATCAAACTCATCTCTTAAGATGTTAATTTTGATTGCTATAGTTCTCAATGTCCATGTTTGTATTTAGTTCTTTTAAAATCCATTGTATCATTTTTCCAGTTTCCTGACAAGGTTTTTAATTTTTCAAGCATAGTTACTTTAAAACATGTTTAATCTTTCCAACATTTGGGTCGGGCTTAAATCTATTTTCTGTTGTTCTATCTGTAATTAGTCACGTGTAGTCTCCTTGTGTGCCTGGTTATCCATGGATACAAATGTATTTGAAAGTGTCCACAGAAATAATTTGAGAACTCAAATCATGTTATCTTCTTCCAAAGAGGATTTTTCCATTTATTTTTGTCAAGCAACTAAAGGCATTAAAAAATCTAGAATCACTGCTATCCAATTTTAGGAACAACCCAGATAATTCAAAAATGGGCTGCAGACTCTAAGAGGACAGATTTGCTCTGGATTATCTTTCCTAATTAAGTAGTCCTTTATGTCTCAACCCAATCTACAGAGCTTTTCCTAGTTCTCTACCCTTAGTGGGTCCTCAACTCCAACTTTTGTCCCCCTAACCCCATCAAGCTGTCAGAAGCAGTGCTCAGGCCTCAGGTGCCTCTTCCAGAATCAATAAGTGCACCCAGAGTTAATGGCCAAAAATGCTGGTTTAACCTCTCTAGCGTGCTTCTTTCTCCTGCATCTTGGCCCAATAGTTTCACATAACCTAGTTAGCTTTCCTAAGCCTTCAAACATAATTTTTTGTATATAATACTTGTTCAGATTCCTGGTTGTCATCAGTGAGAGGGTTGTTCCAAATGATAAAATCTGCCATAATCCAGGGGCATTTGACTTCTCTGAGATCTAGAGATAATTTTTCAAACTCAGTCTAACTCAGATTATACAGACTCAAGATTAAGTCAGAAACTTGTATAAAATGTTCTAGCTATTTTATCCTAAGTCATAGAAAATCAGTCTGGGTACACTTAAGAAGTAAACCAACCATTTTGAGGAAGTTACTGGTGTCACGCGGGGCAGCCTGCGGGGTCTTTGCTCCCGGTCCCCACATAAGAACGCAGGATGTGGCTAGGCCAAAAAGGAACACCCACGGAGCCATAGGTAGGGGAGTCATACCACTACGGCCTCACTGGAGGCTGGATTCACAACGACATGCAACCTGCTGTCTGCTTTTCTGCCAATCGACCTACTCTCCTTGACTTTCCGTGAATCTACTTCCCAATGTAGCCACAGCAGTTATATTAGTGGCCAATGGCTCAATGGTTACAGCTGCCGGCCAACTAGCCACAGCTGATGGCCATCCACCACCCGAGCCAGCACCTTTCCATGTGAGGCTGAGAACCTGGAAACTTCTCTCTGGGGCTCTGCCCCACACTCCACCCCTACAGGGTCTTGCCTCACAATCTATGTGACAAGCGTCTTCTGCGAGGGTCCTTGTGCCATATTAGCCTATCGGCACCTGACCACACAACACCCAAAAACTTAACGGATAAGCCAGAGCCTTGGACCTTTTCTTCATTCACCGCCTAGCCATGTGACTTCAGGTGGCTGAGAAGAGAAGGAGCTGCTTGCTCTAAATCAGAAAGAGAATCTGATGCTACTAAAATATCATCGACATAATGAAACAAGGCCACAGAGGACGGGCGATCCCACTGTGCCAAATCCTGGGCCACGAGCCCGTGGCAGATAGTGGGGCTGTACAAGTATCCTTGCAGAAGGACTTGAAAAGTCCACTGCCACCCGTCCAAGTAAAAGCAAACTGCTCTTGACACTCGGGTGCAATGTCAATGGAGAAAAAAGCATTGGCCAAGTCCACTACATAGTGATATGTCCCCAGGCGGACAGTCAGACAATCCATCAAATCGTGTATTGAAGGCACTGCAGCATGCAAGGGTGGTGTCACCTTATTTAACTCCCTATAGTCCACAGTCATTCGCCAGGTCCCATCTGGCTTCTTGACAGGCCATACTGGGGAGTTAGAAGGACTGTGCGTTGGCCTCACAATATGTGCCTTCTCCAACTCCAATATTGTGCAACCAATCTCCTCCTGCCCTCCTGGCAGGCGGTACTGTCGCACTGAAACCACGCACCAGGGCTGTGGCAACACTTGAGGAGGGTGGTGAGCATGCCCGCATGTCACCGCTTTCACCACCCGGATCCAGAGACGGAACTCTCCTACCGACGTCTGTAAGCTGAGGCCATGTAGCACATCCACCGCTAGAATATACTCCGGAACGGGGGAGACATAGACCTTGTAGGTACGAGCCTTCCTATACCCAGTAGTAAGGAAACGGCTTTTACAGTCACAGTCTTTCCCCCATAGCCATCAATGCAGATTGCTGATCCGGGGAACAGTTCTGGGTTCCCATAAACAAGATGCAGTCTGCGCCAGTGTCAACTAGGGCTAAAACCCTCTGCACATTAGAAGGGGACCCATGTATGGACAGTTCCACATGGGGCCTCTGGTCCCTGCTCGTCCCCTCTGACAGGGTACCTTGGCCCCACCCCTTATCAAGCTGAAAAAAAGTCGGCCTCAAGCAGCCGCATGAAGTCCTGGAGGGACACGGGTCGTGCTTTCCCAGACTTCTCCTTTTGGCTTCTCCGGAATTGCTGTTCCGGACACAACTGTTTCCAAAGTTCCAGCAGGAGTGCATTGGGTTGTCGGTCTATTTTCTCCCGATCGACCCCTGCTGCCACGAGATCACGCCACATCTGTGCGCGTGTTACTCTCTGAGGCCCACGACCTCGCCCCTTTACTTTTGATTTGGGCTTCCAGGTCTCAACTTCGTGGACAGCCTGTCTTAACTTCCTTCGCCTCCAGCTTTCAACATCCCCTAGGGTGGCCATTGCAGTTGTAACTTCATGGATCCTTCACCCTACATAAGGTGTAAGAATAGCAACCAAGGATCCAAAAGCACTCACAGGGGCAGTATCCAAAACCAAATCTCTCATGCTGGCTGTAAAAAGCTCGTCATCCGGCCCCTGTATATTAGGGTTGAAAATAGCATGTCTCGTACCCATTTCACGGATGATTTGCGTAAGTTCCTTATATGACTGCCATTGACTCACAGAGTCTGGCAGCTCGCCAGCCTGTCCCCATACTGTGCGCACCGCAGCAGTGAGCCACTCCATTAGAGAGTGGTTGCCACGGTTTGGGGCCAACCTATGGCAGTTCTGTAACCTTTGTCGCAGGGACGGATGCACTGTCACAAAGGCTAGCTTTTCCATCTCTCCTGGGGAGCAGAGAATGTTGTCTGCTCCCTCATCCCATAAACATAGTAGCCAAGCCGACACTGGACGTTGTGGGTACCGCCTCCCCAGCTCCTGCAGCTCAGTGGGGGTGTAGGTTGTGAACTCAGTCACAGCTGGGTTGCCTGCAGCAACACCCCCAGGGCCCAAAGGTTGCTCACGTTTCACCCTTTGCTTCAAGATTGGCTGAGCTTGGGGGTTGGGAGCTACATTGTCTCCACTCGCTTCCTCCACCTCTGTCTCAGAGTCTCCACTGTGGGGCCGCTCTTCTAACAGGCGGACCCGAGCTTCCAGCGCTTCCCGTTCCCGGTGTCGCTCCTCATGGGCCTCCCAAGGCTGGGTTCTCACACCCCAAACCGCTCCACCATGCTTCTGTAGGTTGTGGCCGGCACCGTACCCTGCTTACGAAACTGAGCTTTTATACATGTAAACTGCTCCAGTACATTCCGGAGAGTTTCAGCCGACACCACACCCTGCTGCTCGCTGTGCCATTTGTCACATGGGGCGGTCTGCGGGGTCTCTGCTCCTGCTCCCACATAAGAACACAGGGTGTGGTGAGGCCAAAAAGGAACACCCACGGAGCCATAGGTAGGGGAGTCATACCACCACAGTCTCACCGGAGGCTGGAGTCACAAGACGTGCGACCTGCTGTCCGCTTTTCTGCCAACCCACCGACTCTCCTCGACTCTCCTCCCGACTCCACTCCCCAAAGCAGCCACGGCAGTTATATCAGTGGCCAATGGCTCACTGGTTACAGCTGCCGGCCAACTAGCCACAGCTGATGGCCATCCACCACCCGAGCCAGCACCTCTCCACGTGAGGCCGAGAGCCTGGAAACTGCTCTCTGGGGCTCTGTCCCCACAACTGGTCAAGAACTTTTGTCTTCCCACAAACACAAAAGTGACTGAAAATTCTCTTGTCAAGGAGCGCTTTTTTCACAGTAAGAGAGGCAGTTCTCACACGTGAGGAGGCTGCTGAGAATCATTTCATTACAGACAACTGCTCTGCCTTCTCCTCACTCCTAACAAGCTGAGAGGTTCTGAGTTGGTTCTCCCAGGAAAATTTTTGGGTGTGTCATTTTTCATTTTCAGTTGGCAGGCCAGAAAATATGTGGTTTGGGAGAAAACAATTTCCTCTCAGTGAATAAAAATAAAAGTAAGCAGGGGACTTGACTCAAATATGTTTTACAAAGAATCTGCATTTTAAATATATAAGAGACTCCATCATCTTTTATATATTTTGCTTTGGCATTTTGCAAGAAATGCTTACCTAGACGGACTTTGACCTACTTTTAATATTTATTGAAAATCTGACCTGGCTCTCTTAACAGTCTCTTGAGAAATTATTTGCTTCTGTCATGATGTTGAGGAATGACAATCACAGTGCTTAAAGCCATTTGAGTGGCAAAAAAAAAAAAAAAAAAAAAAAAAGACATGCAGTAGCACCAGGGAAGCCCCAGATTTTCTGGTTTTGCTTTATGGACAAAATTTTTCATTCCATTCTACATGAAATAAAGTCCCTCTAGGCTGTTCCTCTGGTAGACAGATTCCTTATTGCTGAGAAATCAGAGAGTAGTTCTGACAAAATACTAAGGGTTGCAGTATTGATTGTATTTCTTAAGCAAACCCAGGATAAAACATTGGTTGCAAAATCACACAAAATGATCCACGGAAAGCGATAACTCTTAATGAGTTGGCGAAGGCTAGGGAGATTGGTCATTAGAGTTGCCCAGAAAAAAGAACTAGTTGTTAATGAGAGACCCTACACATTATTGACAGAGAGGTGACATACAGAGCAATGAGACATAGTCGAAGGACAAAGAAAATAAAGATCATACAAAATGAATGTCAGAGAACATAAAAATCTAGGCCTTTGAAGGTTAGTTTTTCTATATGGACCTATGTAATACAAATTTCCCCCCCACCCAGTGGAATAAAAGTGAGTTCAGTGCCCAGCTTTGTCACTTACTACTAGTTGTATGAGTTTGGATGCAGTTCACAGCCTTTCTATACCTCAGTTTTCTCATCTCTAAAATGGACTTAATAATGGTTGCCATCTTCAAAGGCCAGTAACTATGAAGAGCTTAGAATAGCTTTTGTCATGGAGTGAGTGATCAATAATCAATATTGTTATTGTTGATATTAGCACATTATTATTTAGTTAGCTTGCCATGAAATCCAAAGTACAAATGGTAAATGAAGTGGTCCCCAGACAAACTGGCATTAGCCAAGGAGGAAGAGAGTACATTGTTTTCAGGCATTGTGATAAAACATCTTTAAATAAAAATCCACTACTTCAGACCCAGTAGTGTTAAGAAAAATGCCTCACTAATGTTTCCTTTTGAACTGCTGATTTTTAAAAAGTGTTTTTAAACAAAACAGTAGAAAGCAGATTATGTAAATGGAATATGACCAACTTCAATAGAAACCGGAGTCTATGTGCCTGGTCAGTATGCAAACACAACTCTGCTTTCAGAGTTTCCTAAGAGAATCAACCACATTCACCTTGGCAGAGAGCTCTTTGTACAAGCAACAAAGGGTCTCCTCTCATTTCTCTGATGTTTCCATCTTCATATCCTTGGCAAAGTTCTCTACATCCACTTGTGTCTTAATTTGTATTGTTCTCAAAAATCCTGCCAGCTTACTCTGCTGGATAAGACGTACCAGTCAGTTTCCCTTACTTTCACATGGCAGAACTTCACCTTGACTTGACTTAAATGGAAAGGGATATTATTGCTCATGTTACTAAAAAAGCCAAAGAGTCCTTGGGCATCAGCAGAGTGGAGTCCAGATGATCAGATGATACCCATTAGGAATCTGTTTCTGTCACATCTCAATTCTCTTTTCCAAGATGGTGGCTGACTCTCCTATCAGTAGCAAGCTGACCACCAGATGCTCATCTACTTAGCAACACCAGCAGAAAGAGAGAAGACTCCTTTTTCTAATACATTCATCATATGTCTTGGGACTGACTCTTACTGAACTGACTTGGGTCCCATGCACATTACTGAACCAATCACTGTGTCAAGGGGAAAGATACATTCAGCCAGACCTCTATTACACGTCCAACCCAAATAACCAGAAGTGAAAGTCGATCACATCCAAACTACCAGTCTGAGATTGGGGGTACAGCAACCCAAAAGAAAGAATTATGTTCTACGAGCAGAAGGGATGCTATGCAGACAGAATAACAATTATTGCATACGTCAGGTCTGCCCTGGTCTGGGCCTACACTCTTCTCCCTCTCCTCTGGGCAATTCCTGCCAGTGAAACCCATGGAATCCTCACCTCCATGCCTCAGAAAGGTAATCCTCACTCATCCTGTAAGACTCCGCTCAGTTATTACTTCCTCCAAGAAGTCTTCCCTGTCTATTCACATCACCATACCCCCGGGGCTGGATTAGGAGCTCCCAATGATACTACTATTCCCTTTACTCCTATCATGGTACTTACACATTTATGTGCTACTCTCTACTCCTCAGCTGAATTCCTTGAGCACAGGAACTATCTAAGTCAATTTCCTATGCCCTGAATTTAGCACAATATCTTGCCTATAGTAGCATTCAGTTAGTTTTTGTTGAGAGAATGAATTGATGAAACAAATTTCAACAAAAAGTCAGATGCCAAATAATTATACACACACACATACACACAGATGATATTCAAAGTAGTTAACTACCTATAAATTCACAGACCAATCAGAAAGGACACACTGGCTGAATGATTGGGCAGGGTCCTGGAGGTACCCTTCAGGGGCTGAATGTACTCACCTTAGTTGCTGAATCATGGGGAGACCAAGAGTTATAGGGGGTGGCAAGAGAGCATGCAAGGGCAGCAACTATTTACCATGTGCTATGGAAATATTTCAATATTTCCTCAGTTGCAATATTAGTACTGGTATATACTTGGTGATGACCAGCTGTATATGTGCTTGTGGGTATTTATATGTACAATATAGTTAATATACATACTTATGTATGAAATATAAGATTTCCATCAGTTTTCATTTTACACATTTCTTATCCAAAGATTTTCAACAGTATTCAGGCAGGTATTCAGATTTCTGGGAAATATATCTCTGCATGGATAGATATTGTAACTCTCTTTCCCATTATACTTTCCATCAGAGAGGCATCTGCTCTCACTTCAGCTCCCAAAGCAACAGACCTGGAAAGATCCCTTGGAGGTGACTCAAAGATGATGCTAGTCTCTGTGACACTTGCGCCTATCATATGCAATCCAGGCATACTCAGAGCCTTCCCCTAAACTTGCATTCATATCCCACAAGGCTTCAAAACCCTCCTTTTAAAAGATGGAACACACATTCAGAGTCTCAAGTGATCTAAAGGCAACCAAGGTTGAGAAAACCTTCAGAACAGCTAATTTTGCATTCACACAGGGGGCAGCAGTAGTCAGGTCCTGCCAGTGGGTGAATTTATAACATATAATTCTTTCAGAATGAGATATGCAAATTAAATCAATTAAATCCTGGCTGTGCTTGGCCATTCTAATGCACACACTCATCACCACATTAATTGAAACGACGCTGAAGGAGTCTTAAATTCAGGGTAATAAGTTGTGTCTGAGATAATCAACAGGCAATGCATTCATATTAGGACTGAGTAGGAAGAGCTGATTCTAAATCATTCAAGATTCCAGCATCGCATGTGAGAGAGGCAAGTCACGTGGGGATGATAAACCACCACCCCCAAAAAGGGAGCGTCATTTTTCAATTTTATTGGCAAGAGGCACAATTCACTCAGGAAAGAAACTTCCTTCCAGCCCATCCCACCACATCTCACGCCACCCCACCCCACACTCTGGACACCAAGAAGGCATGAGGGTGAGGAAAAGCAGTGACCGAGATCTTGATTTAGCAGGAGTTCAAGAGAATAAAATTTCAGAATGAAACTGGGCCAGTAGCTAGAAGGCAAGCCAGACAATGGCTCTGCCCACACCAATAGTAGCTCAAGACAGAAACCCGGGTGTTATCCTGGATTCCTACCATTCTAATGATCCACGATCCCTTCCACCAGCCAGTCCATCATCACGACCTCCTTTTTGTGCCTCCTAGTTATACTCTTAATCCTTTCTCAACCTTTCTCAACCTCCACTGGCATCACCCTAGACCAAGCCATTACCATGTCTCCCTAAGATTTTTGTAATTGCTTCCTCACTGGTTTGCCTGATTCCACTTTCATTTCTTTCCAACCCAGTCTCCTCATAGAAGCCATAGTGGCTTTTATAAATAGAAATCTAATCGTGTTACTTCTTTCCTTAAAACCCCTCAATAAGTTTCCTATTGAACTTTGAGTACAATCCAAACTTTGCATCATGGTCCAATGGGCCAAGCATAATGGGCCCTGTCCTGTCTCTCTGATCATGTCTGGTTGCCCAGTCTCCCCACTTTTCTCTCCCCCAATCCTCCCCCACTCACTCATTATAGCCACACTGGCCTCTTCAGTTCCTCAAACACACCAAGTTCTTTCCTCCCTCAGAGTATTTGCAATGCTGTTCCCTCTCTGGAACATTCTTTCTTATTCCCCACCCCTACCCCAAAACCCCCAGCCTCAATCCTAACCTCTTTTTATGGCTGGCTCCTACTGATTTTACTGGCCTCGCCCTAAGTATTACCTCGATGAGTTCTTCTCTGACCGCCCGACCCAAAAAACATTCTTTTCTTATTCCTAAGCCCAACACCATACAATACCACCTCCCCAAAAGAAAGTTTGATCCTTCTCACAGGGTTTCCACATTGTCCCCTTTAGCTTGTTTCAAGACACTGAGAGAGAAATAGAAACCCCAATTTTTACCCTGGCCATCTCAGGCCAGTCAATGCTGCTGCAGTAGCAGTGAGAGACGAAATACTCAGGGATCTGCTCCCGCTGGGAGCAGATTTCCTCTACCATTTCCTCTACCAGCAGGCATGCTCCAAAAGGGATAGCTTTTGGGTGGCAAGGACCCACTTCAATCCAGTCAATAAGGCAAAGCAATTTAGCCTCACACTTAGTACCACTTGCTTTGCTAAGTACATTCTAACAAGTTTTAATGACCTAACCCAGGGAGCACTCTATCTACATATAAGTTGATTGGTTGAGAACTTTGATTTTTCCCCACCAGAGGCTTCACTATTAATGCATGATTTATTAAGCAATTAGTCAGTGATTTCCACACCCCAAAAATACTGTCATTAATATTTCAGCTATCCTTCTATCTCTTACCCTTCTGTTCCACTTCTGGGAATGAATTCTGGGGCGGCTGCCTCTAGGTATCTGCCCTCAAAACCACTGGCATACCCATCTCACTTCATGTTCTACACACATTCTTCAGCCTTGAACTCTGAATTATCCAGAGGCCTTGACAGAATTGCCATCCTAGTCTTTAACCAACTTCTATGTTTCCTAATCTAATTTCACCCATCTTGGCCATGTAAGGGCTTTTAATATGTCCAGTGACAGCTTCCCATTTTTCTCAATTGATTAGCCTAACCCACTTAATTAGATCCATCTTCTGACAACTCACTCATTTTTGCAAATATGCTTGAGAATTATGATGCAAAAGAGGTATATACAATGAATGTTAGTTCTCTACCAAACGTAGTCCATCAAATTGCTAATTTTATACATTTGTTTTTAATTTTTTTTAAACAAAATCTTGCCTCATTTTTATCCTTCCCTGGTGTTAAAGGAGTGAAGTCTGTGGATTGGGGGTGTGGTGGATAATAATTAATTTATTATTACCACTATCATATCCTGTTAACAAGATATCTTTTTTATACTAATATTAGTATAGATAATAAGCATTCTTCTAGAACTTAGCTTTCCTTCTTTCCTCATTTGTAATCTATTTCCTTTATCAACCAGAGTTCCTAGTTCCAAGAATCCAAACCAACTTTCAATGTCTGGAGATAAAATGGAGTTTATTGGAAACAGGAAACTCACAGAATCAACCAGAAATTCAAGGATTAGAAAATGTTCAGGAAACATGGGACACTGGGAAGCTGTGTTTCAGGAATATTGTGGCAAATCACTATTGCCACAAAGCTCCAAAGACAACCATGCTTACTGCTGCTGCTGCTGCCATCCTATGCGAATGCTAATAGACCCTTCTTTGTGTTCTTTGCTCGAGATTGCAAGTCCTTAGAGAATGTGCTGAGCTGCACTAGCGCATGTGCACATGCCCTAGCAGCCAGGCCACATGCAGACAGGGAAGCAGGTCCCTAAAGTGAGGGCTGTGGTGTATGACCAGGCCCTCATCCTCCAGCCCTTAGCGATGCTGCCTGCTGATGACTCACAGATGAGTCCCTCCTAAGCAATCACCCTTCACTGGGAGGAGCTGCCTCACCTACAGGTACAACCTCTTCTGGGGGCAGCCTACATTCAAAGCCTGGCCGATACAGGGACACAAAGCTTGGCCCCTGTGCCTCAATTCGGGACATCTCTGAAGGACCATCCTACACTCAGAGCCCCTGTGGGATTGGCTGGCATTTCTAATGCAAACTACATCACTATTGAACGCCATCCTCTTTCCTCACTCCTTTATAGGTATTTTTCCTAAAGTACTCCCCATGAAACACCTATAGGCAAATGTCTACCTCAGCATTTGTCTTCAAACTGTGACAGCCCCACACCCTCAATTTCCCAAAAAGAATTAAACATAATAGGAAATTCTGTCATGAAGAAGTCAGGGCTTAGATACTGGGTAACCAAATAAAATGTCATATGTTCACTATACATTCAAATACTTTTCCATTGTAGTTAGATTAGACATTGTATTCACCAAACAGTTTGCAATTTATCGTTCTGCTTTTTAAATCCTAGAAAATTTCTAACAAGTCAGACGAGTTTCCTTATGCACACTCATCCCCCGACCCCATTCTCCCTCCTGTATTTCACCCGTCTATATCTATCGATTTCTATTATCTCTCTATGCACCTATCTCTATCTTTAGAGATAATAGGGATGGAGATGGAGTGGAGATACAGATGGAGATAGAATAAAGAGAGAAAGGGAGAAGGAGATGGAGATACAGATACAGATACAGGTCCAGGTACAAATGAGAGATGGTGGGCTCTGACCCCTGCAACTAAAATTGAACACAGCACCTTAAGTTGAGCTGCCGCTGAGCTCCCGGATGGCTCAGTTGATTGGAGTGTGTCCTCTCAACCACAAGTTTGCCGGTTCGACTCCTGCAAGGGATAGTGGGTTGTGCCCCCTGCAACTAACAATGGCAACTGGACCTGGAGCTGAGCTGCACCCTCCACAACTAAGACTGAAAGGACAACAAATTGAAGCTGAATGGCACCCTCCACAACTAAGATTGAAAGGACAACAACTTGACTTGGAAAAATCCTGGAAGTACACACTGTTCCCCCAATAAAGCCCTGTTCCCCTTCCCCAATAATTTTTTTTTAAAAAGAGAGATTATTTATAAATAAATAAATAAATAAATAAATAAATAATACATAAATAAAAGATAAATAAAAATGGGCAATGGTCTTGAAAACAGTTACTAAAAATGTGTTTAGTGTTTACTTCATGCAAGCCTAAATATATATTTCAGTCACATCATCTTCTACAAAACACCAGTTAATCCCTCTGCCTTTCCACCAACCATTCATCCAAAAAAAGGCACACATTTGTGCATCTGTTATTGTTACAGACCATTGCAGTTCATTAACACATTTTGCATTACACATATTGCCAAAACACAGCATTTTAAACCAGGAGCAGTTCTCACTTTGAGGATGTGGTAACTTTGCTCAGACAGTAAGTGATTATCCAAAGCCACACAGTCAAAAGGTAGCAGAATGGGAGCTAAAATTCAGATTTGTGAGTTCAGGACCAATAACTCTTTCTCTAGTCCACAAATGAAGCATTATTTCACAAGCAATTTACCTTTTTCACAGACCCATGGTGAAAACTCTGGGTTGAGCATCAACAACAACAACAAAAGATGAGATTAATGTTAGTGTCGTTTTTAGCAGAGGTTCAAAGTTATTTGTATGCCAAAAATGGAAACCCACTCAAGTGGCCGTAAGAGGAGATAGCTGGATTTTTTTTTTTTTTTTGAATCAGAGGTATCTTATGGAATTATAAGACTGTTGAGAAACAGAGAACTAGAAAAGCTAACTCAAGCCAAGGAAGCATTTTCTTTGTCTCAAACTTCTCCATTCTTCACTGCCTCATTGTCTCCTGGTCTCTCACTTCTGTTTCTCTGCCCACATGTGCACATTCTTCTAGAACCTAGCTTTCTCATAAGCATGATTGAAACATAACTGCGTGAATGCCTATACTGCTTCCCTATTCCAATGTCTCCAGCTCCTAGTGCCATTCCTGTGTCCCAGTTCCAGTATCCCAGGTGAGAAGATTTGACTGGCTGAACCCAACCAATGAAAGGAGTCACTTTACTCAGGTGTCCATCCTCAATCAATCTGATGGAGGACAGCTATGTGATGTAATCATAACTGCAGTTGTCACATCTTTGTTTGTGGAAAGAGACAATTTCTCAGAGAAGGAGCAACCCAAAAGTAGCTTCTAGAATAAGGCTGGATATTAAAATGACTGCCTTGTACCAATCATCTGGCTTCTCCCAAACTTCTCCATGATGGACATCTCTATGTAGGCATTATGTTTATTCATCCAAAAAGAGATGGGAACTCTAACACTGCCACAGTCACAGGGGTGCACCACTCAGATCTGCCTTAAGAGACCCTGGCATCTCAAAGAGATATTGTACACCCATGTTTATTGCAACATTATTGACAATAATCAACAGGTAGAAACAACCTAAATGTCCATCAGCAAATGAATGGGTTATAAAACGTGGTATAAACATACAATGAAATATTATTCAGCATGAAAAAAAGAACGAAATTCTGATGCATGCTACAACATGGGTGAACCTTGAGGACAGTATGCTAAAGTGAAATAACTCAGTCATGAAAAGACAAATACTGCACGATTCCACTTATATGAGGTATCTAAAATAGTCAAACTCTTAGAAACAGGAAGTAGAATGGCAGATACCAGGGGCTGCAGGGAGAGGTAAAGGGGGGAGTTGTTCAATGAATATGAAATTTCCATTTTGCAAGACAAAAAAGTTCTAGAGATCCATTATACAACAATATGCACATAGGTAACATTACTGTACACTTAAAAATGGTTAAGATAGTGGCCGGCCAGGTGGCTCAGGCAGTTAGAGCTCCATGCTCCTAACTCCGAAGGCTGCCGGTTCGATTCCCACATGGGCCAGTGGGCTCTCAACCTTCAATTCCTCAAGTCCCGAAAGGGATGGTAGGCAGCGCCCCCTGCAACTAAGATTAAACACAGCACCTTGAGCTGAGCTGCCGATGAGCTCCCGGATGGCTCAGTTGGTTGGAGTGCATCCTCTCAACCACAAGGTTGCTGGTTCAACTCCAGCAAGAGATGGTGGGCTGAGCCCCCTGCAACTAGCAACGGCAACTAGACCTGGAGCTGAGCTGCGCCACCTCCACAACTAAGACTGAAAGGACAACTTGAAGCTGAACGGCACCCTCCACAACTAAGATTGAAAGGACAACAACTTGAAGCTGAGCTGCGCCCTCCACAACTAAGATTGAAAGGACAACAACTTGACTTGGGGAAAAAAAAGTCCTGGAAGTACACACTGTTCCCTAATAAAGTCCTGTTCTCCTTCCCCAATAAAGTCTTTTAAAAAAATGGTTAATATGAAAAAATAAATAAATAAAAAAAATAAAAAAAAAATGGTTAATATGGTAAACTTCATTTTATGTGTTTTTGAGAGAGAGAGAGGGAGAGAGAGAAGACAACTGTCATTCTCCACCTGTGGGTATCTGCTTGAGTTTTCAGCAGAAGCCACCCAGTCCCCAGGCATCCCCAGCCGGTGACAGAGCACCATGACGGCACAGGACTCACCAACTTTTGATGCCTTTGCAGGTGACCTTTGTACCACTGCTCCCTTTGGGCTGGTCGCGACTGTCTCAGAGCTGTCCTACATTCTGGGGTTCTTCCTCCTTCCTTTCCCCTTACCTTTCACAGGTGTCAGCCCTACTTCAGTGTCTGAGGGCTCTCCGTGACTACTCTTCATCCCTTCAGAGTCATGTCTTTCATAGGCAATGTTCCCAATAAATCTCTTACACTTCTACATTTATCTTGGCATCTGCTTCCCAAGGAACCTACCTGTCATAAATCAGTAAAACTGCACACAAACAACTTCTCCCCTACTCCCTGTGCATGCATACTTAGAGTTCAGCACACGACATGAGGGAGCACCCCTGGAAGCTAATGTGACTCCCGCAGGCAGCGTTAGCTCTCCTCTGTTCCCACTGCATCCTTCATACCTCCGTCATCACACGTAGCACACTGTCACCATTGTTTACAAGTCCGTGGTGCCACTGGGAATATGCTCCTTGAAAGCTAAGGGCTTACCCTCATTTACTTCTGTATTCCCTGCACCCTGATAGGTCATACTCAGGAAATGTTTGAGGAAGGAAAGAAGAAAGGATAGGAGGGAGAGAGTGGAGGAAGAAGGGTTAAAGGACGGACCATTCTGGATATATCTCAATACACAACTGACATTCAAAAATGCTTACCCACAGGCTGCGTGTATGCAGAAATCCACCCCTTCCTGTGACCCACACAACAGTTAACAAACAGGTAGTATTGAGTGCTTACAGTGTGCTGTTTGGAAAGAGACTGTCTCCTTGTGACTTACACACGTACTCGCCACCCTGAGCATTGAAACACGGGGACGTTTGATTGTACGGTTATCAGTTGGTATCCATATTTCCCCCGACACTATTTGGTAAACAAAGCATGCTGTGTACACTGTGGGTTGTGACAGATGTGAGGAAGGGTGAGGGTCATTGCTTGGGAAAATGGACAGTGATGTCATTGATGGTTCTCCCAAGACGGTACGGGGAAACATTTCACTTAATGAGCCATTTGTCATTTGCAGGTATAGCCTAAGCTTTCTCTGCACTAATTATGTTGACCTTTCTTGAGGCAAAGATTTACACTGTGAATATATTACCGGTTTCAAAAATCATCAGTTTATAAATGAAATGGTGCCATGCTGCCTGGGGAGATTTGCAGATGTGGTGACATGAGCATTCCTTCCATTTGGAAAATTTTACCACATTTAAGTGATTTGAGGCTTTAAAAACAATTGTCCCAACCATTACAAAACCTGGCAACTGTTTTCAAGAACAAATATTACTAAATATAGCCCAATTTTCACTCAATCTTTAAAATTTGTTTTGCTGACTCATCTTGCTTTGGGTGGATTTCTCAGTTCCACAGTGGAGTGACCAGTAAGTAATGGAGATTGCTTCAGTTCAGTGTCCCTTAGCAACCATAATTTCACTTTCCTGTTGCCATAACAACTATAGCATGAACATCAAGGTCATCAAGCCCAGTAAGCCTCTCTCAAGCAGCCGAGTGTCTCACACTCTCCAGGCTTCTCTTCTCTGTTTGCTCTCACAGGAGACGTTGTATGGAAAATGGCATTTGCTTGTCTCATCCTCCACTCCATGTGACTTTAGAAAG
Organism: Rhinolophus hipposideros; assembly: GCF_964194185.1. Lineage (NCBI taxonomy): Eukaryota > Metazoa > Chordata > Mammalia > Chiroptera > Rhinolophidae > Rhinolophus > Rhinolophus hipposideros. The sequence goes on along the minus strand of NC_138060.1, from coordinate 8,999,557 downwards.
CAATGTGTTTCAATAAAAAAGATAATCCATAACACAGGAGGTGCAGAGGCCTCCCCTCTAGATTGACAGGGCCACTGTCATGAAAACTGTGATATATCACCAAATGGTTCTGTTTTAAAAGAATGGAGAGACAACATAGCAGGGGGGAGGATTTTGAAATTCTATAAGTCTTGGCTTCCAGTGACATTTGTCATGACCTTACTACTCTAGCTTAGGACGTAGGCCCCTAGCTTGCAGTTTCTGGAAAAAGAGGGGGGCTGAACTCCATGATCTCCAAGGTCCCTTTTAGTTTTTACATTTTGTGGATCTCCATTTCAATGCATCACAGTTTGCAAATGCTTGTCTGGAAGTGGTAACTGAAGCTAGTCAGAGCAGAGGGACGTTTATCAGCTTCGTGAAACAAAGGAAAAGGCCCCTCCAGATGTGGGCTTTTGTGCTCCTTTCTCGGAGCATGGGGTAGAGTTGGCCCTCCAGAAATGTTGAATCACCCTGAATAATTATCAGCAGGAAAACTTTCCCTTCTTTGTGTTCTCTTAAGAATTAGAACTAGTCAACATTAAAAATGACTTTTGCCTCAGCTCTCACCCCCAAATCAGAGGAATAGCTAGATTTTAGCATTTGGAGATGGTATATAATTTTGCAGCTCTATTAAGATAGACATAAATCTCCCAGCAAAACTTATTTTACTTTGGGAGAAAGACGGGTCTGCTTAGGCTCCAAGAAGAGTAAGTGATCCTTAGCATGGTCCACCTGCCAAGCTTTCCAAGCCATTATTGTTAACTGCAACCATCTTCTGAAATTCTGCACTGCCTATCATGCAGTTTGGGCTTTAATGTGTATCAGACAAAACTGACTTTAGGACATGTGCATTGTGCTCACGTAATGAACTGAAGACCTCGCCTTTTTCCCCTTACTTTTTATTGATTTTTTGTTGTTGTTGGAAAAAAGATTTCATTAGTTGAGAATAGTCTCATGATATTGTGCCTTTTTCTACTGGCCAAATATTTATGACACTGTTATATGGTTTTTCTTTTCTTTTTTCCCCAGAAAACTGTGCTGGCTGGGGTGGAGGTTTGAAAGTATCATCTGGCCCCTTGCTGGTTCTGCCAAGCCGTACTGACATCAAAGGCTTACTGCTTGCTAGTCATAGCCTTCTCCCCCGGTCAGAATGCACACCTTGAAAAGCTACTGGGGGAAATATGGCACCAAGAATGCCACTTATGTAGTAGAAAATTTTTCCTTTGGGACAAGGAAGGACATTGTGAGAAACAATGGCTGTTTCCTGGTTGCCCTGGAATTGTCAATGCCTTCTCAGGAGGAAAAAAAAATGACTTTTGGCAAAGGAGGCCGCATACCTGGAAACTAGTTAATAATTTCCTCCAGTAGGCGTGGAGGTCTGAGGAGTGTGCTCCGAAGGATTGGAAGATGATCACAGATACACAGCAAATGATAAATTCTTTATAAAAATGTGAGGCATTTACAAAACATCTCTAGAATGAATGCATGAATTCCAATGTCAGTAATTAGCATGTGCTGAATGGAGGTAGAATACAGTTAAAACACAGAAGAATTAAATCAAATTCATCCACTCATGGATGATCCACATAATTCTATCCCACGTCTATAATTTAGGTGGCATTTTGGCTTTTCAGTTCTCTGCCACATACTGTCACTGGCTCTCATAACATACTCAAAACATCCCTTTGTGCTGAAAAATTTCCTATCCCCATTTTATAGATGAAGAAACTGAGATGGACATTAAACAACTTCCTGGAAATCATATATCTAAATGGTATCAAACTGGGGTTTTAGTTATCCTGACTTCAAGCCTACTGGCTTTACCCTAATGTGGAAGTTTTTCTACAAAGTAGATAAATTTGGAATTAGAATTCCTTACCTATAATATAGAGTTAAAAAAAAAAATTAACAAAGCATCAGTTGGGATTCCTGGCTGCAAGCAAAATAAACCAAGGGGGACCACCTTTAGCCAGAAGGATTAGTTAGAAGGATGTAAATGCCTCAGTACAAATGGGAATGGCAAGGCCTCTGAGGTCTGATTTGAGAGCCAGGAGGCACAGCAGCTCTCTTCAAAAATAGTCTGGTCAGAACATTGCACTTGACGCCACTCTTCCTCTGCCATTGCTATCAATGTCCATGAAAATCCTTCCAAATATATATACATATATATACACAAATATATACGTGTATATATATATGGTATATATATATATATGTATATATTATAATAAGAGATTATCAGCAATAATCTATTTTTTAAAAACTTTTATTTATTTTAAGTGTTTTTCCAGGACCCATCAGCTCCAAGTCAAGTAGTTGTTTCAATCTAGTTGCGAAAGAGTGCAGCTCACAGTGGCCCACGTGGGGATTGAACTGGCAACCTTGCTGTTTGTTAAGAGCACCGCACTCTAACCAACTGAGCCAACAGGCCACCCGTCCAAATATTTTCTTTATGCTTATATCACTGGTCCAAGATTAAAGTCCCAGGAAGAGGGTCTGATTGGCTGAGCTCAAGTCACACATCCAACTCCTGGCTCTTTCAGAGCAGGGAGAGAAGGAATCTGCTTTCCTTTCCCCACCCCTCAGTTTCTGTAACAGAAGATGAATGATTACCGATCCAAAAATGAAAGTCAAGTGCTTGCTACTCCAGGTTATAGATAAATATATTATCTGGGAGAATTTACTAGAAAGTTAAAGCCTAAATGTAGAGAGCTGGGCCATCTCCCATCATTTAGACTTTTTTTGGAATCTCTGGGGTAACATAGTGAAAACAGAAGCTATGTAGGACACATCGAATCCTAGACAACCTGTAGACTTCATGGGATATTCTGGCATCACGGAAGAAGGCATCTGAAATCCTGCTTACAGGAGCATGTCTACAAAGGTTTGTGTTTGTAAACCCTGCTCTCTTTCCTTAATGGCCTCCTAGTTCTGTGTACTCCTCTTCACGATAGTAAGTCACCACTCATACCTAGTTGGGGGGGGGGGGTGCGGTTCTTATTAGAAAGGAAGAGAGAGTAAGCTGGCACAGATCATTTCTGCCTTTAATTTGGGTTTGCCACTGTGAGCCTCACCTGGTGATCTAGTGAGCCATTCGGGTCAATTAGCTCTTCCTTTTTTTTCCCTTTCCTTTTCTTTTCCTTTTTTTAATTAAAGTTATTGGGGTGACAATTGTTAGTAAAGTTACATAGATTTCAGGTGTACAATTCTGTAATACGTGATCTATATATCACCTTGTGTGTTCACCACCCAGAGTCAGTTCTCCTTCCATCGCCATATATGTGTTTGATCCCTTTTACCCTCATTTAACACCCCCTACCCCCTTACCCTGTGATAACCACTAAAAAGCAAAAGTCTGGGACCAGATGGCTTTACTAGTGAATTCTACCAAACATTCAAAGAGGATCTAATGGTTGTCCTACTCAATTAGCTCTTTCTAAGTCTGTTTCTACTTCTCAGCTTCAGGGATACTTATCAGTCTTAGAGGCATTTTGGCACCAAAGTGAATAACTGTTAGTTTTGTCTATCCACCACCCTTTCTTCTTTCTTCCAGACATTGCATCTGAGTTCTGACAGGAAGAACAGCACGTCTTCTATGTCAAACCACATGATTCTGGTGGGGATGACCACACCCTCCCTTGACCCTGGGATGGGCATGAACAAAGGTTGGACAACTCCAATAATCCTCCCTCCTTGCGATAATGATTGGTTCAGGAAATGAACGTGCTACTCAGTTTGGACCAATGATATTCAAATCTGCGGCTTCTGATGAAAGAATCAAGAAACAGTTGTTTTTTTTTCTTACAGAGATGACTGAATTGTGAAGATACTCTCCTGTAGCTGGTGGCAGTCTATGCCCCATAGCAGATTAACCTAGACATTAAGAGAACAGAGAGAAGCAGAGCTTAGAGATGGGGAAAAGGGGACATTGATCCTCACTGAGAACTTGGATATGTGGTCATCCCTGCATCCATTCCTGAATCTACACGCGAATTCTCAATTATGTGAGTCAATGATTCCCTTTTCAGGATTGAGTCCATTTGAGGTGTATTTATCTCCATGCTTGTTCTCCACAAAAACAAAAATAAAAAGATAAATGCATCCGTTCAGTCAGCAAATATTTTTTGAGAGCCAGGTGCTCTGATAGGTACTGGGGATACCGTCATGTGTAAAATAGACATGGGCTTGACAGTCTGGGCGTGGAGAGCGACATTAATCAAGCGAACACACAGAAAAATATGTTTTGCAAAATTATGACGAGTGCTAAGAAGAAAAATATAGAGAACTGTGATACTGTAAGGCCCATCTGAAAACTCCCGGGACACAAAAGAGATTGTGAAATGTCTACAGGCCGGTCATCTGAAGGAGAGACCAAGGGAAGTGAGGCAGATCAAACCAGCTAGGTCAGGCAGTTTTACCAATAGTTCATTTGAGTATCTCTCTCTCTCTTTTTTTAATTGTAATAAGAACACTTAACATGAGCTCTACCCTGTAAACAAACTATAAGCACAGGGTTGTATGGCAAATCTCTATAACTTGCTTGTCTTGCATAACTGAAATTTTATACCTGTTGAAAAGCAACGTCCCTTTCGCCCCTCACCCCAGCCCTTGACAACCACCATTGTATTCTCTGAGTGTCTATGAGTTTGATGATTTTAGATACCTTGTATAAGTGGCATCGTGCAATATTGGTCCTGACTTATTTCGCTTACCTAATGTCCTCCAGGTTAATCGGTCACACATGGCAGGATTTCCTTCTTTTTTAAGGCTCGATAATATTCCATTGTATTTATATACCACATTTTTTATTATTTATTCATCTTGGATGGGCATTTAGGGTGTTTACACCTTTGGCTATTGTAAAACAATGCTATGAGGCATGTGGGAGTGTGGATACCTCTTTGAAACCCTGATTTCAATTCTTTCAGGTCTTTTCAAGACGCCTCCACATAGACCCTGCATGTAGAGTTGAGAATGAGAAAATTTAAGTCTTCCAGAACAGGGAATATAGTCTAAACTCTAAATAAACAAATTTGCGAGATAAAATCCTAAATGAACCCAAACCTGGTCAGTCTATTTTCAGTAAAGGACTCCGAGCATCTGCCACGATCTCTTGTTTCACCAGCATTGGGACAGGCCCTGAGGGAGGAGAAAGAAAAAACATGACACACTCCCAGGGGCCTTAGGATGCTCACAATGTTGTACGGGTAAAACCGTAAGAGCAGTCAGTTTCTCTGAGGGCACGGCTGCATGAAGCAGATAAACCATGTGCAAGGACAGTGATTCTCAATAGGGAGAAAGATGCCTGACTTGGAGAAAGCATCGCATACCACAGACACAAGGCTTTGCGGAACAGGATGGGGGCTGGTGCAGAAACATAGAAAACAGTGAAAAGTACAGAGGAAACCTGGGTTTTGAAAACGTCTAGAACTGCTTCATCTAGAGAAGAGGCTCAGGGCAGGTACAGCAGCAATGGAAGATAGCACTTTTTCAGTACCAGAGCTTTGGAATTGGAGACTCCAGGGTTCAAATCCCCAGCACTGCCACATACTACCGTGTTTCCCCGAAAAGAAGACCTAACCGGAAAATAAGCCCTAGCATGATTTTTCAGGATGACATCCCCTGAACATAAGCCCTAATGCGTCTTTTGGAGCAAAAATTAATATAAGACCCAGTCTTATTTTTGGGGAAGCACAGTAATAATAGCTAACTGATATAGCACATGGATTTGCATTCCAGGCATTATGCTGAGCTCGTAGCACAATGGGGCTGTACTATTATCACCCTCATCTAACATGTGACAGCATGGAAGCACAGAGAAGTTAAGTTACCAATCTCGGCTCACACAGTCCATCAGTAACAAAGCAGGGATTAACCCTATACTGTCCGTCCGACTCGTAGTCTCCACACTTGACTGCTATGCAGTGCTGCTCAGGGCAGGGTGTCCAGCCTGCCCAATCCTAAGACGTCCTGCAGAAATGCTTTTCAAAACTTTATTTTGAGGACCCACACCCAAGTCTCTCATTCAGTAAGTCTGGTTTAAAGCTCTGCAGGGGACTCTGAAGATGAACAGAATTTAGAAACCCCAGACAGAGAGGACCATTGCCCTGAAGACCCTGGCTGGGGACTAACTGCAGCTGCCCAGCCCTATGGCCTTCAGAACACAGTACCATATCTCTCACCAATAGCCGAGAACTGTTTTCCTGCAGCACTACGTCCTTTGGAAGCAGATGTAACTCAGTAGGCAGGTGCTGGTTTCCTGCATCAAAGTCAAGAGCTTTCTTTGTCCAGACTTAAAGGCCACTCAAATATCGATTTCAGTTCCATTATAAATCATGAGCTGTAGCATGTAGCAACAGTCTCTTAAAATATCTGGAGCTTCCTAGAGCTATGAAGTCTGTGACCCAGCTCCCCCTCAGCCACCCCAGAGCTACCTCTCAGAATGTTAGGCTGCCCATTAGTGACCATCCCTGGGCCCCCAGCTCATGGTCAGGCACCGGCTCTCAAACACTGCCAAGGAGAAAGTGAACATTCTTCCTGTGGTTCAGAGCCAAAAGGGCCTAACGTGATTCTCCGTGCAGGCTCAGAGCAGAGGAGTTAACTGCTTATGTGGTCTTGTTACATGCTTGGCACAGACTACTGCAACAAGTAAAAGCTCTATCTGATTTTCTGGGAACATTTTTTCTTAGCATACCGGGGATTATGATTCTTGAGAACAAGGCCAGGTGACTGCTAACAAATCCAGCTGAGGAAAGTGAATTTATGCCATGAATTAAACCCGGTTGATCTACTACATTATTAACTTGCTTCAGAAGAACTGGACAGAAAGTCCTAAATGGGTCAAAAACAGAGCAGGGATTTTAAACCCTTTGAAATCATCTGGCAAAATAAAGGCTGGTACCACACTCAATTCTGAATGTTCTAAATCCTAGAGAAAAAGCACAATGGTCTAGAAAAGGCTGTTCTCTCTTCTTTTTGATCCAAGACCCACATGTCTGCTGCATATGCATATAAAAACAAATGGCAGTAGAGCATTAATTCTCTGAGTTAATGGAGAACATTCAAAGTCCCCATGTAGGGGGTGGAAAAAGGCATAGGATAAGAAGGTCCTGAGAATCCTTCTGGATCTACTGAGGTCAAAACAAATGGATACAAGACACACTTCTATACGCACAGAAGCTTCTATCTCACCAAGCTACAGACCTTAACTCTTACGTCCACTTGTCTGGGAACATTTAGAATGAACGTTGTTCTCAGAAGGTCACCTAACCAATGCTGGAAGTTGTTCCTTATCGCCTGTGAAAACCACCAGAAGGGAGGGCTGTCTGCACGTGACTGTCAGCTCAGCCCAGACAAAGCTATCACTTCACCAATGATCCCAGCAAGTCATTAATGATGTATGGTACTCATAGATTGCTAACTCAGGCTAATATGTCCAACAGCATCCAAAGTCGAGGGGCACCAAGTAAATGTTTAATCCAGGCCAGGAATTTACATGCAGTGAAACTATTCAGCTGCTAAACTCTTTTCTCCCTTTTCCTGTATGATATCCCAGCAGCCATTGCTGCTGCCTGAAGCAGCAATAAACCTTATTTAGACAAGTGTTTGAAGCACATTGTTCACACAACAATGGAGAGACACTGAGCAAAAGCTCTGTGCTTTGACTGATGTGTGACGCAGTCCAAGGTAACATATTATAAAATATTTAGTTGAAACAATGCACAGAGCTGGAACTCATATGCAAATATAAACACTAGCACCTTCACAGCCATTTCCTCATTATCTGCTGGTGGTTTTCTACACTGTTGCTTTTGCTCCATCTTTCTTGATAAGAGTACTTTTGGGGACTTCCTCTACTAGCTTTCATGTGTTTTTAATAGAAATTTTTAATTTTATTTAAGATACATGCTTAACTCTGTTTGAGAAGCCTAGGGGCGATGTCCTTTGAAATCCAAACAACCTTATTTTCTACACAAGAGGAGGTATGAGGGTAAGCGATGCTCTTTGGGAGCAATTGACTTCAATTTGTGAAGTAGGTCTCTTCAGGACGTATGTGGACAAGCAGAAAAATGAACTGCCTTCCAGCTCACCTCCCACAACCCCGTTGCCCTGGAAAATGTATTTCAAACAAGTTCTCAGTATGTAAAGCATCTCATCCCTGAATTCCAGATGAGCAAGCAAACCATGAAATTAAATGGAACCAGGTGAACTTGGGGAAGGTCTACTCTAAGATTTTTTTTATCCTTATTTCTGGTTTCTCTCTATAACTGTATTAAATATAACTGTGTGCTGCTATTCATGTGTCCTAAAAGCTATACTTTGTGCCATTGGGAAAATACATTCCCTTTTAGTATCAGTTATTTTCATATTTTTACAATTTATTCTTTGCCACCATTTTTCTTGGTTAATGGTACATCAAGATTCACTTAGCAGAGCCTATTCAATTCTCAGTGCTGCAGCGATTAAACACATTCAAGTGACAAACATGTATTGAGCATATCTTTTGTGATGAAGACACAGCCTCTGCTCTCACACACACACAAAAAAATCTAAAATCAAAATAAAACATGCATCTCATCTTCCTTCATCCTCCCAAAGGAGTAGCACACCTTCCACAGTGGTCACCGAATCACCATTTGTGTGTCACCGTTTTCTAAGGTGTTATGACAACCTCCTAGTTTGTTTGTTTGTTTGTTTGTTTTTTGTCTGTTTGTTTGTTTGGGTTACTTAAAGCCAACAGCAATCCCTGCGTTGCAGGCAAAGTTGGTCATGGGACTAAAAACCGGAATAATAGAGAAAGAAAAAGAAAGCTTTGTGGACAATTGGTGGTAGTTTCATAAGTTTCCTTCCTTTTCTTTCTCAAAAGCCGTCCATTTGCATTTGAAGATCCACATGGTTCTGAGAAACCGATTCCATCCCGAACTCCAGCAGGGGAGCATGTGACCTCAGCTGAACCAATCTGCACATACCATTCTCCAGGTCAGTGATTAGTTCAGAATAAGGTAGGTGTTTTAAAAAGATGTGGCTATAAATGAGGCAGAGACCCAAAATTAACAATGACTGAAACAAACTCAAAATTTATTTCTCTATCACATAAAACTAAGTTGGTATGATGACTGTGCACTTTAGAGGCACCAGGGCCTGAGGTCCTTCTGTCTTGTTGCTCCTTCATTCCTATCGTTCTGTTCTTGTTTGCCTGGTGTCAATATTGTTTACAACTACAAAAGCTCTCATGTTTCCTCTTCTTTACTTTAGGGACAAAACACCGTCATTTTACAGGATTATTTCACTCACATCTCATTGGCTAGAACTCGGTCACATGGCCATACTAGCAGCAAAGGAAGGTGGAAAATTGATCTTTTTTCAGGCAGCTAAAACGTTATCACTAGGAAAGAAGGGGAGACTGGACACTAGAGGTCAACCTGGAAGTAGCTTCTTCCGGGCATGTGACAAACTATTCCAGATGCTCAGCCAACTTGAAATTCAGGAAAACAGGTGCATAGTCACCCTCTGAACACATGGTTTGCTGAAGTGGGAAGGAGTGACAGTAGCAATTTTTGCAACTATAAGGAAACCAATAGTAAGATGAAGCCGACACAGAGAAAAGGGCAGAGTCAAGTGAATCCCAGAGAAAAGTACCTAGGTATCTAGTAATACCATAAAATTCTGGCTCAAAACACCTGTGAAACTCTATCTCCAGACTTTTCACTTACGTAAGCCAGTAAATTTCTGAAAATATATTTTCTGAAGCAGCGTGAATTGGGGTTTTCTTATTTTCTTTTACTTCTTCCCCTTCCCCCTTCTTCCGCCTCCTCAAGCCGTTGTTTCTCAGTCTAGTTGTGTAGGACACAGCTCCCTGGCCCATGCTGGTATTGTGAGTCTTGCACTCCCCCTGGCTAAGGCAGTCTGCCGCCTGCACAAGGCGGCCCAGCTCCAGGGAGAGCCGCTGTTCACAATCTTAGCTGTAGAGGGCGCAGCTCACTAGCCCATGTGGGAATCGAACCGGTGATCTAGGCATTAGGAACATAGCGCTCACAACCACCTGAGCCACGGGGCCAGCCTGGGTTTTCTTATTTTCAATCAAAAGATATAGAATGAAAAAGGGAAAGAGAAAGAGATGGGGGAAAAGACTATAAGATAAATACAAATATACAAGACAGCCATTAACATGAAATCTTGGCAAAAGTCACTTTCAGAGCCTTGAAGGGTGTAAACTATTTAAACAGAAGAGCTTAATATTAACAAAAGTAGGGAATGACCCAAATATTACCAAAACTTTTCAGAACAAAGAATAGAGGACAAAGAATAGCTAGTATTGAGCAGCCAAGAAGTATGCTTTAAATAATTAGTTAGAAACTGCTAGCTTGGATTGAACTCTACGTCACATCACACTCTACTCCACCCTCTTTCTTGAAAAAGTGTTTGTAGGGTCAAATATGCCTTGAATATAAAGACTCATTAGATTGGCAGTTATTCTAGATCAAAGGCTTAGGTAGATTTTCCAACAAATTCTGCTGTGATGGTTAATGTGAAGCCTTGAAAACTAGCTCTTTAACCTTCCAAGTATTTAGTCTAAGGCTTCTTTAACTCCTGTCACTGACGACAAGACAGGGCAATTATGACCTTTATGATATAGGCTTTATTTTTCCCTGAGATCATCATCAGGAAGTCATTAAGAAAAAAAATAGAATATAAATGAAGGTGAAATAGGCACAATTCTTAGGAAACTAAAAGGAGTTTCTTTTTTTCTATAAGAAAGTTGAGTAAAATGATATGTTTAAACAAGAAGGAAATTTCAGAGATTAGACAAAATAAGATGAAAAAGATTGTGTTCTTCAAAGTCATAAATAAATTAGAGTACATTTTCAATTAGAATTCAAATTTACTTGTTATACTAGACATCCTACCAAAAAGGCCTTTCACTTTATTGATTTCTAGACCAAGAAGACATATATAGTAGGGGTAAGTAATTGACAGAAATGTAGTTTAAAATTGGCTTAAAACTGCCTCTTACTGCAAAGGGTCATTCAAATTCAAAAACAAAAGCCAGATGTTTCAGTAGATATTTTCATATATTATTTTTCATGTGAGACAGGTAAGGGTTAGAGCAACACTGCTAAGAGTACAGATTATGGATAAAGACATTCATTCGTTTGTTCCACAAATATTAATTGTCCCGACTACCTGCCATAAACTGCTCTGGGTGCTAAGGATATAGCATTAAATAAAACAGACAAGAAACCCCTGTCCTCAGGGCCCTCAGGTGGTGATAAGGGCTAAGAAGAAGAAAAAGTTGCAAGGGAGCTAGGGAGTTTTGTGACAGCAAGGGAGTCCGTTTCAAGTAGGGTAGTCAGGGAAAGACTCACTGAGAATGTGACTATATAGGTTGTCTATTACGCCATAGAAAATTTCTTCCAAAACTTTGCATCTTAAAACAACAAACATTTATTATTTCACCATTTCTGTGGGTCAGAAATTCAAGAGCAGCTTAGTTGGGTGATTGTGAGCCAGTGACTCTCCTGAAATAGCTGTCAGCTGGGACTCCAGGCATCTGAGACTTGCCTAAGGCTGAGGTCCGTGCTTTCAGCATTGTCGGCAGGCTCAGTTTCTGCATGGACTTGTTACATGAACTTCTCTCTATATATGCTTCTGAGAGCCCTCACAACATGGCAGTTAGCTTCCCCCAGAGCAAATGGTGAGAGGGAGGGAGGGAAGGACAGAGAGAGACAGAGAGAGAGAGACAGAGAGAGAGAGAGAGAGAGAGAGAGAGAGAGAGATCCCAAAACGAAAGCCACAGTTTTTTACAACCTGATCCGAGAAGTGACATACCACCCCTTCTGCTGTATGCTCTTGGTCACACAAATGAAACTTGGAACATGGAGGGAGCTCACTTCACAAGGGTGTGACTAGCAGGAGGCTAGTCACTGGGGGCCTTTTGGGGGGCTGGCTAGCACTAACATTGAGTAAATACCTGAAGTGGGTAAGTTCAAAGTCTCATAACTTCAGACAAGTCATTCGACTTTTATAAATTTCAGTTTTCTCATCTACACAGTAGAAAATTTTTTTAACTATCTATACTGTAGTCATGTTGAGAAGACTTAGAGCAAATAAATTTCTTTAGCTCAGGGCCTGGCATTCCATTATTGTTATCATTATTGTGGGTATGGTTCTCATTATCACCCTCATTTTACACATTAGGAAGTTGAGGCACAACATTTAAATCCTTACTGATGGTCATGCCCCTGAAACAGATAATAATCTATTCAAACTTTCTGAATTCAATACCTTCTTTCTTTATTTCATTGTGCTGCCTCCCACATACCATGGTAAGGATGAATTAAAGTTTTAAAGATTTATCCAAAGCAGGTATTCAAAAATTAGAATTATATGAGGGAATAAAGGCAAAAGAAGATTGAAAGTCTACTGGTGATAACCAAACAGGGCTGTCAACATTGCTTTTGGGTTGAGGAGATCCAAGATGACACAGTAGAGAAATGCTAGGCTTGCCTCACCCTACATCAAAATTGCAACTAAATTACAGAACAATCAACCTGGAGAACCATCTGAAGTCTGGCTACACAGAAGTTTTATAACTAAGGATATAAAGAAGAAACCATTTCAAGACTGGTAGAAGGGATGAAATCACAAAACAGGTCGGTCCCACACCCACATGTGGTGCTTGAAAATTAGGAGAAATATCTCGGCCACAGAGGTTCCCCATGAAGGAACGCAGGACCTCAGCACCCCCACACTAGCCTCCCCAGCCCAGTGTACTAGTGCCAGGAAGAAGAGCCCCCCAAAATTATGGCTCTGAAAAACAGTGGAGATTTCAACTGTCTAGGTGAAATGGAAAGCTGCAAGAAACCCAGACAGTCTCTTAAAGGGCCCGCACAGGCACTTACCCTGGGCTCCAGTGGAGGAATGCTGACTCAGGGGGCCTCCAAGACATATGGGGAGACGGAGCTCAGCTCCAGGTCCAGTCTGAGCTGCGCCCTCCACAACTAAGACTGAAAGGACAACTTAACTTGGAAAAAAAATAAAAGTCCCGGAAGTACACACTGTTCCCCAATAAAGTCCTGTGCCCTTTCCCCAATAAAATCTTTAAAAAAAAAAAAAACATGTGGGGAGAGACTGAGTTGTATAAATTTGGGACAAGGACTGGAGAGACGGTAGGCATTTTTTCTGTGTGGGGCCGTCTTTTGTGCAACTGACAGGTGGGCACCATCTTCCCTGTGTTAAGCCCACCCCCACAGGCCAGATCTGAATCTGATTGGCCTGGTGAGCTCCACTGTTCCTCCCTGCTGACTCACTGAGATCCTACCTCATCCCAATTTCATGCAGCTGAAGGCTTTATCAGCAGCTGAACCTTACAGAAACTGGCAGGTGGCAGCAGGCCTCAGAGTTGCCTGGCTTTTTGCAATGCTACCCCAGACCCAGTATTGGTGGCAGCTGTCCTTAGTTCACAGCGTGGACTCTCCCACGTGCCTCTAGGTCCAACACAGGCAGAGACCAACAGTCGATCACATTGTAGCTTCTACCTGACCAGTCACAGGCAGTGGCAGACCTGGGCCTGCACCAGAGCCCTCCCCAACAGGCCCCAACACCAACATACTTGGAGATTGGCTTCAGACCACAACAGAGCACCACCTAATTAGCCCCACAAGCAGCATGACCAAAGGGTGGTCTTAAAAGCACCAGAGTCTACTGGGGCAAATCCCACTCAGTGGAGTAAGCCTCCCACACATCAGCCTGTAAATTGTGGACATGGCCAAACCCCACAGCCAGTCAGCCTGAGGGTCAATCCCAACCACTGAAGTGCCAATAGCAACCAAGGCTCAACTACAACAGGAGGGCACACACAACACACACAAGGGACACTCTTGGAGCACCTGGCTCAGGTGACCAGGAAGACTGTGCCCACAGGGCACCTACTACAGAAGGCCATTGAGTAAGACTAGGAGGTGTAGCAGGTCTACCTAATACATGGAAACAAACACAGAGAGGCAGCCAAAATGAAGTAGGTCCAATGAAAGGAGAAAACTCCAGAAAAAGAACTAAACAAGATGGATGCAAGTAAACTCCCAGAGACAGAGTTCAAAACAATGGGCATAAGGGTGCTCAAGGAATTCAGTGAGAACTTCAACAAAGACATAGCAAGCATAAGAAAGGACATAGAAACCATAAAAAAAAAAAGGTCAGAAGTAAAGAATGCAATAAATGAAATGAAGAATGCACTGGAAGGAATCACCAGCAAACTACATGAAGCAGAAGATTCAAACAGCAATTTGGGACATAAGGTAGCAGAAAACACCCAAATGGAACAGCAAAAAGAAAAAAGAATGCAAAAAAATGAGGATAGTTTAAGAGACCTCTGGGACAACATCAAGCATAACAACATTCCCATCATAGGAATACCAGAAGGAGATGAGAGAAAGCAAGGGATTGAAAATCTATTTGAAGAATAAATAACTAAACTTTTCTAACCTGGTGAAAGAGATAGACATATAAGCCCAGGAAGTGTAGAGAGTCCTAAACAAGAAGAAATCAAAGAGGCCTACACCAAGACACATTATAATTAAAACGGCAAAGTTTAAAGACAAAGACAGAACCCTAAAAGCAGCAAGAGAAAAGCAGTTAGTTACATGCACGGGAGCTCCCACAAGATTGTCAGCTGATTTCTCAACAGAAACTTCACAGGCCAGAAGGGATTGGAACAAAATATTTGATGTGATGAAAAATAAGGATATAAAACCAAGGGCACTTTACCTACCAAGGTTGTCATTTAGAAACAAAGGACAGCTCCCCAGACAAGAAAAATCGAAAGGAGTTCGTTACTAGCAAACCAGTATTATGAGGAATGTTAGAGGGAAAACTTTAAGATGGAAAACAAAAGATTAAAAAATATGAATAATATAATGGCAATAGCTACATATCTATCAACAGTTACTTTCAATGTAAGTGTATTAAACTCTCTAATCAAGAACATAGGGTGGCTGAATGAATAAGAAAAGAAAACCCTTACATATGCTGCCTACAACAGACTCACTTCAGATTGAAAGACACACACAAACTGAAAGTAAAGGGATAGAAAAAGTTATTTAATGAAAATGCAAACAAACAACCGAAAGGCTGGGTTAGCAATACTTATACCAGACAAAATACACTTTAAAACAAAGGCTACAAGAGACAAAGAAGGACCCAGTAATCTCACTTCTTGGTACTTATCTGAAGAAACCCAAATGCTACTTCAAAGTGACATGTGCCTCCATATGCTCACTGCAGCAGTGTTTACAGTAGCCAAGATGTGGGGGCAGCCTGGGTGTCTGTCAATGGATGAATGGATAAAGACGAGGTGGTACATATATTGGTACATACAATGGAATATTGCTCAGCCAGGGAAGGGAATGGGTTCTTGCCATCTGCAGCAGCATGGATGGACCTAGAGGATGTTGTGCTGAGTAGAGTAAGTCAGACAGTGAAAGACAGATGCAATGTGATTTCGCTTATATACGGAATCTAAAGAACAAAAAAAAAAACAAACAAATAAAACAGAAACAAACTCATAGATACAGAGAGCATTTTGATGATTGCCACATGGGAGGGAGGTTGAGAGGGGTGGGTGAAAAGGGGAAGGGATTAAGAAGTACAAATTGGTTGTTACAAAGTAGTCATGGAGATGTAGGGTATAGTATAAGGATTAGAGTCAATAATATAGTAATAACTATGTGTGGTGTCAGATGGGTACTAGATTTTTTGGAATGATAGATGGGGGGATGAGGGCAGGGTAAAAAAGGTGAAGGCATTAAGAAGTACAGATTGGTAGTTACAAAATAGTCATGGAGATGTAAAGTAAATTCTATATTTCTGACTACAGAAAATATAGTCAATAATATGGTAATAACTATGTATAGTGCCAAGTGGGTATTAGACCTAGTCCCAGGGGTCACTTCTTAAATTATGCAAATATCTAATCATATGCTGTATACCTTAAACTAATATAAAATTATATTGAATGTCAACTGTAATTGAAAAATTTAAAAGGGGGGAAAGGTGAAAGAGAATAAGAGGTTCAAATTTCCAGGTATATAACAAATAAGTCATGGGGATTTAATGTACAGCATAGGGAATATAGTCAATAATATTTTGATAACGTGGTATGGTGTCAGATGGTTGCTGGACTTATCATGGTGATCACTTCTTTAGATATATATATAAGTGTTGAATAAATATTGTGTACACCTATAATGAATATAATATTGTATGCTAAGTATATTTTTAATAAAAATCTTTTGTTTTAAAAGTGCTTTTGCCTTAAATTAATAGAATACCAATTTCTCCCTGACTCAAACAAGAAATAAAAAGGTAGATAATTGCTAGCTTTGATTCTGACAGTTACGTTTTGGTTTTCTATCTTCATGCTTGTCTCTGCATAGTTACAAGATGACTGCTGTAGCTTCTGGCATCGTATCTACTGTGCAGGAAGACTGAAGAGTGGTGCCATAAAATGCTTTCTAACATGCCTCAGCTGACTTTCATTTATACCTAATTGGCTAGAACCATGTCAATGGCTACCCTAGTACAAGAATAGGTGTAAATTTATAGCTTAAACCAATCATGATGCACCCCCAGGCCCAGACACATTATCATCCAAATAAATCTGGGTTGTGATTTGGAAAAAAGAAATGTCTTTGTCTTTCTGAGGCAATCGATAGGTTCTGCCACTGTATGAGTTCCCCAACAGGAAAGCACCCATAAAGCATGGTTGTTCCACACTTACAGGTTAAATCCATTCAAAGTGAATTACTTTCATGATAACTGAGAAGAACTACCATAATTTACTAGCTTCTAGGTCTAAGATATAAAAATTGCAGAGAAGCCCCTGGGCAAATGCACACCTGCCCATTGGAACCGCTTAACCTTGTTTATATAAGGTCTTAGAGAGGCAGATAAGAGAAACATAGCTTCATCTGGATGAAGTCCATTAAAGGGCACCTAGCAAAAAAAAAAAAAAAAAACACTTGGCAATTCAACCAGAGTATACTGTCACTGCCCCACACACTTCTAACCTTACTTCCCTTACCACGTGACCACACTGCCCAATGTTTTCTTTCTTGGTAATTCAAGATACCACTTCGTGCTCTTAGTAGGTAGTAACAACTCTTCTCACTATTCCAAACCATAGATATCACGATCATCAACATTTAACATAGAATGAATCATTTTTTTTTTCATTATTTTTCAAATGTGATGTTTTGTGACTAGGAGGATTTTCCCTTCTTTGTGGAGCCAGAGAGACCCCAGCAATACATTCTAACGGAGGAAAAGGTTTCAAACAGAAAAGACATACTTTTTAAAAATGAACCTTTTTCTCCGATGCTCAAATGAAATCACAATTCAGAGGACTTCTTAAAATTAATTCAAAGAAAGCAGATGACTTTTTTTTTAAAATCTCTTTACCATTGAAGTCATGAGGCGGTGTGGTGTATTAGAAAGAGCAAAGAGCCTCACGGTTATTGGGTTCTAAGCCCTGTTTGTCTAGCCATAAGCCCTAAGGCAGAAAGAAACTCACCCTTGCTAAGACTGAGATCTTTTCTGCCAACACCAGAAGCCTGAATGGTGGGCATGGGGCTGACCAAAAACAAGATATTTTGTGTGGAAGTGCTTTCTAAATAGCTGTATTTTATTGTGTGACAAGTTTGTGGAAAATGCTGCAATGCACACTTTACCCTTATCTCATTTGAGCCCAATTTTACATGGGAGATACTATTTCATTATTTTGAAATTGGGGATTAGAAGAGCTAAAAGTGATGTGGTCTTGATTATATAGACAGAAAATCATAAAACTGGGATTCAAAATTGGATCTGTATGGCTCTTTCCACCACAAAATTATTATTTTCAGTTCAGAATCTCTCTCTCTCTCTCTCTCTCTCTCTCTCTCTCTCTCTCTCTCTCTCTCTCTCTCTCTCACACACACACACACACACACACACACACACAGAGTGCAGTGCCTGTATTTATATTTTCTAGTCTTGTCTGCTTTCCAAAACATCTCATTGTCCTTCAGATCTGCCAACAGAATCTTTAAACAACCGAATAACTTACTCTAGTATCTGTCCTCCACTGACAAATCCATTATTTTAGAAACATACACACACACACACACACACACACACACACACAGAGACCAAACACAAACCATTTTGGATCTTACAGTTTGAGGTGAACTATCAGAAAAAAAATAGTGATTGAAACACACTAAACTGAAAAAAATTAAAGGAATAAAATTGCTGAAGCTAAAAAATGTTTAGAAGCCAATAATCTTGGGACAGAGAAGCTTATTGACATTTTGGATAGATATGGGAAATTAAAAAGATGACAATTGTAAGAAGAAAATGATAATGTGTTTTTAAAATGTGAGGAAGGAGGGGAAAAGAGCAGCATAGGCTAGGGAAGAAATTCTACTAGGACACATTTAGTCTCAGAAAACGGTTCTTTGATGACCAGAAAACACATTATAACGTTAGAGATTTAATTCTCATAGGTCTATTACAGATAGAATCTTTACCATGCTGGAAATAATTGAAAAACATAGTCATGCAATTGACCTCTTTATGGCTTCTTTGATTTCTCCAGGCCGTTTGAAGAGTTGAATTCTGGAAAGGATTTGAAAACTGGGCCTACCAACCCTGACCATCTAATTGCCAATGGAGAAGAATGAATTACTCCGCAATTATATTAAAGGTGAAAGAGGTCCTGGGGAACAATTCTAACAAGAAATGGACTGACATGGGATAAAAGCTTGATTGGTGACAGCCATGACTATTAAGATGTTGAGCCTGAGTTCAAAGGGAGGACAAGAGCAACTTTATGTTTGACAATCTTTAGACAAGGTCATCACCCTCTACCAAGTACATGCCAACTGATTCAGATATGATATTTAAGTTCATATATCCTTTCTTCACCCACTAAAGTTTTACAAATGC
The DNA here is from genome assembly GCF_964194185.1 of Rhinolophus hipposideros. Classification (NCBI taxonomy): domain Eukaryota; kingdom Metazoa; phylum Chordata; class Mammalia; order Chiroptera; family Rhinolophidae; genus Rhinolophus; species Rhinolophus hipposideros. The sequence goes on along the minus strand of NC_138060.1, from coordinate 8,980,555 downwards.
TATCAGACTTGTTTACCATAACTTGGACCTGGCTTTGTACATAAAGTTTTACATCCAAATCATTGGTTTGGCCATTGTCAAGTTACAGATAAATTTATGACAGAGCAGCACAGATAGACATTCTTGGAGTTGATGGGGGTTAGTCACCTTATGGAACTCATTAATCCCCAAAGCTGATAGAACTTGAAAATAGAGATAGATTGCAAACAGGCTTTGATAATTCTTAGATGACAGATCATAATGGCTTATGAAAAAAAAGGAGGTCCAACAATTATCTATTGAGCTTCTATGAGGGTTGCCACATGAAATACAGGATGCTCAATTAAATTTGAGTTTCAGATAAAAAATGAACAATATTTTAGTATAAGTATGTCTCATGCAGTATTTAAGACTTACTTATTCTAAAAAAGGTATTGTTTATCTGAAGTTTACATGTAACTGGTCATCCTGATTTGTTTTTGTTTTGTTTTGTTTTTTTGCTTGTTTGCTGCTGCTTACTTTCTTGTTTTTGCTAAATCTGGCAACCCTAGTGTCTGTTGTCAGAGTCTTCTCACATGAGGTGAGTTTCTTAGTTGGTAAGTAAGGGGAAAAATTGTCTGTTTTAAAAACTATCATGGAAAAACTCTTAAATCACTCAAAGTCAAGTCTAGTTGATTTTAGGTCATTGTACCATCTCTCTCAGTGATTCCAGAACAGGCCATTTTCCCTCAGTGTTTCCCTCAGAAGTTCTCTAACCAGTTAACCAGTTCTTAATATTTCCCAAATGCTCCAACATCTCTGCTACACACCTCTGAATAATACTTTCTATTTATTCAAACACATCAGTTCCACATTTTTCTCCCTCAAACACCTTCCTCCTAAAGCTTTCCACTCACTTTCCTCCATCCTGCACCTTCCTTTCTAGGTCTGCTATTCAACTGACATTCTGGGTCTTTTGCTTTCCAATTATCCTGTGTTGGAGTGCCTATTCCTGAATTCCATATTTGCTTTTGTTGTTGTTGTTTATCCAGTTGTTTATAAGAGCACACCCTCTAGAATCTTCCTAGGGAAGGCAACCCTGAAAGTAAATATTTTGAGTCCTTGCAAGTATGACAGTGTCATTTGTCTATTTTTATTTAAGAGACTGAGTAGAATTTTAGCTTGAAAATTATTTTCACTCAAAATTTTGTTACTGCATTGCTTCTCGTTTCCAGGGTTGCTGATGATGAGAAATCTGATGCCATCCTGACTCCTAATACACTACATGTGACATTCCCCCATCCCTTTTGAAGGCTTTACAGCTCATTCTTCAATCTTTGGATCTTACAACATCAGGATGGTGTTTTGTTTTGTTTTTATGTGTGTCTAATCTCATCCACAGGGCTGGAAACTTGTATGAATTTCCTAGGGCTGCTGTAACAAACTACGATAAGTTGGGTGGCTTAAACATCAGAAATTTAGTCTGTCACAGTTCTGGAGGCTAAAAATCCAAAATCAAGGTATCAAAACAGTTTGGTTCCTTCTGGAGACTTTGAGGGAGAATCTGTTCCATGCCTCACTTCTACCTTTTGGTGGTTGCTAGAAATCCTTGCCATTCCTTGACTTACAGCTGTGTCACTGAAACCTGTCTCTGTTGTCATATAGCCCTCTTCCCTCTGTGTCCCCTGTGTCTTTGCGTGGCCTTCTTACACCAGTCATTGGATTTGGGACCACACTCTAACCCAGTATGGCTTCATCTTAGCTTACATCTTCCAATACTGTATTTCCAAATAAGTCACATCACATTCTCATGTTCCAGGTGAGCATAAATTGCGGGGGAGGGGACATTATTTAAACCACAACAGTGATCATGGATTGCTTTCATTCCGGAACTTAACACCTCTACTTCCGGATATTTTCCTTAATAAACTGATGTTTTCCTTCCCTCTCTTTTCTCTAGTTTTGATGTCTGGAATTTATATTTGTACCTGGACCTCCAGGAATCATGCTTTAATTTTCTCACCATTTATCTGTCCATTTCTTTGCTTTTTTTTTTCTGTTATGCCCTTCTATGAAACTTTTTTTAAATTTTTATTTCTTTTATTAGTTTCAGGTGTACAAAATAATGTAATAGACATTTAACATTTACATCCCTCACAAAGTGATAACCCCTCCCCCCAATCTACTATTGTTCTGACATCGCATACAGCCATTACATTTCCACTATCTCTATGCCGAATACTGTACTCCACTTCTTGTGAATATATATATATATATATATATATATATATATATATACATATATATACATATATATATATATATATGCGCTTATAGTTGAGATTCATTATTGTTCAGCTTCAGCTTCAGGTGTACAGTGCAGTGAGCAGGCATCTACATCATCCCTGAGGTGGTCTCCCTAATGGGACAAGTGTCCATTGGACACCCTACAAAATCTTTACAACTTATTGATTATATTCCCCAAACTGACTTTCACATCCCTATGGCGATCTTGTGGTTACTGATTGTTTTCTAATCCCCTCACCTTCTCCCTCATCCCCATCCCCCCTCCCATCTAGCAACCCTCAGTTTTTCCTCTATGTCTCTGAGGCTGTTTCTGATTAGTTTGTTCATTTATTCTTTTCTTTAGATTCCGTATATAAGTGAGGTCATATGGTATTTGTCTTTCTCTGTCTGACTTATTTCACTTAGCATAATGTTCTCTAGCTCCATCCATATCATTGCAAATGGTAAGATTTCATTCTTCTTTATGGCTGCATAATACTCCATTGTGTAAATGTATCACAGTTTCTTAATCCAGTCATCTCCCGATGAGCATTTGGTTATTTCCATATGTTGGCTATTGTGTATAGTACTGCAGTAAACATAGGGGTGCATAAATTTTTTCGAATTAGAGTTTTGGATTTCTCCGGATAGATACCTAGGAGTGGAATTGCTGGGTCATAAGGTAGTTCCATTTTCAGATTTTTGAGATACCTCCATACTGTTTTCCATAGTGGCTGCACCAATCTGCAATCTCACCAACAGTGCACAAAGGTTCTCTTTTCTCTACATCTGTGCCACCACTTGTTGTTTGTTGATTTATTGATGATAGCCATTTTGACTGGTGTGAGGTGGTATCTCATTGTGGTTTTTATTTGCATTTCTCTAATGATTAGTGAGGTTGAGAATTTTTTCATGTGTCTGTTTGCCATCTGTATGTCCTCTTTAGAAAAATATCTCATGTCCTCTGCCCATTTTTTAATTGGAATGTTTGTTTTTTTGGGAATTGAGTGAATTTTTTATAAATTTTAGATATTAACCCCTTATGAGACATATCATTGACAAATATCTTCTCCCATTCAGTAGGATTGTTTTTTGATCCCTTTTTGTTTTATTGATGGTTTCCTTTGCTGTGAAAAAACTTTTTAGTTTGACGTAATCCCACATGTTTATTTTTTCTCTTACTTCCCTTGCCCGAGCCTTCTGTGAAACTTTTAATTTCAGCTTTTGTTTCCATTTCACTTCAGCATCTAATTTCCCAAAGTCTTTTCTCTTTCTTAGATTTTTCCCTTTTTAATAGCTTCTTGTTCTCATATCATGGATGAAATACCTTTTAATGTCTCTGAGGATATTGATTGCTGGCAGTTATTGCCTCTGCTATTGTTATGATTTTTAAAGCTTTGTCTCTATTTCTTCCAGGAAGATGAAAATACCTCTCTCTGTCAATTTGAAGGCTTTCCTTAAATGTGTGGTGATCCTTTGCTGTTCTTACTAAAAAGTGAGACACTAAAAGGGCAAATTGGAATCTCTGTGTGTAGGAAGAGTTGCACTACAGGATGATGACACAATAAGCCGGTTCTCAATTCAATTTCTCCATAAAGTAAATATCGAGTCTCTTATCAGGAGTGGATAGGGAAGGTTAGTCTACTGGCTGAGAGGGAGGAACAGGAAATCTGGGCTATAATATCACCAAATATATTTTTTTCACTGTTTCTTCAACCCCATCTATCAATCACCCCTGACCTTGGTAATAGCTTGTTGGATCAATACTGTGTGAAAGAAGAAGTAACTATTTTTTAGATCTTAGAGTGTACTGGGCACTTTAGCCAATTTTAGGAAGTTCCATTTCTAACATTTGAGGCTGCCATCAACACATCCTCTCAAATACTGCATTTTGAATGATGATAAGAATGACTCAAAGGTCCTACCTTAGGTGATGTGAAAGAAAAAGATGGCAATTGTTAACAGTCCATCAGGCCTGCATTGGGGAGTCTTAGAATAGGTATGAGTTGAGGAAGCACTAACACAGGGAGTTGAGAAATCCCTAAGTGACCAGGGATGCAATACTAGTTGGGAAATAAAATTGGTACAGGGCTATCGAGACTTAAGTGAATGGGGAGTGGTCTGTGGGAAGGATGGAGTCTACCATGTGCAGGATTCTAGCGGTTAAGAACAAGGATCTGAGTTCAAGTCCCGGCTGACACATTTTCTCAGCAACTCTAGCTCCAATTTCTATCTCAAGCTGAATTCTCCAACAGTGCACTGCATCCCTTCCTCGCTTGTGCTTTTCTGGAAAATGTGAGGCCACATTGGACACAACCCTAAAGACTTCACAGCACAGAGTATCCCAGACAAGAGATAAAATATGAGCTCTACAGATGGTTTAAAAAAGTGTGATGGGGCAGTGGTGAAGAAAGTACTCACAGCACTTTCACAGAGATTGACTAAAGATTGGACTTGGGCCATGATGTTTTGTTTTGTTTTCTAAAACCCTCTACACTTGCACTGGCTTTTAGTTTGTCTCGAGTTAATTTGCTTGCTAGCTCTCTTTCCTCCAGAGCCTCTTCTACCGCTTTCTACAGTGGCCCCTGAGAGTTCTCAGATTCATATTTTATTATGAACAGAATTTAGTTCTCTTTGTTTCAATTTTCTACCATAAGGACCTGTACACAGGCCATCGTTTTGTTGATAAATGACCTGTTATTGTACTTTACTAAGAAAAGGTTATCTGATCTAGAAAGAAATGTTGCCATCCCTTAGAGACAGATGTGGCTACATGTGTTTTATTGTAAAGAACAATTTGTTTTTCTCATACCTTCATATAGTCATATAGTGTGGTTACAGTTTTATAAATATATATGTGTGTATTCCCATACACATATACAGACTTCATATATATGCAGTATATATATATATATATATATATATATATATATATATATATATATATATATATACATAACATGTGTATATATGATATATACCTATTCCACGGTGCCAAAAAAAACGTATACACAAAACTTTTATTCATCTTTTTTATCAGTATATATTGAGTATTACAATTTTAATACAGTAATACAGTTTTTCCTTTCTTCAAATATGTATGCAATTTTTGGCAACCTCTGTATACATACACACACACACACACACACACACACACACACACACACGAGGTATGACAATTAAGTTTGTGAACTTGCCACTGTGCCCTTACATTGGCAGCACTGTACAGACAGCTTGGTAAGGATTAATAACCATGGCATATCAGTGTCTCACAGCTGTGTTTGTGTCAACATGTGGTGGTGTCTTCCTGAGTGGTATTCCTTACTGTTGTTGAGTGTTTTTGTGTGTCGTCGAGAGAATGCCTGAGCTTGAATTAGAGCAATAAACAAACATTAAATTTCTTGTTAAACTTGGCAAGAGTGGAAGTGTAATCAGGGACATGTTAGTCCAAGTTTATGGGGATAAAGCAACAAAGAAAATGGCAGTGTAAAAATGTATTAAACATTTTTCTGAGGGGTTGAGAATGCCACTAAGGAGAATGTCACTGATGAAGAGATGTCAGGGCAGCCAGTAACAAGCAGAACTGACAAAAACATTGCAAAAATTCATCGAATTGTGTGTCAAAATCATCAGCTGACTGTAAGAAGCACAGTAGACCAAATAGAATTGATAAACAGGAAAATCTTAGTTGAAAATCTTGGCATGAGAAAGGTGTGTGCAAAAAATGGTCCCAAAGGAGCTCACTGATGAACGAAAGCAAAGGAGAGTCGAAGTTTGCCAAGACCTTTTAGAGAGGCAAGATGATGTTTTGGGCCATGTTATCACTGGTGATAAAACACGAGTGTACCAATACAACCCTGAAACAAAGAATCAAAGTGCACAACATAGGTCAGCCAATTCTCCATGACCAAAAAATTTCCATCAGTCCAAATCAAGAGTCAAAATGATGTTGCTAACCTGTTTTGATATCAAAGGGATTATGCATTATGAATTTGTACCCACTGGACAGTTAACCAAGTTTATTATTTGGAAGTGCTAAAAAGACTATGTGAAAAAATTAGATGAGGGGCCGGCCCAGTGACTCAGGGGGTTGGAGCTCCATGCTGCTAACACCAAAATCTGCCAGTTCAATTCCCACATGGGCCAGTGGGCTCTCAACCACAAGGTTGCTGGTTCAACTCCCTGCCAGAGATGGAGGGCTGCGCCTCCTGAAACTAACAATGGGCAACTAAACCTGGATCTAAACTGTGCCCTCCACAACTATGATTGAAAGGACAACAATGTGACTTGGAAAAATAAATTGTGGACATACACACTGTTCCCCAATAAAGTCCTGTTCCCCTTCCCCAATAAAATCTTTATAAAAAAATATTAGATGAAAACGACCTGAACTTTTCATCAACAATTCATGGCTCTTGCGTCACAACAATGCACCAGCTCACATGGCACTGTCTATAAAAGAGTTTTTAGCCCATAAACAAATAACTGTATTAGAACACTCTCCCTACTCGCTTGATCTGGCCCCCAATGACTTCTTCCTTTACCCAAAGATAAAGGAAATATTGAAAGGAAGACATTTTGATGGCATTCAGGACATCAAGAGTAATATGACAACAGCTTTGATTGCCATTCCAGAAAAAGAGTTCCAAAATTGCTTTGAAGGGTGGACTAGATGCTGGCATTGGTGCATAGCTTCCCAAGGGGAGTACGTCAAAGGGGACCGTAGTGATATTCAGCAATGAGGTATGGAGCACTTTTTCTAGGATGAGTTTGTGAACTTAATTGTCAGACCTTGTATATATGGCACACAGAAAGATGTATAGAGACAAAGAGAATTTGGAACAGTATTTACCAAACCTCTGAATAGAGTAATAGTTGATTTCTCTGGAAAATGATATTAAAGAAGTGCTTTGGTTTTTTATATTTTTACAGGGATAAATATACAAGTAATGAGAAAGTAAAAGCAAAGCTATCTCCATTTAAAAAAAAGTGTAAATTAAGTATGTGTCAGATGAATAATAAACATAAAATGTCTAAATAGAACCACAGAGAATTAAAAAAAAAAAACACGAAAAAAAGACATTTATAATAGAGAGGAAGGAAGTAAATCTTAAACAATTCATTAAACAGAGCATAACACATCTTATGTAACAGTCCCATGATAACAAAACAGAGGTCCTAAGTGTATTTCACGAAGCATGAAAAAATACAGATAAAGGTTAATGAAAAGCTAAAATGAAGGAAGTTTGTTGTAAGACCTGCAAAATTTATGCAATCTGGAATTGCATTCATATTAAGGAAGTGGATGTCTAATACTTCCCTGCCCAATTTACCTCTTTATGGATATCTCTGGTTATTCTACCAGATTAATATAGCTTAGATCACTTTTTTTAATGGAAATATGTTAAATAAGTTAAGTAAATTAGTCAATTTGGAGGATTTTATAGAAAAATGGTGATTATGTATGCAATCCCACATCTGGTATAGACAAGAGTAAAGGCCGAAATTTCATTGCAATGCTTACCATATGCTTACTTCATTTCCCCTTAGCACTCTGAAGTTGATGGTAACATTGGAAAAAAATATGGATTCCAAGAAGTTAGAAAATTTTTTAAATTAGTTTAAGATGTACAACACAAAGCAAGAGTTAGACACTTAAACCCCTCATAAAGTGATAACACAACCCCCAAGCTACTACCCTTCTGACATTTTATATAGCTGTTACAATACCATCAACTATCTACCCTATGTTGTACTCAACATCCTGTGACTATATATACCTATATATTTAGTTATAGTTCACATTCAATATTATTCTACTTCAGCTCTTCAGGTGTATAGTGCACTGGTCAGGCATCTACACAGTTTACGACATTGATCTCACTAATGAGTCCAGTGCCCATCTGGCACCTTACATGATCTTTACAAAATTGTTGATTATATTCTCCATACTGTGCTATCAATTTATATTTCTTAATGCCTTCACTTTTTTCACCCTGCCCCCAACCCCATTCCCATCTAACACTCTGATAGATTTAGTACCTATCTGGCACCATACCTAGTTATTACAATATTATTGACTATATCTCTTATGCTATACCCTACATCCCCATGACTGTGTAACACCCAATTTGACTGTTTAATCCCTTCCCCTTTCACCTGTCCTTAACCCCCCTTCCATCTTAAAGAAGTCCCTCTAAGAGTCCTTGTAATACTGGTTTGGTGGTGATAAACTCCTTCAGCTTTTTTTTGTCTGAGAAGCTCTTTATCTGTCCTTCAATTCTAAATGACAGCCTTGTTGGGTAGAGCAGTCTCGGTTGTACGTCGTTGCTTTCCATCACTTGGAATATTTCCTGCCACTTCCTTCTTGACCTGAAAAGTTTCTTGAGAAGTCAGCTGACAGTCTTATGGGAGCTCCCTTGTAGGCAACTAACTGCTTTTCTCTTGCTGCTTTTAAGATTTTCTCTTTGTATTTAATCTTTGGTGTTTTAATTGTGATGTGTCTTGGTGTGGGCCTCTTTGGGTTTATCTCGTTTGGGACTCTTTGTGTTTCCTGGGCTTCTATGTTCATTTCCTACACCAGGTTAGGGAAGTTTTGTGTCATTATTTCTTCAAATAGGTTTTCAATTCCTTGCTCTCTCTCTCTTCTCCTGCTGGTACCCCTATCATGGGAATGTTGGTACACTTGATATTGTCCCAGAAACCCTTAAACTCTCCTCAATTTTTTGGATTCTTTTTTCTTTCTGCTGTTCTGGTTGGGTGTTTTCTGCTACCTTATCTTCTGCATCACTGCTTGGATCCTCTGCTTCATGTGATCCACTGCTGATTCCCTGGAATATATTCTTCGTTTCCATTATTGTATTCTTTATTTCTGACTGGTTCTTTTTTATGGTTTCCACCTCCATTTTTATGAGATCATTGAGCATTGTTATAACCAGTGTTTGGAACTCTGCATCCAATAGATTTTTTATCTCCATTTCACTTAGTTCTTTTTCTGGAGCTTTGTTCTGGTCTTTCATTTGGGACATATTTCTTTGTCTCCCAATTCTGGCTGCCTCCTGTGTTTGTTTCTATGTATTAGTTAGGGCTGCTATGTCTTCCAGTCTTAGTAGAGTGGCCTTATGTAGTAGGTCTGCTGTGGGGTTCAGTGGCACACTCTTTCTGGTCACGTGAGCCACACGCTCCAGGTGTGTCCCTTTTGTGAGTTGTGTGTGCCCTCCTCTTTCAGTTTAGCCTTGGTTGATAATTGTACATCAATGTGAGGGACTAATCCTTGGGCTCACTGGCTGTGAGGACTGGCTTTGAATACAGTGGAAGAGCTGTTGTGCAGGGGCTGATCCTACAGAGCAGGATCTGCCTCAGCAGGACTCTGGTGCCTGCCCAATTTGCCCCTTAGGTATGTCATATTTGGAGATGGCTAGGTGATGCTCCAACTCTTTTTGAAGCTGGCCACTGGGGGCACCAGCCCCAGGACCACCTTGGAGGGGATCCACTGTAGGACTATTTCAGCCACAGCCCATGCCCCACCCAGGGCCACCTAGCAGGAACCAGAAAAAAAATCCACAGATGGCTGCCGCCCATGCTGTGCTTGGAAGTTTCTTGAGAGGCCAAGTTGCAAAACAAGGGCAGCTGCCACTAGTGCCGGCTTAGGGCTGCTCAGCTAGAGGTACAGGACACACTCAAGCCAGATGCTGCTTGTCTGGGTTCTGCAAACCTTTGAGAGATTCTAGGTAAGTGCAGCTTGACACAAGGTAAGCAGTCTCCATTAAAAAGCCACGGAAAGCAGCCTGGGTGTGCCTGAAAGTTGGGTGGGGCACGAATTGCCAAGACGTGGTGAACTAATGGTGGAGACTCAAAAATGGCGGCCACCTGTATTTCCATGCCACGCTCAACAAATAAACAATGGCCTTTACCAGCTCCTCTGTCCAGGAAAAAGACGCCTCTCCAAGACAGACAACTCAATTCCCCATCATTTGTCCCTGCTGCCTCTCCAGCTGCTGCCCCAGTGCTGGAGCTCAGAGCTAATGATTCTGTTGGTGGGTAAGTCTGTGTGCGAGCCCTTTATGAGGAAAACCTGGGAGTGCAGCCGCACTCAGTCTCACTCAGTCACAATCTCTGCTGATTTTCACAACCAGAAATTATGAATTTCTCTCCCAGGCACTGGAACACTGGGATGGGTGGTGCTGGTATCTCTTACTTTTTTAGGGGGTGGGGCGACCTCCACAGCTGAAATAGACTTCTGGGTCTTTAATGGTCACACATGGATGTGGGACAAGCCCGTTCCCCGTCTCTGCCCTTCCTACCAGTCTGAATGTGGCTTCTTCGGCACGTCCTTAGTTGAAAATCTTCAGATCAGCTTGATTTTAGGAGATTCTCAACAATCGTTGTTTGATAGATTAGTTGTAATTTTGATGTGATTGTGAGATAAGGTAAATGTGGCATTTGCCTACTGTGCCAGCTTGGTTATCTCCCAAGAAGTTAGAAATTTATCTCGAAGTATAAAAGACAAAGAAAGAGAATAGGGTATACTTTAAAGAAAAATTTTGAATTCTTAGTTTTTTTTTCTGATTAAAAAGGAAAAGTTATTAAAGATGATTCATTAAATACTTGATGAAGTGGCAATGATAGACCAGATTATTTGACTATCTCTTCCATGAAAAGAAACAAAACTGCTGCATTAAACAATTTTAATCCTTTTAACAGCATCAAAGAGCTGACAAAATAGAAAGGAAATACTAAATAAGTATTGGAATGAAAAAGGTAAGTAGAAAACTTGATAGTTGCTTTAGCTCTGGAGCCATTTGCAAATCGGAAACTTAGCTGTGTTTTTGATGGCCTGGTGGGATAAGGAAACAAAAGTTATGGGGCCCATTCAGTGTTGTGTGTCTTGTAAACCACCTGCCAGATGCATTAAGCTGAGGTCTCAAGCCTACAGAATCAGGGAAAGGATAAACCAGGAGTATATCTACCCCCTTTTTTCCACCCTAGTAGTTTCAAGAAATGTCCCTTGGCATTGAGTAGAGCAGGAGAAAAGAAAGGAAGGAGGAAACAAAGAGAATTGTCCCTGAGAGGATATAAACCATGGATAGGCTCTCTCAAGGATTTACAGCTCCAATTTTGGAGCATCTAAGTGATCCAAAAACTATAAACTATGATTTTTAACTTAAAGTAGTTCTTCAATCATCGGGAACCACAGCCCCCCTCCACACACACACACACACACACACACACACTCACACACACAGTTGTTTACAAGCAGTGAGCCCCACACGAACAACAAGTACATAGGAAATAATATACCATAAGTGAGAACCAACAGAAATAACAGATACAGAAATATTTCAAATACTGTAATTATCAGACATGGATAAAAGAGCTATGTTTCTATATTTAATGAAATAAAAATAAATTTAAAAATAAATGAAGGGCCCAGGAAATTGTAAAAAGTTCTACAAAAGATTTGGTAAAGAACCAAACTGAACTTGCATAACTAAAAAAATACAATAACCAAAATTTAAAATTTAATGTATAGACTGGGCAGCAGATCACATAAAAAGAGAGTATGTGAACTAGAAGAGAGAGCAGAAGACACTTTTCCAGAATGTAACACATAGAAAAAAATAACTGTAAAAGAAAGAGAGACTTAGGAGAGTCCTGGCTCATAACTAATGTTCAAGAAATATTTGTTGAATGTCCTCAAAACTGAGGACATTTGAGATCTTGCTCCCCTGCACATGTCGTCAGTTTGGCCCAAATAAACTCATAAAAATTATTTTAAAAAAGAAAATGAAGACCCTCTAATTTCACAGATGAGATTATTTTATTGTCTGGCTTCAGATATGAGCTGGCTCTTCTAGACTGGTACTTCTAGAGGACCCTGGGAACAGTCTTTCAACGTCAGTGACTGCAACTGGAAAAACTGGTATGATCAACAGATACTTACTGAGAGCTTACTAATTGCAAAACCCTGGGCTAAGCAGCCAAATTAAAAATAAATATGTTATCACATATAAAATAGATGTTCTTTCTTATAAGAACAAAAGTTTCATAAGGATTTTGTAAGGGTAAGATTGACCTGAGTTCTAATTTGATTCTCCTACTTCCTTGCTGTGCAATTTAAACAACGAATGTAGAAAGTCTCTCTGAGGCTTATTTGCTCTATTTGTAAAATGCAGACCATAGAATCAAAAGAGAACATACAGAAAGCAATGGCAGTGTGCAGGACATTTTGTGGACGCACAGTAAATGTGAGTATGCTTGCATCATTAAGTGAAATCATTTTTTGATGCACTGGGCTTAGAGAAACTTACATATAACATTTAATTTCAAATTAATTGTGAATCCTCATAATCTCCAAAGCCCGTGAAGTACTGAAATCTGGCTTTTGATTTTGACAGTTACCTAACAATTTGTGGAAACTATTGCTACTGCCCTACCCAATTTCTAGCTAACAAAATCTTCCTAACAATATCTGCTTAACAGAACCCAAAATGTACTTGTGGCAGTAATACGCTGAGCTTCTACTAATAGTTTACTTCCCCGATCATCAGAAGCCAGGGTGTCCATGTGGCATAATTCTGGCCAATAAGGCATTAGCCATGCTGCCACACAAGGGTACCTACCAGCCCCTTTGGCCTTTGTCCCACCATCACCTTCTTGCCTGGAATGCAGATGAAACTCCTGGATGTGCAACAGCAGCCTTGTGAGCCTGAGGACAAAGCCACACAGAAAGGCAAGGAAGGGTAACAGGGGGATCCTAAGTCTTTGATCAGTGGATTTCCATGTCGATCCGGTATTGCCGACTGCAGACTATTTCTATGTGACAAAAATAGATCTTAGTTATTTAAGTTTTACAGGTGTTTTTTTCATTACAAGCTGCATTAGTACGGTTCTCCAGACAAACAGAACCGACAGGATACATATACATACATATAGAGAGATGGAGATAGATGGATAGATAGATGATAGATAAAGCAAGATGGACAGATTGATTATAGGAATTGGCTCCCATGGTTATGGAGACTGAGGGATCACAAGATACCCAGTCAGCAAGCTGGAGACTAAGGAGAGCCAGTAGTGTGAACTCCAGTCCAACAGCTGGCAGCCTTGAGCCCTAAAAGCCAATGTTTCAATTCAAGACCAAAGGCAGGAAAAGACTGATGTCCCCGCTCAAGTAGTCAGGCAGGAGAAGTTCTCCGTATTCATGGAAAGGTCAGCCTTTTTGTTCTATGCAGGCCTTCAAGTGATGAAATAAGGGCCATCCACATTAAGTAGGGCAATATGCTTTACACAGTCTACCGATTCAATCCTAATCTCATCCAAACACAGGCAGGTACACTCAGAATAAAGTTTTTGACCAAATATCTGGGCACCTTGCAGCCCAGTCAAGTTGACACATAAAATTAACCATCACACAAGCAGATACAATCCTGATACACCAGTCCAGTCCTCCCATGGGCATCTGTAAAAGAAAACCCAAGGCTTCATTTAAGAATAAGTTTCTTTATGTGGTGTCCTCACCTTCTACAATTTTACATTTAGAAAGGTATAACATGGGAAGGGTAGTGAAACATGAACCCAAATATTAAGGGAGTTAAGAACAGTAAAGGAAATTGGCTACTGTAGCTTAAAACATTAACTAACCCTCAAAGAATAGCTATAGTAAAAGCATTGGGAACAGGTAGATAAACCCCGGCCCGTTCCCCAAGATATCCTTCGCAATTGCTCCCAAAGGAATTTTGAAATCTTCAATGCTCAACACAGAAAGTGAGATATGAGCCACAGGTCCCACCACTGGCCCCAAAAGACAGAACAGAACCATGTACTTCATCAGTATTACAAAAGCTTTTATGTGAAATTCAACGTTCTTTTTGATCATTTTCCCTGATACCTTTGAATTTGTGTATAATGAGTGTGTGATGCACAAACGTATTTATACATTAAAAGTGGTTTCATGAACCAAAGGAAAGGTCCTAATTTACATGTGACACTTGCTCACTCATTCATTCACTTGTCGGATAAATTATTGAGTGCATTCTCCGTGTCAGGCTCTGGGAACACAAAGCCAAGCACTTTGTAAAGAGGTTTAAGGAGGCAGTTCTGTCCTCTCAAGTTAATAACCTAATATTAACACTAACATACATGCAAATACCCCATGGCACAGAATAAAAGAATTAATTCAGGACATTCTCAGACAGTGAAGTATTTATGTCACAGACAAATTAGCTTAGCATTGAAGTTAATGTTTGCAAATAAGAGTAATTGGAAATGTAACGAAATGTGTTTCTGTGTAAACTGCCATTCCCAGTCTAGTTGAATGACCTTGGGCGATTTGCAGAGCCTCTGTGAACCTCATTCTCATAAAGAAAACAGATAATATCTAGCATTGCAGACTCGTAGATGATTAAATAACAGCTTATAAAATATATAACACATATAGCACAGTGTCCATCACAGAGGAAATGGAAAAGGCTTTTAATAGCTGCACCCACAATTACGACAATTTTCTGAACAATAGTAATCTCACTATAAAAGTAAAGGGTTTACATACTACATGAACATTTAAATTTCACAGACTTACCTTTCTGCTACCAAAGAGTCAAGTTCCCTAAACTTAGTTCTCATCAAGGCAAAAGTTTTATTTGAGCAAACAGTATGGGGGCTCGAAGTATAAAAAGAAACCAAATTAAGTAATTCTTTCAAATGCCTTTGCCAGTCATGGAATTAGTTATGTCTGTTTTGTGTTATCAGCCACTGGTCTCGTGAAATCTTTCAGTCAATTCACCTTCCCCTGAAAATGAGCAAGTTCATATTGCTAATCATTATTTTCTAGGCCCTCCTATTAATGCATTCATATTTCTGTTTAACATCATACTATTTTTATTTATTTGTTCACTTATTCATTAAAAATATGTTTTGTGCACCTACTAAGAGCCAGGCACTGTCCTGAATTTAACATGTTAAATAATATAATATCACCAGATAAACACAGCTCCGAATCCCAGCTCCTTCAGCCAAGGGCCATGGTCCAAAATGTCTCCCAGGTCCTTTCATATCATGCACTTTCCGGGCCAGTCATTATAAAGGTTCATCCCTTAAAGATGGTTCATTACATAAGTATCCACTAAACTCCGATCTTTATGCATAGGCTACAATTGATCATGATTATTTTTATTTCTGCTTCTATTATCTAATCCACAGTTTCTCAAGTTAGTGGGTCCCAGGATAGACAGAAGCATTGATACCTAATTTCGTGATTGGAAAACTGTTTGTGTCAAGGTTTAATTGAATAATAGGTCATTCTTCTGACACAAAATGCAATGTGATGATGACACATGAAAAGGAGGCTTTCCGGTAAATTCTTCAGAGTTTTCATCAACTCAGCGGGTAGGAGAGATTGTATGTCTGCTCAAAGCATATGTTTATCAGCGACATATGCATTAAGATGTGAGCTATCATTTTTCCAAGCAAAATTTTAAACTCCAAGTACTTTCATGTTACAAGACATTAAAGGCCCTGAACATTCCCTGCGTGAATTATAGCCATTCCCCGTGCAGGGAACCAACGCGTATTTCTGTGCACATCAAAAGCTATTGCCACCAAATTTTCCATCTCGCTTGACCTTCCTGTCGGCCTTGGCTGATCCCCCATGAAAGACTAAAATAATGTCTTTTTAAATGGCCTTTTTTGTCTTATGTAACATTCATGGACTCAGAAAAACCTTAGCCAATTTGTAGGAACAGTTGAAAGCATGTTTTTGTTTTAGATATTCATCCTCTCGTTCATGGAGAGATGAGGTAAACACATTTCCAAAAGTTCAGCAAAACTTTTTCAGAAGCTCAATAAACACCTCCTGGAAAGCTGAGAGGTATCGATTCCTTCCAGCCCAGCAGCGTTGTCCCAGACAAGTGTTTAACAAATGGCGACTCAGGGTCTATATTGATGTCCTTTCTGAATCACCTAATTTATACCCAGGAAGTAACTCACGGAGCAGGGCCTGGCCTCATCCACCAGCCCTGTCGCGATGACAAAGCGCATCACCGGTACCCGCCCACGGGTCAGCAGGCCGGCGTGCCCCTGCCTGCTCACAGGCGGGGAAGTCTCTGCCTCTCACTGTGTCTTTCTCTGTTTCTCTATCTCTGTGTGTGCCAGTGTGTGAGCTTTTCTGTCTCTTTCTGTCTCTCTGTCTCTGTCTTTTTCACACGTGTTATTTTTCAATCTAATAGTTACACACCTACCATCATATATTGTTTGCAAATAGATATACAAGGTTTCTTAATGTAGAATCCATAGACATCCACAATGGATGCCTATAATTTTCTAACTATAAGCATTTTTCAGGAGAAAAGTCTGTAGCTTTCAACAAGACTCCCAAAGGAGTCCTCATGACACAGAAAAAACAAGTTTAATCGTCAATGTGGCTATCATTTTCAATAAATTAGAAATTTTTTGTAAAGGTTTCGCTTTTGGTCAACATACATCTTGATCAACCAAGCATGCTAATAGGCACACATCCACCATCATACAGAAATTCACAAAAACATTTTGACATTTAAAACAGTGAAAAAAAACCAGTGCAAATAATTGTTCCAGAGGCTTATAAATTCAGCCTACAGGGAACTGTTTCATTTTGCACTGCTGTTATTTTGCAATCTTTTCTATAATATTTGAGAACTATTCATGACATAGTCCAATGATCTCCATCTCCATAAATGTTTACCTTCCTGAATATTTCCACAAGAATATTTCCTAACACAGCTCCTTAAGCAGATACTCATAGGAGAGGATACAGAGATGATGCATTTAGCAAGTAGGGCATTCTATTCTCTACAGTTTATCCCACAGAGGAGTTGTGCTAGAGAAAAGGTTGAAAAGGTCACATATTGTCTTGCTTCTCAAGGCAGGATGAGATTGTGTGTTTGGCTTCGGCAACTTCCCAAATGACAAAACCTTAGAAAATGGTTAAGGTTAATTCAATGTAGATACCTGACTTTAAATGCAATTGTCATTTCATTTCTAAAACATTTCTAAAAAGAAATGATTGCTTGGAAAATGAGTATCTAAGCAGAGAATTGAAAACAAAATTGGGTTTCTTAGTAAGGACACTGGCTTCAGGAAGCAACATGAGACCAAGGATGGAAATGTTCTTTGTAAGTTCCATGGTGCCAAAGGGGCATATCTCTCTTACTGGACTTCAAGGCTCCCTACAATGGAGCACAAATCTTCAGATTCATCCTGACCTCCAATATTCTTCCAAAGCCAATTTCTCTCTTCTCTTCCTTTTTGAACCCAATATTCTAATATCCCTCCGTATCT
Source organism: Rhinolophus hipposideros (assembly GCF_964194185.1). Taxonomy (NCBI): domain Eukaryota; kingdom Metazoa; phylum Chordata; class Mammalia; order Chiroptera; family Rhinolophidae; genus Rhinolophus; species Rhinolophus hipposideros. Next base: position 8,962,996 of record NC_138060.1, on the reverse strand, counting down.
TTGATACTGTGGCAGACAGACTATAAGGTGGCCACCAAGATCTCCAATGTGCCTTGTGTTCACATCTTTGCATTGTCCTATGCTTGAGTGTGTGCTTCCAACCAGCAGAATATGACAGAGGGGATGGGATATTACTTCCATGATTGTATTATGTTATGTAAGACTCTGTATTGCTAGCCAATTCATTCTGAAATCTCTCTCTCTCTCTCTCTGTCTCTCTCTCCATTATTCACTTTTAAAAAGCACTCTGCCATGAACCCCATCCCCAAGGAAATGAATTCTGCCAACAACTTAATGAAATTATGAAGTGTATCCTACCCAGCCCTGGTCAACACCTTGATTGAAGCCTTGTGAGATCCTGAGCAGAGAACCCCATCAAGTTGTCCCCAAATTTTTGACCCACAGAAACTGTGAGGTAATATGTGTGTGTTGTTTTAAGTTGTTACGTTTGTTACACAGCAAAGAAAATGAGTACAATTAGTACTACACTGTCTTTCTAGAATGTTCTCACTCCTCCTTTGAAATCCTGTCCCTTTGTCAAGAATCAGATCCAAAATTTCTTTCATCTTTTTCTCACCAAAAAAGCTGACAATTTACCTTAGGCCTTCTTAGCAGTTTGATTTCCAGCCTCTTCACAATATCCCTTTCCCACATGGGAGACTCTGGGCCCTGTTGTCTTGTGGGGACATCTCTGCATATTTCCATGTGGATCGACATGACTTCAAATACACATCTATATAATCCACTCTCTCTACCTGCTAAGTTCTTCCTGGCTTTTCCTGTCCTGCTTCCTTGGGACCATCACTCCTCCTTTCCCTACAACTCAACTCTCTTCCTTTCTCACAACAAAAGCAATCCCTACATCTCCCTGAACTTTTGTGCGACCCCAGCTTTAGAATTGTTTCTTCTTGGCTCTGAACCCAGGCTGATTGCCCCAGCTGACCAAACCCTCTGGCACAAGTTTGAAAGGTGTGAGGACTTGACCTTCAATCTTTCCATCAGTGAGCAAAGCTCTCTAATCAAATCAAGTCCCTCACCACTGGTACACTGGAGCAACAGCTGACACTAGCCCCTCATCAGGCCCCGCCCACCTTTTAAACACTCAGCATGCAGATGCAGCAAAGATGAGCCCGTGTTTTGGTCCACATCCAGGTCACACTAGATACACCTAACTTGACTCCACCTGTACCCACTAAACATCAGGTGAGTGTAGAGCTGGCTTTAGATGCCCACAAGATATTATCCAGTGCACATCAGGATGGGTGAGAACGAAAACTGAGAATGCCTTTTTGGAGGACATTCTGGAATATCTACCTAAATATAAGAGTCTATACCCATTGGCCAAGCAACTCCGCTCTGACTAATATCGTAGAAAAAATATTCTCACAGGTACAAAAAGACATGTACAAGGCCATTCAATGGAGCATGGTTTTTATAGTAAAAATGTGGAAAAAGTGGAAGGTGGATGAAGTAATTATGATCTATCCATACATTCATACTATTAGGTCATATTCAGCAGTTAAAAAGAATGGTGGGACTTCTGCTTCCAGGAAAACTAAATAGACATCCTTTTTCCTATTCCTCCTGTTAACTATGACTAAGAACTCTGGACATTATGTATAAAACAAACATACGGAAACTGCAAAAGGAATAAAAAAAGATAGATTAGCTAGGAATGAAGGGTGAGTTTTCTTTTAGCCTCAGATATCCCAGACCTAGAGCTGAGGTAGTCAGCAACCCAACCTGTACACGAATGTTTACAACATTCTTTTTTTTTTTTTAATTTATTGCAGTGACAATTGTTAGTAAAATTACATAGATTTCAGGTGTACAATTCTATATTACATCATCTATAAATCCCACTATGTGTTCACCACCCAGAGTCAGTTAGTTCTCCTTCCATCACCATATATTTCGTCCCCCTTACCCTCATCACCCACCCCCCACCCCCTTGCCCTCTGGTAACTACTAAACTATTGTCTGTGTCTATGAGTTTTTGTTTCTCATTTGTTTGTCTTGTTCTTTTGTTGTTTTGGGTTTATATACCACATATCAGTGAAATCATATGGTTCTCTGCTTTTTTTGTTTGACTTATTTTGCTTAGCATTATACTCTCAAGATCCATCCATGTTGTCACAAATGTTCCTATATCATCTTTTCTTACCACCGAATAGTACTCCATTGTGTATATATACCACAACTTCTTTATCCACTCATCTATCGAAGGACATTTTGGTTGTTTCCATGTCTTGGTGTCTTTATGGATAAATGTTTTCAGATTTTTGGGGTATATACCCAGGAGAGGGATTACTGGGTCATATGGTAATTCTATTCGTAATTTTTTGAGGAACCTCCACACTGCCTTCCATAACGGCTGCACCAGTCTGCATTCCCACCAACAGTGTATGAGAGTTCCTTTTTCTCAATCCAACACTTGTTGCTATTTGTCTTGTTGATGATAGCCATTCTGACTGGGGTGAGGTGATATCTCATTGTCGTTTTTATTTGCATTTCTCTGATGATTAGTGATGTTGAGCATTTTCTCATATGTCTATTTCCCATTTGTATGTCCTCCTTGGGGAAATGTCTCTTCAGGTTCTCTACCCATTTTTCAATTGGGTTATTTGTTTTGTTGTTGTTGAGTTGCTTGAGTTCCTTGTATATTTTGGATATTAGCCCCTTATTGGAGGCACTGTTTGCAAAAATCTTCTCCCATTCAGTTGCTAGCCTCTTTATTTTGTCGATGGTTTCTTTTGCTGTGCAGAAGCTTTTAAGTTTCATATAGTCCCATTCGTTTATTTTAGCTTTTACTTCCATTGCCTTTGGTGTCAAATTCATAAAATGATCTTTGAACCCAAGGTCCATAAGTTTAGTACCTATGTTTTCTTCTATGCAGTTTATTGTGTCAAGTCTTATGCTTAAGTCTTTGATCCATTTTGAATTAATTTTGGTACATGGTGACAGATAGCAGTCCAGTTTCATTCTTTTGTGCGTGCCTATCCAATTCTGCCAGCACCATTTATTGAAGAGGCTGTCTTTCCTCCATTGTATGTTTTTACCTTCTTTGTCAAAAATTACCTGTCCATATTTATGTGGTTTTATTTCTGGGTTGTCAATTCTATTCCATTGGTCTATGTGTCTGTTTTTCTGCCAATACCTTGCTGTTTTGATTATTGTAGCCCTGTAGTACAAGCTAAAGTCAGGGAGTGCGATACCTCCAATATTGTTCTTTTTTCTTAAGATTGCTTTGGCTATTCGGGGTCTTCTGTGGTTGCAAACAAATCTGATGATTTTTTGTTCTATTTCTTTAAAAAAATGCCATTGGGATTTTGATGGGGATTGCATTAAATCTGCATATTGCTTTGGGCCATTTAACTATGGGCCATTTAACTGTATGGCCATTTTAACAATGTTGATTCTTCCAATCCATTAGCATGAATGTCTTTCAATTTCTTTGTGTCTTCCTCAATTTCTTTCAAAAATGTCTTATAGTTCTCAGCATATAGGACCTTCACACCCTTGGTTAAGTTTATTCCTAGGTATTTTAACCTTTTTGCTGCAATTGCAAAAGGAATTTGTTTTTCTCTTTCTTTTTCTGAGATTTCATTGTAGTATATAGAAATGCAATGGACTTTTGTACGTTGATTTTGTAGCCAGCAACTTTACTGTATTCGTTGATTGTTTCTAATAGCTTTTTGGTGGAGTCTTTAGGGTTTTCTATATATGGAATCATGTCATCTGCAAAAAGTGAAAATTTAACTTCTTCCTTCCCAATTTGGATGCCTTTTATTTCTTTCTCTTGCCTGATTGCTCTGGCAAGGACTTCCAACACTATGTTGAAAAGCAGAGGTATAGGGGACAGCCCTGTCATGTTCCTAAAAGTAGAGTAAAGGGCTTCAGTTTTTCACCATTAATTATGAGATTAGCTGAGAGCTTGTAATATATGGCCTTTAATATGTTAAGGTATTTTCTTTCTATACCTATTTTATTAAGTGTTTTAATCACAAATGGATGTTGTATCTTGTCAAATGCTTTTTCTGCATCAATTGGTACAATCATATGATTTTTGTCCTTTATTTTGTTTATGTGGTGTATCACATTGATGGATTTGCGGATGTTGCACCATCCTTGTGCCCCAGGGATGAACCCCACTTGGTCGTCATGAATAATCTTTTTAATGCATTGTTGTGTTCGATTTGCTAGTATTTTGTTTAGGATTTTTGCATCTGTATTCATCAAAGATTTTAGTCTGTAGTTTTCTTTTTTTGTGTTGTCCTTACCAGGTTTTGGTATCAGAGTAATGTTCGCCTTATAAAATGAGTTAGGGAGTACTGTCTCTTATTCAATTTTTTGGAAGAGTTTAAGCAGCATTGGTATTAGATCCTCCTTGAAGGTTTGGTAGAATTCACTAGTGAAGCCATCTGGTACCGGACTTTTGTTTTGGGGAAGGTTTTGGATGACTGATTCAATTTCATTGCTGGTGATCGGTCTGTTTAGATTTTCCATTTCTTCATGGTTCAGCCTTGGAAGGCTATATGTTTCGAAGACCTTGTCCATTTCTTCTAAGATATTGAATTTGGTGGCATGTAGGCCTTCATAGTATTCTTGGATGATCCTTTGTATTTCTGTGGTGTCCGTGATAACTTCCCCTTTTTCGTTTCTGATTTTGGTAATTAGTGTCTTCTCTGTTTTTATCTTAGTGAGTCTAGCCACGGGTTTGTCAATTTTGTTAATCTTTTCGAAGAACCAGGTCTTTGTCACATTAATTTTTTTTATTGTCTTTTTGTTCTCTATTTCATTTAGTTCTGCTCTGATTTTTGTTATTTCCTTTCTCCTGCTGACCTTGGGTTTCACTTGTTCTTCTTTTTCTAGTTCTTTAAGGTGTAACATGAGGTTATGTATTTGAGATTTTTCTTGTTTCTTGAGACATGCCTGTAACGATATGAATTTCCCTCTTAAAACTGCTTTTGCTGCATCCCAAAACTTTTGGTAGGATGTATTTTCATTGTCATTTGTTTCTATGTATCTTTTGATCTCTCCTGTAATTTCTTCTTTGACCCAGTCGTTCTTTAAAAGTATGTTGTTTAATCTCCATGTATTTGTGTTTTTTCCTGCTTTCTTTTCCCAGTTGATATCCAATTTCAAAGCCTTGTGATCAGAGAATATGCTTGGTATGATTTCAATATTCTTAAATTTGCTGAGGCTGATTTTATGTCCCAATTTTTGGTCTATCCTTGAGAATGTTCCATGTACACTAGAAAAAAATATATAGTCTGATGTTTTAGGATGAACTGCTCTATATATGTCAATGATGTCCATTTCATTTAATGTGTCATTTAGGTCTGTTATTTCATTATTTATCTTCTGTTTGGATGATCTACCTATAGCTGTCAATGATGTATTTAAGTCCCCTAGTATAATTGTGTTTTGGTCAATTTCTCCCTTCAGTTCTGTTAGTAGTTGCTTGGTATATTTTGGTGCTCCCTGATTGGGTGCATAAATATTGATGACTGTTATGTCTTCTTGTTGTATAGTCCCCTTTACCATTACGAAATGTCCATCTTTGTCTCTTGTTACCTTTTTCACCCTGAAGTCTGTTTCATCTGATATCATTATGCCTACACCTGATTTTCTCTGGGTACCATTTGCTTGGAGTGTCAATTTCCGCCCTTTCACTTTGAGTCTATGCTTGTCCTTGTAACTGAGATGTGTCTCATAGAGACAGCATATGTTTGGGTTTAGTTTTTTGATCCAATCTGCTACTCTGTGCCTTTTTATTGGTGAGTTCAGTCCATTTACATTTAGGGTGATTATTGATATGTGAGGATGTCCTGTCATTCTATCTTTAGTTTTCTGATAAGGCTGCGTCTCCATTGTTTATTTGCCTTTTTGTTTTTGTCTATTATTTCTGTGTGGTGGCATTCTATGATGTTTCCCTCTGTTTCTTCTTTTATTACACTATGTATTTGAGTTCTGGATTTTTTTTGAGTGGTGACCCTTAAGTTTATGTAAAAGAAAGTTTGATATTTAGAGTGTTCCATTTACTTCAGCACGTTTCCTTTTTCCATTCCCATATTCCAGTTCAGGCCTTTACTCTCCCCCTTTAAATGTTGCCACAAATTGTCCCTGTTGATGGTGGTCAAATGGCCTCCTTTAGTATTTCTTATAGTGAAGGTCGTGTATTAGAAAATTCCCTCAGCTTCTATCAGTCTGGAAAGGTCATTATTCCTCCTTCATATCTAAAATATATCTTTGCTGGATATATTATTCTTGGCTCATAATTTTTCTCTTTCAATAGTTTGAATATTTGGTTCCACTCCCTCCTGGCTTGTAGAGTTTCTGCTGAAAAGGCTGATGATAATCTAATGGGCTTTCCTTTGTAGGTTACCGTCTTCTTTTCCCTGGCTGCCTTGAGGATTCTTTCTTTGTCATTGATTTTAGACAGCTTCAATAAAATGTGCCTTGGAGAAAGCCTGTTGGGATTGAGGTAATTAGGTGTTCTATCTGCTTCTTGGATTCGAGGACCCAGTTCTGTCCACAAGTTTGGGAAGTTTTCATCAACAATTTGTTTGAATATATTCTCTGTTCCCTTCTCTCTTTTTTTTTTTCTGGTATGCCCATTATTTTTATATTGCTATTTCTGATGGAGTCAGAAAGTTCTTGTAGAGTTCTTTCATTTCTTTTAAGTCTCAAGTCTCTTTCTTCTTCCATCTTTGTAATTTCCAAGTTTCTATCTTCGATGTCACTGATTCTTTCCTCCATCTGGTCAACTCTACTGCCTAAGCTGGTTATTTCATTCTTAATTTCTTCTATTGAGTTCTTAATCTCCAGATTGCCACTTGGTTCTTTTTCAAAATTTTAATCTCTTTCGTAAAATGCTCATGTTCTTTTTTGATTGTGTTTCTGAGTTCATTAAACTGCCTTTCTGTGTTTTCTTGCATCTTGTTGAAGTTTTTTCAGAACTGCAATCTTGAATTCTCTGTCATTTAAGTCACATATTTCCATATCTTTAAGTTCGTTTTCTGGAGACTTTTCACTTTCTTTCTGAGCTGTCTTGTTGCCTTTGTTATTCATGGCAATTACTGATTTATTATTTCTCTTCCTAGACATCTACAGGAGTGGCTTCTGCAACAGGTTAATAGGAAGAGGTCTTTCTTTTGTTTTCCAGTACTTGTTGGTAGAATGTTTTATTGTCTCTCCAACTGCAGCCTTTTTTTTCCTCTCTCACACAGTAGTGCTATATTTTCTCTGCACTATTCCAGCTTCTCACACAATGGCGGGATTCCCTGGGAGACTGGCTTCTCCTATGTTAACAGTTCGCCTGGGTCATAGGGCTCCACGTCCCTGTGGGGATGCGGAGAGCTTTTGTAGTTCCAAAGTTCTTTCTGCACCAGATTCAGAACCCGTATGTATCTGCAGTTCTGTTTACTCCTGCAGACATCTGCCCAGATAAGTGGGTCCAGGGGTGGGGTGAGTTATGAGAGGTAGCCCAGAGCATTGGCGACGACCACCACCACAGCTGGTCCGGCTTCCACAGCTCCCTCCCCTCTGCCTGAACTAGTTGGGCTGCGAATCTGTGTCTAAGGTCCACAGTTCTCAGAACAGCAATTATTCTGTCCTTTGGTTCTGACACTGCTACTTTATTGTTCTAGCGCCGGGCAGTTGGGGGTAGGTCGAGCTCTGGGAGGGTAGGGAGGGGGCGGCCAGTCTCAGTGCCTAAGGCTTCCATTCTCTGCTCGGCAGTGAGGGCTTAAACCACTGTTTTTAGCCTTCGTCCCTCAGTCTTTTCTCCGAGGTCTCTGCTGTGAGCGTTGGGTTCAGCTGTGTTATATGCTGCCCCCTCAGTCCTGTGGGCCATAAGCGGAGCCCTAGCAGTCCGAGTCCTTACCTCTCCCACAGCTGTGGTAGTTCAGGGATGCAGCGAGCTCGGAGCACTGAGCTAGGTCTGTGTCCTGCACCCGCGCGGCTCCATCTCCGCACTTCTCCCTTCCCTCCTCCTCCGCTCGCGCGATTCTCCCACCTTTAGGTGAATTCAGTATAGGGCCTCTTCTTCTTGCCTGTCTGCTGTGCACGGAGTCCTTTGTGGAATTATTGTTGTTCGATTAGTTGTAAATTAGGGGAGCTTTACAGAGGCTCACCCTACGCCGCCATTTTGATGATGTCTCGTAACATTCTTAATGGCCCCAAATTGGAAAAAGTCAAGGTGTCCTTCAGTGGGTGAAAAGGGTAAACAAGCAGTGGTACACCCACACTATAGGATGCTAAAGAGTAACTATCAGTACATGCAACCACCTGAAAGAATATGCAGAGAATTATGCTGAGAGAAAAGAGCCAACCCCAAAAGGTTACAAATGGTAATGTTTTAGAACATTCTTGAAATGATAAACTTATAAAAATAGAGAACAGATTAGTAATTGCGGGGTTCAAGGAGGGGTGGGGACAGGAGAGAAGTAGGTGCAGCTATAAGAGGGCAACATTAGGGGTTCTTGTGGTGATAGAAACATTCTGTATCTTTGACAGTGTCAATATTTTGATTTTGATATTGTACTTTAGTTCTACAATACGTTACCATTGGGTGACACCTGTAAAAAGGTACACAGGATCTCTGTATTTTTTCTGCATATAAATCCATGATTATCTCAAAATAAAAAGATGAATTTTTTAAAAAGGGAAATCTAGTCTCTAATCTCCCCACAGGGTATTTTCAAAAAAAGTAAGTTGTAGAATATTATCTACAGTGTGACCCTATTTATGTTAACAATATTAACTAAAATTTATAGAGACTTACTGGGTGGCAGGGCTGTTCCAAGCCCTTTACATACATTGACTCATTTTGTCCTCACTATATCTTTAGGACGTAGGTACTACTATCATCTTCATTCCACACAGAAGGAAATGGAGGCTCGGCTCAGAGAGGTTAGGGAGCTCAGCCAACGTCACTTAGCATAGGATTTGAATTCAAGCTGCCTGACTCCAAAGTGCTCATAAAGGATTTTAAGTTCTAAGCCAACAGGATACACCCTTAAATTGTTTTTATTTTGTATTTTTGTATTTATTGTGGCTGAAATGAACTTTTACACGTAAATAAGTAGAAAAGGGTCTTAATAGATACACATGACCAGTGGCATCCTTGTGAACAATCTTCGCAAGGGACGAGCTCTGGCTTGGAGCCTGTGCCAGTTTCCATAGTGCAGACATGCCCAGTTTCAAGCTACTAATGTGATGCCCTTAAAGTGAGGGCTGGTAGAAGCCAGGTCCACCATGTCACCGTTCATTGAGTCCTGTGTGTTACAACAAACCAAAGTGTGATGGCCTGGGGAGAGGAAAGGAGGGGTAAAAAATATAAAGGGTGATTTTTACTATGTATGAAAGAACTGCTCACAATGAGAATACATACATTGCTCATGCATTTTTAAAAATACAAAAAAAAAACAATCTAAGGGTGTATCCTGTTGGCTTAGAACTTACTATCCTTTAGGAGCACAGCCCCTTCCAACATATTCTAGAGCTCAGAGTATTTCAGTGCAGCCATTCCCCCCAAGAAACTCTCACAGTCCCCTTCTCAGGACACACAAATTTCCACAAGGTTTTGGCCTCCATCTGGTGCCAGTCTCAACTCCTGCTCTCCTTCCACAAAGTCCTGTGTCTCCGACTACCCACATGCGCTGTCATGTAACCATGCCTTCGTTCGTGCCACTTCCTGTCCTGGGAAAGCCTTTTCCAGCTCATGTCCATACTCATGCTCCTCGGCTGACAGAACACCTCCCACTCACCTGCACGCTCCTTGATAAGAAGAACCACTTCTTATTCATCTTTTTCTCTTTTAGTCCTCACAGCAACCCTCCATGAGCAGGTCATTTATTATCCACATTTTACAGGGAAGGAAACTGATTAAGAACTTATTCAAGATGTGTTAGCATATAGATATATTGCTGCATAACAAATTCCCTCAAGAGCTAAAAACTTAAAACAACTTTTATCTGTCATAGATTCTGTGCGTCAGAAATCTGGGCCCCACTGAATCCTGGCCCACACTCTCTCACAAGGCTGTAATCAGTGTTCCCTGGGGCTGCAGTCTCATCTCAATGCTTGACTGGGGAAGTGTCCACTTCCAAGCCACTCACAGTTGTTGGCAGGAGTAGGTTCCCTGCAAGCTCTTGGACTCAGCCTCAGTTCTCCTCTGACTGTCAGCCAGAAGATAGGTTTGGTACCTTGCCACATGGGCCTCTTCACAGGGCAGCCCACAGCATGGCAGGTTGCTTTATCAGGGGGAGCGAGCGAGAGGAGTCAGAGAGAGAAAGGGCAAGCAAGGAGCCACAGTCTGCTAAAACCTCTGCTTAGAACTCTCTTCCCTACATCCCCACAGCCTTGCTGCCTCACTTCCTTCCATCTCTGCTCAAAGAGGCCGTCTTCGGCCGTTACCTCTCTCAACATCTCTCTTTATTCTCTTACCTTTTTTTATCACCTGATATAATTTACATTTTTTGGTTTGTGTGTTTGTTCCCTGCTGTCCCTCAGCACCCAGCACAATTCCTGGCACACTGCAAGCATCCAATAATATTTGTTAAAAGGATGCATGTAGTAAAACACTAGCCACATGCACAGGCAGATAGAAGAAGCTGCAGATCAGTGTAGAACACGGGAAATGTTATGCCCCTTGGCAGCTGTGGAACACGAACGGCGCCCCATGGCCCCTGCCTCCTGCTATTCATGCCCTTAAGTGAGGATGGGACCAAGTGTCTCACTTCAACAAATAAAATGTGGCCCACCTGATGGAAATGGCCTCCAAGATTAGGTAATGGTTGAATACGGTCTCTTGTGGCAGAGACACGAGACGGAGCAAGCCCAGAGGAAACTTACGGAAGAGAGTTCCCAGCAGAGGGAACAGCAGATGCAAAGTCCCTCTGCCGGGGCTGTGCTGAGGTGCTCCAGGAATGGAGAGAGAGAAGGGCAGAGGGGTTGGCAGGACCTTGCAGACCATGGTAAGAACTGTGGTGTTTTACGATAAACGTGCCGCGAGGCCATTGGAGGGTTAAAAGACTTCTTTTCAAGACCCAGTCACATAGTGAGAGACCAAAGCATTTTCTCAGCCTCTTTCTGACCCTCACTGTCATCCTGACTTTGGCAGTTTTTCTTTTATCTGTTTCAAAGGAAGGAGAATTTGCAAATCATCAGCCTATGACACACCCATGTGGCAGGTTCACCATCAGCAACCTCATCTTACACTGAAGGCTTCGCTTCTTTTCTCTTTTTGGCTTCATTTGGGAGGTCAAGAGCAAGTTGCCAACAAAACAGCAAAGACATAGTTTTTCCTCTTTCTTTTTCTAAGTAAACCTCTTGATTTTTCTCTAAACAAACACCATCCAGTTTGACTAAGAACACAAACACTAGCCAAAATGAAGTCCAAAGCCCCATAAGATAAAAACAAAGCTAAACCATCCAGAGCACCTGTGTAAGCAATTACTCCCACACTGTCCAGTGCACACATAGGGTGTCTCTCCAGTTTAAAGAGGCTTTGTGTTATGTATGTTTCTAGAACTGCACTTCTTGCTTCAGATCTGAAGTAAGTAGATCTAAGCTCTGATGCCCTACATGGCAAGAGTAAAACTGGGGTTCCTGGCCTCTGCACTGTGGACATTTTGACCTGCGCGATTCGTTGCCGTGAGGCCAAACTGTGCACTGCTGGATGTTTAATAGTATCCCTGGCCTCTGATCATTAGAAGCCAGCAACACCTCCCAGTGTGACAGCCAAAATGTCTCTAGACAGTGCCAAATGTCCCTTTGAGGGTAAAATTGCCCCATTTGAGAATTCCATAATGGCTCAGGTATGCGCCCTTGGGGGAAGTTATTCCCCTTTTTTGGCCCTCACGTGTTTTCTTAGACAGTGAGAAGCATGTTATTCTACATGCCTAAGGATAGGAGGTTAGACAATATGATTCGCTGAGAGCTCGGTTCAAGCTTCATGCTTAACGTGAATCTGTGATACTCAATGAAATCATTACATTCAATTGAGAGCGTTCCTGTGATACTCTGAGCTACTTGAGGGCCAGATTAAAATCTTATGCAGCTCTCTGTACCAGTGTCTAGCTCAATGTGTGACATACAGTAGGTTCTCAATAAATGTTGGCTTAATTATGGTTAAATATTACCATACTGTTCTACTCATGATTGGGACTACTAGATCTCCTGTCCCCAGCACACAGTAGGTGCTTAATAAATGCTTAACAGTGTTATTTAATGTGGTGAAGTCATCTTAAAATCAGGTCCTATGTTAATTCAAAAATGTGCAAGTTAACCAACTTTATTGGTCACTGAATGATCCAAGTGCTGGAAAGATAGATATAAAATGGAACATGGCTCCTGCCCTTCAGAGAATCATGCTACAGTGCTGTAAGTCAGCTGTACATCATAGGAGATTCCACTCTACAAGGAAAGACAGCAGAGGGTTCCACGGATAACTCTGCATAGTTCTGCCAATCCTTTCTTTGCATGGATCCCCAGGGTAAAGAATTGCAGAGAATTGGGGCATATTAATAGAATCAACTATATTTTATAGAAACTAAGTCATTTCTTGGTTAGAACTCTTAATGAGTTGGATCACACATGTCCCCACCTTCCTAACTGAATCACATTGTAATTGAATCCAGTGATGGCTGCGAGTTGAGTGCCAACTTTAAAACCTATGCGTTTCCACGAGAACTATGTTAGGAATGATGCTGAGGCCACAATCAAGCTCATTCTCAACGTCTGTCATGGACCCAGCACGAAGAAATGGTAGCTAACTTCCAGGTATCGACCAGCTCTGTTTTAACGTCTTCTTGTAAGTCAAGATTGCATTCTAAATATGGTCCACCATCTTAGTAAATGATAACTCCATCGTTTGAGTTACTTGGGCCAAAACCCTTGGAATCATCCTAGATTCCATTTTCACTCTTACAAGCCACATCTAAATTGTCAGCAAATATTAATAGCTCAATCAGCAACATATATCCACCTCCACTACTTCCACCCTGGTACGAGTCACCGTTATCTGATACTATCTCCAACTACTGTCCTTTCCACCAAACTCACCCAATAGCTGTTCTGTGAACCTACCAGGGAACCTCCCAACTCAGGACTTTTGAGCTTCTAGTTCCCTCAAGGGGGCATGCTCTTTCACCAGATAACTTCAGCGTTGGATTCCTCACCTCCTCCACCTTCTCAAGGAGGCTTTCCCTGGCCTTCCTATTTACAACTGCAACTCCCACCCCCTGCCCTTCTCCCTATCCTTTTTCCCTGACTTGTAGGTATCACTCGTCATCAGTTGAAATCCTATACTGGGGGTGCAAAAAAAATGTACACACATGACTTATAGTCATCTTTTGTTATTGGTATATATTATTACAATTTTAATACAGTTTCTTGCTTTATTAAACTGTGCACATATTTTTTGGTACCCTCTCTATATTTTTATTATTTATTTAGTGGAGACATCTCTTCACTAAAATGCAAACTGCATGAAAACAAAGATTTCTCTCTACTTGGTTCACTATTATACCTCCAGCACCTAGAAAAATGCAGGTGCGTGGTGTCTAATTAATAAATATTTATCAAATGAAAAGTAGATAAACAAGTAAATGATTGGGGCTATAATTCAATGATACTCAGGGATTGTTGGTACTCTAGGAACCTTTTTGTCCTCTGTTAAATAACCCAATACAATAATTTCTTTGTTTACTTCACTATTGCCAGTGAGTCTGTTTAGAGCTGTACCATCCAATAGAATAGCTACTAGCAACACGTAGTTTTGTAGATTTAAATTTACACTAATGAAAATTAAGTAAAACAAAAAATTCAGTTCCTCAGTCACATTAGCCATATTTCAAGTTCTCAACAGCGATGTGTCTCTGGCAGCTGCCATATTGAACAGTACAGATATAGGACATTTTCATCACTGCAGGAAGTTCTAATGGCCAGCACCTTTCTGAAACATCTACTCTGACTACCCAAAAGTAATTACTATAATTAATCTGCTCATTTAAAAGACTAACCCAGCTTGTTAAAAGTACATACAAGAGGAAATTGAATATCAATGAAGGCCTAAAGAATTCTCCCATGAGATTGCATGCCTGGGCTGATCCATACTTTATCCCTTAGAGTCTTTCTTTCTTCCTTATGGCTTTTCATTTGCTGTTCCAAAGTGATGAATTGGCTGGGTAGATGGCCTGTAATTGAGTTGCTACATTATCACCTCTACCACATAAAAATTGCCTCCTTAACGCAGAACTCTATTTTGTCAATCAGAAGATGAAGGACACACGACACAACTGTCAGAAGTAAAGACAGGAGAGGGATAATATTCTCTTTGTGTCTGGAGATCAGAAGAGGGATAAGTGAATAGGAAGATAGGAAGTGGACTAATTATGAAGATACGTGGACAGAACTTACAACATCAATGGTAGTTGATATTCAGAGTGTGAGATAAACAAGTAGAGGAATAGGGTGTAACTTCACTATTCACAGCTTGAGGATCCTTGGCACACAGGAAGAAAAGGCACAAAAATTTCAATGTCTGTCATCAATTTTTTTTTCAGTAGATCAGGGGACCCACATACTGCTTTATCGTTGATCTCTCTCGTATATATTACCTGGTAACTGCAGGTAATATTACCTGGCCACTTGATAGGCATGTGATGGGTCTCATCACCTAGTGATTCTGTATTCATTCATTCTTTCTTTCTTTCATTCATACAATCATTTAAAAATTGCACACCAATTAATGGTCAGATTCTTCTAATATTTCTTGAATACTTTCCGAAATATTCAAGAAAATTTTATTTAGATAGGAGTGCTCATTCTGCATTTAAGTGTCATTTTATAGATCATTACCTATTTAATAGAAAGCATAGAGCTGGAAGCCACTGCTATTTGATGATCAATCCGAAAGAGATGAAACAACTTTGATGATATAATGGAAGTCAATGGAAAAATGGTTCAATTTGCTAAAATTCAATTGCCTTGCAGCTTTTCAGTATATACATTGCATAGAGCACATTACACCAGGAATGGATCAACTACAACCCAAGGTTGCTTTCATTCAATTTGACTGAGTGAAACAAAACATTATAATAGCATTCCTTCTTTTATTCACGCAATAAATCTTGCCTTTCATGTTGGGGAAAGTTTTTTCCAGAAGTATCTATATTAGTCAAAGAATGCACCCTCTTGGAAGCCTGTCTATTTAAAGAGTATTAAATAATCTAGCCAAGCCACCTGCAGAAATCAGGGTGGGCAGACCTCTCTGGAAAGGAAGTATTTTCCTCTGCCTGCCTTCAACTTTCTCCTCTCCTAAGGACAAACAGATCTGTCACTGCTGAGGAAAGTCTGCCCTTCAACACTGTAAGTGTCACCTTCAGAAACAACCACAGGAGAAATTTGGCGGCGTCATCAAAATGGAGGCGGGAGGTGAGCCTCTGTAAAGCTCCCCTGGAATTTAAAACTAATTGAACAACAATAACTCCACAAAGGACTCCATGCACAGCAGACAGGGAAGACGAACAGGCCCACTACTGAATTCACCTAAAGGTGGGAGAATTGCGCAAGCGAGGGAGGAGGGAAGGGAGAAGTGCGGGGACAGAGCCACGAGGGTGCAGGACACAGACCTAGCTCAGTACTCCGAGCTCGCTGCATCCCCGAACTACCGCAGCTGTGGGAGAGGAAAGAACTCGGATGCTAGGGCTCCGCTTACAGCCCACAGGGCTGAGGGGGCAGCATATAACACGGCTGAACCCAACGCTCATGGCAGAGACCTCAAAGAAAAGACTGAGGGACGAAGGCTGAAAATAGTGGTTTAAGCCCTCACTGCCGAGCAGAGAACAGAAGCCTTAGGCACTGAGACTAGCCGCCCCCTCCCTACCCTCCCAGAGCTCACCCCACTCCCACCTGCCCGGTGCTAGAAGCGGAACAGTAGCAGTGTTAGATCAAAAGGACAGGATATTTGCTGTTCTGAGAACTGTGGACCGCAGACATAGATTCGTAGCCCAACTGGCTCGGGCAAAGGGGAGGGAGCTGTGGAAGCCAAACCGGCTGTGGTGGTGGTCGCCGCCATTGCTCTGGGCTACCTCTCACAACTCACCCCGCCCCTGGCGCCACTTATCTGGGCAGATCCCTGCAGGAGTAAACAGAACTGCTGATACATACGGGTTCTGAATCTGGTGCAGAAAGAGCTTTGGAACTTGAAAAGCTCTCCGCATCCCCACAGGGACGTGGAGCCCTATGACCCAGGCGAACTGTTAACAGAGGAGAAGCCCATCTCCCAGGGAATCCCGCCATTGTGTGAGAAGCTGGAATAGTGCAGAGAAAATATAGCAAGACTGTGGGAGAGATGGAAAAAAAGGCTGCAGTTGGAGAGACAATAAAACATTCTACCAACAAGTACTGGAAAACAAAAGAAAGACCTCTTCCTATCAACCTGTTGCAGAAGCCACTCCTGTAGATGTCTAGGAAGAGAAATAATAAATCAGTAATTGCCATGAATAACAAAGGCAACAAGACAGCTCAGAAAGAAAGTAAAAAGTCTCCAGAAAACGAACTTAAAGATATGGAAATATGTGACTTAAATGACAGAGAATTCAAGATTGTAGTTCTGAAAAAACCTCAACGAGATGCAAGAAAACACAGAAAGGCAGTTTAATGAACTCAGAAACACAATCAAAAAAGAACATGAGTATTTTACGAAAGAGATTAAAATTTTGAAAAAGAACCAAGTGGAAATCTGGAGATTAAGAACTCAATCGAAGACATTAAGAATGAAATAACCAGCGTAGGGAGTAGAGTTGACCAGATGGAGGAAAGAATCAATGACATCGAAGATAGAAACCTGGAAATTACACAGATGGAAGAAGAAAGAGACTTGAGACTTAAAAGAAATGAAAGAACTCTACAAGAACTTTCTGACTGCATCAGAAAGAGCAATATAAGAATAATGGGCATACCAGAAAAAGAAGAAGAGAGAAGGGAACAGAGAATATATTCAAATAAATTGGTGATGAGAACTTCCAAAACTTGTGGACAGAACTGGGTCCTCGAATCCAAAAAGCAGATAGAACACCTAATTACCTCAATCCCAACAGGCTTTCTCCAAGGCACATTGTATTGAAGCTGTCTAAAATCAATGACAAAGAACGAATCCTCAAGGCAGCCAGGGAAAAGAAGACGGTAACCTACAAAGGTAAGCCCATTAGATTATCATCAGCCTTTTTAGCAGAAAATCTACAAGCCAGGAGGTAGTGGAACCAAATATTCAAACTATTGAAAGAAAGAAATTATGAGCCAAGAATAATATATCCAGCAAAGATATCTTTTAGATACAAAGAAGGAATAACGACCTTTCCAGACATACAGAAGCTGAAGGAATTTTCTAATACACGACCTGCATTATAAGAAATACTAAATGAGGCTATTCGACTACTATCAACCGGGACAATTTGTGCCAACATAAAAAGGGGGACAGTAAAGGCATGAACCGGAATATGGGAATGGAGAAAGTAAGCGTGCTGAAGTAAATGGAATACTCTAAATATCAAACTTCCTTTTACATAAACTTAAGGGATACCACTCAAAAAAAATCCAGAACTCAAATACATAGTGTAATAAAAGAAAAAACAGAGGGAAACATCATAGAATGCCACCACATATTAGACAAAAAGAAAAAGGCAAAGAAACAATGGAGACACAGCCTTATCAAAAAACTAAAGATAGAATGACAGGAAATCCTCATGTATCAATAATCACCCTAAATGTAAATGGACTGAACTCACCAATAAAAAGGCACAGAGTAGCAGATTGGATCAAAAAAGTAAACCCAAACATATGCTGTCTCCAAGAGACACATCTCAGCTACAAGGACAAGCATAGACTCAAAGTGAGAGGGTGGAAATTGACACTCCAAGCAAATGGTCCCCAGAGAAAATCAGGT
Source organism: Rhinolophus hipposideros (assembly GCF_964194185.1). Taxonomy (NCBI): domain Eukaryota; kingdom Metazoa; phylum Chordata; class Mammalia; order Chiroptera; family Rhinolophidae; genus Rhinolophus; species Rhinolophus hipposideros. The sequence continues at coordinate 8,945,040 of NC_138060.1, read as the reverse complement.
GTAGCCATAATGATATCAGATGAAACAGACTTCAGGGTGAAAAAGGTAACAAGACAAAGATGGACATTTCATAATGGTAAAGGGGACTGGACAACAAGAAGACATAACTGTCATCAATATTTATGCACCCAATCAGGGAGCACCAAAATATACCAAGCAACTACTAACAGAACTGAAGGGAGAAATTGACCAAAACACAATTATACTAGGGGACTTAAACACATCATTGACAGCTATGGATAGATCATCCAAACAGAAGATAAATAATGAAATAGCAGCCCTAAATGACACATTAGATGAAATGGACATAGTCGACATATATAGAGCACTTCATTCTAAAACATCAGACTATACATTCTTTTCGAGTGTACATGGAACATTCTCAAGGATAGACCATATATTGGGACCTAAAATCAGCCTCAGCAAATTTAACAAGATTGAAATCATACCAAGCATATTCTCTGATCACAAGGCTTTGAAATTGGATATCAACTGGGAAAAGAAAGCAAGAAAAACATAAATACATGGAGATTAAACAACATACTTTAAAAAACGACTGGGTCAAAGAAGAAATTAGGGGAGAGCTCAAAAGATACAAAGAAACAAATGACAATAAAAATACATCCTACCAAAAGTTTTGGGATGCAGCAAAAGCAGTTTTAAGAGGGAAATTCATATCATTACAGGCATGTCTCAAGAAACAAGAAAAATCTCAAATAAATAACCTCATGTTACACCTTAAAGAACTAGAAAAAGAAGAACAAGTGAAACCCAAGGTTAGCAGGAGAAAGGAAATAACAAAAATCAGAGCAGAACTAAATGAAATAGAGAACAAAAAGACAATAGAAAAAATTAATGTGACAAAGACCTGGTTCTTCGAAAAGATTAACAAAATTGACAAACCCTTGGCTAGACTCACTAAGATAAAAAGAGAGAAGACACTAATTACCAAAATCAGAAACGAAAAAGGGGAAGTTATCACGGACACCACAGAAATACAAAGGATCATCCAAGAATACTATGAAGGCCCATATGCCACCAAATTCAACATCCTAGAAGAAATGGACAAGTTCTTAGAAACATATAGTTTTCCAAGGCTGAGCCATGAATAACTGGAAAATCTAAACAGACCAATCACCAGCAACGAAATTGAATTAGTCATGTAAATCCTTCCCAAAGGCAAAAGTCCGGTACCAGATGGTTCACTAGTGAATTCTATCAAACCTTCAAAGAGGATCTAATACCAATCCTGCTCAAACTCTTCCAAAAAATTGAATAAGAGACAGTACTCCCTAACTCATTTTATAAGGACAACATTACCCTGATACCAAAACCTGGTAAGGACAACACAAAAAAAGAAAACTACAGACTAATATCTTTGATGAATACAGCTGCAAAAATCCTAAACAAAATACCAGCAAATCGAATACAACAATGCATTAAAAAGGTTATTCATCACGACCAAGTGGGGTTCATCCCCGGGGCACAAAGATGGTTCGACATCCGCAAATCCATCAATGTGATACACCACATAAACAAAATAAAGGACAAAAATCATATGATTGTATCAATTGATGCAGAAAAAGCATTTGATGAGATACAACATCCATTTATGATTAAAACACTTAATAAAATAGGTATACAAGGAAAATACCTAACATAATAAAGGGCATATATGACAAGCCCTCAGCTCATCTCAGAATTAATGGTGAAAAATTGAAACCCTTTGCTCTACTTTCAGGAACACGACAGGGCTGTCCCCTATCACCTCTACTTTTCAACATAGTGTTGGAATTCCTTGCCAGAGCAATCAGGCAAGAGAAAGAAATAAAAGGCATCCAAATTGGGAAGGAAGAAGTTAAGTTATCACTCTTTGCAGATGACATGATGCTATATATAGAAAACCCTAAAGACTCCACCGAAAAGCTATTAAAAACAATCAACGAATACAGTAAAGTTGCTGGCTACAAAATCAACGTACAAAAGTCCATTGCATTCCTATACACTAACAATGAAATCTCAGAAAAAGAAATAGAAAAACCAATTCCTTTTGCAATTGCAGAAAAAAGAATAAGATACCTAGGAATAAACTTAACCAAGGATGTAAAGGACCTATATGCTGAAACTATAAGACATTTTTGAAAGAAATTGAGGAAGACACAAAGAAATCGAAAGACATTTGTGCTCATGGATTGGAAGAATCAACATAGTTAAAATGGCCATATTACCCAAAGCAATACACAGGTTTAATGCAATCCCCATCAAAATCCCACTGGCATTTTTTAAAGAAATAGAACAAAAATCATCAGATTTGTTTGCAACCACAAAAGACCCCGAATAGCCAAAGCAATCTTAAGAAAAAAGAACAATACTGGAGGTATCACACTCCCTGACTTTAGGTTGTACTACAGGGCTACAATAATCAAAACAGCATGGTATTGGCAGAAAAACAGACACATAGACCAATGGAATAGAATTGACAACCCAGAAATAATACCACATAAATATGAACAGATAATTTTTGACAAACAAGGTAAAAACATACAATGGAGGAAAGACAGCCTCTTCAATAAATGGTGCTGGCAGAATTGGATAGCCACGTGCAAAAGAATGAAACTGGACTGCTCTCTGTCACCATGTACCAAAATTAATTCAAAATGTATCAAAGACTTAAGCATAAGACCTGACACAATAAACTGCATAGACGAAAACATAGGTACTAAACTTATGGATCTTGGGTTCAAAGAGCATTTTATGAATTTGACTCCAAAGGCAATGGAAGTAAATGCTAAAATATTTGAATGGGACTATATGAAACTTAAAAGCTTCTGCACAGCAAAAGAAACCATCGACAAAATAATGAGGCAACCAACTGATTGGGAGAAGATTTTTGCAAACAGTGCCTCCAATAAGGGGCTAATATCCAAAATATACGAGGAACTCAAGCAACTCAACAACAACAAAACAAACAACCCAATTGAAAAATGGGTAGAGGACCTGAAGAGACATTTCTCCAAAGAGGACATACAAATGGCAAATAGACATATGAGAAAATGCTCAACATCACTAATCATCAGAGAAATGCAAATAAAAACCACAATGAGATATCACCTCACCCTAGTTAGAATGGCTTTCATCAACAAGACAAATAGTAACAAGTGTTGGAGAGGCTGTGGAGAAAAAGGAACCCTCATACACTGTTGGTGGGAATGCAGACTGGTCAGCAGTTATGGAAGGCAGTGTGGAGGTTCCTCAAAACATTACGAATAGAATTATCGTATGACCCAGCAATCCCTCTCCAGGGTATATACCCCCAAAATTTGAAAACATGTATACATAAAGACACGTGTGCTCCAATGTTCATTGCACCTTTGTTTATGGGGCCAAGACATGGAAACAACCAAAATGTCCTTCAATAGATGAATGGATAAAGAAGTTGTGGTATATATACACAATGCTATAATATTTGGTGGTAAGAAAAGATGATATAGGAACATTTGTGACAACATGGATGGATCTTGAGAGTATAATGCTAAGTGAAATAAGTCAGACAGAAAAAGCAGAGAACTGTATGACTTCACTGATACGTGGCATATAAACCAAAACAACAAAAGAACAAGACAAACAAATGAGAAACAAAAACTCATAAACACAGACAATAGTTTAGTGGTTACCAGAGGGTAAGGGGTTGGGGGAGGGAGATGAGGGTAAGGGGGACCAAATATATGGTGATGGAAGGAGACCTGACTCTGGGTGGTGAACACACAATGGGATTTATAGATGATGTAATACAGAATTGTACACCTGAAATCTACGTAATTTTACTAACAAATGTCACCCCAATAAATTTAAAAAAAGAAAAAAAGGAAAAAAAGAAACAACCTCAGTTTCTCTGTCACTTTTACTTAATTACAAACTGCTTTCAGATCCATCCAAGGAACTCTACTTATCCCTGATTGACAATAAGCCTTGAGGACCCTCAAGGATAAGATCAGAGGTTGGGTTTGAATGAGCTACCAGTACAATCTGACCTAATTTTAACCCTGCTAATTAACTAAAGGAAAAAAATTAAGCTAATTCCTTTTAAAAACTCAAGATGGTCATTTAGTTTACGGTGAAAAGTTATTTATTTAAAAAATGAGCCATGTTTTATCCCCCTCTTTTTTCTAGTCTGAGGAATAGTTTTGCTATTTCACAGCCCAAATGCTCTTATCATTTTCTAAAGGCCAAAATTTTAACATGGTGACTTTCCACCATTTAATGTTTGTTTCATAACTAACAGAATCGTGTCCTAATTTCATTTCATGACTTATTGGTTCTTCCCTTATCTATGCCTCAATTCCATAGTTTAGGAAGCTGGCCAGTGCATCTTTGAGAATTCTGAATTGTTCACCTGTTGTGTTCCCCAGGGTGCCTTGAGAATGTAACCGTGAATTGGTGTGCAATTCTTGAATGCATGTGTGAATGAAAGAATGAATGAGTGAATACAGAGTAACTATGTGAAGACTAATCACCGGTGCTTATCAAATGGCCAATCTTACCTTGTGTCTTCACTTCAAGAATGCACTCAGATCCTGCAGCCAGTAACACCTTTACCAATGGACTTGGTTATGCGTGGGATTATCCAGCTCAAGAATAATTGGGAGCAGATGAAGGAGAGATACCAGGAGAACACTGGGAGGCAACACAGCATTTAAACAGTAATAAAGACCCAGACACATGGCATGTTTCTGATTGGATAAAAAAAAAAAAAAGGCAAAGAACATTTGCAATAAGTGGAATGTACCAGGGAACAAAGACAACCTGAAAGTGTTCCCTTTAAGCCACATATGGGCACCTGGGTGACTTGTCTGAAATGTCTCTCGGTCACTCCTCTGTTGGTCTCTAGAGTGGCACAGTGAAATGCAGTCTGAACTCGAATTTAGGAGGTCACCATGCAAATGCCAATGCCAAAGTGGCTGAGTGTCAGAGACTCTGGAAAGATGAACTAGTGGTGGAGGAAAGAGTATGGTCTCGGAAGCCAGGTCATACTTGGCCATGAGACCCAGCCAAGTTACCTAAGTCTGTGTTCCAGTTTTCTCACATGCAAAATAGGGACGGGAATTGTACCTACCTCATGGGTTTGTTGTACAGATGGAACAAGTTGAGAAAATGCAAAGCATTGAGAATAGTGCCAGACATGTAGCATGTCATCAAACATTTACTGATGCTATGACAACAATGACCATGATGATCATATTGGGAAAGGAGTATTTTAGTTTTAGATTCTCATTCTAGGACGCAGCTGATCACATGGACATATCTGGGTTGTGTTCACAATCCATATGTCCTATTACCCATTACAGGTCAAGGGTTCCACTGTCCATCCGCACCTACATGTGAGATGACCCACAGCACACATGTGTTGGACCACTACCACAAAAGTGAGAGGCAAAAGAATGTAGGATTTATGGGTCAGGCTGGCGTGAGCTCAAACCTCAGCTAGATCACTTATCCACGCAGCATGGACCAATTAGTCAACCTCGCTCTCCTCTTTTACAGATAAAAGCAGCACCTGTTTTCCTAGTTCTGCCATGAAGATGAAATACAATACTGCATTTCCTCTTGGGTGCAGAGGACATGTTCAATAGAAGGCAGCTATCATAATTTATCCTGTTGCGTAAGGTGCTGGTGGCAAACATGGATCTGTCTCTTTGAGTCCATCCCAAGGCTTTGATTCAAAGAACCCTCAACTTTTGAGCTGGAAGGGGCCTCCAGGATCATTCACCCCATGTCCTTTCTTTCCAGGTGACAAAATCAGAGGCCCAGAGAACGAAAGTCACTTGCTCAAGCTTACCCATCTGGGTGAAGTTAGAACTGATTTCCTGGTCTGGGGCTTGTTCAGCTGACCCCTGCATGAACACAGCTTTCCTCGTCCTCAGACTCTTTTCCTCACCATGTCCCACTGCAGCAGGTGCTATCACTGCCACTCCACCGTCCCTCAGCACTCGTGGCCCAGCTTACAGCATCCGCTGTGGGGGAACATCTCTGACGATGTTACGCGGTTCTTGGGGACTCCCCCCAGGACTGGGCCCAAGTTGCCTCAGAGGTAGCCTGTTAACTAATGTACCTTGTGTTGGCTTCCTTCTTTTCCCTGCCTCACTTCCTCATTACCTTCCCAGGGCTTCCTGGGATCGCCTTCCAAATACACTACTTGAACTCAGTGGCTTACCGCGTACACAGCCTCTGGAAAATACAACCTAAGACACTTGGAAATAGGATGGTTGCTTGAGGGGCGGGGGGGGGGGGATGGAGGAATCAAATAATAGGGAAAAATAACACAGAATAAAACATGTTGCTTGCAGAATATACAGATACAATCTGGGCATCATGTAGAATTGAATCAGAAAGTACAAACTGGTCCTTGGGAGCCACACAGACTAGATAACCTCAGGTTCAAGTACCCTGGCATGGCTCTGGGTTAGATCTTTAGTCAATGGAAAAGTCACTGTATCCTTCTATGGACAGTCATACAGCAAAACACAGCACCTCTCTCCATCAAGTACGCATAAATCTGCCAACCTATCAAATATCCTCTATGTTTTCCATCTCCCTGCAGAAACCTTTCTCCCCTCATGTACTCTTCAAACATAAATTCCTAACCTCGGTAAACTCTGTCTCTCACTGCTTTCCTGAACACATGACTGGTAAGGGAAATATTTCAGACTGGTTCTGGGCTCAAGCTTTAGAGCCATGAAAGCTGGTTCAACTCCAGGCTTCTGGGCCACTGCTAAATAGCGTAAAGTATTTCATCATTATGAGCTTCTGTTTTCTCACCTGTGAAAATAAGTAGTATTGCCTGCTCCAAATAATGTGATTAAACAATACAATGTCTGTAACATACATGCTGGCACATGGAAAATGTTCCACAAGCAGCAGGAACAAAGCTGTGGCTGTGTTGTTATTGTTATATAATGGCCTCATTTGTCATGGCCTCCCAAGACTTTTCTGGGTGGCAGGCGTTCTTCAGTGAAGGCTTACAGAATCGGGCCTCCCTCACCTTTCATCATGAAAGACTCATTTGGAGTCTTTTAGCCACTGAGGGAGGCGAGAAATAGAGAGTCCTCTAAAAATAGAGACAGCATGCTAACAAACCTGAAGGGACGAGGCCTTGGGAACTAAGGGCCACAAAAAGAAAACAAAGATGCTATTGTGATGAAGTTTAAAGCTTCCTTGCAAAAGTGATGCATGGTTCTCTGCTTCTAATTTAAGTTTCACTATAGTTTACTGGAGATCTTGAAGAAATGATGTCATTTCTCCTTCATTGTCTTTGTAATCAGGACAAGTCAAACTCACACAGGAGATTCAACAAAGAGATAAACAGCATGATATCTGTTTCAAAATATGACCACCATGGAGTTAGAATTCCTCTGTTTTGCACTGAGAGAAGGAAGTGTTATTTGTAATCCCACAGAAGCCCAGCTAACACAACAAGCATGGTATAGCAAAACAAACTAACAAACAACTTCAGTCTGAGGTGGGCTAACTGCTGTATCAAATAGACCCTAAAACATATGAGGTTTATTTCTTGGTTGTATAACAGGTCTGCGTAGGTGTCATGCAGGGTCTCTGTTCCTGCTCCTGGTACAAGAATGCAAGATATGGCTAGGCCAAAAAGGAAAACCCACGGAGCCATAGACAGGGGAGTCATACCACTATATTCTCGTTGGCGGCTGGGTTGGTGACACAGGAAGTAGGAGCCACATGATCCGAATCCGCTGTCTGCTTCTCTGCCAACCAACCACCAACGTAGCCACAGCAGTTATATCAGTGGCTAATGGCTAACCAGTAACAGCTGACGGCCATCTACTACCCGAGCCAGAGCCTTTCCACGTGAGGTCGAGAGCCTGGAAACTCCTCTCTGGGACTCTGTCCCCACAGTAGGTAAACAGAGTGGCAGGACATGTTTACCATGCAGTCATCTGGGGACTCAGGCTGGTGGAGACTTTTCCGTCATCGACACATGACTTACACGGATGCCTGGGAGCTATCTCCATTTGACCCAGTTGGCGGGGAAAGAGCCTAGAGAAATGTGTCGGGAGGTTTATGGGCCAGTGCCGAAGTGGTGTTCGTGGCTTCTGCTCACAGTTCACTGACTAGAACTTGGTGTCATGGTCTCACAGTACTCAAAGGGAAGAAGATATAAATATTGGTGTGTAGTCAACCATCTAGTCCACAGAACCCCAGATTTTGATTCAAGAGCCGTGACTTCCTAGACCTAGCTACTATCTAGCAGTGAAAAAGTAACTCAACATCTCTGAGTCAAAATGGGCAGCTGAGACTGGTTTTTCAACCTGGATGGAGAGTGTATGAAAATCACCGGGGTGAATTTCTCAAACTACACAGCGAGATTCCGGTATGGCCTCTCCAGCCCTGCGCACAATGTGAAATGCGAATATGGCTCCACAGGGTTCTGGCGCTGGTTGAGACTCGCTGGGACTGGGCACACTGAGGGCAGCGTGTGGCATCATGGGTTGCTGAGGATGAAATAATCTGGCAAGAGTAGAATCCTAAGGTTGTTTCCGGCTCTCACTTTCAACTGTTAACACTTAAACATATAACAACAAAATATAAGTTATTCCCCCAACAAGACATCAGTTTTTACAGACCAGAGTAGAAGCTATAGTCTGTGCTAATCCAGCATGTTCTTCCCTCATCTGTCTTCTTCTGGTCACGAACACAGAGATCAGAGGCCCACACTGACTGCAAGCAGAAGCGAGGTGAGAAGAGAGGGAGAAAGATCCCTGTCGTCATGATTTGAGATCCTGGATTTGAATGTGAATGCAGCAAATGTCCCAACTTCCCAGGATCACAAGATAATCATTTTTGTTTTACTATATGATCTTGAATTGGTTTTCTGTCATTAGCAAACTAATACAAGTTCTTTGGTTATTAGCAAATTTGGACTAACAAAAGCATACTGTATTTTGCCATATATAATGCACACCCATGTTTTTGGCCCAAACTTACAGGAAAAAAAACACTTTCATTTTAATTTTTTAATGCAAATTTTTATTAGTTTACATTTATGTACTTGTTTTTTGCATTATAAAGGAATTTTAGCATTTATGTTTTAACATATTATGGTACAAAAAAATTTATGTAACAAATAATTACAAAACACAAGGTACAAGAAATTTTATGTATCGGTAACAAATTTACAATATTTAGGTAACATAGATGACCAAGAACTTTTCGTCGTTGCAAGTTCATCTAAGTTAACAAAACCAATGATCATACTCCAGGGTATTATTTTGCATATAGATATCGTTATTGATTTCTAGTTACACTTTTAACTCATAAGCATAAATAAAAGAACTAAAAACATTTATATAGATACGGAATTAGCACTACCCATGTATAATGTTCATCCTTATTTTTCCCTCACAAATTTGGGCAAAAAAGTGTGCATTATACACAGAAAATTAAGGTAAATTGAACATAAAATAAACATTGAAAAGGTCTTAGGAATACTACACAGAAGCAAAGGAAGAATAAAACAATCAGAGAAGCTTAGGGAACAGCATTATCAGATGCTCACTGACCACCTTTCTAGGTTATCATGGAAACACGACTTGGCTCTAGCAGCCTTCCATCTATAAGAACCACCATTTGGATTTTCAGATTCCTTGGAGAAAATAATCTCACTGACCCTACTTGGGAAAGATGCCGCTACACTATCACAAGAGTTTCTCAACCTCAGCAATATTGACCTTTTGGTCAAGATAAGTCTTCACCGTGGGAACTGTCCTGTGCATTGAAGGACGTTTATCAGCATCCAGCCACTACCCACTAAATGCTAGTAACACCCACTCTAGACATTGATTATCCCCTGTGGGGCAAAAATCACCCTTGGCTGAGAACCACTGCCTTAGACTGAACAGCTATGACCGGGAGCAGATAATACCACTACAGTCACTGGGAGAATTGGGGTGAGCTAGCCCAGTTTGTGTCTACTAAAAAGATTTCTCCCTTGAACTTCAAACTCTTACCCTCAGACACCTTCTGGACATCTCCATTTCGATGTAAGAAAAATTTTTTTAAATGTAGTATTTCCTCTTGAAACTATTCCTTTGTTATTTTTTATTTGCTATCTTTTAAAATATATTTATGTACATATATATATCATCATAATGATACTTTTATTGTAATTAATACTTTCCACAAACAAGTGTGAAATTAACATGCCACTGTTCTGATTAACTATCTAATAGAATTTTCATTTGAATCACTTGAAAAGATGAATGATAATATTTGGGAAAATTAAGTTTTAACTTGAAATCAGAACTTTTTTCCTCCTGAATAGAAAAGAAATCCCTATAATTTGATATGAACTCTCCTCGTATTCTTTTCCCACATTTTTTTTATTATATAAGTGTCAGGTGTACAACACTGTCATTCGACATCTGTATACACTACAAAATGATCGTCACTACAATCTAGTTACCGTTCATCACCATACAGTTGACCCTCGTAATGCATTTCACCCACTCCTTCCCCTCTGGTAATCACTAATCTAGTCTCTGTATCCATGAGTTTGTTTTTGTTTCATTTCTTTTATTCATTTGTTTTCCAAATATGAGTGAAATCATATGGTTTTTGTCTTTTTCTCTCTGACTTATTTCACTTAGTATAATACCCTCAAGTTTCATCCATGTTGTTGCAAATAACAAGATTTCATAATTTTTTTATACTCGTAGCTGAGTCATAATCCATTGTATATATGTACCACATCTTCTTTATCCAATTATCCATCAATGAATGTTTAGATTGTTTCCATATCCTGGCTACTGTTCATAATGCTGCAATGAACATGGGGGTGTGGATACCTTTTTGAATTAGTGCTTTTGTATTCTTCAGATATTAGGTTGGTGCAAAAGTAATTGTGGTTTAAAAGGTTAAAAATCATCGGAAAAACCACAATTACTTTTGCACCAACCTAGGATATCCAGAAGTGGGCTGTGTTTGTTATCTTGATGAACAGTAAAACCATTTACCCATCCTCTCCACACTGTCCTGTGATGCTCACCTCTGTTTCTTCATCTCTCCCACCTGACTTCCATGCCAACAAACTCTGCCCAGTGTGTTTCATAATCCTCTTTTCTTTGTACTCTAACACCCACAGCCTTAGATCCAGCCCACGTTACTTTATGCTGCACTTTGACAATAGCCTGCTGACCTGGCTCTGTATCATCACTTCCCTTTACTATCCATCTTCCAGTCAACAGGATGATCTCCCCAGAATTGTATCTCATTCTGCCCAAAACATCACATGCTCTTAATTCTTTAAAGTGACCGATTCAAATTTCTAGATTGGTATATAATGATATTCCCTGTCTTGCCTCAGATTATTTTTCTCCATTTTCTTTTCCTTTCTTCTTCCTTCCCTATTCCTTGTGTTTCAGCCATCACACACACACACACACACACACACACACACACACACACACACTCACACACACACATCAATGTTTCCAAAGATATGTCATTCCTTTGCCATGCCTTTATACATACTATTGTTCTTCTTTGGAACATATTTTGCTTCTCCTCCAACTAAACTTCTCATTCTAAAGAGTCTCTAGGACACTGTCCCTAACATTCGCAGAAAGCGTTACCTGTTCCCTTCTCTGAGTGCTTGCAATGCTTCGTGCCCTGTCTACCATCACACTTCATTAGCAGAGTTGGACAAACCTGCTTATCTCTCTGTCTTCCCCACAAATTCATAGCTTCTCTACGCAGTGGTAACATCTGTCCAGCATCTAATGGAATACTGGGCATCTAGCAGACACACAGAAAAGTTGTGCTAAATGGGCTTATCTATTGAAAGTTTAAGGCTGTTATTGCAAGAGCAGTATAAAATTGTTAAGTGTATGGGCTCCAGAATGAAAAAGAGCCAAGTTCCCTCACGGCTCTTCCACACACCTGCTGTGTGGTACTGAACAAGTTACCCTGCTTTTCTACCTCAGTTTACTCATCTGTCACATGGGGATAGACAGACCAAGTTCTGCATAGGATTGCTATGAAACCCGTTAAATAAGGTCACTTCCATTAAGCACTTACACAGTGCCTTTGCAATCCCTGAATAAACATTAGCTGCTATTAATTTCACCATCACCATCATTATTATCCATTCATACTCTGACAAAAGGCATTCAGGTCCTCTGTTGAAAAGCCATTACTGACTATAACTTGGAAGAGAGCCAGAAACAACTACGTATTTGAAGGGATGTGGCCTGGTGACATTATCCAACACAAGCTGTGCCGACAGTGCTTTAATAAGGCTGAACATCAGCATAATGTCAGACTGTTCTGAGGCTGCAGACAATGGGGCATCCCTCATACCATAGTGAGGAAGCCTGTGAAGATGGGAAGTCTGGCTTTAATCCTCCAGCCATAAAACTCTGGGCAAATTTGATCTGGTTGAACAGAACTCCTATAACTAAGGAGATGAAGAAGAAGCCACATAGAGCCTGGTAGGAGGGGCAGAGACATGAAACAGGCTGGCCCCAAACCTGCATGTGGCAAAAGAAAATTGGGAGGGATACCTTAGCTGTAGAGGTTTCCCCCAGAGGAGCAAAGGACCCCATCTCCACTTCAGGCTCCCAGCCTGAGTACTAGTGCAGGGAAGAGAAGCCCCCACAAAATCTGGCTGTGACAAGCAGTGGGGATTCCGACCATACAGGTGAGATGGAAGGCTACGGGAAACCCAGACATCCTTTTAAAGGGCCCACACAGATTCGCTCACAGGCACTCACCCTGGGCTCCAGTGGAGGGATGGTGACTCGGGGGACCTCAGAGACGTACAGGGGGCCTCCAAGACATATAGGGGGAAAACTGAGGTGTGTGGTTTCAGATGAGGGCTGGAGGGATGCATTCCTATGTTCATTACAACATTGTTTACAATAGCCAAGATTTGGAGGCAACCTGGGTGTCTGTCGATAAAGAAGAGGTAGTACATATATACAACGGAACAGTGCTTGACCATAGAAGGGAATGGGTTCTCACGACCTAAGGAGACATGGGTGGACCTGAAGGGTACTGTGCTGAGTGGAGTATATCAGACAGCAAAAGACAGATGCAATGTGATTTTGCTTATATGTAGAAACTAAAGAACAAAGTAAACAGACAAACAAAACAGAAACAAACTTGGATGGTTGCCAGATGGGAGGTGGATTAGGAATGGGCGGAAAAAGGGAAGGGATTAAATACAAAGCGGTAGTTACAAAGTGGTCACGGGGATGTAAGGTATAACATAAGGATTACAGTCAATGATATTGTAGTAACTATATATAGTGTCTTATGGGAACTAGATTTTTGGGATGGTAGATGGGCGGGGGTTGGGGGACAGGATGAAAAAAGTGAAGGGATTAACAAGTACAAATTGGTAGTTACAAAATTGTCATGGGGATGTAAAGTAATTCATAGGGAATATAGTCAAAAACATGGTAATAACTATGTATAATGCCACGGGAGTACTAGACTGACCAGGGGGATCACTTACTAAATTGTAAAAATGTCTAACCACTAAGCTGTATACCTGAAATTAATGCAAAATTATATTAAATGATAACAGTAATTGAAAAATTTAAAAAAGGGGGGGATGTGAAGGTGAATAAGAGGTTCAAATTTCCAGGTATAAAACAAATAAGTCAGGGGGATGTAACAAACAGCATGGGGAATATAGTCAGTAATATTGTGATAGCGTGGTACAGTGCCCTGGAATTATCATGGTGATCACTTCCTTAGGTATAAACATTGAACAACTATAGTGTACACCTGAAACTAATATAATATTAGATGTTAGCTATAATTTGTAAGAAAAATATTTTTAAAAACATATTAATTATTGCTGTTGATGTTGTTTGGTTTTCTGTCATTTCTCTTATCCTAAATATCAATAAATATTTTATTTAAAAACTCAAAAAAGAAAACTTTGGACAAATTTCTTTCAGGTCTCAGTTTCCTCATCTATAAAATTGGCACAAAATTATATACACCTCCCAGCGCTATGGGTAACTATAAATGAAACATTTTGTTGTCATATCACTTTGCAAAGCTTTAGAATTCAATACAAATGTAGGGCTGTAGTTTTTCAAAGTAAGTTGTAATTGTTCTTCATCAGCTGTCCAGCAGAATGGGCTGGGCTGAGGGAATTCAACCACCTGCAGGACCACAGTGCTCAGGGAATCAGGCTAGAAACTTGGTCTATGACTCCAATGATTTAGCACACAACGCCACAAGGCTGATGGGATACCCATTAGTCCACACATTAAAAAGGCACTTTAGATTCCTTAAATATGTGCATTTCAGAGCCCAGGGAAGGAAAGCTTGTGACCTAGGGTCACAGGTAGGTAGTGAAAGAAACTTGTTAAAATTCAATCATGGACTGTCTCTAGATGAAAACATAGACACTGGAGTTTTCACAGAAAACAAATATTCCATAGTTAAGATTCTCAGTAAAAATGCAAACTGCCCCTACTATGTGTCAGTCACTTTATTAGGCACTGCACATACTCAATTCTCACTCTTTCCCAAATTCTAAAATAGTAGGTATTATAAATCCCATTTTGTGGGGGGAATTGAAGCCTAGAGAGGTGCAGTGATTTAGCCTGGGTCACGCAGCTTGTACACAGTGGGATAAAATGTAAACCAATACCTTCCTCCAAAACTGAAATTCTTTCACCCTGTAACATCCTGCCTCATGTTCAACATATAGCTCCTTGAAATGTTAATTGTCTTAGTTTCTTTCTCCTGGCCTTGGCTAATTTAAATTTTGCAGCTAACATAACAGCTGCTGGAATGTGATTTAAAGAGCTTCAGGCTTCTCTCAAGTTGAATACCACAGGGGGATTATGGAGAGGAAACAAATGCTGATTGTCTCCTAAGGAAAAGGTAATTTGGACTAAGCAAGGCTGAAGTCAGGCTAGACCACAGGCTACTTTCCCAGCCAGAGCCATGCAAGGTCAAGGTTGATTGGAAATCCCAAATGAGAAATTGAAATACTCAGCCACAAGAAGGTTGCCAAGAAATTAATTCATTAAAGAACAGGCTTCAGTGCCATGAAAAGCACATAGCTTTTGATAAGGGCAAAAAGGCAAGCCCATGGCCAAAACTCTGGGAACCTCCTTTCAAGGAGGAAGTGGCTTCCTCCATTTTGCAACCTTGGTGGTACCCAGCTAAGGGCTCATTTGCCTACCCATCCTCCCTGGTCAAAACCATTTTCATGATTACAATGGCTATTTATTCAGCATCAGCAATGAGTAGTCAGTGTGTGTGTGTGTGTGTGTGTGTGTGTGTGTGTGTGTGTACTGTGAGAGCAGAGGTGGAATCGAAAATAGTCTAGAGAAATGGGGAAAGCCCAAAGTGAAAATGTCCAATGTTAAAATATAGAAATGCCAAGTCTTTGAAAAATAAAATGTAAAGTCAAGAAGGAAAAGTAAACGACTTTTTTTTAAAGCTCATGGCTTTTGCAAGAACAGAGAACACTCACTCTTTTCTGTTCATAAAAAAGAGCCAGGAATTCATGCTATCTGTAAATTAGGATAATCATTTTAAGTCTTCTTCTGTTATTGCCAAGTTGGTGCTGAAGGAGACTAGTAATTTTGTCTGGGAGGGAAACGCTACAGAGAACTCGAGGTTAAGAAAGCAATTAATCCAATATTGACAGTGGGATTTGCTGACAGACTGACAGCTCCTGTGTGATCTGTCTCCTGGCTGCCTAGCATTTCTACCTCACTTCTATTAGCCATTTTTGGATTAGGAAGGGAAGTCAGAGAGAAACAAGAAATAAGCATTTGTCAAGGGGTCGAAGGATCTGGGTTTTAATGGATCTAAAATTTCTACATAGGAGGGACTTGCAATAAGGCACGGGGAGTATGTGGAAAATTAGAAGAGGAAAGCTGAGAAAATTGTCTTAAAGCTGCAATTGTAGAACCAGCACAAAGCTGTTCCTTGGACTGTAGGCATCTGTGCAGTTGAAAGGGGCTGACGGGCACGTGGGTGGCTTTGCTTCTTACTAACCACATGTGATGTTGGGCGAATTACTTAACCTTTCCAAACTTCAGCGATCTATCAACATTTACTGAAGGCCAACCATGTACAGGCCTTGCCCTAGACACTGAAGAACCAGTGGTAAACCAGACAGAGCTCAGGAATATTACACACAAGTGGGGATGAAGGACAAAAAACATAAATACATACTTTAATTCTACATGGAGGTAAGCTGGATAAGAGAATAAGGAATGAGTAGGGTTAGAAAAGGGGAAAAGCTGTTTCCTAATGAGTGTGGCATAAGTTTTCTATGAAGAGAAAACAACTGAGCAGAGAACGACGCAGGGCAGGGTTTCTCATCCTCGGTACCACTGACCTTTGCGGACCAGATCATTCCTTGTCATGAAGGCTGTCCTGGGTACTACAGAATGGTGAGCAGCATCTCTGACTTCTACCCACTAGATGCCAGTAGCACCCCTCCTCAGTTGTGACAACCAAGTACTTCTCTGGAATTTGCCAGATGTCCTCTGTGGTGAAAAATTCCCCAGTTGAGAACCACTGGAGAAGAAGCAGGCAGACAGCAATGCAATTGTTGAAGGGTAGAGTCTTCTAGGCAAAAGGAAGGTCAAGTGTAAAGGCATGGGGTGGAAACAAGCCAATGGTTTGGAAGAACAGGAAGTCTCGATGGCGTGACTGATGAAGTCAGGGTATAGGGAGGGGCTGGACCTCTCAGGGCCACAGGGACCGCAGGAAGAGGTTTAGAATATGAGTGGCAAGGAAAGCTATTGCAAAGTTTGATCAGGGAAAGGATTTGACCTGATTTTCATCTTGAAAAGATCACTCTGGCTGCCGTGCAGAAAACTGACCTTAGAGGATAGAACAGAAGCAATGGGACCTCTTCTAGATGCTGAGGCCTCTAAGGAGAGACGTTGTGCTGAAGACGATGGTGATGGCAATAGGGACGTGAAGAAGCTGTCAGTTTGAGGCTGCATTTTAATGGAAGAACTCACAGAATTTGATGATATACAGGACGGGAGAAATAAGAAGAAGCCAAAGGAGTGCCTGGTTTGAGGTGTGAACAACTGGGTGGGGCTGCTGCCACTATTCAGGGCTGGGGAAGACAGCAGAAGGAGCCTGGGGTGGAGGAGCCAAAAGTGCCAAGGAGCACATGCTGACTGCCATGCTTCTCCCGCGTTCAGGTGCGGGGTTGGCACAATGCTTGGCACATAGCAAGAGTTCAGTCAATGGAGCAAGAAATGATGGGGAAAGCAGACAGCCCTGAACAATCACAGCATAGAATTATTTACTTTACAAAGGTCTATGAACTGTTCATTTAAATTTTGTATTTCCCGCGTACATTTCAACGAAGACAACTTTGGGAAGAAAATTGTATCCATGTCATTCACCCAAACCTTTTTGTCCCCAATATTTTCATGCTGACATGGGGGGCAGTTGATAGGAGGAGTTATTTGAGCATCTGTGATCTGTCATCCATGAAAAGCTTGGTTAATCTTCATGACTCTCCCTCTATTTATTTATTAGACAGTAAATCGGTGGCGGAGTTAATTGGAACCAATCTCTTTACAATAATTTTCTTTATGGTTTCTTATATTCCAAAAAAAGTTTCACTCCAGAGAGAAGGGTTACAGACTCGGCGTTGTTGACTACAGAGAAAAGTGATTTTTGAAGGAGCTTAAGGATGATGTTTATATTTAGAACAAGCTGGGCTCCCTGTTGCTGAATAGAGAAATTGCAATTGGTCATTAATTAAATAAAGCCCTGCTGTTCCTGTCCACGAGCATGCTGCATGCATGTGTCTGTGCGAAAACCACCTCTACCCCAGGTGGGCGGCTGCCATTTGGGCCAGCTACCTCTGCAGCTTCAGGTTTTTGCTTGTTATTTGAAATTGCTGTTTTCTCTGCCCTTGCCTTCGTCATCCATATGGCACATCTCTTCTAATTATTACAGCACATGGAAACTTCACTTTATTTTATTTTTAAATTCTGGGGAGTAATTATTGTGTTTTTTTTTAATTGGGGAAATATGGGGGAGCAGTGTGTTTCTCCAAGTCGTTGTCTTTCAATCTAGTTGTGGAGGGCACAGCTCACTGGCCCATGTGGGAATCGAACCAGCAGCCCTGTTGTTCAGCGCCCGTGCTCTAACTAACTGAGCCATCCGGCCACCCCATGGAACTATTATTTTAGATTCTCTAAAGCTGGGATTGGCAAACTTTTTCTATAAGGGCCAGATAGTATTTATTTTAGATATTGCAGGCCACATAGTCTCTGTCAAAATTTTACAAGTCTACCATTGTGGCACAAAAGCAACCGTAGATAACATGTAAAGAAATGAGTGTGACTGTCTTCTAATACAATTTGATTTCCAAAAACTAGCCAAGGGTGGGATTTGGCCCATGGACTATAGTTTGCCAAGCTCTGTTCTGTAGGATTAATCTCTTTCTGAAACACCCAAGTCATCTGTAGAGTAACTTCCATGTACACAAGATAGCCCATATTAAGACAGTCATTTGGAATACAGCCTGCAACACTGTCTAAAATCTACAGTAACATATAAAGACAAAAGTATAATATCCTTTCCTTTCAAGCTTTATGTTCCAGACTTAAGCATTTAAAATTCCAATAGAAGAAATTTTGCTAGCATATCAGCTGTATCTATCTATTGTTACAATGAGGTCATGTAACAGATCACTGTAAAACTTAGTAGCTTAAAACAATAGACAGCTATCATTTCTCCAAATTCTATGGATCACTTGGATGGCTCTGCTAATTGGGCTCTGTTTGCTGACCTTGGCTGGACTTGCTTGTGTGTCTGTACTCACACAAGCTGCTGAGTTGCTGGGACGGGCTAACCTCAGGTGGCCCTGAGTAGCATGACTTGGTTCTGCAACACATAGTCTCTCATCCTCCAGAATCGAGCAAGGCAAGGGCTGGAGTCCAAGCATGAGCAGGACCACGTATGCAAGAGAGCAAGTGAAGTGTGCAAGGCCTCTTGAGACTTAGGCTCTAAACTGTCATGCTGTCATTTCCACTACATTCCTTAAGCTAAAGTATGTCACAAAACTAGCCCAGAATCATACTGAAATGGAACCATAAAGTTTCAGAGCAGAGGAATGAACAGAGAGAGACCATTAACTGAGATCATCAATGCAGCTACCACTGTGGTCATTCCAATACCAGCTTATTACTGGCATGCTTTCTCAGGATTGGAACACTTCATAGTATCACTGAAGCAGGGGAAAGGTGAAAGAAACCAATTCATTGATTCAGAGTCGTTGAAAACATGTGTTCCAATATATCAAGTTTTTAGAATAGCTGAAAGATGCCATTGCTTATGTCTTCTATCTAACCATGCTTAAGAGAAGTGCTTTATCATTTCAAGGGTGGTTGCCATAAAATATAGTTTTCCCCCAAAGTTAGGACTTAACAGAGACAAGAAATTTTAAGAAGTAAAATGGCACCAAAATAATCTAGTTGGATGGACAAACTAAAGGAAAAAAAATAATTCAAAAACCAAAAGCCTCTTAGAAAACAAAAGGACAAAGCACGGTGCTCACCACCTTTGTTCACACAGTGCTGTGGGCACAGAAGGCTTATTGTTAGGCCACCTATGTGGTTTAAACAAAAATCTACCACCAGGAAAGCACATCAAAGATGTTTCACTTCTTTTGTAGAAAGCTCCATAAGGAACACTATCCATTCAAACCCTTTGGTTGCAAGTAACAGAAACAATTTGAGCCAGCTAACGCATTTTTTAAGCTTTATAAGGATACAAGCAGTCTCTCAGAACCCATGAGCAGAATGCCACTGAGCTTCAGGAAGAGACTGGAAAATTTGCTAGGAACCAAGACAGTTGTCTAGTTTTCTCATCACTCCCTGCTTTATTTTCTTCTCTCTGTAGACTAGTGTTTTTCGCTACTTAGCCCATGTGGTTGAAAATATAGAATGGCTATCCCATTGTTTCTATGTTTTATTTTTCTCATCTGAACTAGAATGTCTGAATCCAAACTCTATTCCTGAAAGAGTGGATTTTGACCAGAGTTAAAAACTATAACCATGGTTCTCAGAGCCCTGAGTTTTGTGGGTGAAGGGAGCACTTAAGTAGTTGTTGGAAGTTATTTAGGCATAGCCCAAAAGTGCTTATGAGAGTAATTCTCCCCAGCTTTATGGATGAGTTTCAAAAAGGAAGAGGAAAGCAGTCAATCTTGTGATATTACAAAAAGGCGTCATTCAAACTTTCTCGATTGTGTGCATTCCTTCAATTCTTTATGTTCTCCTATTCATCAAGCACAAATGGCTACTAATGACCTAACACCCTGAGAAAAGACTAAGAGCTTACTACTATTATGGTTTGGGGACCCCTGAACAACAGACCTTGAATCATGGATTTGAGGGCAAATAGCTTATTCAGGAGGTGATGCCAGGAAACACCAATACAGGGCTGAGAAAACTAGACAGAGACCAGAAGGAACCAATCAATTGTGAGTTAACAAGCAAAGTACCACGGTAAGCAACTGACACTTAATCCTGCTGGGGAACTCTGAGAAACAGTGCAGGCCATACAGATAAGGCTTGTCAAGCACTGGTTGAGGGCCTGCTGGGGTTGGGATGTTTAATTCTCTGGCACTGCAGGCCTACTGCTTACATGGTAAGAATTGACTCCACTAGCCAGAGAAAGCTCACAGGCATTGAAATTCAAGTTCTGACCATTGGAATTCCAGCTGGTGTGCACTGAAATGGTTGTCAGCAAGGGGAGTGGGTGGAGTGAATTAGGGAGGAGCTACCCAGGCAGATAAGGCACAAGATCTGACCCACTTCTAGAAAGATGGTAGTGGATGAACACTGTGCCTGCCTCCTCCCATGAACACATTAAAATTTCAACTAAATTATAGAACAATCAACCTGGAGAACCATCTGAAGTCTGGCTGAACAGAAATTTTATAACGAAGGACATAAAGAAGGAACCATGTCGAGACTCGTAGGAGGGGCAGAGACGTGAAACAGCTTGGTCCCAAACCTCCGTGTGGTGGTGGAGAACTGGGAGGGATATCTTGGCCAAGGAGGTTCCTCCTGGAGGAGCAAGGAATCCCAGCCACAAACGAGTCTCCCCAGCCTGGAGTATTGGTGCCGGAAAGAGTACTGGTCCCCACGACATAAGGCTGTGAAAAACAGTGGCGATTCTGACCATCCATGTGGGTTGGGAGGCAGTGGGAAACCCAGACATCTTCTTAAAGGGCCCGTGCACAGACTTTCTCACGTCCAGGCACTCACCTTGGGTTCCAGCGGAGGGACAGTAACTCGGGGGGTGTTGGAGACCTACGAGGGGCAGAATGAGTTGCATGGCTTCGGGATGAGGGCTGGAGGACAGTTGGCACTTTCTCTGTGACGGGCCTCCTCCTGTGCAGCTGGCAGGCTGGCACCATCTTTCCTGTGTTGAGCCCTCCCCCACACGGCCAAATCCAAATTTGATTGGTCCGGTGAGCTCTGCTGCTCGGCCCTGCTGACTCACTGGGACCTGGGACCCCGCCCACCAAACGCCCCCATGGCTGGAGGCCTTCTCTCCACAAGTAGCCAGCTCCTCCCACATCGCACTCTTTTTTGGAAAACTATCAGAGTCCCTCAGATCTCAGTCTGGCGGCGACTGGCCAGTGTGTTCTGAGACGTTTGCTGAGTACCTTCAGGCTCAGTACTGGCACAAAACAAACTCATAGATACAGAGAATATATTCACGGTACCAGATGGAAGAGGGGCTGGGGATGAGTGGAAAAGGGGAAGAGATTAAGAAGTGCAAAGGGATTGTTACAAAGTAGTCATGGGGATGTAGGGTATAAGGCATATAGTCAATAATACTGCAATAACTATGTACGGTGTTATATTTGTACTAGATTTGTTGAG
The DNA here is from genome assembly GCF_964194185.1 of Rhinolophus hipposideros. NCBI lineage: Eukaryota > Metazoa > Chordata > Mammalia > Chiroptera > Rhinolophidae > Rhinolophus > Rhinolophus hipposideros. The sequence goes on along the minus strand of NC_138060.1, from coordinate 8,923,099 downwards.
GTGATAGATGGGAGGAGGCTTGGGGGACAGGGTGAAAAAGTGAAGGGATTAAGAAGTACAAATTGGTAGTCACAAAATAGTCATGGGGGTGTAAAGTAAAACATACGGAATATAGTCAAAAGTGTAACTATGTAGAGTGCCAGGTGGATACTAGACTAGTCAGAGGGATCACTTCTTAAATTATATAAATAGCTAACCATTATGCTGTACACCTGAAATTAATATAAAATAATATTGAATACCAACTGTAATTAAAAAGAAAAATGTAAAAAGAGGGGAACAGGTGAAGGGGAATAAGAAGTTCAGAGTTCCAGGTATAAAACAAATAAGTCATGGGGATGTAACATACAGCATGGGGAATATAGGCAATAATATTGTGATGGTACAGTGTGGTACAGTGTGGTACAGTGTCAGCTGGTTCCTGGACTTACCATAGTGATCGCTTCTTTAGGTATATAAATGTTGAATAACTATGGTGTACCCCTGAAACTAATATAATGTTGTTAACTATATTTTAATAAAAATCTTAAAAGAAACAAAAAGAGTCACATTAGAAGGGGGGCAATTGTGGAAGTAGTAAGAACATTTAGAAAGCTGTTACATTAGTCCAGGCTCAAGATGCTGGTACCTTGAAAGAACATCGGTGGTAAGGATGGGGAAAAGTGTTTGACAGCTGGAAAGAGTTATAAGGAAGTCTAGAGGAGCTACTAATGGGTTAGAAAGTGACAAAGATGACTTAAAGGTGGGTTTGAAATTTTTTTGTTAGGAAGGGGAAGGCATTCGAGGCCAGGCACTAGCCATGGCACAGGCAAGTATCATGACATGATTTCTTTTAGACTGGGTGCCCAGCACCTCTAGGGTGGGGAGCTGCTGGAAGGTTAGGTTGGGCTCTGATTCTGAAAAGTACATGCTGCTTGTCTTTGGCAAAGAGTGGCCATCAGAATCTTTTACAGGGTAGAGTGAAATGATCAGATCTGTGTTTTATAAAGGTATTTTGGCAAATCATGAGTATCAAATCATCAGAGGAAAGAGTGTAGAGGAAAAGGGGTCCAGTTACAAAACTAATACAATCCTGAAAGTACAGAGATGAGGGCAGACTTGGAAGCAGAAACATCGCCAAAGAAACGAGAAGGAAAGCTGTGAGAAGCTTTTTAGGATTGCAGAAGAAGAATCAAAAGAGTTGGTGTTTGTCGGGCTGGAAGAAAAAGAAGGTCAAAGAAGGAGCTGAGCTTCACCATGGGGTTGATTGGAAGGATGGGGAAGTCTTCCCTGAGCTGAGGGGCACACAGGCAAAGAGACAATTCAAAGAGAAATCACTTTTTCGTCTGCAGGGTTGCCAGAGGAAATGCAGGGGGCCCAGTTGTGTTTGAATTTTTAGGAGAAGTATGTCCCATATAATACTTAGAACATACTTATACTAAAAAAGTTATTCATTGTTTACTTGAAATACAAATCTAATGGAGTTTTCTGTATTTTTACTTGCCAAACTTGGCCACCCTACTCTTTGGAGGTGCCGAGTTTGAGGTGTCCATGGGCCACAGGGCACAGGTGTCCCATGTAAGCCTCAGACTGATGGGAGAGGGCTTGGCTAGCACTACACAGCTGAATATCACATAGCGGACGACTCATGCCTCTGGTTCTCACATTTGGCTGCATTCTGGAATCATCTAGAGAACTTTTTAAAAAAACACTGATGACCAGAATTCTGATTTAATTAGTCTAGGGTACAATCTGGGCACTGGGATGGTTTAAGGCTCCTCCCAGGTGATTCTAATATGCTGATCTAAGCCATGGAAATAGATGAAATCACCAAAGTGGAAAAGAATACACAAGGTGGTTCCCTGGCGGAGCCATCTGTATCTGAAGGTTCATAGGGACAAGGAGACAACAAAGGGGGGTCAGAGCACAGGTCAGCGGGGGAGGGAGGAAAGAGCAAAGGTAAAGGCGAGAATCAAGGGTGTGGTCAGCTGTGTACAGTGCTGTAGGAGGGAAGAGAGTGGAGCGGGAAGTACCACTGGACCTGTCAATTAGGACAGGTGGCCTCTGTGGGCTCAGGGTCACAAGGGGTCAATGTGTCAACCAAACTGCAGGGGTTGAGGAGTGAATGAGAGAATAGCAAGGTGAATTAACCAATGGCAAATCCATTATCTATGGTCTCTTTATCTGAAGAACAGACAAAAGGCCACCTTTCCTATAGACTCTCAGCAGGACAAAAGCTGCATGAAAAAAAGGTACAGTGAAATTTCTTTTAGCTTGAGGTTCTAGAAAGAATAAACATTGACTTTGAAACAATTTGGCCCAGTGCCACTTCCCAGCTCCGTGACCATGGTTGAGATAGCAGTCTCTGTGAGATACTGTCACGCAGGGGACCCTGCTCGCTGCGCCATTTGTCCTGCAGGGTCTCAGCTCCCACTCCCCGCCCAAGAACGCAGGACACGGTAAGGCCAAACAGGAACACCCACGGAGCCATAGATAGGGGAGTCAAACCAATATATTCTCGCTGGCGGCTGGGCTGGAGACACAGGAAGCAGGATCTACATAATCTGCCTAACAGCAGTCCGCGCTTGCCAGCCACCATCTTCTTGCTAGCCCCCATTCCTTTCTTGCTAGCATAGCCACAGCCGTTATATTAGTGGCCAACGGCCTACGGGTTACAGCTGACGGCCAACTAGCCACAGCTGCTGGCATCTGATCACAGTTGATGGCCATTTACTACCCGAGCCAGCACCTTTCTATGTGAGGCCGAGAGCCTGGAAACTGCTTTTTGGGGTTTTGTCCCCACAGATACCGTTACTGCAACTAGAAATTGGGGATAATCATACCTATCTCAGTAGGTGTGAGGATTCGAGGGGGGTATTCAGCCCCCAAACAGCTGGTGTACCTGGCACATTTTGGCTTCAATTTATTTTCCATACTACAAACGACTATGCAAATATAATCTGTGATGATAGTGACAATAGTGATGGTTATAAGGGAAGAAGGAAGCAAACTCCAAAGGGGTTTAAAGACAGCGTATACACAGAAAATAAAGATTTCCCTAACACAGGTGTGGTTTCCTTGAGACATTTTTAGCAGAGTCTCCCAATCACGCTTTCCTCTTGGTGGGGGTAGGGGAGGAGGTGAGTAGAGAGGGGGAGGGAAGAGACAATGCATGAGTGAATAGGAATGAGAGAATACACCATTTCTCTAATTTGCTTATCAGTATTTGCTTCGGGGTATTCAGAGGTAATACCCCGAAGTCTTCCATCACCCCTAAAAGATTTTAATTTCTTTCGGGGATGTTTTTCCTCTCATCTCCCCTCTAAAAGAGAATCTGAAAATAGTCATCACAAATGAAGGTTGCGTTTTTCCACTGTGGGCACTATTGCTTATTTCAATATTTTTCCTCTCAGTGAACTAACTGTTCAGGCAAGTGAGAAGGCAGGCAGGATCAAAGCCATTCGTGATGGCTAAAAAGTGCCTAATTACCATAGTTAGAACTTAAAGCAAAATTTTTTAATCTTTAAAGCACCTTAAAAAACTTAACTAATTAATCCCCATAACAACTTCTGAAACATGTATTATTTTTTAACTCAATGTGAAGTTTCCGTTGGTGACTGAAATTTAAATCACGGCCACTTGATAGTGACAATTAATACAACAATATTCAACCAGTTAAGTTGGCTGTAGATCTCACAAACTGTTCTCCAAGGATCTCCTGTGTTATGACAAAGAAATTTAACAGACTGCTTCAGTAAGCCATCTGAAAAAAAACAAAAGGAAGTTGTTTACTGAACTACCCATTTCAAAGAAACATTCAAATCAGCAATTTTGGAGAAATGCAGTCTTATCCAGGAATTACATCTTCTGCAAAATTAAGACATCGATATTCTTTGAAAGTATTTCCCTATCTGCAAGGCCCCAGCAAACCTCTATCATTTAGCTTAGGGCAGTTTTTTTCAACCTTGGCACTACTGATATTTTGGGCCAGATAATTCTTTGTTGCGGGTACTGTCCTGTGTATTGTAAAATGTTTAACAGCATCCCTGTTCTCTGCTTATTAGAGACCAGTAGCACGTCAACCCTGCCACTCCCCCAGTTGTGACAAAATGTCTCCAGACATTACTAACTATGCCCTGAGGGGCAAAATTTTCCCTGGGTGAGAGCCACTGGCTTAGAGGAGAAGTCAAAGTACTTATCTCCAGGATTGCACACATCCAGAAATCTCTTGGTTTACAAAAAAAAAATTTTTTTTCTTCCCTTGGTCTCAAGCTCTCTGATCTCAATGAACAAAGAATTCTAGATTTTCCTATGGCATAAAATAAAGTGACAGGAGTATGCACACAGAGGGTTCCTAAAAGGTGCACAGCATTGTGAATGTTGCATTTGGTAACTAGATGCAAATCCCCCTGGACAATTCTGGGTAGTGGCTGGAAACTGAGCTGGAGATGTCTTCCTGTGGCCTGGAGCTTTTAAAGTATTCCCAGGTTTCCCATTGGTGATGCTAATTTTCAAAGAAGGCATGGCGGCCCACACAGGACATTTCTGCCTGCCTCCTCCAACTTTGCATCCTCAAATGCCAGATTCTCCCGTTTTCTTAGCAGGGAGAGAAGAAGCTGAAAACTCAGTGGGTTAGTGAGAATGAGTAACTGGATATCAGCCTTTTAGACATCAATCTCTCACTTCCTTATCCCTCCCCATCTCCATTCCCTTTCTCTTGCCTTCCCACACCTCCCAAAGGTGAAGGAAATCTTGGTGCCTTTTAGACCAATTGGACAAAACCATGCTGCATTTAAGCTTAAAAAATGTAAAGAAATTTATCCCATGGCAGATAAAGGGGTTAAATAAATTGTAGTCTATCCATACTACGTGTGATGGACTGAATTGTGTACCTCCAAAATTTTTGTATTGAAACCTGTACTTAGAGATAGGGCCTTTAAAGAGGTAAAGTTAAAGGAGGTCATAAGAGTGGGGCCTTAATCAAAAAGAACCGGTGTCATTAAAGAAGAGGAAGAGACAAGAGAAGAGCTCACACTCAGGGGAGGCCATGTGAGGACGCAGTAGGAAGGCGGCCATCTGCCAACAAAGAAAAGAGCCCTCACCAAGAACCAAGCCTGACAGCTTGATCTTGGACTTCCAGCCTCCACAACTATGAGAAAATAAATCGCTCTTGTGGAAGCCTCCCAGTCTGTGGCATTCTGGTATGGTGGCCTGAGCAGACCAAGGCATGATAGAATACTATACAGATGGTATTTTTTAAAAAAGAGGGGGGAAAGGAATGAGAATACTCACTAACCTGGTAAGATCTAAAAGATGTATTAAGTGGGAGAAAACAAATAACACCACCCAACAAAATGTACATTGTCATGCACTTGCCATCTGCAGATCCCACAGATAAAAACTATCATCTATCTATATCTACCTACCTTTCTATCCATCCATCCATCTACCTACCATCTAACAGTCTATGTACATGTACTTTTATGCATTTGCACAGATGTAGTGGTGTGTCTGGGAGAAGAGCCCCAATTTCACAACAGCAACTCTGGGGAATTGGGCGGTGTGTGGTCAGGAAGGGCTTTTATTTCATACTATTTAGATTGCTTTAAACAAAGCTAAGGTGGTGTATTATCTCATAAAAAAATTAAAAATTAAGCTTTTTTTTTTGGTCTCACTGTCCTTTATAGTCTTTTCAAAGCTTGAATCATGTTTTCAGTGATGCTCACAACTCGCCCTCCTAAAAGTAGCACAAAACCATAGAGAATCTGGAATTTTTTGGATCTAAATCCTATAAATGAATCAGACAATTTCCCAACATTTGAGTGTAACTTTCCACAATGCCACAGGGGAGGTGCACAAAGAAATAACCCCTTCCTGAAAACACAAATTAAAGTTCCTTAATAGGAAAAGAAATTAATAGGAAAGAAAAAGACGTTTTCATTCTCTAGGCATGTGTCTTTGGGATTCTTTCTTTCTTTTTAATGGAATTCAGGATGAGAGAGAAAACAAATTTTTAATAAATATGAAGAATGAAACAAAAACAATCCAGACAAAATACACCAAAGTAATAAAAACAAACTCCCATGAAATAGAGTACTAAAACTGAAATCGGTTGACAGGATAAGACATCAGAAGCCAGCCTGGGTGATTTCATGGGATTCATGACATTGCTCAATGATTTTGCCCATGTATCTACAGAAAATGTTTCCTTCTGTTACAAGTCTACAATAAGACCTGCCTGGTAAAAGAAAGTGATGGGCAGCAAAGGTAGTTCCAACCAAAGGGTGCTTTCTATTACCCACATGTTGGCTCAAGCAGAAAGAATAGATAAAATATTTGCTTCTTTGTGAAAAGGAGACCAACACATGATTTTCCCTTCATAATCCATGGTTATTCTAGTAGATTTTAGGATTTTAGAGATGTAGAATGTGGGCCCTTCTCACTGCTTTTTGTTGTAGGAGTCGTTTTAGCATGAGGTGGCGGGGTCAATTTACAGGTGAATTGCTCCTCTTGTCTCTCTTTTCTCTCCCAATGGAAATAGGCAGTTGGTGTCTCTCCCTAAAACCCACATACACATTCCAGGTCTGGCTTTTATCTCTTCCTGCCTTGCTATGCTAAATCTTTAGTCCCATGGGTCTTTGCTTCACACTTGGAATAAGCCATGAGGCCTTTGCCAAGGTCTCGTTTTCCCCTTCCCCTTCTTGCCTCCCTTCTTTGCACCATCCAGACTAAGCCCCCTCTTATAGACAATCATGGGCACCATGTACGCCTCCATAGCTCTTACCACAATTTAACTCAATTATTTAATGTCTGCCTGTACTGCTAGCCTTTAAACTTCAGAAAGGTTGGGGGGGGTGGGTTACTGCCTTTGTTTGACACTGAGTGTCCAGCATCACACCTGGAAAACACTCCTCAGCATATATATTTAATTATTTATTTGTTTTTTCAGTTAAAGTTGATATTCAATATTATTTTACATTAGTTTCAGGTATACAGCATAGTGGTTAGACATTTATATAATTCATGCAGTGATTCTCTCGATTAATTTAATACTCACTTGGCACTATATACAGTTGTTGCAACGTTATTGACTATATTCTCTATGCTGTATTTTACATCCGTCTGACTATTTTGTTAACCACCAATCTGTACTTCTTAATCCCTTCACCTTTTCCACCCAGCTCCTCAATCCTTCTCCCCTCTGAAAATAATGTATATTCTGCTGTTTTGGGGTGAAATACTCTCAAAATATCAATTAAATCTATCTGGTCTAGTGTGTCATTTGAGGCTGCTGTTTCCTTGTTGATTTTCTTTCTGGAAGATCTATCCATTGATGACAATGGGTTGTTAAAGTTCTCTAGTTTGTATGACTGTTGATCTCTCCTTTATATATTTAAGCACTTCTATGTCAATATTTGCTTTATATATTTAGGCACTGCTATGTCAGGTGCATAGATGTTTACAAGGGTTATATCCTATTGGATTGATCCCTTTATCATTATGTAATGTCCCTCTTTGTCTCTTATTATAGCCATTATTTGAAGTCTATTTTGTCTAATATAAGTATTGCTATCCCAGTTTTTTTCATTTCCATTAGCATATGAAATGTCTTTTCCATCCTTTTACTTTCAGTCTGTATGTGTCTTTTGATCTGAAATGGGTCTCTTGTAGGCAGCATGTGTAAGGGTCTTGTTTTCTTACCCATTTAGCCACCCTAGATCTTTTGATTGGAGCATTTAATTTATTTACATTTAAAGTGATTATTGATAGGTATGTAGTTATTGCCATTTTGTTATTTATATTTATGTTCTTTTCCCCCCCTTCTTCTTCTTCAAGAAGTCCCCTTATAATTTCTTGTAATACTGGCTTGGTGGTGATGAACTCCTTTAGCTTTTTGTCTCGTAAGCTCTTAATCTCTCCTATAATTTCAGATGATAGCATTGTTGGTAGAGGAGTCTTGGTTGTAGGTCCTTGCTTTTCATCCCTTTAAATTTTTCATGCCAATCCCTTCTCGTCTGCAAAGTTTCTATTGAGAAATCAGCTGACAATCTTGCGGAAGCTCCCTTGTAATTAACTAGTTGCTTTTAGAATTCTCTCTTTGTCTTTAACCTCTGCCATTTTTTTTTTTATTATGATGTGGGACTGTTTGGGTTCATTTTTTTTTTTTTAGGGACTTTCTGCACTTCCTGGAGTAGTATATCTATTTCCTTCACCAGGTTAGAAAAGTTTTCAGTCATTATATCTTCAAATGGGTTCTCAATCCCTTACTTTCTCTTTCTTTCTGGTAACCCTATGGTGCAAATGTTGTTATGCTTGATGTTGTTCCAGAGGCCCCTTAAACTAGCCTCATTTTTAAAAATTATTTTCTCTTTTTGCTTTTCTGATTGGGTGTTTTATGCTACCTTGTCTTTCAAATCACTGATTTGATCCTCTGCTTCATCTCGTCTGTGTGGATTTCTTCTAGTGCATTCTTCATTTCATTATTGCATTCTTCACTTCTGACTGGTTCTTTTTTTATGGTTTTATGTCCTTTCTTATGTTTGATGCTTCTTTGTTGAAATTCCTTTCACTAAGTTCCTTGAGCACCCTTATACGCATTGTTTTGAACTCTGTCTCTGGTAGGTTGCTTGCTTCCATTTTGTTTAATTCTTTTTCTGCAGTTTTCTCCTGTTCTTTCATTTGGGAATATAGTTCTTTGTTTCCTCATTTTGTCTGCCTCTCTGTATTTGCTTTTATATATTAAGTAGGTCTGCTATGTCTCCCAGTCTCAGTCAAGTGGCCTTACGTCGTAGGTACACTGTGGAGCCCAGTGGTACAGTGTTCCTTGTCACCTAAGTTGGGTGCCCCAGGAGTGTCCCTCGTGTGTCCTCCTTTTATAGTTGAGCCTTGTTTGTTGTTGGCACATCAGTGGCTGATTGGTGATTGGTGAACAAACCCTCATGATGATTGGCTGTGGGTTTGGCCACATCCGCAGCTTATAGGCTGCTGTATGTGGAGTAATATTTGCCCCCCGACCGTAGTGCCTACCCTTTGGGTGTGCCACTCATGGGCTAACTGGGTGGTGCTCTGCTGTGGTCTGAAGCTGACTTCTGGGTATGTTGGTTCTAGGGCCTCTCGGGAAGGGGGGGGGGCTCCAGTGCAGGGTCAGTTCAGCCAGTGCCTTTGACAAACTGGGATTACCTAGTAGGAGCTACAAAGTGCTCCTCAGTTGGTTGCTTACTATGCTGGACCTCAAGGTGTGTGAGAGATGCCACGTTATAAACTGAGGATGGCTACCCTCAGTAACAGGCCTCGGGTAGATCCAAAAAAGCCCAGGACACCCCAAGGTCTGCTGTTGCCTGCTAGCTCTTATAAGATTCAGCAGCATCTGAACCCTTATAGAGCAGCATCTAGGGGGTCACCAGGCCGGGACAAGTGGTGTTCACCAGGTTAATGTAAATTCTGGTTTGGTGCCAGTACTGAGCCTGGAGCTACTCAAAAAAAGTCTCTGAGGCCAGCCACCACCCACCTTGGGCCTGCCAGCCCCTGAGAGTCGTCCAAGAAAGAATCCAAGAAAGACTGGGCTGGCTGCTGGCCAAGAAAGTGCCCCTGGAGTAGTGTGAGTTGGGTGGGGCTTGGACCCAGGGAGTCACCGTGGTGGAGCGAGTGGAGTTTACCAGGCCAATGCAGATTCAGATTTCGCCGTGTCTGAGAGGGCTCAACAAAGGAAGATGGTGCCCACCTAATGGCTGAATGGGAGGAGAATTTTACATGGCAACTGTTTCTCTTGTTCTTGCCCTGAAGCCACACAGTCAGTCTCTCCCTGTATGTCTCTGACTCCTCCCGAGTCATCGTTCCTCTGCCAGAGCTCAGGGTGAGTTCCTTCACGTGAGTGGGTCTGTGAGCAGGCCCTTTAAGAGGATGGCTGGGTATCCAGTAGCCTTTCATCAAACCTGGGTGGTCAAAATCACCACTGTTTTTCACAGCCCGATGTTGTGGGGTCTCCCCTTCCTGGAACCTGTACTCTGGGCAAGGGAGGCTGGTGTGGTGCTGGGGACCCCTTGCTTCTTGGGGGTGGGGGTACCTCTGCTGTCAAGATATCCCTTTGAATTCTCAACCGCCACGCACAGGTGTGGGGCTGGAAATTTTCGTGTCTGTACCCCTCCTACCAGTCTCGACATAGCTTCTTCTTTATATCCTTGATTATAAAACTTCTGTTCAGCTAGACAACAGATGGTTCTCCAGTTAGACTGTTCCATAATTTAGTTATAATTTTAATGTGGTTATGGAAGGAGGCAAGCACAGCATTTATCTACTCCCTCATCCTCAGGGATCCCCCTCATCCACAGTATATATTTGCTAACAAACTTCTTTGAGCTAAGCTATATTTTCAGGAGATGATGGAAGGAATTAAAGCCAACTAAGATATAATTTCCAAAGATAAGTGAAGAATGTGACTCAAAAAATTTCCTTCTAGAATGGATGGTTATAGGGAGGGTTGTCAAATTGATGGTTGGAGAGACATGAAATTTTCACTGGTCTTGTCACAATCAGCAGCCAATGAGAGATGGATACTAGTAGTTCTATATTTCAGGACTATTTCAAACTTATTCTTGAGTTTGCCTTTGGTCCAGAGTTAGGGCTAGTAATATCAATGGTGAATTCTGCATCACTGGCCTAGATCAATGTTAGAGTCTCTTATGTTAACACAGGAGTTTCTAGGTGAGTTGCATTTATTCCCAGCAATGTTTACCCCCAAATTTTGTTCCCCTTAAATTTTAAGACATGTATGTTGTTTTGGTAATAGGAATGTTACATTTCTCTATTCAGCCATGACAGTTCAGCCCCCAAACTGTCTGCTAAAAGTGGTTGGGGAAGGGGGAGTAGTATCACATATACTTCAGAAGAATTTATCAGAAAAGAATCTTTCATCCTCATGACTACTAATTGCTAATTATTCAATATTCTCTTTCTCATTTGATTTTAACATGTTCCGTTTAATAAGAGCACTAAAATATTTCTCAAATGAGTTTAAGTGAAAGGACTCTGGCTAAATCTTGGATAACTGATAATGCTTTGATCTCTTCTTGTTGAAAATGCAGAAGTCTCTCAATAATTCTTATTAATGAATAGGTTAGCAGTGACAGGAATATGACACAGAATTCACAATTGACACACTTGTGCCCATTGTTTATATTTGGGTAATAACTTCCCGGAACCAGAAGACTGTTTAGTTTACTTTGGGAAAATAATCTCTAACCATCTTTCCTTTGAGCTGCTGCTACATTGCAAACTAAAAAAGGCAACAGTCAACAATATAAAGAAGAGAGAAAGAAGCTAAGCAGACCCATTCAATCCCACACAGTCTATGAAGTTAAAACAGATGAAAAATGTAATGGCTACCTATTACAATCACATGTGACCTTAAAAAAAACCCAGGCCACACCCCAAACAAATTACATCAGGATCTCTGGGGGGTGGGCCCAGGCATCAGCATTTTTAAAGCTCCGGGGGGATTCCAATGTGTAGCCAAGGCTATGAACTGTTGGTTCAGTGGCTTTGCTCCACTTAATGACTCTTATCTGATGAGATATAGTCTGTAGCCTGCAAGCACTTTGCTAAAAACAGCTGTTTCCAATGAAAGCAAGCAAACCTCAATAATATCAGTGTCATCAGAAATAAAAAAGAACTAGGAGTCACAACGTATCTCTTCAACAATATTGAAACCAAACCACTCAAGGGTACCAAGTTTTATGTATAAGGTTATTCACTGCTGCATATTTTTATTATCCATAAGGGACTAGTTAAATAAATGGTGGTCAACTTCAGAATATGAGACTACTAAGAGAGCAGACTATGTCTATTAACTGAGTGCCTACTATGTGCACGTACTATAAGTATGATCTTGTTCCAGGAACTTGGAATTCACCAGAGAGAAGGACTTGAAATACTCTTGCCCCTGTGAAGCTTATGTTTAGACAAGATCAGCTACACAATTTGTGTGACACAGTGCAAATTGAAAAGGTGATTTTTATTCAAAATTTACTTGTTGAACAATTACTAAAACTTCAAGATGGTGACAGTAGAGCATTAAACCAAGTTCGGGGCCCTTCTGAGTGCAGGCCTTGTGTGACGGCACAGGTTTCATGCCTGTAAAGCCAGTCCAGATTCTAGATGGGAGAGACAGGTGATAAAAAACAAAAAGATAATAAGTACATAAATTATCAGCATGTAAGAAGGTGGCAGGTGCTATGGAGGGGAAAGAGTAGAACAAAGGAGGAAAATCAAGTAATTTTAAATAGGGTGGTCAGGGTGGGCCACATTGGAAGAATGAGATTTGAGAAAGACCTGAAAGAAGTGAGGGAGTCAGCCGTGGATATTTGGAGAAAGAGCTTTCCAGACAGTTGACTGGCTAAAGCAAAGACCCTAAGTAAGGCTGGGAGCACGCCAGGAATACGGCTGGAGCAGAACTGGTGAGAGAGGGTCAAAAAGGAAAGGAGAGGCTGGATCACATGGGCTTTATAGCCTGTTGTAAGGACTCTGAACTTTCACTTGACATTTTAAAAGGATCGCTCTGGCTGCTGCGTGAAGAGTCTGTAGGTGGATGGGCAATGGTAAAGGAAAGGAAAAGAGTAAGGAAGCCTCTGTGGTGATCCAGGAGAGAGGGAAGAGAGAAGCATAGCTAGAGAATGAGAATCAATTTGGTATATGAGACTACATATATATAATATATATATATACATATACACATATATACATATTCACACATATACATATATATTCACACATATACATATTGTAGCATAGAAAATTATCCACAATATATAAAGGTGCAGTGCATAAAATAGTGTGTACTTAATGGTGCATTCTTTCTGAGTAAAAACAAAACCCCAAACTATGTACAATGTGGCTGATATATGCCAAGACCCCCAGAGGCTGCCTAAAAGCACAGATAGTACCGAACCCTGTTTTTTCCAATATATAAGGTCAGACAATTAAGTTCGTGAACTCATCCTAAAAAAAGTGCTACATACCTCATTGCTGAATATCACTACGGTCACCTTTGAAGTACTCCCCTTGGGAAGCTCTGCACCGATGCCAGCGCCTAGTCCACCCTTCAAAGCAATTTTGGAACTCTTTCTGGAATGGCCATCAGAGCTGTTGTCGTATTACCCTTGATGTCCTGAATGTCATCAAAATGTTTTCCTTTCAATATTTCCTTAATGTTCGGGTAAAGAAAGAAGTCACTGGGGGCCAGATCAGGTGAGTAGGGAGGGTGTTCCAATACAGTGATTTGTTTACTGGCTAAAAACTCCCTCACAGACAGTGCGGTGTGAGCTGGGGCATTGTCGTGATGCAAGAGCCATGAATCATTGGTGAAAAGGTCAGGTCGTCTAACTTTCGGTTAACTGTTTGTCCAGTTGGTACAAATTCATCATGAATAATCCCTCTGAAATCAAAAAAGGTTAGCAACATTGTTGCAACAAGCTCATGAACGTAATTGTCATACCTATGATAAAGTTTAATTATAAATTAGGCATAGTAAGAGATTAATGATAATAAATAATAGTAAAATAGAAAAATTATAACGATATACTGTAATAAGTTATGTGAATGTGGTCTCTCTCCATTCATGTCTTCCACCTACAGATTTTACGTCTTTTCCATCTCAACTAAGCATTTACATCATACACTGTGGTCCTAACTTTTGTGGTTTGAGGTGTGACAGAAAAACTTGCATGAATTTTTTTCCTTCTTCACAATTTCACATATAGAAGACTCATACTTACCACAGATCTTAGCAACCTCAGCATGTGATTTTTTTTCTTTCCTTGAGTTGTGAACTTTCACCTTTTCACCGAAAGGGAGCACTTTACAGTTTTTCTTTGGCACATTCGAATTGTCAGCAATACGACTCTTGTGATAAAGTAAAATAAAGGTTAGTTGAACACAACATACCTGAGAGTCAACCTCATCACCAAGACAGATGGCTACTAAGTGACTGACGGGCAGGAAGCACCCCAGCTTAGAGACGCTGGACAAAGGGATGGTTCACACGAGACAGTTCACTCGAGATTTCATCACGCTACTCAGAATGGCGTGTCATTTAAAACTTATGAATTGTTTATTTCTCGATTTTCCATTTAATATTTTCTGACTGCTGTTGACTACGAGTAACTGAAACTGCAGAAAGTGAAATTGTGACTAAAGAGGGGCTACTTTACATACATTTATATATAAGCAGAAAAAGATCATAAATGTCATAAACCAAACTGTTAACAATAGTTACTTCTGTGGATTGGGATCGAAAGGAATAGAGTCTCCTTTTATTGTATACTCTTCCTGACACGCTCGAATATTTTTCTTTAAGTATAATTTAGTTTTGTAAATTAAAAAACACTGCTTTTCAAAGTAGGATATCATAGGAGCAGTTCCTCTTTCACTCAAACATGGGGACTAGGTGACAAAGACTAGATAATACTTAACTGGGCTTACTGTAGCTTAAGAAAAATGTGGTTAAATCTAAAAATATGTGAAAACACAAGATTGCAAGGTTTGAAAGCAGAATCTGAAATAAAAGAAAAGGGTAGTGAGGTGGGAATTTGCAAACCTAGAGAAAACCAGGTAGAATCGTAAATGATTGAGTCTGTGTAGCCCAGAGTCCCGTACAAGGTGTTCTGCACGTATTAACAAAGATATAGCGAGAAGGAGGGGGAAGGATTTAAATTGGAAGGAAAGTGAATTCTTGTAATAAGATGATGATAAACATGGGCTTGGGAACATTTCACCTCTGAGAAATTCTGCTTTATCTAGCATGGTTTTTCACGATAAGGGTGTGGACTTGCACTAGTGCCCAAATGGATTCATTCCCACCCTCCTCTAACCTGCTGTGTTGCTTTCTGACGCTCAAACCTGAGGTGGCCACCATCCCTCTCTGAGCACACACCGAGCATACTAGGGGCCCAGTTAAATTCTTCAACGGTCTCCTGTTATTCTTAAGTCTAAAATTTGCACAAGGCCAGCCCGACCCGTCAGAGCCTAGCCCCTTCCATTTTGTACCACAATGTCACATATGGGCGCTGGCCTCCTTTCATCAGTGAATTCCCTCTCTGCCTCTGGAATTACAACCTTTTTCCATCTGGTTACATCCCCTATCAATTACTTTCATGACTCTGTACTTCGGCTTGGTATGTGGTTTACATTATTTATTGGCCTTTCCTACCAAATTATAAGCTCTGAAGACCAGGAAGCAGGTGTCTAGTCCAGAGTCTGTCCTCAATATGTATAGAAAAAAAAATGAGTAAGTGAGTAACAGACCTTGCCTATTATGCATTTCAGGATTGGCAGCCTTTCTGGGCTATTTTCCCTTCAACTCTACGATCCTCTGAGGTCGGAGCCTGTTCTGTGAGGGATGAACACACTTAAACGGACCGTGCTTATTGGTGTGGTGTTTAGTCCCGGGCTGTGCAGACCAAGTTGTCTTCGAGGGCTATGACCAGGACAATGACAACTTTTCAGTTAAGTGGAAATGTGATAGAGGGTAGCAGTCATATGCAGTACTTGAGTATTTACTGTTAATACCACCTTGCGTAAATCCATTTACTGTTAGAACGATCCATGCTTTGGATCCGCAATCACCTAGCGCTTACATTAGAGAAGTGACACCACAGTGCCCGTTCCTGCCAACGAGCACAATACATAAAGACACCACTGGGTGGAACTGGAAAAAATATGTTCACAGAAAGCCCTCCTACAGAAACCTCCCCAATAATTGTGTTGGTGAGGGCCCAGCTTTGTCATTTCCCTTCTTCAAAGCTTGTAATGACGTGTATTCCAAAAGCATTAGAATCTTATTGTCCTGAACACGCTGCCCCCAATGCTGACGAGGCCACCTGATTATAAGAAAAATCACCTGGAAGAACTTGAAAGAGCTTGTCCTTTAACGATTAATGCAGACCGTCAAAGGTGGTGTCAGACTGCCCACATCAGGAATAATCCCCAAAAGCTGTAATTGAGTGCATGCTTTTGAATGTGGCTATTTATGGCAGGCAAAGAATTTGTGTGACATAAGGGCTTTACAAATGGCTACAGTTGTCCGTTAAGCCAGGGACCATTTCCAGATACCATCTTTGACAAAAAAAAAAAAAAAAAAAAAAAAAAAAAAAGATACCAGGGAAGTGAGCAGTATCTGTAATTACCATGTTGGTGACAAAATAAAGCAAAATACAGAACACCTACAATTAAACTCAGTACCTTGTTGAATGCCCAGGAACTTAGGATCTGTAGGAAAACCCTAACTACCAAGTCATACTGAACAACCCAATAACTGTGTAAGGGAAATGAGAAGGTCATTATAAAGTACATGATCAACCTGGACAGATATTAAACCACTCACTAATGGGTTACCCTTGTATGACTAGTTGGAGTATGTTTACACATACATCTCTATCTCCAAGAGTCACGCTTGGAGACTATTTTTGTCTTAACTTTCACAGCACAGCCTTTTGGTTTCATATTTCAAAACACTGGTAAGCGTAATTATACTTGTGAAGTGGCATGTGCCACATTTAGGGTTTCTAGGCGGGAATTCCCGCCCATTCTCAGTAATTTCTTTTCACTTTCCCGTTTCCTAATCCTGAGAAAAGTTGGTCGGAAAATGGGGAAAATCAGCTCCTTGAACCCAGTAATACCCACAATGGGAAATACACGTACTACTCACAATGTATCTCTTAGACATTTTTCCTATTTATCGCTAGGGCTTCCAGGCGGGAATTCCCCGCCCGTTCTCGGGAATTTTTTCACTTTTCTGTTCCCGAATCCTGAGAAAAGTTGGTCGGGAAATCAGGAAAATTGGCTCCTTGAACCCAGGTGGTTGGTAGTATCGGCCATCACTTTGTGGAAACAATTCATCATGGAGAACAGAAAACAGTTTATATCTCGGGATTCGGGAATGAGAAAGCGAAAAAAAATCCTGAGAACAGGCTGGAATTCCCGCCTGGAAACCCTAGCCATGTTGTTCGTTTATAATTAAAGCAGAAGGCCTTCTTTCCCATTTTAGTAGAGAAATTATTTCTTCATTTTGATTGGAAAAATAAACCAGAACAATAAAAATAGTAGAATACTGATGACCATTCAGAAAATCCTCCCCGTCCAAAAAAAAATTAGCATCTTTTACTTAGGATTTTCCCGATTGTCAGGTGTGCTAAGTGCTTTGCATGTATTCTTACCAAGTCTATGAGGTGTGGCCTTTTAAAGATGGCCTTAAAAAGAGGTTAAGGAACTTGCCTAAGATCAAAGCTAGGAAGTGATGAAGCTCTTTGTTTGGCAGGTTTTGGTTCATTACCAGGCTTCCATGCGCTACCATGATGCTCAAACTTTCATGAGCACATGAATTAGCTGGGGATCTTGTTAAATGCATATTTTGACTTAGTAGGTCTAGGGTAGGGCCCCAGATTGCATTTCTAACAGGCTCTGCAGTGATGATGAGGCAGCCAGTAGCAGGGCACTACACTATGCCAAGGCACGATTCCTTCTCTTTCAACAGAACGGTATATTCATCAAGCTGGAGCCAGACACTCTCAGTTGATTACTTGACCTTGATACATTTGAGACAAGGAGACAAGAAAGATACCAATCCAGAAGCGATAGTGGTTATGGAATGCATACATTTCCATGTATTTTTACAGTAAAAATGCATTAAAAAATCTTTCACAAAAGAAACTTAAAAAATACAGGTAGGGTGTTGAGTTCTCCCGGCAACATTCTTCCAGGCATCCACTGTGTAATGGGTGGGAGGGACATTCCTAAATGGTTTGATTTAATCACACAAAATACTCATCCACCTTCTCTCATCAAGACAATTACATGAAGCAGGGGACTAGGGAAAGTAGGCTCACAATAATCAGTCTCCAATTTAAGGTTACAGTAGTTCAGAGAAAACTATATCTTTCTGCTTAATGCATAGTCCCTGTACAGTACAATATTTCCAAAGCAAATCTGATGTGTGGAATTCCGATGAAACTGCCACACCGCAAGTCTTCACAGACTGAGAAAAGCCCAGGTGGGTAGCACACAGATTTTAAAATGTCAAATGTCATCTCTGACAACAAGAAAGACATCAAGATATTAACTTCAGGATGTACTCCAAAAATCCACCTTGATTTCATTTATTTAAAACTGTGGGCCACAGTCGAGAGCATCATTTAACATCACAGATTTTGCTAGAAAGAGTGAGAAAATTCCTAGCAGAAGAACCTTAGGAATAAAATCCCGAAGTTGGCTCTTAGGAAATGGATGAAAAAGAACATCATTATTCAGTTGTATTCTCCCTCACCATTACTACTACAGCTTAATGTATGCTTTGTATGAAAAACTTCGATAATAAAAATAGCAGTCAGACTTTCCCCTTCTCTTTAGCTATTGAATGTTCATTGTGTCTATTCCATGAAAGGAACTTGTGTTTGGAATGTCCACACAACTATAGCTACTCATTCTAATGTTGTGTATAAACCCATAAGTCAAATAAAGCTATGAACAATGTAATATTTATATATGCATAGTGTTTTATAAAAAGATTGGCCCACATACTGCTTTTCATCGATACAGAAACAGTATTATGTCCATAGCACACTGCAAAAAATGAGTGAACAACAGAATGCAAACAAGTGCTTAATAAATCACAAGCAGGCTCACCATGGAGGAAATGATGATATTCAAACCAACTAAAGCTTTAGAGAATTACTTATATAGCCTCCCATTTTAAAACAGCTTTACATACCTGATTTAGTTTACATTAAAATATATCCCAATGAATCAATTTGTTCCATATTCAGAAATATAAACACATATCACATTCCTAACAGGTAAATTTTTTTGTCATAAATTCTCTTTTATACAAGAAAAAAAGGCAACAGCTTTTTTTGTTTGTTTGTTTTTAAACAGGCTCTATTAATTACAATTTTTAACTCTGTACACACAATGATTGGCTGGTTTTCTTTTTTTTTTTTTTTTTAACAGTACCATGAGAACAACAGTGATTGACTTTCGAAGTTTTGTGTCTGTATGGAAAATGCACAACATTACTACGGAAATATACAATGCATTGTAAGCAGCGGTTTGCTGTTGTGGTCCAACAGGTACAAGCAAACATTTTGGCTCAGCTAGGCAGTAATCCATTTCAACCACATCTTGGGGCTACAGCCGACCCAATCACACCTGCTGTGGAATAGCAAAAGAATGTTTTTTAAAAAAATCGTTTTGTTCTGCTGTCCAAAAATTCAAGGAACAGGGTCACCAGGGTGGAAGTTTGCCAACTAGATCTAGAATCACTGAGATTGAATCCTTCTTTCCCCTTCAATCATCCTGAAGACTACTAGGGTTTCAAAGGGAAATCAGCATTTCTCAGAATAAGCACCTTCAACCCTCACTTCTTTAAATATCAACAGACCTCCAACCCTCACTTCTTTAAATATCAACAGAGAGGTAACTTCCACCAACCCCATTCCCTCCCTCCCTATTTTGCAAAGGGCAATCCTGGCCTTATGCTAAAAAAGAGGAACATATTTTCTATACTGGGGATTTTTATGGCTCCTTCCCACTGGGCACATCATCTCCCACTCCCCATCTACTATTCAGCCTCAAATAATCAGACAACACAGAAGGTGTTGGTTGTCCACTCCTAGTAGTTGAGCAAAGCTGTGATGGAACTGCCTTAATGAGATCTTATTAGATGTTGGTAATGCTAATGAACCTGACCATCTGTGCTTGGGCTGCATTTGGGTAATGGCGGCCAACCTTCCCCTCTCTGTGCCATTCTATGGCCAGGGAGAATACAAACTGTTTTCTGAACCAACTATGACTTGAGAACGTAACATTTCTTTGTGTTGTGTAGGTTAGCTATAAATATCCTTCATTTGCAATAGTAGTCTCTTCATATAGTTTGCTTGATTTTAGGATCAGCAGCAATCCTAACCCATCCCAAAGAGTCCTCAGCTTTTACAAACATAACTTTTGCCTTTTTTTTTTTTTAAGAAAAACTCCTAACTACAGTACAGCACTACATCATCACATAACCGTTTGTATCACATTAAACTTAATAATTTCCCTTACTTAAGAGAAAATGATGAACAGCCCTATTTAACCAGGAGAGAAAAAGATTGCCCAAAAAAGGGGAACAACTCTTGACAATTCTACCGTTTACGTAGAAACAAAATCTATAACCCTTTGGGGCAGCATTTGGCAAATAATTTCCAAAAAAGTATGCATTTAAAAATACTTCTTTTTAATATTATACATCAGGCACAACACTTTTCATATATATTTTTCTCTTATAAGATTTCAAATGCATAAAATGTTGCTATTTATAGGATCATCAGGTGTCAGATGCTTCATCTAAGTAAGAAACTAAATTATTTCAGGTGTGTGACCTTCTTCGTAGAACCTTTGACACGGTAAAGGTTGGCATGGGACTCCGGGCTCAGATGCTGAGGTCCGTGCTACACTCTTTGTAGGGGCGCCTCCTCTGCTCCGGGGGGTGTCTGGAACCTCGGCCGCCGTCCTGCCTCGCACTCGTCTCTTCCCTTTCCCGGTGGCCGACTCTGTCCTCTCTGGTCCTTTTCTCCAGTGACCGCTCTCGCCTGCGCTCGGGGGACCGGGCTCGCCTGCGCTCGGTGGATTTTGCTCTCCGGCCGGGCGAGCCCCCCCCCCCCCGCTCCGGGGATGTCCTCGGGTCCGGGAGGCGTTCCAGGGACCTCCTCCGGCGGCTGGGGGAGCTGTCGCGCCGGCGGGCGGGCGAGCGCTCTCGCCGCCTCTCGGGAGACACGTCTCGCCGCCTCTCGTGCTTCTCCCTCCTCTCCAAAGTGGTGTCGGCGCTGCGCGTGCCTTCCCGGCGCTTCTCGGGGGGCCTCCTCCTGGCGCCGCTGGTCCCCGCGCGCTCGGCCCGCGCGTCTCGGCGTCCGTCCGGCGCCCGCTCCTGGGGCCGGCCGGCCCCGCCGTCGGGTTTTCTGGAAGTCCCGTTCCAGGTGTGGTGCTCAGTGGGTTGCCGGCGGTCCTCCCTGCCGCCTCGGGGGTCTCTCGCGTGCGCCCGCCTCTCCGCGCGCGGCGACGGTTTGCGGAGGCCGGGCGGGCAGCTGGGCTCCGGCGGCGGGAGCGGCCTGCGCTCGGCCCGCCCCGCCCTCACTGCCGGGAGCCCTGGGGCGCCGGCGCAGGGGTCTGCAGGGAGAGGAGCAGAGCACGGGTTGGTAAGCGCGGCGTGGGTCCGGGCCCCACTCCCACACTGGCCTCCCGGTAGTCACAACAAGCACACCACTGCAAACGCTCTCGCAACCAAAGCCAACGCAGTCGCGGGTAAGTATCACTGCAGCTAGTGAGGGTTACCAACAGGGCTTGTGGCTTTCAGGGTCTAGGCTGCTGTTCTCTGCACGCCACACACTCCTCGGTGCAGAACTTGCAACAGGCGTACTTCTACTCTAGAAAGGCACGGCCTAAGTAGGCTGCCTGCAGGTATCAGAACCTCCCTACGTTAACTGCCCTGTCCTCTTTTCCACCCACCAACCCTTCTCCCTTGCCCACCCCTCCCCTGCCCCCATGAAAGAAAATATTTTCTTTTTAAAGAACATTTGTTTTACTTTGCTTGAAAATAATTTGGGCGATTGACCCAGAGGGGCATGAGGGAACTTTCTGGGGGAATGGAACTAACTAGTCTGTGTTTTGGTCTGGGTAGTGATTCAATAGGTGCACATAGAAGCAAACTGTACACGCAGGCTTTACGCATGTTACTGTACGCAAAGTATACTTCTATTAAAAAAAAGTAATCCAGGCTGGTGGGCAAAGGGGATTACCGAGGCAACACCGCCCGATGTTGAGGACTGGCAAATGTGACAGGAATTTGAGGGTCCATTAAACATTCTCCCTATTTTTGTGCATGTTACTCAACTATTTTCTCTACTTTTATGTAAATGTAAGGAACTGTTTTTAAAATGTGGAGACTTCTGACAGATAATAGAGAATGGAAAAGAGGTCGTCAGTTGACATGAGATGGCGTTCAGATAAAGCCTCTAAGTTCAGAGGCATTTCTCATTCTGCTATAGGAAGCAGCTACAATTACATCTGTGAGCTGTGGAGTCACTGCAGTGCTTCCTACCACATCGAGCTCTCTGCAGATTGAAAAACAGGGCAACATACAAGGGCTGCTATATATTATACACTATTTGAAATAACACTGGAAATGTTTTAGGGAGCATCCTGAATTTATGAGTGCTCTTTTCAAAGCAGGGATGTTTTGCTACAACTAAACCCAACAAGTCATATGCATTATACCATTTTCGGCAAGGCACCAGCAGTTGTGTGCTGCAGCATGTAGGGCAAACCAGGGAGCCAGTCAGAGATGAAGTGGATTCTCTGAAAGGATCTTTCATGAGGCAAAAAGGTAAACATTGAGCACTCCATTTCATGAATGATCTCCCAGAACCTTGGGTGGGTGTTAACAAAAGCAGGAATATAGCTTTGAGCAGGGAGGGCTTGGCAAGGTTTTTAGTAAAGGGCCAAGGAATGCATTATTTTTGGCTTTGTCACAGTTTGTTACAACTACTCAACTCTGGCACTGTAAAAGCAGTCTTAGACAACACATAAAAGAAATGGGCCTATGTGCTACTTACTAAAACTTTACTTACAAAAAACAGGCTGTGGACAGGATCTGGCAGTGGGATAATGATCAAGCCAGAAATTGTATCTTCCTGTCTAGCAAAATCCTATCTACCCAGGTGAGAGCTCTGTGATAAGAGGTTTGTTCTCTCTAAATGCTGGGTACCTACCAGAATGAACACAAAGTCATTTTAAGATTTGGGTGAGGGAAGGTTGCTTAGATCACTATCATAAATCTAACCTTGGGGTTTTCTACACCTACTTTTAAGATAAGGGAGAGCAAGACTTCAACAGGGTCAGTGATGTACTTACAATTCAAAGAACGCAGGGTGCTCAGAATGAATTGCCAAACATATCAAAATAGAGCTAAGCAGAAGCAATGAGGAAATTAGGCCACAGCACAGAAACACCTAGTATTGATTGAGCTACAAACCGTAGTTTGATTATGGCCCATAAGGTAGAAGCAAGCCTCCCCGAGCTTTTCATTTCTCATACATGCAGCGATATTGGGAGGTATCATCGCTGTAGGAGGGAGGGCCCAGCACCAAGAACAGTCAGAGAGAAAGAGAAAGAGAGAAAGAGAAAAAGTTGAACATTTAGATTCCCTATAACAAAGAGGAAAGAAAAAAAATCTGCATTTGTTAACATAGGGCAAAGAGAGTTTATTTGTCCAGTCAGACAGTCTAAGGCAACACTCATGTAAGGCTGCAGAGACCGCAATCAGAACAGTGAAGATTTTAGACAGCCATATAAGGTGACTCGAGGACCCACACAATAGATGCATCCTTTTTTCTTTCTTTTTCTTTTTTTTTTTTTTTTCTCAAACAACTGGAACAATGACAGGCTGGCATAGGAGAGCATTAACAATAAACAACAAAAGAACAAAGTTCCCTCCCACCCCCACCCCGGAAGACCGCGGCAGTTAAATTAAGTACAAAAAACTCATTACAAAAATAGCCTCACAGAGAAGCAGGTTCCAATCAAGTCAGAAAAATATTGGAACTTAACATATTATAACCCATTTGTGACTCTAATCAATAGAATTAGATTTAGTCCAAATGACACATGGAGACATTACAGCAGCACAACCCTGGCACGTTCAACCCTTCTTGGAAAACCGAGTATTTAAATGATCTTTATTTTTAGCCCAAAGAACATTTGTTAGTGTTGGATTCTCATCCTCAGTGCAACAGACATAGGTTTTGAGAAGGTACACAGGTTACTGACGGTGACTCTCAAATGAAATATCACATCCAACAGAAGCATAGGGAAGACAGAAAAGGGAGACAATGTTACACATTTCAGTGGCATCCATACACCTAGCGGTGGTTTAGTACAGTGCACAGCTGTAACATCTTAATGTGGTCAGAATACTTCCCCTGTGGTTGGCCATGCCTAAGGGGGCCTCATCTGACACCCTCCCTGGGCCCCTCGTATTTTGCACCTGTATTAATGTCTAACACCTGGAAAGGCTGTCCTTGGAAGGAGTTATCCTTGTCCTTGAGGATTAAAGAGCTTGTCCTTGCATCTGAATTAAAGATCTTATCAAGTCCAAAATGCAACTGGGAAGTGTGCAGAATGACTTTCAGAAAAGAGGGTGACAGATAAAATCCCTAATAAAGGGGACTGACGTCTATGGGGACCATTCAATCACAGTTTCTATAGAAACTTTTGTAGACCTTTGGTTGGGAAGAAAAGCCCTACATCTAGGGCATAGCTTTTTTCTTTTTTAATTTTAAACAAGAATCTCAAATAAATAAATAGGACATAATTATTATAATATACAATATTTTGCCATCAGGACACTAAGCTATGTAAAGATCATTGCTGTTTACTCAAATCATGTCTAAAGATATGACAAAGGAACTCTATGTATAACCTGGCTTTCCCCATAGGAAAGGTATAGTAATGTGTTTCCCTCATGATGAGCACTGGGAATCTATTTCATCCTTTATCATGTAAAAACATATGGCTAACATATCAACAGTTCTGTTTGCTTCATAGCAGTGGGCTCAGGTGTTCTGATTTGGGGTAGGGACCGGTGGGGTGGATGCAGAAGTGTTGTACACAGAGAATAACGGAGGTGAGCGAGGCCCCCAAATCATCTGAAAATTTCACGTCTCTTAAATAAGACAGCAAGTAACCAAACAGGGAAAAAAAAGGAAGATTTGTGCCTCAACATATCACTCAGGAAACCTGCTTTCCTGCTTCTGAAAAGGAGTAGAGTCATTTTGTGCTAACAATTGGATCTCAGAAACAGTTTGGCACAGTTCAAACAATCATTCCTTCGCTCTTGGTCGGACTAGACAAAATGTTCTCTCTGATTATCAGAAAGGGGGCTATACAGATCTTGTCCTAGGCCAGGCCCCAGTCCACGTAAGCAAGCAAAAGGATGAAATGTGCAGAGATTTCAGAACAAGCGAGGCAAATAATCACACGGTGCGAAAGGCTGGTAAGACACTGGTGAATGGGGGGAACAAAAAGACTGTCCTGCTGCAGTTCTGGAGACAAATTCATGGAGTCATGCCAGGGAAGGAAGGAATGTTTTCATAGTTTGACCCACCATATTCTGGTACTGAGCCGTCTCCCCGCTTCAGAAAAAGACGCACTCTGCGGCCACCATTCTTAATCAGTTCTATAGCCCGAGAATGCTTCATGTTTTTGGTGGTTTCACCATTGATCTCTAAAATTTCATCACCAATCTGCCCAAAGCAAGAGAGAACAAAGTGAGATAATTACAAAAGGGTTTCACCAGCTACTGAGGTGCTTTATGATTTAATATTCTTTTATCGATTGATTTATTAAATATTTATTGAGTATATGCCAGGAAATCTTCTGTTGCTTAGGATTCAGCAGTTAAAAAAAAAAACCCAAATTCCTGTTCTCATGTAGATGACATTCTAATGGGAGAAAGATAATTAACAAGAACATTAGAAAAATACATGTATGTTAGATAGTGTAAGTGCCAAGGAAAAAAATAACAAAGTAGTAAGGGGATTATTCATTGTTGAAGGAAGGAGGATATGGTAAGCAGTTTCTAGGGGGGCCCCCAATGATCCCCATCTCCTTGTATTCACATCCTGTGTAATCTCCTTCCCTTTAAATGTGGGCTGAAATTAGTGACTTGCTTCTAACACACAGAGTATGGCATGTGTGATGAGAGGTCAATTCAAAGGAAAGGTTACAGTATTATTTTGGTTTCTGTTTTACTTGCCCTCTTTTGTCTCTCACTTGTTCACTCTGACACATGCTATGAGCTGCCGTATGGAGTCCATGGTAAGGAAATGAGGGAGGGCTCGGGCCAGCAGCCCAAGAGCACTGCATCCTGCCAGCGACCCTGTGAGTAAGCTTAGAAGCAAATCCTTCCCTAGCTGAGCCTTCAGATGAGACCACAATCCTGACTGATACATGGACTGCTGCATTCACTGTGTGTCAGCTGCTGTTGTAGGCACTGGAGATAAAGGAGTGAACGAGACAGGCCAGACCCATACTTTCATGAAACTTATAGTCTAAAAGGCAGAAGAGAAGCACTAGCTTTGGACTTTGAAGCCTTGAATTTGAATTCTATCACTTACTAGCTAAGTGATCTTGCTCAAGTCCTTTTGACTTCTTGGAGTTCACTTCCTCATCTGTAGAAGGAGGTGCCTACCAAGCTAAGGGGGTGAGATGTGTCTTGTGATCACTACAGTATTGTACAAAATATCATGATAATGGTATGTCATTCAGTCAGAAACTCTCAGGTGAGTAAAGACATGGAAAAGCATGTCTTTGAAATTTAAATAAAAGAAATATATTCCACTATATTTTGCCTAGTATATGTACAGATTGTGCATGTTTATGCATAAAGGAAGGATATGTAAGAAACTGGTAGACAGTTTGACACTAGAAACTATATTCTTACTACATACCATTTTTCAGTTTGACGTTTTAAAACCCCCTACATGTCTACTTTCCTAATCGAAAAAACAAAAACTCATTAAAAAATTCAATCTGAAGAAATTTAAAAATCCAGATTGTGTCGTAAGTATTAAGTTCCCTACCCTTGGTCCCTTTTTTCCTTTCCTGACTGACCCTTCATAGCTTTTAATTCTTTGCAAATTGCTCCCTATGTGCATGTCTCAATCTATGTGACCCATCTATAATGAACAGATGATTTTCCTTTTTTTAAAAAATTATCTGCCTAGGAGAACAACATATTCATACACAATAACAGATATTAGATATCTAAACAGAACAGAGTGGACTCTTGGCATGTGTGTCTTTAAAATTTGCAGTTTTGACTACCTCAGAGCAACCTTGAATATTCCTGCCATGGAGTAACTGACCCTTTGCAGAGGCAGAGTCAACATGCTCCTGAGGCTGGGGTAAGATGGTTGGTGACTAGCTAGAGAAGAAATGGAGCTCCCCACCGAAAATTTATACCATGTTTCGCCGAAAGTAAGACCTAGCTGGAACATAAGTTGTAACGCGTCTTTTGGAGCAAAAATTAATATAAGATAACTGGTCTTATTTTACTATAAGACTGGTCTTATACAATAACATAACATAATACTGGGTATAATATAATATTGGGTATATGATATATGATATAATGTAATTATAATATAATACAATATAATAAAGACCGGTTGTATATAACAACATAACATAATATAACATAATGTAATACCGGGTCTAATATAATATAACACTGGGAATATAATATAATATAATATAATATAATATAATATAATATAATATAATATAATATAATATATATCAGGTCTTATATAATATATTGTATTATATATAAGACCAGGAATATAATATAATATAATATATGTAATCATAATATAATACCGGGTCTTATATTAATTTTTGCTCCAAAAAAAGCATTAGAGCTGATGGTCTGGCTGGGTCTTATATTTGGGGAAACACGGTACAACTACAGGGCGTTCCTGCTTTCTAAGCATCTGGGTACACCCAGGATTCTTATGAAGTGATGTGTCTGCCACAGGAGATTAAGTATAACAACTGTGGTAATGGGATTCAGAAAATACCTACTTTAATAAGTATGTAATCCTTCATTCAACTCCAAAGAGCTGGAAGGGCTCATCTAACGTTAGCAGCTACAGCTAACTATGCTTTGGGAGAAATTTACCCTAGGGTGGGAGTCATGCATTGAGAGTGTATTGAACACTGTAGAAAATACAATTCTCATGATCAAGAAGGTTCCAGCCACATAATGTCCAAGTCACTACAGGTGACATGTTTACATCTACTCTGGACTCCTCTTACTACTTACCCTCATCTTTCCACATCTTTCTGCTGGACCATCCTCTGCTAAGCGCAGGACATAGAGGTCCATGTTATATTCTCGGCCTCCTCGAAGACTAAAGCCAAATCCCTTGGCTCCTCTTTCCAGTTCCACAGTGTAAAAATCTTGCTCCTATTTCAAGAAATGAAATGTAATCATTCTGGGAGAACTTATCTCCACACCTATTTCTCTCCATCTCTTCCCAAACATTTCTATTGTGCTGATTTGACAAAAAGGCACAATCACTATCCCCTTCTTGGTGAGCCTCAATTGTTTATTAACATCCATTAACCTTAGAAGTTTGGAGATCCAGAATTTGAAAACATTCATAAGTGTGCCTATAGACTGCAGACCGTATTAAAACTTAATCAGTGAGGCTGCAATTTACATGTGTGGTAGGAAAAGTCATTCCGCTGCACATTGCTAGATGTTCGGCCTCTCTGTCTCATGCCAGAAACATGCCAGCAGCATCCAGCATTAGGATAGCAAAAGGCTCTGAGAAGGCCAGCAAAAAAGGAACTGATTAACTTCCACCCAATGTTTCCCAAATTTACTTCACTTGCTATTATTTATGCACCCTCCCTTACTGCCACATAGGACAGGTATTTAGTTCTATGGATCCCACCTGAAATTCACAAGTCTGAGAAACACCTTAAGAAAAGGACACTTTGTTAGCATAATTATACTTAAGAATACCACAAGTAGATATAAATCAGCTGTTTTGCTCTTCTATTGATCCCCAATTATTGCTTTTATTTTGTTTGTTTCTTCTCCCTAGAAAAGGATATCTAGGAATGTTTTTCAAAGGTAATAAAAGGTCATTTCCTAGACAACCAAATGTGAGTACATATTTAGTACATCCCCTCATAAAAGGTTATTTCTTTTAATTGAAGGTAACTTGTAAAGGATATCTCGTAAAAATAGCTTCAGAAAGCTGGGAGGAAACATTCAAAGCCAACAGAGAAAAAAGAGAAACGGGCCTCACCTGTGTTGCCTGGGGTGCTTTGAACTCAAACTGAGATTCCGGCTTTGGTTTGGTGGAATTCCTGCCAAAGTGAGAGAAATAAACATGAGAACCCCTGGAGAAACTGAGAAAGACCCAAGGACCAGTGCCATCCTGCCAGGAGGTACTTTTTTCCCTTTAACTACCAGAAAAAAACCAAAGCCATGTCTGACCTGGTCTCCTGGGCCCCTTGCTGAGCAGGGGTGTGTGTGGTGGTGATGGTGGCAATCTTCTCTGCATTGGTCAGCAAAGTGGCATTCGAAGACTCTGCAGGATGAGACAGAATGTCATCAAATGAGGCTCCCCCGAGAAGACATCGTCATACCAGGAGATGTGCAGAAGCCCCATATCTGAATGACAAGTCTGGCTTCTCTAGCACCATTCCAAGCAGTTCTGACTTGACTTTCTATTAGGTTGGTGCAAAAGTTATTGCGGTTTTTGCAGTTGTTTTTAACCTTTTAGACCACAATTACTTTTGCATCAACCTAATAAACAAGAGTTTAAAGAACCATTCTAAGCTATTCTATGATGTGAGCCATGTATAATACCTCCATTACCGTCCTCCCAGCCAGACATCCCCACCGATGAAATAGAGTCTGCCCAAGAAAATGGTCCTCTAACACTGTAGCCAAGATAGGTGTCTCACTCCTCTCCCACCACATAGAAACAGCAGGCCCATCAAAACACTGTGCCACACCAGAATTCTCTCCCAGAATGTCACAGGCTGATAATAAATATCTTTGCTAACATTTCCTGCAGTTTATCAGCAATATTTAGTGAGTCTGCTTGATTTCCTCATGTGAATATTAAAATTAGAAGTGGGCGAACATCTTGTTACACACACACACACACACACACACACACACACACACACACTCCATCTACTTTCTTCCCCATTGCTTTTCATGAAGCACAGTTGAAAATGTGGAGTTCTTAACAGATTTCGTCTATCACTCATGAGAAATTAATTTTAAAACTTGCATTTGTTAGAGCCAGAGTTTGTAAATACAAGTTGTATAAATCATAAAGCCACCCTAACATAATGAATATGACTATATTATTATGTGAATTGACTTTCTTCTCCACTGCCCACATTCATAAGCAACCGCATTCATCTCTAGAAGACTGGAGATCCACATCTTGAAAACATTCATGAGCAGACCTACAGACTGCACACCAACATGCATATATTAAAATGTGATCATTTATATAGTAATGGTTATATGTTCTTTTACAAATAATTGCTCCATTATGATCAAGGGAAATAGCAAGCAACTATGAGCAAATTGCCCCTTAAATATTTATTTTTAGGTTGACTGTTGGGAACATGGAATAAATTTGCTATTTAAGAAAATGCTAAATATGGTGGTTATGTTCTAAGATTGGCCTATAAATGCCCATTTAATTCACAGTGTGCCAAGAAGTCTAGAAGTTTCTAGGAGTCCTATGGTTCATTGGAGGCACTCTGTTTGTTGAGTAAGTGTATCTATCCATCACGTACAACAAAGTCTCTATGGGAAACTATGTTAAATACCTGCATTGGGCTACCTGGACCGTACCGCTCTTTACTGCAGTCCTGGGTGACCAGACATCCCTCAGATCCCAATCGCTTGTGCTCTATCTTCCATTTTAATTTCCTAAGGATATCACTCAGCTTGTTATTTTCATTATACAGTTGTTAAAAGCATGGGCTTGAGATTCAAACCCCGGTTCAAATCCTCCTTTCCCTGCTCATTAGCTGTGTGCCTTAGTTTCCTCATCAGATAGAAAGAGATGACATTAATTCCCTTCTCTGGGATAAAAGTATGTGAAATGTTTAGTACAGTATCTGACATACAATACACACTCAATACACGTTTACTGCAGCAATGGCTCTTGCTACTAGTTCTATTTCGTATTTGTTACTGTGGAACTTGTATAAGTTATTTAAATTCTCTGCAAAATGAGAAAGTGGGACTATGACTTTAACAGTTTGCATGCAGTCCAGTCATCAAGCCCATGATTCTTATAGCTAAGGTACGAGATTAGTAAAAAAATGTAACTAGATCAAGGGAACTGAGAAGTGAATCCTGTTCATGTGTTAGGACAATGTTTCTGATACTGTTTTACCCAAAGTTTTTATAGATTCTGAGGGAAAAGGAACCTCTGGTCAATTAAGGGTGAGAAATAATGGGTAGAATAGAAATGTCTTTGCACCTCTGTGGTTTGCTTTTCCCGTGGACTCAGAGCCATAACCATGCCAACATGCCTTGCAACCCTCCAAGTCGGGGAGGAGGTGCTTCTCAAATTCATGGGGAGGCAGTTTATCCTAACGGTTATGATGTCAGATTCTCTAGTCAGACTATCTGGCTTTGCCGCTCAAGGTTTGCAATTTACTGGCTGGGATGTAAGCAAAGTTACTTCAACTTTCTATGCCTCAGTTTCCTCCACTGCACATGTGGGATAACAGAGATATCTAAGAGAATTGGTGCAAAGATTATCTGAGAGAAAAGTGCGTGGGATAGTTCCTGGCACATCAAAACTGCCCTCCAAGTGATTGGCATATTTTTTATTGGTAGCATGTGTTTATTACTGTTATCATAATATTAAAAGCATATTAGTACATTTGTATGATTGCAGTTAACTGGTATGACCAAGGTGATAAAGTTAAGATATTTCATAAAGTATACCCACTGTGTCAGTACAAAGGACTAAGCCTGCACAACCTGCCATTATAATTCACCAGAAGTTTCATAAATACATGTATTGGTCCGTTAAAAATGCTTGTTGTTGCTCATTGTAATTAATTTTAAGGGGACTCTCTGGAAAATCACAAGATTGTTCAGGCCATGGGGAAATCATAATCAGGATACCAAAAATAATGTTTCCTGGTAATTAAAGTGATTCTAATTACTGAATTGTGCGGTGGTTCCCCTTTGTAGTTCTTGTGTGTTTTTGGTAGCCAGTTTTCCAGGCAGATTAGATCCCATTCTCAGATCAGATTTTTATTTCTGCTGCTTTCATGATCGCCGAGATTAACAGATAATTACTCAATACACATATAAACAAAAAAAAATATTAATTTTCTTCCTAGCCTTCATTTGTTATTTTCTCCGTTTATATGCAAATCTGTTTTGGTTTCAAGCTTAACTTTAAGCATTTTAAAAATTAACATTTAATATGCAAATGCCTATTTGAGCTCCCTGAATTTTCTTGTTTTTCTTATTCTGAACCACCACCATTTCCTCATCATTTACAGTGTGCCAAGATCTGTGCCAAGTGCGTTATCACATGCCTTATTTCATTTACTTCTTACAACTCAATGAAATAGGTGCAATTGGTACCCCATTTTGCAGAGAGAGACACTGAGACTTAGAAAAGGCAGGTAACATGTTCAAGGTTATGCAGAGAGCAAGTGGAAGCAACTTTTTAAGTCTTCATTTAGAATTAAACCAAAACTTTCAGGGCTGAAATTCTCTCTGGCTTTTAAAATACAGAGATGAAGCCCATTATCATAAATGTATAGCTCTATCCCAAAGCAAAATTTGCTCCCTGTAAGAGAAAAACTATAAAAGACGGGCTTGGTATCAGCAGCAGTATTACGAAGGGGTATCATTGTATTGGACTTTTAAAACTCTAAGGCAGGTGGACAGATTGGCTGTTTTTATGATACAGTCCGGAAAGTACTCTACATCTTTTATTGAGCAATGTTCACACCTACTTTAGCTCTCGCAGAAAAATGGAAATGGATATTACCACACTTTCCAGAGCAATTGTGTATTAAGAAAAGCATATCCTAGCTCCCAAGCCACAGTCACGGCGCTGCACTAACCCAGGGCCCTAACTGCTGACAGGAGCTTCCAGCTTCAGTTTCAAAGTATCTCTGTGACAAGAGATTACAATTCTAACCTCGCTTCCACGGTAATATCCTTAGCCTCCCCGACGGAATTCACATTATGAAGCCAAGCAAATCAACAAAGGATACAATCATTCCTTTCATAAATATTTCAGTGCATAAACATGCATGTGATATCTGAAGGAAGTGTTTGAAATTTGAATCCCATAAATATTTGGAAAGTTTTGGGACACTTGAAATGTGTATGGCTGGACCCCTGCTCCTTTTGTCCGAGGATCTGCTAGCATCATATCCACAGAGCCTTGTATTAAGATAAACCTATATCCTATTCTGTGCCTTTGCTAAGGAGATAGTATAGCTGTGTTGCCGAGCCCTATCTCCTATTTAAGCAAATACTGTGAATCAGAGTGATCCAAAGTACAAACTTAGGACCAAAATTAATATATTTTTAAGCTCACAGATACATTCATTATCATGAACTTGATTCACTCTGATGGTTCTATGTTGGCCTGGCTCACTCAGGGTCTGCCTGTCTGATTAGAGTCTCATTCGCACCCTGACTTCACAAGCTATTTGTATACAACACAGGTGGAAGGAAGCGTGTGATCTAATTTGTCAGATTTCAAGTTCAGATTTAGTAGCTGGAGCTATTCTCTGGACCTTTCTGTGCTGCCATTAAGGCT
The DNA here is from genome assembly GCF_964194185.1 of Rhinolophus hipposideros. NCBI lineage: Eukaryota > Metazoa > Chordata > Mammalia > Chiroptera > Rhinolophidae > Rhinolophus > Rhinolophus hipposideros. The sequence continues at coordinate 8,889,683 of NC_138060.1, read as the reverse complement.
CTCCTATCCCTTACGCATATGTCATAGGAGAAAAGATTCTGCCCCCACTCTTCTTCCCACCTCGGTCCCAAAGATAGTAAAAGCAAAGAAGGTAGGACACCCCTGATCTAGGCATGTCCGAGGTCTGTGAAAGCCAACCTTCTACCAACGCAATAGTGCCAAGTAAAGGGGAGCCCTGTTCCAGAGCTTTTGTTGGAGGGGGCTGGCAGTGCGAGAGGAGAGAGTGAGTGAGTGTGAGTGTGAGTGTGTGTGTGTGTGTGAGAGAGAGAAAGAGAGGGGGGGGGTATGAAAAAAATGGGAGCAGCAGAGAGAGGAAAACTATAGCTAAACCCAGATAAGTGAAGTTGGAGAAAGAATGAGGTGAACAATGACAGGCAAAAACAATTAGGCAGCATGAGTAAGGTAAAGTGGATTCGGAGTGGGTTCCGAGCACTGTCCAACCAAGAACGCATCCTCCTGGAGTGGCTCCTAGGGTTTCTGAGAACAGTACTCTGCACAAGATGGATTTTTAAGAGCTTAGAAACCATTCTGAATAAGAACTTCCGTCTCCTTGTGAGGATCACAAAACAAACTGTCTTTGGGCTACCGGATGAATTAAACATTAGAGTGAAGGATCTGAATGAGACCAGAGCACCTCCCTTTTACCCTACAATCTACAGTGTCCAACACACCTTCACAGAGAGAAGTGGAGCCGTCGTGAATCCCCTTCATCAAAGTGTACCGGGTACCCTGTCTTCTAGGTGTTTGCACAACCTTCCCAGGTTGCTCCAGCATCTCTCCAGGAATCTAACTCCCGTCTCAACTCTAATTTCCAACATGGCATTTCTGGCCCCATTTAAAAGATGAGTATCAAAAAATCCACCCTCTATCAGACCTGCCTGCCTTTTCCTGACCACCAAACTTAAAAAGGAACCGAGGTAGTTTTATTATCGTGGCAACACACTCCTGCAGTATCCTGGAATGAAATCACATCCTCAGCAAGGTATCAATCCTTAACTATAGTGTATCAACTTTAATGTTTACTGTCTTTTAACCAAGGTAGCCTGTGGATGTCTATCTTAGTTACATTTTTGAAGTATTCATGTTGACAAACATTTTTTTATTGACAATTGTTACTGAATAATTCACCTTGCATTGTATTTTTTTGGGTTCAGGTTTTCCAAAAATGTTTTCCATTGCTCCAAGTAGTTGTTTCAATCTAGTTATGGAAGGTGCAGGCACAGTGGCCCATGTGGGGATCAAATCAGCAACAGTGTTAAGAGCACTGCACTCTAACCAACTAAGCTAACCAGCTGCCCTCCATTGCACTTTTTAAAAATCAATCAACACCTAGTATGTGCACAGTAGTATAAGTTGCTTCTGCATACTTCTGTCTTTTCTGATTTCAAACTCTTTTTCTAAGCCCTTCCGTCCAGGAGTGCTTTCTTTTCTTCCTTCCTTTTTTGGACATTCTCATTTCCACATTAAGATGGAAAAATATAGATCCAGCAAGTCAATCCCTGTGTCTTCTTTCGGATTAGTTTGTTGAAATCTGTCCGTGACATGTAGATAATTGTGTCTAAATTTATATGGTACATGTGACTCTCTCAACCATTTTTCACTCAATTTTTCTGGCTTTCTCCATCCTTTCCATTAGGAACCTATGTTCTATCACCATGTGATTACTTTCCTAAATTGTAATAGCTTTCCAGAGTGGTGAACTGGTAGAATGGACTCCAGACCAGATGGTAAATTACTAGCCTGCATTTGAGGCAGGCTGAAGGAGAACATCAGTCAAGGAGCTATTTTTCCTCAACATTTGGTATGGAGTATTTTTGGTGCAGAGAAAATTCTCTGTTCTTGGAACCAACAATTTTCAATATTTATTGTTTGGTTTTGGATTTACTTTTTCTGAAAGGCACAGTCCATACTACTCAAATTTTAAATATAAGGCTCACTTGCTAACCATTTGTATACAAAAATATTCATTTGGTGAATTATGTTTAGATAAAAATCTCTGATTTTCTTATTTTACACATCAATGGCATAGAATTCTTATCACACTAGTTCCATAAACCACATTTCCTCTTGAGAAATACTCACTGACTTTTAGAATATATATTTTATTTTATAACATGTAGAGCAAAATGAAAAAAAGACATTGCAAGATTCTTGAACAAGTATCAGTTTTCTCCCATGGGCAAAATCTGCTTAGAATGAAGTCAATCAATATTCAGGACTTAGTTCTCTGAAGAATCTATACTTAGTAACATTAGTGTATCAACTTCATTTTTATTAAATATGAATAATACAATGAGTGTTGATATTTTTGCTGGATAACTTTATTGCGGGGGTAGGATGTTCAGAAGCATCCCTGGGTCGACCCCCTATATGCCATTAGCACCCACTCTAAACAATGGCAAAGGTCCCCTGGGGGACATAATCACCCCTGGTGTAAAACAACCTAAGATTTGAATTTAGCCAACCAACCAACCAACCAAGTAACCAACCAACCAACCAGGAATAGGCCTAGTTTAATGTAGATACAAACTACAATTACATAAAAATATAGAGATTTAATTCTTTCATCATTCACATGTAAAAATTACAAACAAATCAAGGAGGCACAAACCCTAAGACTCTCCCAATTAAATACAAAATTTGTTCTGAAAAAAACATAATTCTGACTCTTTAATGTCATAATGTAGATTTTGTGATGTCACCGTATTATATAGTTAAATTTTAGTGATTGTTTAAAAAATATCCTCAGTGATTTCCAGATAGAACATCAGATCTTTACCACCTGTATTCAAACTATTCTATTGTTTTAAAGCCAACGGTACCAAAACCAAAATAAATTGGGGGACATCTGAAGATTTTCTGAAATGTTTCTATCTGCAGCAAGACAAGTATTAAGGGCGAGAGGGTTAAGTAAAGAGGGTGAGGTAAGGTTTAGTAACAGTGGCTCACATTTGTTTGATGGGTGTGTTCAGTTAGGGATGGATAAGGCTGCCTCTAAGTCAACATTATTCAATTACATGAACACTAATGATAAAGAGATCTAGAGAGAGAGAGACAGAGCTAGAGAAAGAGAGAGAGCTACAGAGAGAGACACAACAGGTATACTTTACCATCCCCGGGAATGATGCGGAGGGTAACTGTGTTTCCCGCTTCCTTGATTAGGTTGACAATGTCTGAATGGGACTTGTTGGTGATGGAACATCCATTTACTGCCAAGATCCGGTCTCCTACTTTCAGCTTGCCACATCGGTCAGCAGGGCTCCCCTCAATAATCCGACCTATTTTGTGAGGCATAGCCACACATGCATTGCCTGCTTTGATATTGAGTTTTAATTTTTTTTTTTAAGTTACATGGGAATGTAGTAAAGGGAGGAAAAAGGGTCGAAAAAGGAAAGAGAAGGTTAAGTGTTAATTAATTAAAGCATTAAGCAAATGTTATTAAAGGAGAGCTTGGCGCCTGCCTGTGTTAGAAGCTCTAGCCCTCACACGGTAGGCAGCTCACTGCTGCAGTCCTTTCCTGATTCAGAAGGCGGGAACAACCCCAGATTCCCTTTAAATCAACTACAAAATGTGGGATATTTAGCAACTTCAAAGATTCTCAAGAGCCCCAAAGTAGTTGCCATTGGCTTATTTGGGGACTGCAAATGTGAAACCCAGAGTTGGAATGGATGCTTTTACGTATTCTGTGTTCTTGTCACTTCACTTTTGCCAGCTGTTGTTTAAGCTTCTGCCAATGTTTTGTTCTTTCTCCATTTAGAAAAATAATCACTGGGCGTCTGGTGAGGGATGAGAGTCTGCTAGCACCAAAAATTCAATCTGAAAACACCTAATGGACAAACACTTAGACTTCCTGCCTTTTATCCAGAATGATGAAAGCTTTAGAAAAAGGGCATAATTACAAAAGATGAGCTGAGAAAGCCCCCAACCTTGACACCTGTTTTTGCTTTCATGACCCTTGCTCAATTAGCCTATCTCATGTGCTTTTAGGGTAGGACCCAAATGGCTCATGAGCTCTGAAATCCTCCAAGCTCCCAGAAACCCCTCACAGGAATATGAAAATCTTGTACCTATTCAGGCTGAGGACAGTGATCCAAAGCTAAGTTCAAATCATTCTTCAACCCTCTCCTTTGATCACTGCCTGTCTCATTATCAGTCACTACACGTCTACAATATGAAAAAGCAGGAGGAGTGCATTTGAAGAGGAAAGTATATAGTGCACTTTGAGGGACCCCATGTCCCAACCATGAGCTAACTTCTAGAGAGAGGTGGAAAATTGCCTTTGAAGCCTGACATAGGGATTTTAGTGAATCATACATTTAGTTTCAAAGTTTCCTATGCATATTCACGTCTTTTGGGAATTTGTATTTCTGGGGACTGTGAAGACAGTAACGCAGTTGAGCCGTCTTTTGGAAAGAGTGACAAAATTAACACGGGAGACATTGAAACGGAGTAGGCTTTTCCATCATAATCTGGACCTTGAGGATAAAACGTGTGGGAAAATGAGCTATAATTCATTTGAATTTTAGCATATTTGCCTGATGTAATTCACTGGGTGTAACGTCATGGACAATAAATTTTTTAAAAAGAAGTTAAACAGTCTTTTGGGATTCAACAGGTAGATGTGGTGGAAAGCTTCCATACTCAAATTCAAGGTCTTGATTAAGTTTAGCCCATTCCCAGGACAACTCGCATCAGAAAAGTAACAAACAGCAGGTATGAAGAAAGCTCTGCATAGCTCAGAACAGAAGTCTCATGCAAGGTACTTCGGAAAGTTTAATTTGATCATTGTGAGAGCCAGAGGTAAAGAATCAAAGACCAAATTGAGTGAAGACATTCAATATTCATTAAACAACACATAGCCTCCCACCTGACACATCTGCTACTTTGTTCTAGACAGCGAAGCTGAGAATACTGAAATCCCGAGAATATCCACGGTGCATGGGGACAGTCAAAATGTAGAGCTGAAGAAAATAAACTTGGGATCTTTTCCCCCACTCTGCTTTTCTTTTTTGGGAAAAGTCTCCAAAATTAATTTTAAAAACAGAAAAATCTTGCCGTAATGTCATGTCACCCATCCATGACATGCTGTGATAACTTTATTAAAGCATCTCACACAAGCATGGTTAGTAATGGGTGTTTGTTACTGCAGCCACACATGCACAGACCTGCTGACTCACTGTCCCTTCATGGACAGACCGTAGGGAAAATGACTTTAGCAGGCAGCAATGGACCACAACTAAATGGAGGCAAGGGAGTTCCACAGGAGGAGAAAGCTAAAGGCACGGAACACCTCACTGATCCTGGGCAGCAGGTGACCTGGGGAACTGGTCATCAGACTCCTTGTGAATAAGTCGTTTGTGGATAGAGTTGAGGGAAATTTCAAGCCTTTCCCGCCTTCCATCATATTCCATATCAACCAGCAAATGTGCTTGGGGAATAACAAATGACTTTATCTAATGAAGAAGGTGGGTCGTTTTTGGAGTATGTATTTATAATCCATTGAACTGGAAACAGATTCATAAATTACTAGTTCCTGGAATCAGCCGGGTTCCTATTTGTCTGTGCTAGAGCACCCAGCAGAGAGTTAATCTTCTGACTGGGTGACAGTTGCATTTCTCCATACTCTGCCAAAACCCCCAACATCTGGGTGAGGTGGGCAAAATCACCCCTGCTAGAATTCAAGGGCAACGAAGGCAAATGACTCTTAACTCAGATTTTAATCAGATTCTTAATCGGGCAACAGTAAAACTATCATTTAAAATTTAAAAACTTCAGGTGGGGATAGAGTAGAAAAAGGACACAGGTAAGGTGGAAAGGGCATTTCCAGTAATATTTTTAACTCCTCACGCCTCTATATTTTCCTAAACATTTTTACAACCACGTTTCTTTTAAAAACCCTTTTGGCTTTCTGATGCTACTGCTATTAGTGATTTCCTACTCCAGGGCCTCGCAAAAGGCTTTCCCTGGCAAGAATGTCTGATGCTCCGTGGTCAAGGGGTTGCTCTGCACATTTCACACGTGCATGAAGTGTGTGCATATGACCACACATTCGGGATGCAATCTGAATGCTTTAAAAGAAAGCCACCCTTCAGGACGGGAAAAGCTGCCCAATACACTGCATCCCCAAGTAAGACCTGAATTACCTGCCGCGGGAAGCACGGAAGCGCTTCGGTTAAGGAGACCGTGGCCCCCTTTCCCGGGCGGGCGCCGGGGGACCACTGCGGGCGGGGCCGCGCCACACTCACCGAAAGTCGTGCCCGCTTCGGGCCTGCTCACCGACGACACGATGACGAAGCCGAAGCCCTCGTTCTCGCCGCGCCGGATCTCCACGTCGTAGGGCTGCAGCGCCGCGCTCCCCAGGCCGCTGCCGCCGCCCCCGCCGCTGCCGATGCCGCTGGTGCTGCCGCTGCCCGAGCTCACCGTGTTCAGCGAGTTCTGGCTGCCCTGCGGCGTGCGCTTCTCCTCCGCCAGCGAGGCCGGCTGCGTGCTGCTGTGATGCGACGAGGCTGGCGAGGGCGCGTCGTTCTCTGCTCTGGGGGCTGTACAAGCGATGCGCCTCTCAGTGACCTGACTCGGCCCCGAGCGGCCCCGACACCCCTCCTTCCTCTCCCCGCTGCACAGCGCGCAAGAAATCGAGGGCGCGCAGGGCTGAGACGCAAGAATCGAACGCGGCTTCTCGAGGCACGCGCTGCCTTGTCAGTGTACTGACGTGGATCTCACCCCGGGGAGAAGCCCCGGGGACACCCAAACCGCGCAGCCTTCACGGCGCGCCATGAACGCCCACTCAGCCTCCGGCGTGCCGCCGAGCAGCGCGCTCTGGGACACGTCCTGCGCGCGAGGCCCAGGCCCCGGGACCCGCAGTGCGGGGCAGGCGCCCCGGTGGCTCCATCGCCCCCAAGTCACCGGTCTCCGCCGCGTCCCAGGGTCTGCTGTTTGCACCAGGCAAGTGATTGCACATTGGGAATACCATTCATGTGGCCATACGGTGGGATTCCTGACAAAACCTGGCAGAGGTAGGCTGTGTTTCTCTTCCCAGCGTCCAGATGTCAATTATCTACTCCGATCACACACTGGACACATTAGCCCCCCTCTGAATTCCTTTTATTACATTCCGCTTTTGTTAAAGTGCTTCGTCAGGTGACAGGGTGAAGCACACTTAGGACATCACAGGGTGGCCTAAGTGGCTACAACAGTTGGTGGAACCCACTTATGTTTCATGCCCAAAGCAAAACGTATGTTCAGGTTTTGGATATGACTATATTTATTACCGAAAGCTTCTCCTTTCATAGACTTCTTTTTAGTGTAGTAAAATATCGGAGAACATAAAATTTATCCTTTTAACCATTTTTAAGCGTATAGTTCAGTGCCATTAAGTACGGTTACACTGTTGTGCAACCATCACCACCGTCCATCTCCCCAACTTTTTCACCTTCCAAAACTGAAACTCTGTCCCCACGAAACGCTAACCAACCATTTCCCCCCTCCCCCAGTCCCTGGTAACGACCATTCTACTTTCTGTCTCTAAAAATTTGACTGCTTTAGGTACCTCATGAAAGTGGAATCATATAACTTTTGTCCTTTTATAACTGGCTCATTTCACTTAGCCTAATGTCTCTTCATAGATTCAGCATACCTTTGACCCAGAGCTAAAAACCCGAAGTATTCAAAATTTTAAAAATAATTCTGAAGCAAACAAAAATCACATTATTCTACCATTTTTATTTGGTCCAATGAAGTAAAAAAGTGTTCATGGCACTTCAAAAGCCATTTCTAACTGGCTTCTACTGGATGCATGTGATACGTTAGGAAAGCTTCTGAGGCCAAAAGTGAGCTCCGGACTCCTAACCAATTCATACTGTCTTCTACAGCCACAGTAGGTAAGTCTCTCCACTAGAATCTGATATCTTAATGTAATTAATTATATACCATTAAAATTAGTTTTGCTAGTTTTTTTTTAAACAAGGTGCCAGTTGATTTTATATGATAAGTAATATTTCACTAATAATAAAGCTATAGAGAATTCATACTATTAGGTTGGTGCAAAGGCAATTGTGGTTTAAAAGGTTAAAAATAACTGCAAAACCACAATTACTTTTGCACTAATCTAATATTTCCCATCACATTTCTTCAGTAACTCAACTGATACCACTGAATCTGCTTCTACTGAATTTTGGGTTCTGTCTGGAATATTTGGAAGTGGGGGCTGCAGACAAAGATGGACCCCCAGCACCTGTGCTCTCAGGTAGCTGGTGAGTGAGTGGAAAGGACACACACAGTGAGCTAGCTGTCTCTAAATGGCAGATTCTGATACAGAAGTAAACCCTGACTCACAAGAATGGCAAGAAGGGAATGCTAAAATCTGGAGCCAATTGGAGGAAGGACAGAATTTCCAAAGGTTTCACAGAGATTATACTTGAGTTGGGCCTGGAAGGCGGTTTCACAGAGAAGATTATACTTGAGTTGGGCCTGGAAGGGTATGTAGTACTCAGTATGTATGTAGTCTTATTATGTATGTAGAAGTACTTGAGAACTCAAGTACTTCAAAGCTTGCAGGAGGAAGGAATCAAGTATGACCTAAAACTGGCCAGTTCTACAACTTTCTTGTAGATGGCAAAAAAAAAAAAAAAAAAAAAAAGTCTGTCAACAACAGAGTAACTTTTTTTATGAGCTTATTTTGCAGCACGGGCCTACTTTTTGTTCTCTTAATTTGAAGTTACAATTTTCCTGACTGTCATAATGGCTTCGTTCTTTGAGAGTTATCATCAAATGAAGAGACACCTGAGTTCTGGTTGGCAAGGAGTTGGGGGGAGGTAATATACATTCAACTACCCTTCTTCTAGAAGCCTTTGCTGAACATGGACGGACGGCACATTAAACTACTTTTGAATGACAGTAGTTTTGCAGGGTTGGAGAGAAGCAAACCATCTGGAAATTCTGAGCTTAATCACATTTGCAGACATTTTGCTAAAATAGATGCTTGAGGAGGCAGACACAGGAAGGGGTCCTTTTCTGTGCATAAAGTGACACTGCACTGTCTGAAGGAAGGAAGAAGAAGCATACCCGAAAATACCACTTTACGCCGCACTGTGAGGTTGACATGGCCTTGCTTGGCGGCTTGTTGCATAAGCTGGACCACAAGCTGGTGTGATTTTCCAATCACTGGTGTCCCATCCACACAGATTAATTCGTCCCCAGACCTCAGGCGGCCGTCCGTATCAGCAGCCCCCAGCGGTACGATGTGACCGATATAAATCTGTTGAATAATTGGATGATGGATGAAACACTGACCTTTTGCTTTACTATTATACTGATGGCCTTCACGTCTCCAACATTTCAATCCCTTTATTCACGTCTGCATTCATACCACAAACGTTCACTGAGTGCCCACTGGGCACCAAGCATTGTGTGTGCTATATGCTACAGCAATTCTTAAATGGTGGAAAAAATAACTTTTTCTTGTTTGGTTCCTTGATACTTATCTATGGTCTGGTGATGATTCACTTTTTCTCCTTTGCAGAAATAAATCACTTCATTCCTTTCATTTGCAAAACCCTTTCTCCTTTTCTATCTACCTAAGAACCCTCCTTTCAGAACACTCTGCTAATTATACTACGAATACCACTTTTCTTTAAAGGTCCAGCACCATGCCTAGCAATAGCAAATGCACAATAAATATTAAGAGTCAGACAGAGTCTGGTTCGACATTCCCATACCTGTACTCTTTTAGCACCTGCATACGAGTAGTCTTGATATTTCACGCCTTGCTGTTATAGTTACCACCCACTAAATTTTAGTTAACATATTTTTGTTTTCTTTACCATCTCACTATATAATAACGCTGTAGCTACCTTTACATGACATTTATTGTTTAAAAAAGAACTTTGAAATGAGTGGTTAAGAATATGGACTCTGGAACCAGACCTTTTCCAGTCCCTCCATTTGCTAACTCTGTGATCTTGGGTAAGTTAATAAACTCTCTGTGTCTTTATGATTTGAAAAATGGGGATAAAGTCATGGATTTAATGGATTAATGACAGAATGTACGTTAAAAGCCTTAGAGATAGCATCTGGCACGTAGTAAGAGCTCAGTAAATAAATAGCCATTTTTATTATGAGCAGGGAATTAACAATACTCATCTTTAGTCCTCTTTTCCTCTTCCAAAGGATTCTGTGATGTAATACTAAATTTATTCTAGAGATGAGGCCCAGAGAGGGTAAACATCTCCTGACCCTTGTTTAGGGTTCTCTCCTCCTTTTGTAAAGACAGTGGTCCTACTTTCTCTAATTTCCCATGATACCTTGTGAAGTGCTCTCAATGTACTAGCTACTCAATATACAAAGCCAACCACCTGTGGCATATTTAACAGAACTGGCCAGAGCAATCAGGCTATTGTTTTCTTAGTTGATACAGATTCCTGTTTTGCTTTTTGGTTTCATTTTCTTTGATAGGGATCTCCAGATGCTCTAGCTGCCACTTTTCACAAACACAAACACAAACTTTTTAGAAAGGATCTAGTCCCTTCTTTTTCGAGATAAAAAAAAGCTCCACAAACTATACTGAATAACCCACTGCTTGACACGAAACATTCAGTATTGCCCCTAGCTGGACTCAAATCTCGATGATTTGTCACTGCTGCTGATCTGCCTTGAAGTCTTAGAAAATAGCACTGAGTGGGAGAAGTAGACAAAGGACTCACAGGTTCCCCTGGTTCATTTCCACCCAGAATCCTAAATCCAAATCCAGTCTCTTTCCTCCAGAGGAAGATGTCCTGTTCTTGGTAATCTGGAACTGCAGAGGGGAGAACAAAGAGGGAGATTATTTCTCTGATAAAAGGCATGACACCCTTAAATGCACACAGTTACTGGACGAGTACTGATGGTGCTTGAGCAGATGGCAGCTTTCCAACACAGACAAGGAAGCACACCATCCGGACAGGTGGAACAAGAGGACGGACAGGTGGAACAAGAGGACGGACAAGTGGAACCAGAGGACGGACAGGTGGAACCAGAGGACGCTGGGCGAAAGGAAACAGTGGGAGGAGTCATTGAGCCCTGAGTTTTTCCAAAGGACTAATCTCACTGTTTGATAATTCCTAATGAAGCCCAAGTCATTATCCCTGACTGAGCAGGAAATCAGCTCTGGCTGCTCTCCTTGGTGCTGTCGCAGGGGAATTAAAATCATCACATGGGGCACCACAATGGGTGCCCATGTCCCCGAAGAGAGCTCATGCTGAGTCAGAATGACCTCTGAAGCCAAGGCTGCTCTGAGGATTTAGCAGGCCGATTAAGTCACCTGATGTTTGTTTTATCAATGACAGAAGAAAGAGGAGAGCTTGGGGTAAAGACTTTTCTACTTAAAAAAAAAAAAAAAATCACTTCTTTCTCTCTTAATGTAATGCAGACCAGCAATGCCAGAATTTGACTTGGTACATCATATTTACCAAAAAAGGTTACTCGGAAACATCCTTGTATTTCCAAATATACAAAGTTTACTATGATTTCAGCACTGTTACCAAAAGTAGTAGTCTCACATATCTTTAAGATTAGTGGTGATGAAATTGTTCCATATCAATCAACCATATTTCATCGTTAAAATGACCATTTTACTGCAGAATTTGCCTATAACATTTCAACATTACAAGTATTAATTTATCATCCAATAACTTGATTTTACTTTTAAAACTCAATAATAGTTCAGGGTTTTACAATGAAAAATCTACTTTTTTAAAAGAGAATTTCCATATAAACACGCTTACTGTACATGAAATTTTTTCTGTTTACCAGTCTGTTACTTAAATAAGATAATAAAAAAGGGTTATTTCTTATTTAATGTTTTAACGTATAGTGTTTTACAGTCTGTAAAATGACATATCTTTTATTTAAATAGAAAAAAATATAGTTTAATGGTAGTGAATCTTTAAAACGGAAATTTTCAAATACTGTTCTGCAGACTTTCTGGCTTATTTAGTTAATTGGATTTTAGGCTGAAGGAGTGTGTAGGCCTGAGAATTTACTTCTCGCCTTCTCCAATTTTGTACAATGGGCTACGGAAGAAGAAGGTGGTTGTTTAGATTTCAAGTTGGAGAGAGATGTTCTTTCTTAGTGACTCACCCACAAGCTTACAATGTATAGTGAATTAATATGCCGAGAGAGAAAAAGTTAAATAAATAGGTAAGCACAAGTCGGAGGAGTTTGAATCTGGTATTTTTGCTTGAGCTATCTTAATGCCATGGATTTAAATGGTGCTTTTTATCCAATGCTTCTTTTAAAATTGTAATTGCTGAGGCTGAGCTTCAAGATGCCAAGGAACATGGAGTTAAGCCACATCACAGTACTCCCATAAACACAATTTGAGAACGATATTTTCTTGAGCACGCTAAGGGTAACAATATTTCCTTTTTGTTCCAGTAGCTGGCTAAAGGGTATTTACTGTAATAACCTAATGGAAACAACAAATTAAATCAAGTTGGGTCTCCGTCTTGTGTTCACCCAAGCAGGAGGATTATTACCAAAACAGACCACGCGTGCATTCCAACCAGCACGAGATTCCTGGCAGAGTCTGCTTTATGTCTGCCGAGCTTTCTGTGAACAAGGAAAGGGTCTTTGCAGAGACCTGCAGCCCAGACCCGTTTTTCTCAGCATCATTTGACACGGGAACACTTGCCCACTCTACAGTGACACGAAATGTACCGAGTCTTACGTTGCTCATTTGCTGTGAGCTAGCGTGGTGCGTATGAGTGGTTGTGGTCAGCAGACTTAGGCTTATCACACAGTTTAGTCCATAGGAAAAAGCATTTGTTTCTGAGACTCAGTGGGAAAATGGCACATTTATTTAAAGAGCTTCCGGTTGAAAAACAAGATGCCAAATGACACCAAGGAAGTGGAAGACTCCAGAGATAAGCTGGGAAAACACAGACACAAACATGATACACCAACACAGAGACATGTTACCAGGAAAGTCTTTTGGCACCTTTACGCTGGCCTTTTAACATTTAACTCTTCTACCAACACAAGTACATGACTTGGGTGATAAGTCAGTCTGCAACATATTCTAGAATTACAGAATTTCTCTCTTCTGTGTCCTCTGCTGCCACTCCCTGCCAGGGACAGTGAAGTTTCTAAACTACTCCCCCTAAATGGTTTGTCCTCTTCTTTCTTTCAGGCAGATTCTATTATAATTAAATTTTTAGGTAGAGCCATCTTTCTGTTTATATTACTTTGTTTTTCTTTTGAGTAAGGCTAAATCAAAAAGAGCTAAGAAAATCTTGTCCAACTTTCTTCATTTTTAAGCCCTAACACAGGAGACAACCTCAGCAGATACTCTCCTTTGGTAACACCAGGGACAGCTCAGTAAAGTGGTCAAAAGACTTCCTTTGATAATTAGAAAGAATGGTATCACCAGGTTTGCTATACTTTTCCAGACGTAGCTAACACATGCCCAGCACTTTTCATTTCATCTTGTCTTTGGTCTATGCCTGGTCAACACGAGCACCAGAACACTTCTGTTCATGGCAGTTCTTTCTCTGGGTGTCTCCCCAGCCCCCAGACCAATGGGAACATCAAACAGGATGAACAATAATGGAGAAATAAAAGTTTTCAGTGCATCCTTACTCTGACATTCTCCAAAATTCGTGGAATTGATTTCTCTCTCTCTTTCACCCTTGCTCAATCCCGATGCAGGCGAAGGTGACATAGCTGGAATATTAATTTCACAATTTTGCAATGCTTAATGTATGTGCTTTCTCTTAGTTCATTTCAATTTAGTTTTGATTGATAAAGAACGTACAGTTAAGCTTTCACAGTAAAGGTCATGGCTGCTGTGGATTTTAAAAGACTATAGTTTGATTCTGTTTTCCTTTTTGCATGGTGCTTTTCTTGTCAAAAAGCTAGAATTTACAATTGTACTATTGAAAATTTCATAGAACTTCCATTACCATCTGAGACTCTTCAAATTTAATTATAACCTAAAGTACACATTCTTCTATGACCTTGTTTGAATCATGTCATGAACTGTAGATTTGTCTAAACCCTTATTTCCTTTTGAAAAAAATTAAGTATACTTTTGTCACTGCCACGCTACAGCATTTATTTAAAAGAGTAGCAAGTTCCTGATGGAATTCATTCTTGTGCTAATACCTGCTCAGATGAATTCTAGGCAGTTCAGCAAGAACAGCCTTTTATTTAGAGACACAAATCATCAGATCTGGCCAAGATCTGAACACACACACACACACACACACACACACACGCAAGAACTGTCATAAACAGCTCTTAAAATCTACAAGTGCACCACGCTCCTTAAACTCATTATGATAAAGGAGCCCATTCACCATTCCAAACTTGTAAGTGTGTCTCCCCTGAACAAGATAGGTTTATGTGGTTAACATGACAGATTTGACTTTTTTTTTTTCCAAACAATTTTGTGAACAGGGAAAATTTCAAACAAAGTTTTAGACTTTGGTCTAAAACTTTATAGTAAACACTAGTGGATACTAGTTGGTCTTCCTGAACACTAACTAATAAGATTGCATCAATGTCATTTTTAAAATCACGTGCACAACAGGTATGTTACCTAGAGAAAACACAAAACAGGCAACATGGCTTTAAAAGACTTTCATGTTTGCCTTTGTTTTAAATTAAACTTTTAAGCCCTGCAAAGGGATTTATTAACACATCTGCAATTCAGATTGATTCATTTGACACTATTGTTTTGACAGATGGCCATATCAAGAATGTGGTATTTTGCTCAGCATTTAGATCATGTGAAGATCAGAGACGGTACGAATCTTCATATTGCCTTTCACAAAAAAAAGAAAAAAAAAGTATATCAGGGAAATACCGGGGGTGCCAAAAAAATGTATACAAGTGGACACTTTGGCCAACGCAGCTCAAGCAGTAGTTCGCCATAATCAGAAGTGTCTGGACGCTGATGGTAACCACTTTGAGCACCTCTTGTAATTGCAGAAGTCAAACATGACTTGTATTCATCTTTTGTTATTGGTATATATTGACTGTTACAATTTTAATACAGTTTTCCTTTCTTAAAATGTGTATACATTTTTTTTGAAACCCCTGTATGTTTTCCCAGAAAGGGGGCATAACTTAAGAGTAAAATTAAGGTGCTATTGCTGACTTCAATTTTCCTGGAGAACTTTGCTCATTTTAATGTCTTGGGGTAGGGAGAGAGAATCACATCTAATACTGCTGCACACCGTGTGTGTGTGTGTGTGTGTGTGTGTGTGTGTGTGTGTTTTAAGACAAGGTAAAAAACAACCTAAGGGAATGGCATAAAACAATCTGGGATACGGCATAAAACAATCTGGGATACATCAAAATACTAATTAAAAGACAAGACTGATGCCGCTTCACTCACAGGTACTGTGTAAGGAAGGAAATCTATGACAGATTCTGAATAATTACTATTGGGGGAAAAACTGTCATCATTATCCTTACTCAGTAGTGAGGACGAATCCAAGTGAATCTTAACATCAATTAGGTTGCTACAATCACTCAATTAAGAGTCTCCAATCACCAAAAAGAAATTGATTCTCATTTGTGCTGCTAGATCCTGTTCCTTAGAAGTTAAAAAAGAACAAGAGGAAGGCACAAAACTGGCACCCTTCCAAATATTTCAGTCTGACTGCTTCCTGAACAATTTGGATTCTTAAAGCAGCTGGCTGTGGCAAAATTACAAATTTTCCCTTTTTGGGTGGGGGAGGGGTAGAAACTTTTAAAAAATTGGATTAAATATCAAATTCTGAAGAAATTTTGCTTCCATCAAGGTGAAAATGGCATTTGAGCTGGAGCCTCCTATTAAGTGGCTGCAGCAGAATTGTCTGTCAGTCTGCGGTGCCCCAGCCAGCCCTTCCGAATACCATTTATTTGATCACAAAAAGATTCATACGTGGGAAACTCAGTCATAAATGTGTACTGTATTGAGAAAAGCAGAGGCAGGGTCAATAAAGCAATATCTCAACATGAACGGAAGTGGGGTCATTGATTGGAGAAGCTGCATGGTTAAAGAGAAACGTGAACAGAACATGAAAATATTCCTCTTTGGAAAACATTTCTTCAAAGAAATCGTTGCAGTTAACAAGAAGACAGTGAGAGCAGACTCTAGGCTCATACTCAGGAACTACTGCTTACGAGATATGTTCCAAATGGAACTCCATTTCCTGTGGCCTGGTGTCAGGGTGACTCCACGGGTCTTTCTAGACCAGGGACTAAATCAATCCCTTCTCGAATTGTCTGGCTTCTGTCAGCATACTGAACCCTTCGCCAAAACAGCCTATTTAATTCCATGCACTATTCTAATAAGAAATGATATTTCTTCCCCGAGAAAGAAAACCATGGAAGGACCCTTCAGTGACTTCTAAAATTTGACCATCTTCCAGACTCCAGACTTGCCTTGTGCCTCACACTGCTGAGTCGCACCCAGTAGTGTGGCCGACATTCCTTCTCAGACAGGGATTCTGGCCTTACTCCTGCCCCTATTTTGTTTGGGTCGCAGAGGAGTTGCTTCAGCCAGCAAAGGAAATGCTTCACAGCCAAGACTGAGTGGGTGGGCGAGAGGCCGGACCACCTCCCACACGTCCACCACCTCTGTGCCACGACTCCCAAGGGGCTTTGCCCGAGAGATAACCAGAGCTGCGGCCATGAACCACACCTGTGCTGAGGGGGGACGGGCACAAAGAGGATGGGCAAAATGATTCTCTTCTCTCCTCCAGTTTAAATCAGACCTTTCACCAAATGTGTCCTTCTCCATCATGAAACATTCTCTCCTATCCCATGCCAGAAAGAGAAAATGAAGCCCATGTACTTCCTGGTTGCTTTACCCTGACCAATCACACTCATGAGAAAATGTCAGTGATAGCTACTGCCAAAAAGGGACCATTGGTATGCCCTGAGAGGAAAATGAATATTACTTATGGTGAAGTCTTTCGAAATCATTTCATAATAAAAGGTAAGAAATTAAACATGAAGGCAATATTAAGTTTATAAGCGCCAAAAAGTTATAATGTATGCCATCACTAGTTCATATTTCTCGAAAAGGTAAAGCTAGAGGAAGAGGAATGCATTTAATCGCGGTATAAATAATTAAAGCACCAACCACTCACCATTTTTTTTAAAGGGGAATATTTAAAAAGACTGATGATAACAGTAAAAAAAAAAAAAAATTACCAGTATTCTTAAAAACTAAGATACTACTAAGAAAGCATTTAATTTCTTCTCATTCCTCCTGCAATCCAAACCAATCATATTTATGTTCTATTGTATATCAGAGCTCTTTCATAAGAGTATGCCATGCCGCCATCTCCACACGGGGAAAGAATTAATTAGACGGTAGCTCTGATCTACCACTTCTTTGAACTGAAAGGAAAAATAAGTCCATTTCTATCCAGGTCCTTCATGTGATGACCGTCCATATCTACCCCTCCCCAGATGAAGACACAAGGGAGCCTCCAAGACTATCCAACAGGTTCCGTCGCTGCTCTGTTAAGCTTTTGCCTCTCACCTTGATTCACCTCCATCCAGTCTACACACCGAAAAATCTACTTTTAATAAGCCTCAAAAGAAAATTGAAGCCCTGAGGTGGGGTCATGGAAACATAGCAGCTAAGGTGCTACTCACGTCGGTTTTCATACATGCTCCTGGACTGGGCCCAGATTTTAAAAGGATCTGGTTTTTTCTGCCCAGAGCTGTCGGTCTGTTCTGGAGCTGGGACCTCTGCAGGTGGGTACTCAGGGAGCACCTGTGTGCTGTGGCTTGGGGATGCCGTGTGTAGGCTTCGGCGGCTGGAAACACTGTGCTGAGAACTATTCTGGCTGTCTTTTCTTTCCAGTGGTTGCTGCAAGTAAGCGAGTGAGAGGGGCAAGAAGAGAAGATTATTATTGGTTCTCTGAGTGGGTGTCTCCCCTCAGCTTGTCTTTGTTCAGCACTTGTGCACACACATATATAAATGTATCAACAACATTTTGGCTTCTACCTTCCTCCAGCTAATGCTGAATGCAGATAAATCCCCAGGTGATTGGCAGACAGAGAGAGGGGTGGGCCAGATGGAAAGACATAATCACAAACCATACTGCTCTCTGGGCTGTGGCAGAAAACAAATCCAATTTTCATCATAGGTTCTTGGCTAAGACACTGGGCTCATCTATGACAAGATGTATTAGTTTTAACATCCTCACTTTTTGAAAGAAAATGTGGGACACAAAATACCACAAGTGGTTTAAACGTAAGCCTGTGATATCCAAAAGAAATACAATCAAGGCTAAACATGCATTTTGGGATACCATGTCTTGCACTTTCAATAATAAAATACCCAACTCCTATCTAAGGGTTTGCCATCAGTTCTTCAAGCCCATAGGAAAAAGGGATCAGATCTTTTAAAAATCACGCCTAGCATTTTGTGTGCACTTGAATGTGTGTAAGTAAATAAGTATTATATGAAGAGCTTTCATAACTCTTAGCTAATCAATTTTGCAGGCCTCACATTTCACCTCTTGATTTCCTGACACCGCTGTGGGTTGAAAACTAAGATCAAACTTTGTATACAGCCTGACCTCGGAAGGTCAG
Source organism: Rhinolophus hipposideros (assembly GCF_964194185.1). Classification (NCBI taxonomy): domain Eukaryota; kingdom Metazoa; phylum Chordata; class Mammalia; order Chiroptera; family Rhinolophidae; genus Rhinolophus; species Rhinolophus hipposideros. The sequence goes on along the minus strand of NC_138060.1, from coordinate 8,871,107 downwards.
CCTGCTTAGATTTGCAACTTGTCCAAAGTCCAAGCAGTATTCAAAGGGGAAGGATTTCGTTTAAATTTCAATACAATAAGCAGGTCCCTGTTCCTTAAAACCTGCCTAGCAAAAGACTTTTCCCATTTTATGAAATGTTCTTTGAATGGAAAAAAAAAAACTAATGGGAGAAAAAATACCAGGTGGGAAATAAAAGAATTTCAGTTGTTGTTTTCTCCAGCAGAAGACTGTGGTGAGCCCAGGTTTCCTCTGCCCCATTCAAAATAAAATCCTGGAGACCTGCCTGTCACGTAACATCACGTAAAATCCTGGAGACCTGACGTCCCTACACTTACCTGTTTAAGGACACTGGAAAGGAACAGAGGAAAGGAAGGGGCACCTGTATGCTCTTAAAGATTCTGTATAGCTTGTGCTTTTGAAGTAGTTTATAAGATCTTTGCCTCAGAGCATTCTAGGTCTCTAACGTTCTTCATAGAATCAAAAATTTCCCCTAGGTCTTAACAATGAATCTTGTCAAAACAGTTCTTCTTTGCTTTCTCCCCAGGTATCTCCCATCTTTTACTCCCTGTATCGATGGAAATTTCCAAGGTCACTTTCATCCAAATCCCAGATCTCTCTGCCCCCTCTCCTTCCAGTCCTTGATTTGAAATAAGTATCTGAAGAAAGCTCCGGGAAGACAAAGGCTTCATGTGCCGGACTATTACAGATTACAATCTGACGAGAGGTTCTGGCAAGGATTCAGAGTTGAGGAAAATTGGGCAGGTCTTTAACGAAGGGAGTAAGATTTAAACTTTTATTTGGTGTGCCTATGGGGGAAATTTGAGCTTATTCTAAATTAACACAGGGGTCTTGGTAAAACTGTATGAGGGGTTTAATTCACTTAGACTCAGGGGGACAGCACACGCTGGGGAAGATGCCAGGAAAACACACTGACGTTTGGGTGGTGACAAACACCATCCTAACCCCACGTTATCACCGTTCTCTTTTGAGGAGAAAGTGTTTGCTCCGACCTGGATGGAGCAGCATTCCAAAGATCTGGAATAGAACCTGGCTGCTCCCTTCCAACAGTGTTCTCCCCAACAGGGAATTCGGTTCTCAAGGACCAGCTTTCCAGTTCCGGCCCCCAGAAGGTCAAGACCTGCCTTCTCACTTCCCCTGGAGACATGCTGAAAATTTTCAGTGAGAAAAGATGAATGCCAGATAGACTCTCCATTCTCTTTGGCGGTCTTTACAAAGGTCTCTATTATAAATGAGTCTGTGTAGCATCAGCTCATTTGTGGTGTATACACACACTAGCATGAGTAGAAAAAGGTGGGGTTCAGGGTGGGTTTCCCCCTCTTTACACTTTCCTGGATTGCTTACTTTTTCTTATAATGCACAGAGAATGCTTTTTATTATCAAGACAAAATTTAAAGCTCTTTTCATCTTGAAAAAAACCTGGTAAAGAGAATTAATGGGGATTCTGCTTTTTACCTTTTGGTAGTACTTTGTTTTTGTTCACCTCTTGGGAGCAAAAGTAAAAGCAAACAGATAAAGGACCTCTGCGTTTACCCTGAGAGTTGCATCCCTCCCTTCAAATGCCCACCCCCTCTCTCGGTCCCACAAAGGAGTAGCAACTGCCAGACTGTGGTCTGTCCACTGACACTGAATTCGTTCCACAGTTAAGTCTCTGAGCCTTGAAGCGCTAGTCTCCTTCGCGTTGAGACCACAGCTCATGAAGCCTCCCCAGGACCGCAGGATTCTCGGAGGGCAATGCCACACGTCCTTTCCTGGGGATACTCTGTATTCCCCGGACACCTCACTTTAACCTCTTCCACTTCTGAACTGGAGAAAAGTATCTTCCTGGCAACTATGCCTCACTGAGGGAGTCTGAGAAAAGAGGGGGTGGGCATTTCTCCTGAAGAGAAAGCACACATGCTTTTACATGTGTACCCACAAATGCACACGTAGAGTTTGCACCTTGGGGGTTTCCAAGGCTCTTCAATGACTGTCCCAGTGTAACAAATCTCTGGAATTTAACTGAAGAGATGGCTTTGTCACAAACAGAATGCAAATGAAGTCTACTGGAAATGGCTTGAGCCATTTTTCAAATTTTAACACCCCCTTTCACCTCCCTGATAAACGAGTCACTTAGGTCCAATTTAACACAAAATGACAGATAAGGTCTGGAACAAGTTTGCAAAACTGCCTCTCAATCAAACTGCATTTCTGCAATCCTCTGAAATGCCATAAACTGTTTCTAAATTTGAAAAATAAAAAGTAGCATCCTGAGAATGTGCTCTAAAAACTGTGGTATCACTAAACTTTCACTAAATGGCATATTCTAACCCACATTAATGGGCTGAACACACAATAATCTGGAAGCTTTTTAGATTTTCCCCCAGATAAGATTTAGCTTCACTTTGTATTTCTTGTCAAGTTCAATTATAAAAATTATTAATTTGAAGATGCATTCTGTATTTAATACCTTGTTGGCACTCTGAGCTTTCTGAAGATATGCTCTCTCTATGTGGAAAACTTCAAAATAGGCCTTTTTATTTTCTATAACCATGCTAGTTAGCTATGACATTGTCTTTTATCTGGTTAGAGCCCAGATTGTTCAGGAGAAAAGCCATGTTTATATATCTCTCAAATTACAGTCAACTTGCATGCCTCTTCAGCAGTCTGTATTACCTCCTGGAAGACTTGGGACATGAGAACAAATTCATTACTGAACTGTTATAACATAGGACCAGATGTGCATGTAATGTGATTGTTTTTAACCTTATTTTCTAGGTAAAACACTGGCCCAAAGACAAGTGTTTAGTAAAAGATACATTTTCAAGTCTGCTAGAGTAATTCCATGCTTACTAAGAACATGGATAAAGGAAGCACCTAGTACACCAATGGCAGCTTATGTCCTCTTGAGTAACCACCTGCAATACATTTATCCACTCATCTAATAAATACATACTGATCACCTACTGTGAGCTAGATTCTAAGGGATACAATGTGTAAATAAGAAAGAGATGGTAGCTAAGCTCTTAGAATTTATATTTCAGTGTGTATCTAGGGGGGTGTGTTTGTGTGTGTAGCTGAATATTAATCAAATAACCACATAACCATTGCTGTGTGATAACAACACACAGCAATGTCCTTTAGATAGACAGTAAGGAGAGGCCTCTGGAAGAGCATTCCAGGAATGGAAGCACCGTGTGCTAAATCTTCAAAACAAAAATGAGTGCGGACAGTTTGAAGAACAGAGAGAAGGCACGTGAGGGACTGTGGCACAGAGGGCCTGGGGCGATCTGAGATGAACTTGGGGACTAAATAATGCAGGGGACTCGCGGGTCACTCTCAGGAGCTTGGGTTCCATTCTTTGTTCAGGGGTGGGGGACCCACTAATGAAGTTAAAGCAGGCATGCACCAGGAGCTGACTTACTTCCAGAAAGTGTGGTCTGGCTACTGGGTAGTGAAAAAGTTAGTGGGGATAGGAGTGAAAGCAGAGAGCCCGTCAGGACACTACCGGGCTGTCCACGTGAGGGACCCAAGGTGGTTTATACTAGGGGAGTAATAGTGAGGAAGGAGAGGACAAGTGAAGTTAAAAGACATTTTGGTGCCAGAGTCAATAGGCACTGCTGACAGACTGAACGGGGGAAAGGAGAAATAGGAGGAAGAAGAGAGCTTGGAAACATGGACATACCAGGTCTCTAGCTTGAGTAATTGGTTGGCAAGGGGAGCCATATATTAAGATGGGTATTTCCAATGCTAGCTGTTGTCTCTGTACCGATATTTTTATTTTTGAATATCAAATCAGAGCCAAGTAGGAAGAAAGAAATGGGCTTAATTTTGAAAACCCCATAGAAGTCCTTGGCTACACACTAGCCGTGAACTTGTGCCATGAGACCTTTTGAAATAAAACAGTACCAACCTCCCTAGAATGAATGACAGGCCAGGGAAATCGGGAAGATGCGGTGGTTTCCATAAACTGAAATGGGGGGAAAAATTCAGCTCATCAGTATTTCACAGAATCATTTCAAAATGAAGGTTCTTCTAAAGTGAGCTGAAAATATTTGCCTAGAAGAGCAAACGAATGCAGATAGCACTTAGTAGCTTTAATGATGAGAAGAATTCACGTGGCTTAAAAATGACAAATCGATCCATTTTAAAGCAAAATTATTTACAGTTCACTTATCTGCCAAGATTGAAGGCCACTGCAGTGATTTACATGGACAACAGGAAAAACTGGAAGTGCTGATGAGGTATTAGGCCAATGTCATGAAAGGTGGTGTGAGAATTACAGATGCAAATTCCAGGCAAGGCAGAGGGTGGCCCTTGCTTTTGTCTCTTTCTTCCATCACTTATGACTCTAAGTCAAATGATTTCTTCCCAAAAGGCAGACAAGAGGAGTTAATGGAGAAGAAAAGGGAGGTATCGATTGGATATGAAAATGAATTTTAGTCCATACTGAATGTTTTAAAGAAATCTAACCCAACAGCGAAGTCTATTTTCTAGGGCTCCAAAGGGTTGAGGGTATGAGGTGCTGTAGGAGGGAAGAGGCAAGGAGACTTCTTGTAAGTAACCCTAATGCTCCTCCCATCTACCCCTCTCTGCAGTCTGTAGGAGCGTTGACAGATTGTGTTATTTCCCTGGCTAACGACAAGTGGTATCGGGTGCTGAGCCGCCAAGGAGTTTCAGGAAACACTGAGCTGGGTGACCCAGGCCAGGCTCGCTCACTGTGCACGTTACCTAAGAGACCTCTCCCTCATGTCTCTTAGTGACTAGTGGTCAGTGATGTCCTTAGCATCCCTTCCAGGGGCAAAGAACAGAAGACAATGGAACAGAAACTTGCCACTATTGCTACCTTTTATCTGGCTGCCTGTGCTACAAAGAGGTTGTTGAAGAGACTACCGAGCCCACCATTCAGTTTCCCCCACAGGAAAACTTTGTGTGAGAAGCTGTTTTGTAACTGGGGGCGTTGTGTCTCCCTAGTGAATATGGTATGTTTTCTTTGGTCTGACTCAATAAATGAGGTGGTTTCTTACATTGCTCAGGCCGCTGGGGAACTCGGAAGAATTCCATAGCTCAATCACAGCAACCAACTCAACTTGGGGCCTTTTCTATGTCTTTGTATGACTACTTAACTTAGGTCATTTAATTTAGAGCTGAATGATTTTCATTAAGTATATACTTGGTTGTGCTTTAACTTTTGGAAGTATATGATCATCAGACGTTAAGCCCCGCGAGGAGGGTCTGTACAGATCTGCCTGTTTGTGTCGTCAGTTGTCTCTCCTCACTTGCAAGAGCAGGAGTGTTTTCTGTTTCAGTTCCTGTTATGTACTGGCACTGACTGGGCCTGACACATAGAAGATACTCAAGAAACACTTATTGTTGGAAAAAAATGCATAAAACAATTTTGGTGACTTGTGACAACGAATCTTTTCTTGGAAAGTAGCAATCAATCAATTGTTTATTTGGAAACTCCAAAAAGAAAGGTGCCATGACAACTTACTTATTATAGTATTTCCAGTGCCTCACACAAATCCTGACACTTAATAAGTTCTCCATACTAATTGATGAATAAATAGATAATAGATGGATGGATTAAGGAATAAAAGATAAGTGCATTGATGGATAAATGGATAAGGGATGGACAGATAGGTAAATGAACAGATGGACAGATGGAACAAAGGAGAAACGAAAGCATTAGTGGGAAATGAACTAGTGAGAAAACATAAGTGAATAAGAACTTAATATTCAGGGTTTGGTATTACAGCTAGAGTTTTAAATTCTCAGACACAAAATCCTTGAGAGCGATCTAGATTGAGAATCTCAGCTAAATAAGGTTCCAGTCAGGACAATTAAATCAGGCCACGTAATGAGCTTCCCAGTAAGGTCTAAAACTTGACAGCAAATATGTCTTATTTTTGTCTCCGCCATTTGGTAGGAAAAGCTCTGATGTTATGGATGTCTTGGTATTAAATTAATAAAATTTCATTAAGACACTGCCGTTGTCCCCAGTGAGTATATGAACCATAAATTCAACATTTAAACTAAATCTTGTAGGTGAAATTGCTTATTAAGAGTACGCCGTAGATAGCGTATGCCGTAGTACGCTATCCAGAAGGAGAAACTGATCAAAAAGATAAGTCCTTCTGTTCTAATAAAAACCCAACTACTCAATTATTGAAAACATTTTTTTTTTAAGGTATGAGGGCAAAAGGAAGCTGTCAGTCACATGAGCTAGCTGACAATGTCAGGAGCGTCTAAGAGAAAAGAAAAAACACAGTCCTGGGTTAAGAAGGTGTGTTCACAGAGCTGATGGTAAATCTAAGCACCTCACCATGCAGGCATTTCATTACACAGCCTGCATAAGTGACCTGCCTGTCATTACGTGAATGGCTTTCTGGAACCATGAACATGCAGCTGCCCCCTGGGTTCCCTCAAATCCCACCAGCAAAATCCCACAATCATCTGTTTCTCTGGCAGGACCATCATCAAAATTCAAACCGGGAAAGGGAAACAGCTTTCAACCCACCTGTACAGAGCTCCCACTGAGCACAGATGTGAGCAATACGCTACTGGCAACAGCAGACCTTGGCTGGTATCCCCCAAATTTTGTACAGCAGCTGCCAGAGTGTGCCAGCAGTGCTGTGAAAACCATCACCCCTGTCCTGGCACAGAACTCGGGGAAGGACAAGCCTCAAGCTGGGGGCTCATTTTTCTCTAACCTAGCAACACACCAGTCTCTTGGCTTGTGGTAATTAGGAGCCAGCAGACTGTGGGCAAAGCAGTTAAGAGAGCTTTTTTTCCTAGGAACACAGCCCGAGTAATTGGCTTGCTGCTTGCTAATGACACAGCTTCTACAAAAATAAACTGTCACCGGGCATTCTTTCAACTGACTCGGTGAACGCAGGCTCTGTACCTGTCTGATACCTTTGCATTCAACAGGGAATTCCAAAACACTTAGGGGAAGAAGAGATGCAACCGAATCTACAAAAATCTTCTTGCACAGTAAATTTAAATAGGATGCAAAACAAAAAAGAACCCCATGCTACGCGAAGTCATGCTGTCTGTGCAAACCTGCTGTATCTCCCCCAGCACACTCCTTCTCAAGACTCATTTGTGTGGGGCGTGTAAAATAAGTACATGTATCACGTAGGATGGTTGGGGGTGGGAGGAGAAGGATGGAGCCCGCTAACTCGAGCTCACATGACACATCTTCCAGACTGGCTTGTTTTTCTGAAGGCTGAATAGGTTTCTGACTATGAACCAGGAAGGGATGGGGGAACACACACACACACACACACACACACACGTGTTGGCATCTGGGTGTTTCCAACGTGGGCACCTACCAGCACTTTTCTGCCTGGACATTAACACACACTGACAGGGGACACAGCCCTGAAGTCACATGTTCCAATCACCATGGCACTGTGCCAGCGGGATCACATCAATTACTGCAGATTGTTCTCTTTGGAGAACTTAGGAGTTGGACTTCAACACGCAGGAAGAAGCTCCCTCTCTCATCTCCTTAACAAACTTCTTGCGGCCAGACGTGGAGACAGGTGGAAAGAATTCAGCTGCAGTGCCATGAGCTGCAAAGTTTTAAAGGTTCTCCTTTTTCCGGGTGGCAGAAAGTGGTAAAATTTCCTTCCCCCCAGATATTCTAAGCCACATAGAAGTACTCCTCTTTATCCTAATGTTAATGAATTGGGAAGCCTCTTCCACTCCAATCAATTTCACAGGCATCGGAGTTCCAGATTTTGAGTTTTTAAGTAGCATTTTAATTTGTTGTCAGTGCCCTGGGAGCAAAAGCTCACACCACCGAGCAAAACATTCCAGCCTCCAAGCTATTAGCTAACATGTCAACTAGGTAATGCATCTTCAGGGAAACCAGATTAGAACGGACAGCAAAACATTGATTTTTCCTTTCTTTCTTTCTTTCTTTTTTTTTTTTAAGAATCCTCTACCTGCAGCATAACACTGCTAAAGCTAGCCAAACAACAAAGGGTATTTCCACAGCAAGGAAATGTCTTCTTCTTAGTGCTGGGGCAGTGAGCATTGCTCCACGTGAGCATGGACAGATGTACAGGGCAGAGCAGTGCCTCCTCAAACCTGCAGGCTTTTTAATTTTGTAAGTAATTCATCATTCATTCAGTGCACAAGAAAGCTCGAGTTGAGAATCTACCCAAGTGAACGGCTAGGCTGGAAACACCAGTTGAGAGCAAGGCTACCCAGAAAGCCGGTGGAGCTTTTTTTTTTTTTTTTTTTTTTTTTGCCTCCTCCCAAAAGAAACAATAGCATTTGTATCAAGTTAAAACATCTAAGAAACTCAGCCATTTGAATGAGAGTTGTAATGAATTTATAGAGAAGATTCCAATCACGCATTCTTTATCGTCTCCTGCAGCCTGCCCACAAATCACTAGACAGTTGAAGACAAACCCAAATACCTTCTAAACCAAACACATCCCCAGAACTTAACATAACGACCCCAGGCTCCTGAATTCCCCATTCACTCTAAAACACATTTAGTGAAGTCAAGCCAGACAGCATCCCCTCCCACCATCAACCGCCCACCCCACCCCTCACCCCAAAGAAGCACCAAGTAACTGACAAGTCCTTACCGACTTTGGGCTCTTCTTGGGAACTGGCAGCCCTGGAAAAAATGCAACAAGGAGGGGAGGGGGGAAGAAATCATTAGCATATAAATGTTACCTTTTCCTTAAAGAACCATCCCCAGGTGTTTCATGGCAACCTAGCCATCTGCAGAGTTATGTCAGATTTCTCCCTAGCATCGGAGTTACCAGGCTGTTCATATCGAATCAAAGCAGGGGGAGGAGGAGAGCGAGAGGCAGGAGATCTATCTGCATTAGCTATGCTGACTTGTACTGCAGCAGCCTGGAGGCTGGGAAAAGAAATTCACAGACCTCAGCGGCCTGGGAAATTGAACACTTGGACAGAATCTCTAATGCTCTTCTGGATTAAGAGAGACTTAACTTACAATTAAGTCCAGGATATTTCCTTTCTACACGATCCACTTGTCAATTGAAGTGGACCAATCAGGATAGAGGAAGGGGTGTCTATTGAATTTCTGAGGAGTACATGGTTAAAATCTAATTTTTTCCTTTTTGTCTTCTCTTTCTTTTGTTCTTCTGCCTTTCAGGAGAGGAAATGCCCTTTTTCTTTGGATGAGCTGAATACCAAAACAAAGACGGGTGCTCCATTGCCAGCACAGAACCCAAATTCAGGTTGGTCTAGGACCCCCTACGGATCACGGAAACCTCTCCATGTGTCACCATCCAAGCAAACTCCTGCTCAGCCTGCTGGGACGACTCAGCTGGGACTGGCCCCTCAGGGGGAAAGCAGATCACTGGGGTGTTAAAATGAGGAATTTCACAGAGCTGAGAGAAAAAGTAATAATGAAGGAGAGGAAGGTAAAGGAGACAACCGGTCAGGGAACCTGGCTGGCTCTTCTGAAACCCTGTTTTTAGTGGGAGAAAGAGAGCTGAAAGGGACCTTTGATCTCATTTCTAGGAAAGTCAGAAGGGATTAGGGGTAGACTATGGGAAATCTGGGAGTGTAACAAAGGAGGGCCAGAAAGGAAAATTAAAGCATATAACAGTGTTTCTAAAGTAATCATTTCTGTAAGCTGCCCTCTCATTTTTTCTTGTTCTGGTTTGAGCAAGGGCTCAAAAGCAAAAGGGAGATTATATCTGTATTAGACACCAAAGATACACTTGGGATCTGATGATTTTTGCACTGGAGATTTCACCCTTCCTTAGAGAATGATCCCTAGGTAGCGTGATGATTTCTATTCTTTTGAAGGTGATTTGTCAAACCACGAGACGCTAAGTTCAGTGCAAGTGACGCAAGGCAACGTAAGTGGGTGAGTAGGCGGAAGCGGCCAGAGGGGCACTGAGAAAGTGCCCGTGCAAGTGAGGCATGAGAGGGGTCACTGGTCCTCAAAGGCGAGGGGGTGCTCTTCTGGCAGGCTGGGTACATCACCAAAATGAGGTCACCATGTCCTGGCAGACTGGTGCTCTGACTTCAGAGTGCTTCAGGAGCACCTGGCAACATTTTAAAAACGCAGAATCCCCGGGCCTTCCCAGGCAGGGGCCAGGGCTCTGCAGTATGAACAGATAGTGCAGGGGGTTCTGATGCAGGGGGTGTGAGGCCCACATTAAGGGTACTATGACAGTATAAAGCTTATTTCTCTTTCGAGTCAGGCCAACTCAGAAAGGCAACTTTCAGTGAGTCTCTCTAGAGCCCTCTATGCCTCAACTTCTTAATTTATGGGGCTAATAAGACAGACTTCACAAGACTGTTATGGTAAATAAACAGACAAAATGTTTAAAAGCCTTGTACCTGGCACTGACTAGCCCTCAAATGTCCACCCCTCTCACCTTCCTTTGCTAATTTACACCATTCAGGAAGGAGGTGATTCTGGTTATCTTACTCAAACTAGGGAAAATAATTTGCCTGGCATGTTAAAAATAAGTAGGGAAATATTTTACCTATGGATGAGAATATTTAGATATGTCATTATTCTTAACAACAATTATTAGGTGCTGTTATTTCTTCATTAATATCATTCCCTTAAGGAATTTTATCAAGTTATATTACTGTGGGTCACTATACATACTTCAAAATTATATAATATTACATCTTAAAGTTCAGACTTTTCCCCAGTTCACACTGACCTTTAGTTAATTGGATGAACAAAGTTTTACCATAGTTAGCTTTTCTTAGACTTGGCTTTACCCACAATCCTTATGAGTCTCTACAAAAATTTATAAAGAATGTCCAACGCGGTAAAAGGAGTAAAAGAGGTGTAAAAGGCTTCAATCCACACTCTGCTAGTCATTGATAAGTCTACAACCATCGTAAATCCCCTGTATCTTAAGATTTTCACATATAAGATACAGGGCACTTTCCATTGTCAATCATAAAGAAACACTCCCACACATGTTCGAAGGTGCCTGTATAAAGATACTCACTGCAGCATCATTGGTACAAAGGAAACCTGGAAAGGACTGGAAGTTCTACATAAACGGTGGGATAGCCAACCTATTAAAGCAGTCTGCAGAGATTAAAAACTAAATGAGTTGTCTCTAAGGGAAACAACCTGGATGATCTCCGAAACATCATGCTGAGAAGAACAGGCTGCAGAATGGCCCGGGCAGGAAGAGACAGGTGTTAATCACACTCAGACACGTGGCACTGGCCTTCCGTGACTGTCCCCACTAAACTGAGAAGTGGGGTATTTCTGGTGAGATAAGGAAGGGCAGGGAACAGAGGGACGAGTGTAGACAGAACTTACTTAGTCTTAATCTAGAATTCTTTCCCAAGAAGACCATATTCATATCTGGCTGAGGTAACAAAATACTAATTTAAAAATCAACATTTATTAATTAATGGCCCTTCCATTAATTGTAAAAAACCAACCAGTCTGAAGCATATTGGGGTAACGAGTGATCATCTGTTTCCTCTGAGGAGGCAGTTCATGGAACATTCCAATGGTTCCAGCTCAATGGGAGTAAGTTGTAATTTATAACAGATAATAGTAGTAATAATAAAAATTTCTTTTAACCTACAGAGGGCTTTGATCCTCTTTGCTAGCTAATTGTTATAAACCTTCTTTTTAACAAGCTGCACCTTTTATAGGAGCCCGAGATGGCCAAAAATTAGTATTTAAAAAGTGAAAAATCAAGAGACTCCACTTGACTGCTTAAACACACACACACACGTTTAGGTCCATATAGTCATTAAGCCTTACAATCTAATGAATATGAATGCCGGAACAAAGCTCCTGATTATAATTTATAATTTATTTTAGCCAAAACTATTCAGATGGGTTGAAAACAGCTGGGAGACCTCATAGAAAACACTCAAAAAAGGTCACCGTTTGGCAGAATTCTCCAAGCCCCAGAAATCACAGGATGTGACTCTTGTCTAGCTAGAGTTGACAGCAGGCCCCCCCACCCCTGGTTGTGTGACAGTCCCAGTTCATGGCACATAGTGGTTTCCTTAGGACAAAGGTACTCCGCGTTCCCAGCGGCAGCCGGGAGCTTATCCTGCATCAATCATGTCCCATGTTACACCGGAGAAATACTGGTAGAAACAGTACCCGTCTTACTGGACTCATCTGCTCCCTTCAGGGAAAGGAAGGGGAATTTTGCGAAGACGCAGAAGAAAGAGTTTACTGATAGCACCATCTGCTCTGAGAGCCTACAATGTGGCAAATGCCACTTCAAAAGGATCCCAGCAAACTTATGGGGAAGCGTACATTCCAAGTGTGAGTCTAGGTGTGATCTACAGAAGTCAGAAAAGCTGAAGAGCTACATTTCTAAATTCCCTTAGGAAAAAGATGTCCCTTTGGAGGAAACAAATGGCAGATTCTTGGCTAGTGACTGGGACCTGACCAATTAACTCGAGGTGGAGAAATCTCATTCCTTTTAAATATCAAGGCCATAAACTAGGCTGTTGAACATGTTCTCATACAATTAAATGTCAAATGTTATTCTTGGTGGAATGGAGTGACGGTTGTACATAATTTATATGAAAAAAGTAAAAATACAACATAATACATTTGCATTTGGAAACAAAGACTAGAAGGTTATACATCGAAACAGCATGTTCTTTGGTTCACGGGGTCATGGATGGCTTTGTTACCAATTTTAGTATTTTCTACAATATGAACAGTTTTATTTATTTCCTTATAAATCCATACATACATATGTACCCAGATACCACAATAAATAAAACTCCATACTGCCTTTTTAAGTAAGACAAATGCAGCAAATTTCAGAACGTTTTATGGCACTTTGAAATCCTAGAGCCGTTACTGGCCCGTCTACATCCTCCAAGAATTGCTCACATCGTCCCAGGGATATATACAAAGGTCGGACAATTAAGTTCCCAAACTTGTTGCAAAGACATTGCTACCCTTTTTTGATATTAGAGGGATTATTCATTATGAATTTGTACCAACTGGACAAACAGCTAACGAAGTTTACTATTTGGAAGTGCTGAAAAGGCTGCGTGAAAAAGTTAGGTGACCTGAACTTTTTGCCAACAATTAATTCATGGTTTTTGCACCATGACAATGCACCAGCTCACACGGCACTGTCTGTGCGGGCGTTTTTAGCAAGTAAAAAATTACTGTATTGAAACACCCTCCCTACTCACCTAATCTGGCCCCAAATGGCTTATTTCGTTACCTGAAGATAAAGGAAATATTGAAAGGAAGACATTTTGATGACATTCAGGACATCCAGGGTAATATGATGACAGCTCTGATGGCCATTCCAGAAGAGCTCCAAAATTGCTTTGAGTTCCAAAGGTGCTGGCGTCAGTGCATAGTTTCCCAAGGGGAGTACTTCAAAGGTGACGAGAGTGATATTCAGCAGTGAGGTATGTAGCACTTTTTCTGAGTTCGCGAACTTAACTGTCAGACCCCATATACATATAGAGTGTAAGCACCCTATTGAGATTAAGACTTGTGTTTGTCCTACTGCCTAGATGGAAATAGGGAAGACGTTTGGTAGCTCAGCTGGGCTACTGGGGAAGCCAAACAGAAGCCAATCATGGCCATTTTGGCACGGAGATGAACAAAACCCGAGTTGCTGGGAAAGAGATGTGACTTCTCTGGGCCTAATGTCCTCTAGGTTTAAAGGAAATGGGAATGTCAACCAACCTCACTCACTGAAAAAGATCAACAAAAATCCCACAAAGGGCTGTGAAAGAGTGAATCCTGAAATCACTGCCATACGCAAAGTAGATCAAAATATTATGAAAATGTACTTTGTCATTTTGGTTTCCTCCCAAGGTTTCTAACACGCCATGTCTATGTCGCTAATCCACTTGTCGTGAAGCACATGGGGTACTTTTGTGTTTTGCACAGCAAATGTTGCATTAAAAAAACTGTACTGCAGCTGAATCAGGTAATGCAGTGTGCAAGGGGCAGGGAACTGTTATATATCGTTAGAGACACAGAGAGGGAGAGACAGACGGGCGGTTCATGGAGACCCGAGATGCCACGGAAAGCGGAAGACTGTGAGAACTTGCTTAGGGGGCTAGTCTTACACACGAAAGAGGAGGAGGCTACTCCTGAGCACTTTTCATCTCAGACCCTAGTCGCCCTCTCTCTTACTCTACATGTCATGCTAAATGCAGGCCCTAAAATCATAGCTGACTCAGTCAACTCCTCAGTAAGAGTTTATATTAAGGAAATAATCGGTGTGTCTCAGAGTTACATAAAAGATGTTTAACACAGTACTTAAAGCACATAAAAATTGGAAACAATATGAACTCCCATGAACGGAGAACTGAGCAAACTGATTGTGATATCAATAAGATGAACAATTATAAATCCATTAAAAATGAGTCCAGTGAAGAACATTTAATGCTGCGGCAAAATGGTAAGGATATAAGACATGAAAACAGGACCAACACTGCTATACAATATAAACTCTGTTAAAAACAGACATATGTGTATATCACACACATATATCATAAATCAGAAGCCTAGAAGGAAATGTATTAAAATATTTTTTCTGAATGCCAGAATTAATAGGTGATTCGTGTTCTTCTCAGTGTGTTCCTTGTTTTCTGAATTTTACATATAATAGAGCTACAATCATAAAGAGCTCAGCATTGTGGAAAGTTGCAGCCATATTGAGTGTGCTTGGACAATGGAGGTACTTACTGGCTTTAGTGCTGTGCTAGATTAAATAACTGGAGTTTGTTCTAGCTCTTTTTTGATTCACTGACTCCCATTTCTACTCAAGTGTCTGCGCTACAAAATTACTGGTCCACAGCCTTGATTGAAAGTGGGATAAAAAGCTGTTAGAACTTTTCTCAAGCAAAGCTGCACAGAAGCACACAATTGTGCCTGTGCTCGCAAGCGGTCTCTGGAACCTTGACCAATGACCTTGAGAAGCCCAGTGTGTTGGGGCCTGTAAGCCTTAGGTTAAATCACCCTTGTCCAAGCACATCGCTATGGTGTTAGATGCAGTTCTTAGGGTGACATTCAGATCAGCTACGTGTGTGCCTCTGATAAGGGCAGCGTATGTAAAATATGTCTGCAAGTAGAAGGGACAATGAGAAGGATGAAACAGAAAGGGAATAGTTTCATTGCTTGCTTCTCCTACTTCTTTCTTTTAAGATCTAAAGAGCATATCTTAAAAAAAAATGAGAGAAATCACATTAAAGAACATACCAGAACACTATTATTTATCGCTGAAAATGCTACTGCATGAAAAATAATAACCTTATAGGTAATGCTTTTATTGGGGAGGGGGACCAGTATGATGACTAAGAGATCAGTGAGGTACAAATGTAGAGGGGTGCAGGAAAAACTGTGTGAGAAAATCTATGATTTCTCCAGAAATGTAGAATTAATGATTATTTAACTGCCAACCCGTGGCTCTAAACAGTTAATGTTAATGACCAGTAACCCTTCTAAAGAAAACCACCTGCACCATTCATTGCCAACAAGTTTTTTGTTTGTTTTCTGGGTTTGATACATACTATATAAATCATGAAGTAAATTTGCACTGCCCTCGCCTTAACAACGAAAGGCTGAAGGACAGTCCAGAAAGCTGGAAATCATAGGCCTAGTCAGCTCCAACTTTTTCCACTGAGGGCAGGAAGGAAAATGGGGAAAATTCACTCACTCGTTTAACTAAACTGTCCTAAGCTCCTACTGTGTACCAAGAGTTGGCACGAAATAAAGCAACAAAAAAGACCTACGAAGGCCTATTTTCACAGTGTTCATATTCTGTGCGCAGAGAATAAACAACTTGGCCAATGGCTTCAGAGTGAAAAGCTGGGTGAGGAAGGTGAAGCAGGATAACGAACAGCCTTTGTGTGGGAGGCACAGCTACCTATGCTGGGTGGAAGCACGTCTTTCTTGAAGACATAGTATTTGACATAAGACGGAAATCATGAGAAAGAACCAACCATGTGACTATTCATCCATACAAGATTTAGTGAGCTCTGCCATATGCCAAGTGAAGTACTACCGAAGAGATAAAGGTAAATCAGACAGTGTCCTGACCTGGACGAGTTCATAGTCGGCCTTCAAAGAGAAAGAAGCAAAGTAACACTTATAATTCAGTGTGGTTGGTGATAAGTGCCATGATAGAAGGAAGCACTATTGCTCCTGGGAGCACGAGAACTGAAAGCTAAATCCAATGCGCAGAAGGGTCGGAGGGGATGAGCTGAGCTGAACGCTGATGGAGGGCCAGCACTGACTCATGCATGGGGCTGGGGAATGACCGGCAGCAACTGCAGTCATTGATGCTTGATGGCATAAAGATGACGACTGTGGTTTAAGGTGGTTGCTTTTTTTTTGAGCTAAATCAGTGTGCCAACATAAACTCAAGGCCAAGTTTAAACTAGAGTACATTTTCACTGAAGGACCTTACAAACACTATGTATCACAAAACTGAACCCATAAAACAAAATGAAAAATGGTTCTAGTTTAAATTTGTTTGATTTTTTTCTCCTTCCTCTGGCCAAATATCATCATCAACCCTGCGGTATAATTTTTCAATGTAAATATGATACCAGCTGCCAAGAACAGGAGCATCAGACCTGATGTCTCCAAAAAGATGAAGACATTCTTTCCTCTGGGGGCCTCTCATGGTCATTATGATACATTATGGCCATCATAATTTACAGAGAGATGGTTGGATTTCAGATGTCCGCAATACACAGCTCCCAATGCTGTGTCAGTTGGCATTTTGTTAAGAAGATTAAGAATATAGTTGTACAGCTTTACAGCTACGGAGAAGTCTACTCCAATTACACAGTACGTATAGCCTAATAAATATGTCCTGAAGAGAAATAAATGGTCTGCGAAGCTGGTGATTGCTAATGGCTTACAGAGCCTTTCACCTCAAAGTCATAAGCTTGAACTGGCACAGGTGAGGAGAGACCCAAAGTCATTAATACTTTGGGCTGCTCAAAAAATCTAGCTAAGATGGATGAATTGTCATCATGCAATTCCTGAGAGATAAATGGTCACTTAGAAAAGGTGTCATTGAAAGGTGTCATTGAAAGAGTTGGTGGCTCTCAAAAACATGTGAAGTACACCTTGAAGGGTTGAAAATGCAGCTTCTCTTTCCATTTCTAAAAAATTGATCTTCAAAAGCAAGGGTTGAGTGCAAAAATAACTAGCAAGAACTGGGAGCTTGCCTTTGACACATGTACTCTTCCAGAACTGCTGTGAGTGAAGTAACATCCCTATTTTACAGATGAGAAAATTGAGATACTGATAATTAAATAACATGGCCAAGGTCACATCGTCAGGTGAGCAGCTCAGAGAAGGCTTGGTCTAATGCCAAGTCTATGCTTTTAACATTGAACTGTACTGTCTTATTCAAAGATACTTAATCTATTTTTGGATCATAACCTACTATAAAGGAAATAAAACAACAGTGTTTGTACACGCAAAATACATTCATAGAAAATTTTGCATACAGCTTCATGGACTACATGGATATCAACCTATAGGTCAGTGAATCCAGGAATCTTGGACCCATAACTATGATGTAGATTTAGGAAGAGTTTCCTTTCTATAGATAGCATGGAAGTCTATGCATTGTCAATCAAGTTCTTCAAATGTCTCTGATAATTTACTCCAAGTCACAGTACTTAAATCATTGTCTATTCAAGGCTACATATGCTAAAATATAACAAGATGGGTCTCTGATTTGGCGACAATGAAGCAAGTCTTTAATCCCTATGAAGTAGTTTCAAAAGTGGTAGGAACTTTAACTAGCTTGCAAATGTATTCTGACAGTACCTGATAACAGGATTTTTTAAATTTAAATTAGGAGTAGGCAAAAGATGGAGTGAGTCAGTAGAGTGAGTTATGGCATCTTCTGTCCAGAGGGGGAAAGGAAAAGCACTGTCAACTTAAAAAGACCACTAATTTGTTGTGATGTACCTACCACAAGGTCAATCTGTCTTCTCCAGGGAATATTCCTACCAAGATCTACTTCTTTTTTTTTTTTTTTTAATTATTGGGGAATATTGGGCAACAGTGTGTTTTTCCAGGATGTCAAGTCATTGTTTTTCAGTCTAGCTGTGGGGGGCACAGCTCAGCTCCAAGTTGTTGTTTTCAATCTAATTGTGGAGGGTGCAGCTCATTGGCTCATGTGGGACTCGAATGGGCGACCTTGGTATTATCAGTACCTCGCTCTAACCACTGAGCAAACTGGCTGCCCACTGGGGGCTCAGCTCCAAGCTCAAGCCATTGTTTGCAATCTAGTTGTGGAGGGCGCAGCTCACTGGCCCATGTGGGAATCGAACCAGCAACCTCGTTAAGAGCTTGTGCTCTTACCAACTGAGCCATACGGGCCAACCCCAAGATCTACTTTTTATGCGTGGATTTAAGCCAGTATCTCAAATGGTTCCAGAAAATCTCTCTAACTCTATGTGGGTTGAAAATATTTATAATTAGGGTGTTTAGGCATAGGGTGTTACCTCAGTCAATAAATGCTTCTGCTCTGAGAAACAGTCCCCAGCAGCCAGACTGACAGCTTGACTTTTCTACCATGTATATTCAAATCTGTGTGCTTTCTGTGCACATGCTTACGGGTGGGCCCTGTGACCCATTCGCTTCTCAACAGTCCATCAAGGTCTCCCTGGAAAAGACTACTTGTAGCCTGGAAGCTCCAAGGAAGTTCCCCCAAAGTCAAAAGTTTGACTTTTAGCTGTATAGGACGTATGGGGGGATATGAAACAATAGCTCAAAATAGCTCATTGAAAGAAAAAACCCCATAATGATTCCTTTGCTGGGTTGGAAAAGCAGGATGCTGTGTGAGCCCTGATTTTAAGGTCACTGGCCCCAAAGGGAAACCTTTCACTGTAATTGGTGCTGAGATAGTTCTAGGTTAAAAAAAAAAAAAAGAGTACATGCCAGGATCCTTTATTTCAGGACTATGGACTTTTAGAATGATTCTTATCCTGCCTGCTTATTTTTAGCAATGTAAGTTAGGCATAGGACCAAGAAAGAGATCCAGGAGAGTATCCCAAATTTCATCCTTACAGAAAAACAAACCCCTGAAATATAAGGTCCTTCTCCAAAATGTATCCTGAATCCATCATGTCTTTTCATCGCCACTGCCACAGCCTTTTCTTTCTTAAATGGCTGCAAGAGCCGGAAAACTGGTCTCTGCTTTATTCTTCATGCCTTTTAATCCATTATCTACACAGAGCTCAGAGACATCTTTCTACAGCACAAAGCAGATTACATGGCCTCCGGGTTACGTGCCCCTGTGGCTTCCCAACACAGTTTCAATGAAACACAAACTCCTTTTCCCGCCCCACAAAGCCCTCCTTAATCTGACCCTGCCTACCTCTTTCATGTTATTTCCTACTCCTCTCCTTGCCATTCGCTCCAGCCAGGCTGGCACCCTCCACTTGTGGGCTAATTCCTTCGATTCCTCTGGACATTTCCACTGGCTGTTCCCTCTGCCCGGAACACTTTGCCTACAGATTGATGTCTGGGTGGTTTCTCGTCACTCAGGGCTCTCCTCAATGCCACTTAGTCAGAAAAGCCATCCAGGGGACAGGCCATCAGATCTGAAGTGATCCTTCTTGTCACACTTTATTCACACAGCACAGTTTCTTTGTTTTCATAGACCCTGTGACTCGACAATTATTTTATTTGTTTATTGTTATAATTTCCTTGCTTATAATCTCCATTTCAGTGACCTAGTCTCTTATTTTAGGGCTGACCCCCAGCCCTAGAACTGTGTCTGGTCTTCAGTTCAATAAATACAGAGGGTGCCAAAAAAAATGTCAACACATTTTAAGAAGCAAAAAACTATTAAAATTGTAGTACTCAATGTATACCGATAACAAGAGATGAATACAAGTCCCATTTGACTTCTGCAATGATAAGAGGTGCTCAAAGTGGTGACCATCAGCATCCAGACATTTCTGTTTATGGCAAACTACTGCTTGAGCAATGTCGACCAGTGTCCATTTGTACAGATTTTTTGGCACTGCTGGTATCTTTTGAATAAATGTGTGAATGTGTGGAACTTCTGAGCGAGTGTGTATGTGGAGGGAAGCGGGGGAGGGGCGGGGCGGCGCGGACTCTCTGGATCGCCAACATGCCGCTGCGCCTACTGCACAGCTCTCCATCCCCAGGCTCCTTGACTGATGCGTGAGATGCCGCACTCAGCTCATTTCACCAAGGGCCTCCCCCCACATGGCGAGCAAGGTTCCACTGTGCCACCTTGTGTTCTAAATTCCCATCACAACAGATGGCTCAAGTCCAGAATTCACTGAATGCTCACAAAGAAACCGCAGACCCTACAGCTCTCAGCCCCAGCCAATGGTATGTCCTCAGGGATTCTATGCAAGTCGAAACAATTCTTCAGTTATGGATCCCTTTCCTTAGAAAAGCAACATTTCTGACAAAAGTGAGTTAAAATGCTCCAATGCCTCACACTTGCCCACAAAAAGCAAACAAACACTAATGAAAAAGAATATTTCAGGTCATTTTCTCCAGCCAAATTCATGAATCTCTTGAGTAGTTTTACAACCTCATTGGTGTGACAATCACTTTTCTGTTGCAATGTAATTTTGCAAAATAGGAGCAAAATTTTCCAGTTTGCTTTGTAAGGGCGTCTATTATTTAGCCATTTCAATTAACTTTATTACCCAACTGCTTAATTGTGACTGAAGCCACCTCTGGCACCATATAAGACTTTACTCCAATCTTTTAAATTTAGGAAATCACATTAGCCTTAGGAGACACTGGCCATGGTTAACTGAGGCAAGACGATCGACGTGGCCATCCTGCAGCTGTGCACTGTTCAGTGTCTGGAAGTCAGAACTAAAAACCCATTTACTGAAGAAGAAGAATCAGGTGTTTGCAAAGAGCAAAGGACGTATGATGAGTAGCCCCTTTCAGCTCCCATGGACACATCCAGTGTCTTCAAAAACCTCTTGCTGAAACAATATCTGAACTGGTCTAAGTGATTATGTGAATTACAGAGGGGAAAAAAAAGCTGTTTCCTTGACTTTGTCAATTCCTAATGAATTGCTGCCCCAGATAGCCATGGCAAGCAGCAGAAGCTTATGCTTTGTTCAACTATTAGATTTCAGGTTCCAGTGAGTCAATACTCATTTTGCCAATTGAATTGGCTTAAAGGCAGAATATAGGAATCCGTTTTATCCCCACACACCCCTGCATACACACTGTCCCACTCAAAATAAATCTCAATTAACAGTAACTTTTATAAGTCAAGTACATTTAAGATGGAGGGAAAAATTCAAGAACTATAAGGCTATATAATGAAATATTTGATCTGGGAACAAGATGTATCACAGGGCACTGCCTTAGAGGAGTACTTTGCATTTGGGGCAGGGAAGGGTAACAGAAATTCACACTGGAAATGAGATACATGCTCACTCGGTAAGCATTTACCGAGGAAGATACTCAATATGTTTCTCACGGTGGACATCAAATGCAAGGATCCTTTTGCTTTCTCTCCTGTCTGATTTTGGCTCTTGTCTGTTTTCCTGGTAAACGAGGCTCTAATCAAGCTCAGAGTCAACGCAGATGGAGAAGGTAATGCAAACAAATAAACTTGAAACGGATTTTTAAAAGCTGTCAAAGTTTTTGAGATTGCTTGCACATATAAGAAATCAGACACGGATATTTTGGGGTACTGTGTGCGAATGTGCACAGTTCACCCCATTTTTCTTCC
The DNA here is from genome assembly GCF_964194185.1 of Rhinolophus hipposideros. NCBI lineage: Eukaryota > Metazoa > Chordata > Mammalia > Chiroptera > Rhinolophidae > Rhinolophus > Rhinolophus hipposideros. The sequence continues at coordinate 8,849,388 of NC_138060.1, read as the reverse complement.
TTCTCAGAACAAAAGAATTCATGGAAGAGTCTGACCAATAAAGGTAACATTACATACAGGCAACACACAGGAGAGTGATGACTCTACCCCTGGACGTGAACCCAGACTCAACTTCTGCCTAATTTAAGAGGCCCTGTGTGGGGACAGAGCCCCAGAGAGCAGTTTCCACGCTCTCGGCCTCACATGGAGGGGTGCTGACTCGGGTAGTAGATGGCCGTTGGTTGTGGCTAGTTGGCCGTCAGCTGTTGCCGGTTAGACAATTGGCCCCTGATATAACTGCCACAGCGACGTTAGAGAGTGGAGTCGGTCAGTTGGCAGAAAAGCGGACAGCAGGTTGTACGTCGTGTAAACCCAGCCTCCAGCGAGACTATAGTGGTGTGACTCCCCTACCTATGGCTCCGTGGGTGTTCCTTTTTGGCCTCACCACATCCTGCGTTCCTATGCGGGGAGCAGGAGCTGAGACCCCGCCTGACACCCCGCCTGACACCCCGGAAGCAACAGTCAGAGAAAGGGGGGTTCCCACTGCCTTTCTCCGAGTTTGGATTCCACACCCCGACTCTCCTGTTACTTCCGTGCGTCTTCCCTCCTGTCCTGTCTTCCCAGCCTCCTGAAGGCCTCCTTCCTACCGCAGATATTTCTAGATTTTAGAATTCATGGACCAGCATATGTGTGTAAAATAGATTTAAGCAACTGATTACAATTTGCCAATTCCTTATTTTGCAAACAAGGAACACTGAAGAGGGAGAGACAAATAATGAACTACCATTCCATAAGTAAAGCCTATTTCAGCAGAAAAAAGATAGGAAGGATATAATTTATAAAGGAGTGTTCTTCACGTTGAAAAAAACTTAACTTCTATTCTGTCATGGTTTTTCTCGTTTCACCATTTGCTGGAAATCATGTCATCACGGACCAGTATCATCTCCACTATCTTTTCCCTTAAGGCTCCTCCTTTTGCCTTCCCTTATCTTTTCTCGATGCTGGAAAATGACACTAAAGTACTGAAAACAGTAGGACCACCTGAGTATCTCCACCTCCTTTCTCTTAAGCCCCATCCGATCTGACAGACCAATAAACCCTCCAGTGGGACATGGTGGCGCTGTGGGTGTGAGGAGTCCTCGTCTCTTTCCCTCCTCAGTACAGGGCTGCAGAAGGTACAGTGGCACCCATATTTCAGACGACAATGCAGAGGCTCGGGGACACTGCCCACGCTGACCCAGGCTGCACTGCTAGCTAGTGGCAGAGAGGAGGTCTGAAGGGAGACCGTGACCACTGGCCAAGCTGCTACTTCTATTACTGAGCCGATGCAGAACAACGACTGAGAACAGGGAAATTCTCACATGAAATTTCTTCCATCCAATTTCTACAAAAATAATCCATAAACTGATTTCATTTACACCTAAAAAAAAAGAACACAGCATTTCCAACAATGAAAACCAAGATGGCTGTCAAAAGGATTAAAGCAGAGGTTCTGAATCAAGGTTGACGTTGCTCTTCAGGGGACACTGCCCTGTCTGAATGAGGGGACACTGCCCTGTCTGAATGAGGGGACACCTGCCTGTCTGAATGAGGGGACACCTGCCTGTCTGAATGAGGGGACACTGCCCTGTCTGAATGAGGGGACACTGCCCTGTCTGAATGAGGGGACACCTGCCCTGTCTGAATGAGGGGACACCTGCCTGTCTGAATGAGGGGACACCTGCCCTGTCTGAATGAGGGGACACCTGCCCTGTCCGAAAGAGGGGACACTGCCCTGTCTGAATGAGGGGACACTGCCCTGTCTGAATGAGGGGACACCTACCCTGTCTGAATAAGGGGACACTGCCCTGTCTGATCATGCTGTTGGATATTACCCCTGGAAAGGAGAGGGTGCTACTGGCATCTAATGGGGGGAGGCCAGGGAAGCTGCTAAACACCCTATGATGTGCAGGACAGCCCCCCACAGCAAAGAATCATCCAGTTCGTGATATCAATAGTGCCTTGTTTAAGAAACTATGATAAAAAGCAGCTGCCTCTTCCTCCTCTAATCGCCGACGTCTAAGAGACAATTGCTTTGCAGGGGCAAACTACATAAACAGAGTCCCATTAATTCATAGGCAGTGCTATCATGTTTTTAATGCAGTCATTTCCCACTTAGGTAAATGGCATCTATGGCAAAAGTAACCACAGAGAACATTTTAAAATTTAGAAACAACATAGACGGTAAGGAAGCAGAGCCTAATTCCAACTATCTCGAAATGATTTAAAAAAAAAAAAAAAAAGCCTGGTAAGTGTTTATGCAACTCTAAGAAATGTTTTCAAAATACAGCTTTTAGATGGTACATTATGCTAAGCCCCCTGAACATACCAATGGCCAAAATAAAAGTCTAATAAAAACACAGGTTTCTGAATGAGGTGAGCTGATAGCCAACACCAGGGATAGAAAGGGAGTCCCTCGATTACACCGTCTTATCATTGGTCCACATTGCAGTTTCCTAGCTATTATGAATGACACTCTGACACAGTGCAAAGGATCGTTTAAACAACTCTGCCTCAAATATTACAATTACAAAACTAGCCTACTAGAATTTTTCACTGCAAAGGTAACATACCAGGTGAGACTTCCAGAAAAAGAAGCAGGAGAAAATGGGGAAGATGTGTTAAGCACACTATTTTAGATGTTTGCTTGCACGTTAGCACAGGGCTGGAGTTCATTAAATGAAAGAAAGAATGACTATTGTTTACTGCATATGGTGAGAAACAAAAAACATTTAGAACATGAGAAACAGAAAGAAACAGGAGTTTGAAACAAACCTAGGTAACAACTTGGCGCACACACATAAACCATGCTGCATGTTGCCAGGATAAACACTCCTACAGATTCAACGCTATTTTTGAAGATATTAAGATTCTACCAAGGAGCTTTCTGAACCAAAAAAGGATTATGTTCACAAATAGGGGATGTGATTAATATCTGAGCAGGAATACAAACGGGAAATAATAGGCTAGGTGTAAGTTGGGGAACATTTTAAAAATCTGCAAGAGCCAATGAAAGATTCAATAAAAAGCATCACAAGTACTTAACTCCAGATGGTGGTAAAGAATGTGTGATATAATTTGAGGGCAGGGAAGGAGGGTGGAAATAAATTACATAGAGTAAACTCTCTGCTTCAGATAACAGGTTTGAAAACGTTCAGAACTGGGAAAAACTTAGAACAGAAGATAGGAAGATACCTCTTGGCAATACAGAGAAACTCAATGAAATAAGGCTGCAAAACTACTATCAGAGAAGGAAGAAGCAGTGACAACAGTGCCCCTCATAGCAGAGGCTTTTCACATAGGAAACACCATCCAAAGAAGGCGATAATTACTAAATTAATTTTCATATTGAACCAAAGGAAAGGTAGACAATGAACTCCAAAGGTAAGAAAAAAAATATCTGAAGATATCTTGTTTCCTCTGTTTGAAAAAAAAATGTATAAAAATTAAACCAAAAAGAAAGGAGAAGTAACCAGTTCCTGGAATTTTGAGACCATGGTGGTAAAAAGAACTTCCTAGGAAATGGGTCTACAGCAAGTCTACACACCTCTCTTAGGACCGTCCGCGTACTATCTTTGGGTCTCAAGCTCAGCTGCAAGTAGGCATCGGCAGGTCTTATGTAAGAGTGTGCCAGCACAGATCAAAGGAATGGCAGGACTGTGGCAAATTGGAATTGTTGGTGCCAACGAAATGCTTTCAGATTTAAGAATATTTTTTTAAACTGTCTACTAAAAAAATACATGAAAGGATCATGCCCAATACCAGCCATGGACCATCAGTTCACCACTCTAACTCTTTCTGTACGTCACAGTTGTAGTCTAGTAGGTCTCAGCAGAAAGCAATCTTGCCTGTCAGCGGACATTTGTCAGTGTCTGGAGACATTTTTCGTTGCCACAATTTGGAGGGGAGGAGGGCGGAGAGGTGGTGCGGAGGCAGGGACGCTGTTAAACATCCTACAACGCATAGGACTGACTCCTGCAACAAAGAATTCTCTCTCCCAAATGTCAATAGTGCTGAGGTTGAGACAGCCCACTCTAGCCTCATGTCATTTAAAAAGACTCCATTGGAAGCACTCGTCCTCCCTGATTCACCTCTTGTCCAAATCTGTACCACAGAGGTTCATACTACATGTTACTGCTGGTAAAATTCCTATATTAGTCTTGTCTCACTAACCTGTGAGTACCCTGTTTCTCTTCCCTTACCCTAGAGCTGTACACAAAGGAAGTGTTCAGTCCTTGATTAAGACCAGGAATGGGTCAACCGGGAAAATACTTGCCGCAAATATTATTAGAACTTTGAAATTAAATAGAAAAGAAAAACAGCTACAGTATAACCTCAATTGATTCTACCAACAGGAAACCTCAGATATAGAAATTTCAATAGTTTACTTTTACGAGAAGAAAAAAAACACAGTGAATGAATCTAGTCCCATTTTCTGCACAGTTTACAAATACTGTCCGGAAGGCCAGCCCCTCCTCTCACATGCTGGGCTCTTCATAAAGGCCTTACTCCCCCTTCTTAAAGACCTCACTCCTGCAGTATTTCCCCTTTCTCCTCGGCATCTCCAGTTTCTCTGCCTTCTAAATTATTTCTATCAGCATACATGAATGCTGCAGGATCTCCATCTTAAAAACCAAACTAAACCCTCTCCACTAGCTGGTACTAGCTCTCTCCAGCTAGTACCACTATTCTCCATTCCACTTGACAGAGAAACTTGCGGAACAGCTTGTCGGAATCCCCATTCCACGTCCTCCTCCCCACTCCCATCTGCTGCATTTGCACACTTCACGACCCGGCTCTCAGACACAGGCAATGTTTCCATCCTCATATGCTTCCACTTCTGGATGCCATCCCTGTAGCTCGAATCTTCTTGAGACACTTTCTTGTCTTGGATTTGTAATAGCGTATTTCCTGTATGTACTGACTTTTCCATCTTGATCTCTCTTACTGGTCCCTTCTGCTCAGCCTGACCCCTGAGAGGTGATAAGCCTTGAGGGTTCCATCTTGGAGCCTATTCTCATTCTGCTCTTTCCATAAGTAATCTCATTCAGCCCCATGGTTCCAAATACTGTCTACATGAATATTTTACAAACTTTTGTGAATATAGTCCACAATGAGAAATACACTTTTTAATACATTCATCCACATAAAGACGTGTTTGTATGTGTGTATATATGTATACGCAGATACAAGTAAATGTTTCATGAAAAAGTGCTTACCTTTACTAACTATAATGTAATCTGATTGTTTCTATTCTATTTGACTTTCAAGAGAAACCGTGACTATAGCCCAATAGATTCGTTTCACAGCCTAGTAATGGGTCACAGCTCACAGCTTGTAGCACACTCATTGATAAAATAATGGCCTACACATGTATATCTCTCCTGCCCTAACCTTGCCAACACTGAACCCCTGGCAGACAACTGCCTACGTTTCTGCTCCATTTAGATGTCAAATGGACATTTCACAATGAACATGCCTGAGACGGAGCCCCTGATTCCAGAGTTCAAGACCCACCCACTACTACCTCAGTATCCAAATCTTCACAAATGGCCCCTCTGTCTATCCAACTGCCTAGGCCAAAAACCTAGGGGTCATTTTGGCTGTTCCCCTTTCCTTTCCTTCTTCAGCAGTTGTTGGCAAACTATAACCTGTGGGTCAAATACTGTTTTCTTGGAACACAACCAATCCATTTGCTTACATATTGTCTGCTACAAAGGCAGAGTAGAGTACAGGCGACTAAGACCATACAGCCTACAAAACTAAAATATTTACCACTGGCCCTTTACAGAAAGAGTTCGCTGACCTCTATTCTTTAGTCCACCTAACGCGTCCCACCGACTCTCCTAAATCCCCTACTTCCCTCTGTCTCCACTGTAATCATTCTAGAGCAAGCTGCCAACACCCTTCTGAAGCCACTGCAATGGCCCTAATAGGTCTCTCCCCTTCCACGCCTTCTCCTCTAAAATATATTCCTCACACACACACCAGAGGGAGTGTCTAAAACATAAATGAGCTCTCGCCCTTTCACTGCGTGGAAATGGACCCACACTGAAAATGAAATTTGAGCTCCTGATCCTGGTCTCCCGTCTCTGAACTTCATCCCCATTTCCCGTGTTCACCTTTCTTTAGTCACATGGCGTCCATTCTATTACTTGGTGCCTTTGCACTAACTGTCCCTTCTTCCTGGAATGCCATTCCCTTCTCTGTGATCATTCACATTTCACCACCTAATCTAAAGCAGGGCTTCTCACTTCTACCCCTTTCACTCTTGCTTTCTTCACCCAGTTTTATTTTCTTCACAGCACTTCTTTCTGGCTGACATTTTTTATTCTTCTGTTTATTTCTGCCGTTTCTCTCCTTCCTCTCGAATAAAAGCTTCATGAAATTAGACACTTGTTTGTTTTGTTTCCAGATGGTTCTATTCTCAGGCCAGTGCCTAGACAATTCCTGACACATGATGTTAATGAATTTGTACCCAAAAGGGAAAACAAAACAACTTCTTTATATTCAAATTCAGCCCTCTAAGTATAAGCACAGAATGATAATTCTACAGCCTGCAAGCCATGCCAATAATTCTACCTTGAAATTCCTACACTCTTTCAGAAAGGGAAGGGTATGTCACCACTCATTAATGAGAATTATGAGTCACACACATTTATAATAAATAATGCACAAAAGCAAATAACTCAGTGCATTAAGTTTAACTTCAAGGAAGATGAGACATTACTTTACAGGAAGAAAAGCTGAAGTTTTATGTGTGCCAACCACTCTGCATTATGAATATAACAGAACTAAAAAGGACCCAATCAAGTCTAAAACTGCATACAAATGTTAGAACAAATAGTGAAGCCTGCTTATGTTTAAAAATTATAAGAACAAAAATCCGTGAAGAAAATTTAAAACCAAAACCAGAGCTCCTTAAGATGCTGGAAGTGAGGGGTAATTTTTATGTTATATAATGAAAGACAGATCCGAAACAGAGACATTTTTATATTTATTTCATCTCTTGCTACACGTCATCATCTCAAATATAAATATGACCTAACAGACTATACAAAAATTGTCAAATAAAATCCTTGATCACTTTAAAGCATGACAATAAACAAAAACAGCAACTTAAAGCTGAGTTAGAAATAAAGGCCAGAAGGCTCCTTGCTAGCAAATTAGACTGCGATCCGGGTCAACCTGTGGGACGTGGCAGTGTCAGGAAGTTTGCTAATTTAACTTCAACCACGTCTACAATAATACGTAAAAGATTAGGCAGCAGAGCAGATCTGACCAGAGGCCTGGAGGACTTGACTTCCACCATTACTAGAAAACTTACCTCAGCACGGCAGGTAAGCAGGGAGGTCAACTAGTCTGAGGTACCAAATCCGAGAAATACGCCAGGGGCACGTCAACATCTTAACAGAGTGCTGACAAACTTTAAGTTGCCGATAGTTCATGTAGCAGACTGTACATTATTTTACATGGAAGGAAATAAGGTGAATTTCCCTTGAGTTTTAAAGTTTCTTCCCCTTTTGGGATGTAAGATACTTTACATAATAAGATAAATTAAGCTTCTTAAACAATGTCAGTCCAGTATAAAAAGATGATGTATACACTTCATGGTTAGGTGGTGACCCTGTAATGCCCATTAAAACTTTTTTTTTCCCAGTAAAACTTGATGAGCTGTCTACCTAGGATACAGCAGACCGCCCCAAGTGCTAATACTTTACAAGTCTTTTAAGTTCTCTGAGTCTCAATTCCTTGTGATCCTCTAACACCTACTTAACACATATAAAGAGCGTACAGCAGTGCCTACACATGGAAAGAACTGAATAAATAGGACCTATTAGTATTATCTGTATTAAAATTCATTCACCATCAAGTTGCTGTCCATCCCTTATGTTTCTTCTATTCAAATGTATACAAATAAGAGAAAGGATAATAGATATTCAGCATCTCACCTCTGAGGGTAAAATAATCAAAATCTCTACAGCAGCACTAACAGCACTTCCTGACAGGATGGAAATGTTCTATTAACTTCGCTGTCCAATATGGCGGCCACAAGCCACATGTGGCTATTGGGCTCCTGAAATGTGGCCAGCTGGACTGAAGAACTGAATTTTACACTGCATTTAATTGTAATTAATTAAATAGCCACACGAAGCCAGTGACTACTGTACTGGATGCTGGAGAACATGCTTAATTGGACCAGAACATGGTTCACTGATGTGATTCTCCAGTATCCTGGCCTCAGACATGCCAGTCAATGCATTTCCTTGTCATGGAGAACAGCCTGAAACACAAGAGCATAGGCTTTGCAGGTAACCAGGCCTGGGTTGAGATTTAGGCTCTGTCCCATTTTCAGTGTGCGATTCTGAGGTGGTTAATCTCTCAGTTGGTGCTCATTTCCTCGGCTATAATGATAGTGCTCAACTCAGAAAAGTTCTCTGGGGGATTAGTATTTATGAAAACAAAGGGCCTGATATTACTTCATGTTTTCGTTCAACGTATATAATTTTCTGAATACCTACAATGTGTCAGGCACGGCTGACGGTGGTGGGGATGAAGAAGTGGTTGAGACCAAGCCCCTGCTCTGAAGAAGATCACAAGGAAGTAAGTGCCAAGAGGGAGAAAGATAGAGCAGGGAGTGATGGCCGTGGATGATACTTTCTTTTCTATGGAGTGGTCAGAGCAGGCTTCTCAGAGGAAAAGACCTTGGAGCAGAAGCCTGAAGGACGTCAGTCAGAGAGCCCTGTGGCTGTCTGGGAGAAGGAAAATATAGACAGAGGGAAAAGAGTAAGCGCTAGGGCCTTTAGAGTTTACTCTGAATGATGGGAAGCCATTCTGACCTGCGGAGTGACTTGACCCAATTGACTCTAAATCACTCCTGCAGGACAATGGACTGTAGGAAACACTGGGACCTGTTGCAAGGCCAGGTCCCATAGGGTGGATGGTGGAAGCCAGGGAAGAGCTGGGTGGTGGATGGAGCCTGGACATACTGAGGGGGCGCTGGCAGGATTTGCCCATGTGAATACACAGAACTATCAGGATATCACTCTGCAACTAACTTGAATTGCCTTTCAGAGGCCCTACTGTAGCTCAATGTGAGAGATTCTGGCACTCAGACACTTAACTGGTGCAATCTGCAATTCATTCTACAGTCCAAGACCAGAGGGCAAAGACAGGAGAGGCGTCTGTACATTGGGGTTTAACTCTCTGGCACAGGGCTCACTGCGGTTCTGATTATGATAGGTTTGCATAATTTCCGAAGGAAAAAAAACACACACAAAGAAGATGTAATATGAGCGATGTGCTTAGATGATGAGATTAGACAATGCTGGCCCTATCTAAATGATGATGATTTAATGAGCTAAATACCATCAGTAAATTTTGATGAAAAATAAGTGGTATTCCTTCAGACCATACCCATTCCTTTATGGATAAGATATAGTCCTCAACAGTTATGGCATTGGAGTGTCTTCTCAATAAGCCAAAGGCTGCTTAGCACAGTGGTTAAGAGCCCAGTCTCCAGAACCAAAATTCCTGGGTTCAGATACTTGGCTTTGCCAATAGTCAGCTACACGAGGATGATTCTGGGTAAATCCCTCAACCGCTGTAGTCTCATTGTCCTCCTCTCTAATATGGAGCTAAGATTTTTACTTACCTCAGAAGGCTCTTTTGGATTATGAGACATAAAATGTTTACAACCAACGATGCTTGACACATTGTGGAAGTGTTTATTATTTTTACTACAAGTGGTTTAAGCAAGGAGGAGTCATATATGCTTTCCCAACCAAACCAGAAATTCCCCCTTTGCTATCTATATACTAAGCAAATTTAGCTGTGGAGTTTGAACATGGAAGAGAAAAACAATTCCTTCCATTCCTCCCCACTAGCATGGAGGCTAACAATCACAGAGGATCCTCCTCAGACTCACATTGAAAATTGGGAGCAGTTCCAATGTGATCACAACAGTGGGGTGTTGTGAGATTTTATTTATGTGTGTGCATTGCCTGTAACATGGTAATAAGCCCGGCACATAGTAAGTACTCAATCAGTGCTAGTGGTAACATTCATTATCACTACCATCACCACCATCATTTTCATGTCTGATTTTTGCCTTTTAACATCTCTTTATCATCTTTCTAAAGCTATGAGGGATGACTATAAAGCTATATGACTAATTTTCTACTGTGACTTGTGGAGCAAGTTTAGTTTATTCAGCCAGTGTTTACTGAGACTTAACCACATGCCATTTCCCTATGAGGTACCAGGAACGTAGAGTCAAAGGTGGACATCCTAACAGTTCATTATTTTACATTCAGATCCTAAAAATTGCTGAGTGACCTGACAAAAGCATTCAGCATACAGTTTGTGCAAACTGGAAAACAAAACATCACTTCTATTACCGTTGTGATCAGCAAAGGGCACTGGGAGACTGCTCAAAATAAACATCAAGATCATGTCCTCCCTCTGGATTCTCCTCTGAAGTAGAGAAATGTAGAATTTGGGAGCTGAAAAGGATCTCAGGGAAGACTGAGAAGTCTGTTGCTTACAAAGAGGACTTTAAAGGAAGATTATTACTCAGAAATAATAATTTTTTAGTTTTAGAAAACGGATTTTCCCAAGTTATATGCCATAGATTCAAAACTAGAAGGATCCAAGAGGGCAGGAGCCTGACATTGGCTGTACATCAGAACTGCGAGTGGAACTTCTGAGAAAGTACAGATGCCTGGCAGTCATGCACTGAGATTAAGATATTATACGGCCATGCTGGAGCTTTCGTTCTTTTTTTTTTTTTTTTTTTAAATAAATTAAAAGCCACCCCTACCCAGTTGTTTTTTCTATCGGGTAATATCAGTAAAATACCACTGACTGACTGTGTGACAACTTCTATGTCAGAAATTAGCACAAATGCTATCTTATTTTATCTCCATCACGCAATGGCATGTGCAAAGTAAGTATTACCATTCCCATTTTGTCCAATGACTTGCCTAAGGTCATAAAGTCAGAAAAGGTAGGAGCTGGGATTTAAACTCGCATCACCTGGCTCTAGAGTCCTGTGCTCATTTCTCTACACCTCTGTTAAAAACAAGACAACAGGCCCAAAATAAAGCCACTTATGCTAATCCCCATGTCACCAAACCCAGACTTAACAGTTTTGGCCTCTTCCAGGAATGGAATCTGAAACCAGTCAATCTGCAATTACCTGATCTGTACCAGTGAGGTCATCTGCCTGAGAGGCCCCTGCTGTCCCCTAAAGGAAGGTGACTTAATACAACCACTCCGCTTTTTATTAGTAAAACTTCCTGTACTGTTCCCTTCTACCTATAAAAGTCTTCCATTTTGTGCAGCTCCTCGGAGTTCCTTTCTATCTGCTAGATGGCATGCTGCCCGATTCACAGATCACTGAATAAAGCCAATAAGATCTTTATAATTTACTCAATTGAATTTTTTTTAAACACCTCATGAGGTCATTTTTTGCATGAAATCAGAGCCAAAAGGGTAACCTTAAAGATGATCTACTGCGAATCATCATTTTGTTTGTTTGTTTTTTAAATAAAAAAATGAGTCTCAGGGCAAGAGTGGAAACCTGGTCAAAGATATGGAGCAGCTAAGAGCAGAGTTGAACCAAAGGCTGGCTCCTGGTACCTCCAGCTCAGCTTTCTTTTCAATACACACTTTCTCTCAAAAGCAAAATGTAATCCTCCACTTTCATAAAGCATTGTCACATCTTCTCTTGAAACAAAGTATTCTGATTCAACCCAAAAAGTATATCTTAAAGTGTCCCACCTACTAATTGATGTTGAATTAGCCAAATATACAAAATATTTTACACCGTGGGACACAGGTAGTTATATATTACACATAATTCCTTTCTTTCAAAAAGTAAAAAGCCTTTATGTGACAAATTCTATATCTTTTGTACATTAAAAATACAACTTAAAAAAATAGTAATGACCTTCTAGCATGATTTCCAAATACCTCAAAAACTGTCTCTAGACTTACACTGGTATCAGATGACAGGCTGTCTGAAATCAAATGCTATGTAAAAATAAATAAATAAATAAATAAATAAATAAATAAATAAATAAATAAATAGCATTCTCCTGACTGGACAGCAGAGGGAGAAGGAGGAAAGGACCGCTCATGGGAGACAGGGAGCCAGGCACAGGGAGAAGGCACTGCCCCTTAACCAAGGACCAGTCATGTTTACAGAGAAGAGACTTGTAAACAAATCAGTAATAGTCCCAGCAGCCAGTGCATCTAGTGGACACTGCCAGCCACTCCAAGCCTGACCCAGGAAACTGTCTGACCCCAGAAATTAACAAACGGTATTTCAACCTCTGCTTGATTTCCAGGTAGGAGGGCGGGGAGGGAGGAGGTATGAAAAATACTGAAAACCAAAACATAACTGAAAAGACTAAATATCAAAAATGAGGTGGGGAGATTAAAAATTAAGACAGTTATGCCCCAAAGTATAAAAAGACAGTTCTTTAAAGCACAGAAAACCTCATCGTAGAGATGTGAATTCCTGAGAATCACAAACTGTGGATTTAATGATCAATCTGCTTACTAGAAGTTATGACAGCTGAGACTCATTAGAAAGAATCAGTGAAGTGGCCATTTACTTTCTCATTTAACCTAGCTGCTGTATTTGTTGTTTCATCAAACTTTCTCACCCCCACCACACAGGAGACATGATTAAAATGTCAGCACTGATTCAAATACCAAATGTATGGCAGAAAAAATATATGTATATGCTTCTAGAAAGATTAATAGTAGCTACTGCTGGTCTGCCAACTGCAGATGTACAAACTTTCTATCTGATATGTAAATCAAACACAAGACATATGGTGTATTTTAAAGACTGCTGATGTTACAGTGACTTTAAATTACTCAGGTTCTGGAATGAACTATGTAGATGTTAACTAATGTGGCAATATACTCTGGGTATTTCCATATTAACTCAATGTTACAAAATTTAATGGCATTAACAAAAAGAAGGTCTCAGAAATTAAGAAGAGAGAATGCAAACATATTTGAAATTAAAGGGTATGTTTGCAAGTCAGTTGTTTGCTAGTTTGGGCACATTTATTATAACATGGTTCTCGAAACTGCTGTAAGTTAGTAGATTGCAATAAGATTTTATGTTTTGGTCCCCTTAAAAGTTAATCTAATAAACAAGAAAAATTGAACATAGTGACAAAAGAAATGATGGCGCAAATAACTTAGGTAGAGAGCAGGATGGTGTGTGACTGTCAAATGAGCAGTGGCTGAATCAGAGATGTCCCTGATGAACGAAGAACTACTGAAAAGTTCCCAAGTTGTTGGCTACAGAAATCAGCAATTATGCAAAAATCAGTGTCATTCAGAGCTAAGTAGGGCAGAGCACTGGACTGGAAACTATAGATTGCAGGTAAACTTCTCTGTCATATTGTGGGCTGGCACCTTCCTACCTTTCAGGAACATGGTAAAAATGAGATGTGAAACATGTGCCCATATGAAAAGTGCTTTGTAAATTGCCAACTTATCTAGAAGTGCCAGGAATCATCATCATCTTCATCATTATCGTGGTCACCATCATCCTTATACTCAAGTAACTCCCAACTACACCTTGGTCACTTTAAACAACAATCTATGCAGTCAAGTGATCTAGGTACAAGAAGAGACTTCAAAATTTTATCAGTGGCAACATTTTTAAAGAATAAAATCTGCACAATGGCTTTTATAACTGTTCAAGAAGGGTTGAGCATTTCAATTCAGGTTTCAATTCACACAGATAAATGCTCTGAATTTTAAATTTCCTTCCAGTGACCCCAATCGGTTTGATCACAGAACACAGAGCTTCATGAGAGCATGAGAACGTGGCTGCTGTGACATAAATGAGCGCTTCTGTTGCAACGGAACCAAGAGGAAATACAAGTCTGGTTCCTGATCTCTTTCCAGAGGGCCAGAATATGCCCTGCAGAAAACAAATCATGTTGGCAAGGATCAGGGGACAACCAATCTCAGGCCCACTGTGTGAGGTGATCAGTCAGGACTAGTCACAAATACATATCCAGAAGCAAGACATTTCAGAAGTGTGGAAAATATTTCTCAGTGTGAGGTGCTGGGAGTTCGGGAGAGGCAAGGGTCGGAGGTCAAGGCAGGAGAAAGAAGGAACTCGTTAACATCTCGAGATTTAGAATAAATACCTCACTTCTTTGAGATCCTTAGCTACTTCATTGAATTGTGGGTATGGTGAGGTATGTTTTTAACACGATTGGTGGAGCTGTTGTTCCTGACAAGTATAAATAATCACATATTCATTCATTCATTCATTCATTCATTCATTCATTCATTCATTCATTCATTCAATACCTATTCATTCATGAATACCTAGCAGGAGTCAGGTGTTGTGTTAAATGCTGGGGATACAGCGTCAACATGCAGACATGGGCCCTAGCTTTATGGATCTTATATTCTAGTGGAAAAGAGACAGCAGCAAAAATAAACAAATAAATAAACAAATCAATTACTTGATAATCACAATAGACTCTGTGAAGAAATAGGGTGAAATAGAGATTACACGGAGGCGTTGGGGGACTACGTTAGATAAGTGATCACTGAAGCCTTCTCTGAGGAGGAGACCTGAATGAGACTGAGCAGGCCAAGAGAAGAGCTGGGAATACAGCATTCCACGCAGAGGAGACAGGAGGTGCAAAGTCCCTGAGACAGAAAGGGCTTGGAGCACGAGAGGTACTTTACAAAAAAAAGCCAGGTGGCTAAAGCACAGGGAGAGGAGTGAGATGAGTGGCCACAAGCCACATTTTGCACACAGGTGTTAAAATCTTAATGGTTATTAAAAACACAATCTGATTTACATTTAAGAGTATCAGTCTAGCTGCACACATGTAACACAATGTATAAACACAGCCTTTATTCTAAAGATGCTAGCATTTGAAGAAATCAGAAAGCATTTTGAATGTATTTCCAAACATTTAAATAAAAATGATCTTTAAAAAGTAGACATTTTAAAAAGCCCCGAATAGCCACCCGAAGACCAGTAAGTGAAACAATGGATTGAGATTAAAAAAAAAAAAAAACCAAAGAACAAACTAAATCTGCGTACCTCCTCGCTGCACCAGCAACGTGACCTCACTGCCCTTTGGACATTCGACCAGCATATCCACGACCTGGTTGTGAGTCAGAGCCTGCACGTTCTTCTTATTCACTTCCACTATGAGGTCTCCTTCTTTCAGGCCTCGGCACCTTGGACTGTCAACAATCTGTTTCACTCTTTGGCCGCCACCACCAGGACTGTCCGCAATAGTAAAACCAAAGCCCATTGGCCCTTTGACTATATGAACAGTTATGAGTTCCGGCTGAGTGGCTATAGAGGAAGCCAAAGAGACAGTATCATTGGGGTAACCATGGGAACCGTTTGAAGCCACATCAGCAGGGCTGCTTGGCCTGGCGTCCTTCATGCCATTGACTTTGCCTGTTTTACTACTGTGACTAGCTGGTGAATCATAGGTCTCTTGCCCATTCACAATAATTGGTTCTTTATCCAAAATGGCCACCGAGGTCACCAAACTCGTGTTGGGGTCATCTGGGTCAAAAGGCAGTGGATAACCTCGGCAGAGTTCAAGGTCCACGCTGGCACCAATGGGAATGGACTGGAAGATTTTCACAACTTGTGCATGTGTGTGTCCCAAAACACAGGTGTCGTTCACACTGACAATTACATCTCCTGCAAAAGGTAAGAGTTTGGGAGTTAAAAGAAAAACAACAGTATCCAGAAAATTATATCAATATTACATTATAAAACCCTACCAATAGGAAGCTGAACTGAAACTGGATTTGGGGGTGGTCCCATAGGACACAAAGAGACTGTTTCTATTACTTATTTTAAATGCTAATAAGGCATTCTTTTAGCATCTAATGTCTTCCCTGCCAGTGAGAATATCATGAGAATTGAAAGCGCGTTGGAACTTTTTTCTAAAAAAAAATTCTCACTGGGGCATTCCAAGTTCAGAATTCATTTATTCAAACAGATCTACATTTTTAGTAAAGGACTGCTTTACTATACTCAATAGCACCGTTAGCAGCTCCCCCAAAGTTAAATGGCTTCAAAGGCTTTCATCTGTACCAGGGAATGCATTTATGTCGTGGAGGAATCTTGCTCATTCGTAAAGTTTTTAAAGAACATTCTTGAATTCATGAAATCACGCTGTTGCTTCGTCGTGTTCGGGTGCCAGGGTAGAATTCCTTCCCACCACACAGGAAATCCCACTGGACCACGTAGCATCTCTACCTGTTTCCATCTTGCCGTCCAATGCAGCAGGACCGTCTAGGACCAAGCTCTTGATCTGCAGAAACTCGTCAGGTTCATCCCCTCCAACGACTGTGAAGCCAAAGCCACGACTGCTTTTCCGCAGCTTCGTGTGAATAAACTTGCCTTTCAACTCAGAAGGGTTTCGTGTAAAAAAGGGTTTGCCTAGATTAAAACAAGAAAAATATAGGAATGTTATCACAAGTGAAAAGGTGATTTAAGAACTTATACAATTTATAGATAACTCTCCAAGCTCCTGCGTTGGGGCATTTTTGCACAAAGCTGTTTTAAGAAAGTCCTCTCTTGATTTCACTAAAACTAATTTGATAAAAGTGTAGAATCACTGCTTTCAAAATGAAGAGCTTTTACAGTAGTACCTCAGTTTTCAAACATCTCTGTTGATGAACATTTTGGTTTATGAACGCTGTAAATTTTAAAGATCTGGAATGGATTAATCCATTACTTTCTATGGAGTAAAAATGCCTCTGTTTTCGAACGTTTCAGAACTTGAACGGTCTTCCGGAATGGATTATGTTCGGAAACATAGATACCACTGTACTTTGAATTGAATTCTGAATTCAACTGATTTTTCCTGTTAATTTGCATCTTTTAACAATTTCTTAAATAGCTTGGATATGTCCACTGCTAAAATTTATTGTTTTAAAAATAGTTTAGAACATGTGGCTTAGAATATTAAAAAAACACACATACAAAAATATAGAAACCTAAATGAAATAGTTACTAAGAAGAGCCACATAGCTCCAAATTCAGTTGTCTTATTTAAAACATATGTGTGTGTGTGTGTGTGTGTGTGTGTGGCTAAATAACTTCCAAATTGCTACCTAATGTTGTATTGAATTTTCTTGGTAACATTCATAAATAAGATTCTGTACAGAAACCAAAAACCTTATTTTTGGTTTTGTTAGCTAGGTAGTTCATTGTAATGGAGAAACTCACTGAAATTTCTCTGGTTATATCAAATAGTAGACATAATTCAATGCTTAGACTCTTTCAACTTTCCTAAGTAATCATACTTCCTATCTCCTGTCCTTGCCACAGCTTTTATTTGTGCCCTATTTCTTTTCTATCAAAAATATTAAAAAACAAAACAAACGAACAAACAACAAACAGGAGAAAAAGTCCCTATAATCCCAAACTAGAACCTGGCACCCAGGAAGGAAAATTATTTTTGGTTAGCTATATTCTAAAACACCTTTTTAAAAAGGTCTCTGGGCACACATACAATTTCTAATTGCATATTTCAAAAGTTTCTGACTCCTAAAAAGGCTCTTTTAAATTGCCTAGAGTCATAGGTCTGCTCACCAACCTGCCCCTCTCCAGCACAATCTCAAGGCTGGTTGGAAGCTTGACAAACTGCAGCCTTGTCACCATGGCTAAAGAAAGTAAAAACGTAGCAGGATTCACCATGTAAGGTCATCTTCCAAGGCACCGGAAAGGTGATGCCAGCTGCAGTCAGGGCTTGTGGGGAGACAACGGCCATGGCAATTATCAGATGCAAAAGTGAGGACAAATGAGGTAATACCCAGATTTTACTTTGAGGTGTATGTCAATAGCCTACATTCTTGAAGCAGAGGCTGCTAGGGAGTTTGCAGAGCTTGAAGGGAAACACACTGCACTTATGTAGAGGTACCAACAGCTGTTACCTTCTCAGTGAGGCTTTCCTTAACCAGTGCATTAAAAATGGCAATCCTGCAACATCCTGCTTTCCTGCTTTATTTTTGCCTTTAGCATTTATTACACCGACACAATTTACCTCTCACTTGTTGGTTTGGTGTGTTTTCTCACTCTCCTCCACCCCCTTGCATGAGGGCACCGCATGTGCCTATACATAAACCACTGGAATGTCAACTCCATGAGGATTTCTGCTTGGAAAGCCAGTGTGTTGAATACACCCCGTTTCATTTTATGTGCTCCAAAAATATGTGTTGAATGAATTAATGAATGAATGTGCAACAGAACACAGAAATGAGATTTAATATGTCATTGAGAAGGCTGAAAGAGGTGGGTGGTGCATAAGCTTTTCACCCTCATTATAGGCAGTTAGAAAACATGAACATGTGTCTGAGAGTTTATCTGAATTCATTTTTAAAAAACCATTAGCATATTTTGAGCTTAGAATGTTTTCAACTTAATACAGACATGAGCAGAGCTTTGAAATTACACCACTGACGTCTTTTTTGCAACACTTAACTAGGGAGAAAAAATCAGAGGGTTTCACATTTAGGCACATTTTATGATGTTTTAAGTATGGGTGGGTCATCAGTTAATGCAGCTTTGGAAAAGAAATGCTTTCCTACCCACAAGCAGTGAAATTTGGAGCTCTCTGCTGTAGCCCTGTGGTGCACGCAACTCCCTAAGAGATCCTAGTCTGCTGACTAGTTGCCGGTTGTAAGATGTGACTATGGATGAGAATCACCTGCGTAACTTTGTAAAAATGTACTCATTTTTAGGGCCTGCCTTAGATTAACCAAATCAGGATCTCTTGGGTCTGGGACCCCAAATCTGCTTTTGAATAATCCGGAGGTGCCTGCTTCCCTGCAGATTGGTGCTGTTCTAGGCATGACTGTGTGAAACCCTAGACCAGTGCTGTCCAATGGTACTTTCTGAGGCAAAGTTATAACTGAAAGGCAAGGATCAGCATGGAGACTACACAGTAGAGAGGTTGTAAGAATCATGATGGTTTCCAGGGAGAGTTCAGTGAGCCTCTCCCAAATCTCAAACCACTACAGGACTGAAGGGGGTCAAAGAAGAAAAGAAAACACCACCAAAAAGGCCTAGAAAAAGAAGGAATCTGAGATGAAGCTTCTAACACAGATAACACGATCTGGCCCCTTCCCTCAGTTGTAGCACTAAGCATTTGGCACCCAGAACCTGAACCTTTAAAG
Source organism: Rhinolophus hipposideros (assembly GCF_964194185.1). Classification (NCBI taxonomy): domain Eukaryota; kingdom Metazoa; phylum Chordata; class Mammalia; order Chiroptera; family Rhinolophidae; genus Rhinolophus; species Rhinolophus hipposideros. Next base: position 8,830,155 of record NC_138060.1, on the reverse strand, counting down.
CTTTAATTTATTCAATCTCTAAGACAATCCTTTAAGGAAGCTGATCTGCTTATCATGTATGTATGTATGTGCATATGTTACGTGCACATACATAATCGTTTCACTCAATAAATTTCAGCCGAAACTACATATCAAAGGGATTCTGCCCTGTTTGGAGGGTCTTCTAGTAAAAAAAACTCAGTCTCCTGATTCTGTGGGATTTAAAGTCTAAAGAGGAAACGTCAAATAGCTGAACACATATAAATACTAATGATAAACTGTTAAAGTCCATAAATGAAAAGAATAAGATGGGAAGAGTGCCTCTAACAGAGGAGCCCAGCAATAACCGGAGATGAGAAGGAGTTAGCAAACAGTGGGAGGAAAAGACAGCTGCAAACAGGGGGAACAGCATACGCAAAGGCGCAGACATGTCTCAGTTTTTCTAGTTAAGGAACTGAAAATTTAGTGTAGCTAAGGTATCAAGAGATCGGGAAATAAGACAACACAAGGCTGCAGAGGGAACTTTACATTTAAAAAATACAGAGGAGGCCACAATCATGTTATTACCTACTCTGTTCTATCTTTAACAAAGCCATTATCACCATAAAAAAGTATAACCAAGCCAGCAGAAATAATTTTACATAAATTGATATTAATACTAATCTCATGCCAATATCAGCTGGCAGGGAAACTTTTTCTTATGAAAATTATAATGGAGGAATCAAATTAGAGAAAATAATTATTCTATTTATCTTTTTACACCTGACACAACTATTATGGCTTTGAAAATGGAGAGAGCACATATTTTATAGTCATTTTAATAGTTCTGTGCCACATTCCCTAAGTCTATCAAATATGGTGTTTGCTCTATTTTTCTTATTTAAAAGAAAAAATCCAAACAAATTAAAAAAAAAAAAAAAACACCAAAACCTCTTCTATCATTTAAGAGTAATGAGGCCTGAAAGTAGCAAGATACAGGAGCTTTCAATTTTCAAAATGGACCTGTCTGGGGGGTTCATAACTATTTGAATATAAATAAGTGAGACCCAGTGAAACATTGTAGAACATGCATAAAGGCCAAAACTGCAGCAAGAATCTGGAGATAAGAATTTGAAACAGTAATATCAAATCATTTTACATTTACAGGAAAATGTTAGTTAAAAGCAAACATGTTGACTAGAATCTTGAAACAGCCAATGTTGAGTTTTCAATTTATCTTATTTAACACAATAATTTCTGTGGTCTCTAGATCAGTGGTTCACACCTCTGGGATCATTTTGCCCCAGCAGGGAGTTTTCTGACTGTCCCAGCAGGGGGAGGGATTTTACCGGCACCAGCTGGGCACAGGCCAGGATGCTGCTGGTCATCCACTGTGTACAGGACCGGCTGCCACTACAGAATGCTATCTCGCCCAAAATGTTAATTGTGCCGAGGTTGATAAACCCAGGCTTAATTGATCCTTAATGACAAGCAGTCATTACCTTTAGAGCATTACAAATTGGTTTAGAAGTTCATACAGAAAAGTTTCTAATGTTTTTGACAATTCTGATTAACAATATATTTAGAATTTCAATTATTGTGGTTTTTATTATCAAGGCAATGAGTTGGGAGTTACAAGATTCTACTCCTTTAAATATTTTTTTATTTTTCAATTACAGTTGACATGCAATATTATATTAGTTTCAGGTGCACAACATAGTGATTAGACATTTATATAACTTACGAGGATATCCCCTGATAAATCTGACACCACAGTCATACACAGTCATTACAATATCATTGACTATATTCCCTATGCTGTACTTTACATCCCTGTGACTGTCTGTAACAACCAATTTGTACTTCTTAACTCTTGACCTTTTTCATCCTGTCCCTGCCATGCCCCTCCCCTCTGACAACCATCAAAATGTTCTCTGTATCTATGGTGTGAGTTTGTTTCTGTTTTGTTTGTTCATTTATTTTATTCTTCAGATTCCACATTCAAGTGGAATCATATGACATTTGTCTTTCTCTGACTTACTCCACTCAGAGAAAAAACTCTCTAGGTGCCTAAGGTGGTCCCTAAGGTGTTGCAGATGGCAAGATTTCATTTCTTTTTTATGGTTGGGTAATATTCCATTGTATATATGTCCTACTTCTTCTTTATCAATATTCCACTTTTTAAAGTGGAAAATTAGAGTTCTGAGCTAACGCTATGATGTCACCGGAAAAACGCTTTACCCTGAAGTGGAGCTTCTCTGGCCGGCTCTGGGTTGCTTGAGGGGTGGTTTGGAATCACAGGAGGCACAAGCGATGAATGGTCTTCTGTCCATTCTACAAGAAAGAGAAGCAAGAGTTTACTGGTTTTCCCTTCAAATGGCTGGTCAAATTCCTTAAGATTCACCTTCTTCTTCATTATAATACTGCCCAAAACAATAAAACCAGGGGCAGAGAACTTAAAAAGAATTTGGTATTTGCGTCCACTTTATGTTTAGGATATCTCTCTTTTCTAAGATCTTTGGGGAAAGAAATATTGTGATATAACCAATAAATCTCCAGTTCTCTCTGGCTGGAGAGTCCAAAGTGAGACCAAGTGGAAAACACCAGGAAAGACAGAGTCAACTAAAGCCAGCCCAATAAGGGAGACATTTCTCCAATGCAACTGAGACACACGGGGCTGCTCAGCCCGCTTGTCTGAGGTAGTGATGGTGGATCTCAGTAGGTTGCTAAGCTCCTATCACCTTTGAACCCAAACGGGACCATGACCAATGCTCCTGGGTCCAATTATAGGCCTGTTCCCCTCGGAGGCCCAGAGATAACACATAGTGAGTGCCTCTGACATGCACCGTAGAGTTCTTTCCAACTCCGGTAACACAGTCAACTGCACACTCATCTGCAACTGTACATGCCCATTCCCCAACTGCACTAACACCACCCAGTTTCACCAGCTCAGAAAGAATACGAAAAGACAATTTTTAAAATTGAACAGAGATTAAGGTAGAAAGGAGAACTTTTAAATAGGTGAATTCTCTCTCTCTCCCCCGCCCACCCCACTGGTTCCCTCCCTCCCTCAAATATAGTCTATGGCAGTAGTTGGCAAATAAGTTATGGCCAAAAGGCCAAATTGGGCCCAACACCTGTTTTTATACAGCATGTGAGCTAAAAATGGCTTTTACACTTTTAAATGGTTGAAAAAAATGAAAAAAATATTTCATGACACATAAAAATTACATGAAGTTTACACTTCAGTGTCCATATCTGATGTTGTATCGGAACACGTCCACAACCCTTGTTCTCATATTGTCTAGAGCTGCTTTCACACGACAAGGGAAGAGATGAGTAGCTGTAATAGAGACTGTGTAAACCACAAAGCCCCCAGGTTTACTATCTGCCCATTTGTAGAAAACGTTTGCCTTCTAAGACCTTTAGGGAAAGAAAAATTGTGATACAACCAACTTTGAAATATGCGCAAGAAATATACACAAGTGAGAGAAACAGGTCACAAAACATATGTAACTTCGATTTTTGTTAAAATAAGCATATTTGTTCATTTCTAGAAAATGTCTGCTCAGTGTTTATCGCTGAGAATGGGTTGGGAGTGCACAGGGGAGAACTGAATGTTCTACTCTCCTGAATTGTTCTTATTTTTGCAAAGAGCATGAATTAACTTGTAATTTTTATAAAGCACTCAAGTTATCAGTTTTTTTGTGATGTTTACAGGTAAATACTCCTAAAATTAAAAGTCAGTTTCACACTCCCCCGATAACTCCTCAAGTCCTAAAAGTGGTGTGCAAATGCTGCTGGGGCAAGAGAATTCTTTCACCACCAGAAAGTTCTCCACTCTAAAGACAGCTCCTTTCTAAATTACAGTGAAGATTTTGGTGCCTTTGAATTGGGCCCCCACTTGAGCTGTCTGGGTCCCAGGGCAGGGAACTCTAGCTGCTCTGTATTGGGGCCCCAAGACATCACATGCTCTGATGGCAAAAGGATGGGATCACCCAGGCCGATTCTGACCACACGGGGGTGTCAGTGCCCAGGCTTCGCCCTGCGCTGCTCTGCCCACAGAGGGAGATGAAGCCAACCTTCTGGCTGCTGGGGCTGCGGCTGCTGGGGCTGTGGCTGCTGCTGCTGCTGCTGCTGCTGCTGCTCAAGCTGCTTCTTCCGTTTGGCTTCTAAAACTGGGTTCTCATACTGTGTCTTCCTGTTGATGTGGCTGGAGCAGAAGGCACATAGTATGGTTAGGAAACATTTCATCCCACAAGCAAAATGCCCATCAGGCCAAGTACCACTATTAGAACTGAGCAAAGCAGGTGGTCTGAGATGTTGACCATCTTGTGACAAAATGTGCAGTTAGGAAGAAGAAATAAAAATGAATGATTTCCAATACTGACTGCTCAATGCACCAAGCATTGCGCTGTGACTTTTACATGCTTGTTATTTTAAAATCTCCAATAAACGCCAGGAGTTAGGTCCTATTTTTATTTATATTTAATGGCTAAAAAAAGTAAACTTCTGAGCAGTTAAGTAATAAGTCACCTAACATAATATAGCTAGCAAACAGTAAAGAGGCATGCAAGGTCAGGTCTGTCTGCTTTCAAATCCCAGGGCTCCCAAATGTTTAAGGAATCACCTGACAGGGCAAGTTGCTTTAATTCAACAAGAAACAGATTATAGAACTGTTAAAACATGAGATTAAAGTGGAAATGTGCTGCTGTCTCTAACACACAATGCTAAAACTGCTGTATAACTTTCTATGATAGAGTTCACCGAAGCTTACGCACTCACCCTAATGGCAAAGTGAAAGAAGGAATCTACCAACATCTGTCAACTATTCTCATGAACAAACATGGAGTTGGGATTAAAAGTGTAAGCCTTGGGCAAAAGGACTCCAAATGCAACTAAGCTAAGCAAATATGACATGTTCAAAGTGACAAAGACCCAGATACTTCAGGTGGCTCCAAAACTCAAGGCCACGGCAAAACAAACACATCCTCCTCCGCCCCACCCCACACACGTACATACACATACATACATAGGAACACATAGAGAGTTTTTGGTCACGGCCTTATTTATTGTGCGTGTATGTACATACACACGTTATATAAACAGTCACAAACATAGCATTTTTTTTCTTTCTTCATCAAAATCATACTTCACTAGAAGTTTGGGAATATACCTATTGTGATTATTTAGAATCAAAATGCTTTTTAAAGCCAGGCTTTATTTTCTAAAGGCAAGCTTGTCAAATAGGTGGATAGTCTGATTCCCCTTGATTCCTATCGCAGGACTACTAGTGTATTTCCTAATTCTGTAGGCAATTTCATGCTAAGGAATAGTCTAATGTAACAGGCACCTGGGTCTGTAAAAACAAAGGGAGGAGCACTGTATAGTAAGGTAACAGCGGGTCCCTCAAACCAAGTTTCTTCACCCATTAAAGCTGTCCTTACCTGTTCCTTTTCTCTTAACACACACATTAGCTGAGGGAGAACTCAAAATGAGCCCCAAATAGGCAAGAACCCCACTGTTCATCTGCAAGAAAGATGATCTGAAGGACACACAAAGGAATTTTATTTTGTGAAGGTCAGAGAAACCACTGAGCTGGACTCCCTGATGCTCCCCCTCACTCATCCTTCTTGCTACATAAAGAGGTGGCAATGTGACACTTGCTATATTGAACTTGTAACTTTTTACAATAAGACGCTGAGCATTTTACGACCTGGCCTTTTTCATCATATGTTCTTATCACCAGGATATCTATTATACAGATGACTTCTCATTGCCAGCAGTGTGAGGGATAGAAACATTGGCAGTGATCTTCATTGTGGCAGCTAAAATTATGATGACAGAACATTTATATGACATTTGTTTCCTTCAAAGTATCTTTTATTAGCTATTCCTCATCTTTTTCAAAGGAAATGATACAAGGCATATTTATTCAATGTTTAATTGCTTGAGTTTTTTAAAAAAATGTTTTTAAAAGGACAAAATGTATGTCCAATGCTACAATAAGGTACATAGTAAAGAGGATGATAAGGGTTTGAGACACTTAAAAATGGAAATCAGGAGCCAAGTGTATAGTCCCCAGGCAAGGGAGAGACAAAGAGACATATAAGATCTTACATGTTAGGCTAGTGTTCTCAATTTCTTTCTTAATCTTGGCAACATTTCATACATGATCAAGATTTGTCTGATCTTTTTAGAAAGTTTGAATGAATAAATAATTATGAAGAATTTCAGACCTGGGCATGCAAAAAGTAGGCAAAAATGTCCTCCTCTTGAAGACAGCTCCTACTCATTTGGTCTATTGAATCCTTGCTTTTTTACTATTTACTAAGTACATGAAATTCATCAGGACTAGGTTGGGCCTTGATAATACGGTAGTAAACAAAAGACGCAGCTCTAGCCCTCATGTATTTTATAATTTGCTGTCTTCAGATTTTCTGAATATTTTCTCATGCATTAAAATATACATATATATTTTCATTATAAAATTGTTCTTATTATTTAGTTTATACCTTATAACGATGGCGAATGCTGTTCAGCATAAATGTACATAATTACGTAGGATACAAACAAAAGTGTGGATTAACAGGCACTTACTCTACATAGTAGACACCATAGACAGGATCTTCAATCTTTTCCCAACCAGCAGGCAGTTCTAAAAAATAAAAGAACATTTAGAACAAGAAGAACATATTCTTAAAGAACCTAGGGATTGTTAACAAGTTAGGCTAAAAGAGAAAGACTCATAAAAATGCCTTAAATCCAATTAAAACTGTATGTCCTAAAAGAAAAGCAAGCATTATTTTTCTTTTATCAGTTTATTTTTCTACACGAAAAACAATTCTTTACTGATATGTTACACAAGCAAATGAAACTAATAAAATACATTCCTGGGTGCATTCATTCTAAATCAACTATTAAATTCGATTTTAATAAAAATATAGTTAAAATTTGCCTTTGAACGCCTAGCTCCTATCTTAAATATTTATAGTTTTCTCATTTTACTTCTAGACTAACATCACAAAAGCAAAATAGGATAAAAATTAATGCTTCTTTTCATTTTCAATACAATAGTGCTGTTGTTGCTCTTCCTGGAATAAAATAAAATTTACATCTTATTTTCTCCCTGTTCCTAATTAAAATGCTACTGAGTCAGTAAAAATGCCCAGATGGACTTGGGTTTTCAAATTACATGCATCTATCACTCAACTGCTATATTTGGATATGCCTATCCTACTTCACCAGCGTTTACCTACAAAAGCAAAAAGACAGGTCTTACTCTCCAAGAACTCACTAGATTTTATTCCTTTAAATGTGGTGGTAAAATGGCATTGGGGGACGTATGTGTCTTTCTGAAAACTCAACTGTGCTCTACTGGACTTTATTGTAAGGTTTCATATCAAAGGTTTGAACTTTACTAACAAGGTTACAGTGAGTTCTGTTACAGCAAGAATCTATTGTGAAAAAGCCCATCGCATCAGATAATTTGACCTGGTGAAAGAAGCATCGACCCTGTTTCCCCGAAAATAAGACCTAGCTAGACAATCAGCTCTAGTGCGTCTTTTGGAGCAAAAAGTAATATAAGACCTGCTATTATATTACATTATATTATATTATATTATATTATATTATATTATATTATATTATACCGGGTCTTATAGTAAATAAGATATTATATATTACATTATATAATATCTCATATAATATATTAATTATATTAATACATTATTAATTATATTATATTATATTACATTATATTATACCGGGTCTTATAGTAAAATAAGACCTGGTCTTATAGTAAAATAAGACCTGGTCTTATAGTAAAATAAGACCTGGTCTTATAGTAAAATAAGACCTGGTCTTATAGTAAAATAAGACCTGGTCTTATATTAATTTTTGCTCCAAAAGATGCATTAGAGCTGATTGTCTCGCTATTTTTGGGGAAACACAGTAGGTTGTGTTTTGTGTCATTAAACAATTCTGTCAGGCAGAGAATAATCACTCAATTTGAAAGCCACCCAGATACAGACATAAGTAAAGCAAGCTCGTATAATACAGTGCTCCAAAGTAACTCATTATGTGTAGAAACAGCTATTAAGATCAACTTGAATGGAATATTACAAATGCTTGAGATATCACTTGAAATCTAGATTTCAATCTTGAAATACTAGATTTTTTTTTTTTTTTTACTTCCAGGAATCACGTGGTCACTACTTTCAAACAGTGACCGTTTCATCAGTGCACAGGGCTTCCCACAAACAGCTCCATACTACAATGGAGTCATGCACGTGCACCCAAACACACACAGGCTAATTGCTTCAGGTTTATGTTTTGCTCAAATTTGGCTGCACATCAAGGCAATTAATTTCATGGTTTTTGCTCCATGTTATATGTTTGCAAACAAAAAGACAAGGTTTTCTCCTTTTTTCTAATTTTTTTTTTTAAACAGCAGGTTTGAAAGAAGTTTTTGAATTCTGGGAGACATAAGCTACTAAATAAAATGCAAGACAGGTCCAATTTGCAGATGTTGATACAACCTGGCCTTTTTATATGCAGTCTCGCAGACTAATGCAAATCAAATGACAGGGAAATGGTTTCCCCTTACAAAGCTGGAAATTACCATTTAAATTAAAACGAACCAAGAAAATATTTCCAAAGAGTTGGGAAAGCGAAGATTAAAAAAATGCAAATTGGTGCACAGTTGTATATTTGTTCTGGCATGGCAGCAGAACCGGTGAGTGTGAGGGGATTGACCACATTATGTTTAATGAACCAAGCCTGTTTTCAAAACCTGCAACCTTAAATATTTGGCCCTATTTAGATAAAATAGGAAAAACATTAAGAATTCAGTTCATTCCATTATTAATTTGTGAAACATTTATTGAGTGCTGACTGTCTGCCTGACAGTGAGCTAGGCACCAGGACACACGGATAATTACAAGAGCACCATCTGAGCAGACGATTCAAACACCACACAGTAAGTGCTCCGATGGACATCTGAGAAGGGTGTAAGAAGCCACTTCTGACTTTGTTCTGTCACCCAGTCAGAGAATGAGGTCGTTCAACTAGTATTTCTGCACATTTGGAAATGTAAACACATCTTCTGGTACAGATTAGCAAACTCCAAAAATTTTCTAGTTTTTCAACCTAAAACTCATTTAAAATTGAAAAGACAGATATCTTACTTCCAAAGTGGTGATTAATTTGACAGGAATTAGTCTCCTAATGCTTAAAATAGAAATGGGTCATCCATTTAAAAAAGGAAGATGTTTGTCCTCGAATTTGCCATTTGGTTCTAAAAACTGAAAATGGAAGAAAATGTTGAAGCTCAGAAAAAGATGACGTTACACTTATTTTTTTAAAACTAAACACTCTGAAGATGCCTGAAGAACCATACTCCTCTCCCACCTTGTTTAACAACCGCCGGACATCAAACCAGACTGTACAACCCTTTTGGGGTAGCCCAGACCTGGGACTGAGCCACCTCTTAAGTCGGGAGTTGGGCTAGTTACTTAACATCTTGGAACCACATCTATATCTTCGGTTTACCTCAAAGAGCAACTGCAGATTAAATGAGGATGCCTGTAAAACATTTTGCACAGCACCTGGCCGGCACACAGACTCCAAAAATGGCAACTGTTCTAGGAAAGCAGAAAAGGAATGGGACAGATTTGTATGGTCTATCTGCTTGCTATTCCTGCCTCTGAAAACCTCATGCTGTACTGATTTTCACCACAGAAGCAAATAGGAAGCAGTCAGATGTTCTAAGTTCTTTTCAAAAGGGATTTGTCAGCACACAGATTGAAAGTCATGTTCATAATCAGAGATAAATTTCAAAGCCGTGACTTAGTTTTGCTTGGGAGAAAACCTTATTTCCTCATCTCTACCTCTCGTAGTTGGTTTCAGCACACAAATACCCCGTAATTCCAAAGGAAGGTTCTATGAGTGCTTTTCAATTCTGGGGAGACGTCTACAGAGGATGTGAGGAATTCTGCAAACCCAAAGTGCATAATGGAGCTACTGACCCAGCTCAAACAACAGAATTCAGAAATGACAACTCTATAATCAAATGATCTGTGTCTAACACTCCTGCCAACAGCCCCCGCCTCTCAGAGGCAGATTATAGAGAGGGTTTCCCTGTCACATCTGGAATTGTATTATCGTTCTCTGAAAACCTGACAGTTGCTGTTGTTTGAAATTAAGACCCTCTTATTAAGAAAATGGGCAATGAGCTGGTCAACAGAATCTGGAGTGAATGCAAAAGAAAAGTCTATGTGTGTGTGTGTGCGTGTGTCTGTGCGTGTGTGTGTGAGTGTGTTCACATGCACTTACACCACTCTTTATACAGTGGATACGTGCAAGCAAAAACCAAGAGTCTATCTCTACTCCACCCACAGGGACACAATTAGGTCATTTCTACAGAGTATGTTTTTCTCTCCTGTCTCGTATTAAAGGTAAGAAGTACCACAAGGAAATACTGAAAAGTCCAACAAGAGGGAATTAGGAAATAAAGAATAAAACTGGTAAAAACAACAATATGAGCTGATCATAGGGACAAATGTTAAGGCAAAAACATGAAGTTTCCTTGACAAGCACCACGGGAGCTCCTCTTTCAGCCCCTCTTTACAGATAAGGAAAGGGAAGCTAAGAGAAGGTGAACAACTTGCCCAAGGTAATGAAGCCAGTAAGTGGAGGAGCCCGGGTAGCAGGCCGGCCGCCCTGTCTGACCCCAAAGACAGACAGCTCCTCCACTTCACCAAACCACCTCCGACTGTTGCCATGACCCTCATGAGAAGGGATGCTGTGCGCCATTACAACTTATTTTTTAGAGCCTGTAACAGCATAGGAAAGTTCCCACAATATTACAGTTACATGGGCAAAAAGAAAACAGACACTTGTTCCCTAAAAATTTCAACATTCCAACTTCCACAGAATCAAATAAATCCGTGCTCCTGCACATGGCCGCGTTATGTCCCCCAGCTGCCCAGACAGCACTGGTCACTCACATGTTAGGCAGCAAGACTGGTTTCAACTGGTTCAGCATACAATTAAGGCACTTATGTCTGCAAAAACTCGTTCTATATTTTTCAATTCCTTTATCTAATATCACTAGATTGATACCTTTTTAAAAAATAAAATTAGTTTCCAATTGTTCTACTACACAGGCTGAATCTCACATCATCCCCACTGCAACGACCACAAAGAGACAACTTAGTGAACATTTAAAAATAGATCTATCAATATTTATTGAGCATCGCTGGCATATCCAGCAATCACAACAGGATATGTTCCAAACATTAAGAAAAAGAGAGGTAAATTCTATCATAACTCTTTTGTTATATGATTATCTTTACCTATATAACAAAAGCAAAATTGAATGAAAACAATAATCTGTATTAAATATGTATATTTCCAGTTCTTAAGACAATCTTAAAAATGCTAGGTTGATTCAATAATCTCAGTACAGTTCCATTCACATTGATATTAAATAATTTTCTATTTAAAAAAAGTACTATGGTCAATTTTCAATCATGTAGGCTTTCTTGTGCAATTCAGCCAAAATCTGTACTTTCCCATCTGTGGAGGCATCAGATGGAATGGAAACTATTGTTAACATTGTTCAAAGAGAAACATAAAACATTAAATTTAGCAGGGGACATAATTCAATATATTCCAATAGCAAAGATAAAAGAGTTGGCATTATCTGCTAATGTAAATTATTTCTAAACTACAACAGCTAGGGTAGTCAAGACTTGATTTATATTGATATATACACTCTAAAGAAAATGGCACATATGAACCCAGCATCTGGCTTTCAAGCCATTCACTACAGTTACAAGTGACTTAATCACAACACAACACTAAAAATATTAACTATTCAGTTAATCATTTAAATTACTATATTGCTGTCACTCGCATAAAGATCCTTAAATTAGTCTGGTAGGCTTTTGTTTCTTTTGCTGTGCTTTTTCGTATTACCCATGTAGATTACCAGCCACACCAAACAAACAAACAAAAAAATGAGGCTGAAATCTGTTTTATGAGAGTTCAAGGGACGTGACAAGCATCTATGACTTCAGTTTTTTCCTTGATCTTCAAATTACAAGAATGCCTTGCACTGATTGGCTAATTCTCGTTCTAGTCTCAACTCACTCAGACCTTTTCTTTGTAGACACAATTTATTACAACTCTGTGTGATTCCTGCAGTCGGACACATGGGTGGTCAGAACGACCTTTCATGGACAAGCTGGAATGAAAATCATAATTGGAGAAGTGCAAACTAAAGAAACGGAGAGATTAAGCAATTCACTGGAGACAAAAGCATTCAGGGCAAATCATGCATCAGCAGCAGCAGCAGGTGGGCAGGCGTTACCTAGTTCACTGTCCAGCTCCTCCGTGTGGACACCTTCTTCTCCAAAGGAATAGCAGGAATGAGACAGAAAAGAGAGAAAGAAAAATTCAGACACCAGCACCAAGAAAGGAATTCCCCTCAGAAAAACAGCAGCAAACACATCACTTTATTTTGTCCTTACCTGCATTGTGGCTTATTTCATTGGCTTGGCTAATAAACTCGAGACCTCAGTGTAAATCACAAAACGGTAAGAGCTGATATTGGTAACATAATTATAGGGCTCATTTCCTTGCATGTCGAAATCGGGTTTGATTGGTTGTAAAAGATGATAAATACCTTTGCAGTTTCACTGTTCTTAAGTGAAGAGTCACTTATTACAGACCTTATTTCAAGCAAACAAAGCTGTTAGACCTTTAAATATTAGTCCTTTTAATCCTTCAATAAGCCTCTAATCAGCAAGACAATTATACTCACAATTAGAGCATTACTTAACTTATAAGTAATACTGCTGCCTGGAAAATAGGAGGTGAGGTCAAATTGAGAATGCAGATTGTAAAATGAGCTACACTTCAATCTCTTTAAAAAGGGGTTAGAAAGATGAATTACTTCATGATGATGTGCATTAGGGAAGGAAAGCTTGAAGGCTGCCCCAAAGGAGGCAGTTTACTTTATATAAGATTTCCAAATCAAACAGCTCAGACATATTGGAATGAAAATTTTCTCAATAATTTCAGTGAGCAAAACAAGTCAAGATCCTTTCCATTCCATCCCCTTCCTGCTGTCAGTAAAAGGTTTTGTCACTGCTAAGGAGAGAACATGGGACCGCACACAACAAATCATTTCATGTTTACAGCCTCTCCTGCAACAGAGCAGGTGACTGTCCCCCTCACTGGAAGCACCACAAAACCAGGGAGCGAGCCTGTTTTTACACTGTAAGTTGCTCAGCGCCCAGTGTCGTGTGGGTACATGATAGAGACTAAACATTTCTCAAATTGATGAATGAATACACAAATGAATCAATTATTGACTTTAGTAACCAACATGGTCCTACACACCTTGTAAACTCTTGATTTAAAAACTCTACAACTGGCAGTAAGTTTTGACACAGACATAATTTCTTAAAAAGGGAATATGATCTATATAAAATCTTTCATGACAATGCCCACTTGGATATTATTTAATAATGTCGTTGGGAGCATTCATTCATTCCCTCAATAACTGTTTAATGAGAACTACTATGTGCCAGTCGTTATGCTTGGGGACAGAGATTCAAAATGAGCACAGTCACACATATCTCTATCCTTTCGCAGCAGACAAATCCAAACTCACATAAATAAAAACTAAACTAAAACTGCAATCTTTTCTAGAGTAAAACACATAACAGAGTGACCTAATCATACCTGGGGATAAGGGCATAGAAACAGTCCCTGAGTTATAATCTGAAGGATGTGAAATATTTCACAGAAAGACTTAAAGTACAAAATGACTAGAATTTAAGCTCTCCAAGAGCACGGTTTTCTGTTTATTGGGATCACTGGTAATCTGAAGTTCCTAAAACACACTTCACATATAAACAGATGTGGAATTTGGAAGTATTTTCACAAGAGCAAACTGCACATCTAACTGGCCTGGAGCAGGAACTTGATGAGGACCAGCGGGAGTGACGGGCAGAGAGTGGACAGCAGCGAGAAGGAGATGAGCGGTAGAGGCTGAACCACATCAAGCGTGGAGAGGCAGGCTCAGGACTTGGCATATACTGAGCAGACCAGACAGCCACTGAACAGGGCTTGAGGGGGTGGTCAGTGAGTCCACAGTCTAAAACACTGCTCTGAGTACAGTGCGAGGAGGAGAGTGGGCAAGAGTCCGGGTGGAAGAGGAGCGTGGCCTGGACGAGGATGGTAGAGGTGGCCAAGAAAATAGGGAATGGACTGCAGAGGTATCGGGAGGCCAAGTGAACTCAGCTCGGAGAGGGGTTAAAAATGGGTGTGAAGAAAAGTAACAGGTGAAGGGGGACTTCTGAGTATGCATGACTTTACCCTCAACTGAAATAGGAAACACAGAGGACCAGGTTTCAGAGGGAAAGATCGTTAGTTGGGTTTTAATCATATTGAGTTTCAAGTCTCTTTGGGACAGTTGGTGTGATCGATCAGGCAGATTAAAATATTGGCCTGGAGCTCAAAGGCAAGTTCAAAGGCTTCTTAATTGAGTGAAATACATAGAAATGACGAAAGGAGCTATACACTGAAAATCAAAATCCCAAACTAGTTGCTCAATTTTGGAGATAGGAAATTGAAAATAAAAAGTTTTTAAAATAAGTATGATGCTATACTGTTACCTTCCACGTTTTTATTACCTACAGAGAGGAGAAAGAAACACAGGAACAATTTTGCAACCAACAAATGTTATTCTTCTTTGTGACATGGTATAAACAACAACACAAGGCAGCTTTGTGTTAACTGGCAACAGAAGACCCAAGTACGGGACTTACATTTCTCACTGTGGAACTATCTGGCAATCTTGTTATATATTTATACTGCTGGTGTATACAGGCAGACAGACATACACGTAATTTCTACTATGAAAGGACTATATAAATCCTAATGTTGAAGGATAATTACTAAACTAAACATATTTGGTATGAATACATACTTTTTCTAAGGAAATAACATTAACATCAATGATAAGAATCCGAAGAATTTAACAATTACTAGATTTGGTAACAAAACCATTCAGTAATTCTTTTACTGCATTAACAGTTTTTCTCAGTAAAAGTTATTAGAGTTTTCTACCACCTATAAAATTATATTAACAGGTATTTCCATACATTCCCAGTATAATTATAATGGACACTGACACTGAAGATCTTATAGCAATGAGAGGATCTAAAGTGACTTCAAAATCATCAGGTCATCAAGTAAAGTTTAAATTTTGTTCCATGAAGTTTTATAGTAGAATGAATTTTATGTTCTGATCTTTGAAAATTGGTCACATTTGACTAATCGGGACAGTCCATTATCCATCTCATAAGCATGCAAAATAATCCAGGTGACAACACAGCTGTTCCATTCCTTCTTCAGGACCAGGACTAAGCAACCAGAATAAAATGAGTATCTCAGTCATGCCCCTGCAGTGAAAAGGCTTTGTACTTCCACTTGAAGTCAGTCACATAAATGTAAACATGAAAGTCTATGTTCATTTCATGTAATCTGTGATCCAGATACAATGATGGATCTTGAGTACAAGGTTTTGACAGTATTGTAATTTACTGGCTCACATTTTCAAATAAACTTCAACTGCACACACACACACACACACACACACACACACACACCATACACATGTGTAGATATATACTTACACACCCAATTCTGCCTGAGGATAAATTAATAAAGATCCAGTATCTTACAGTAAAACATGTATTCTATAATTATACTAATTCAAATGCCAGAAATGAATAATGAGTAGCAATGCAAACTATTTCTCTTTTAATTCGTTCATACCAAAAAGTAATTTTGGTAGAACATGGGATAGACTTCAGTGTACTGAAAAGGAACACATTTGTTCAGTCTCAATTTTTTTTTTCATTTTGGAAGAGTAATTAAAAATCCCAAAGCCTTGAAATAAACTTTTTTAAATAGTAACTTTTATAACCAGTTGATTCTTTTTAGAGATTAACAAGGAGAGTGGGGCTAGGGTAACACCTGAGACTCTTTCTTGGAAGAACACACTTTCCAAGTACTTAAGATATACTCTAAGTTACACAGCGATTCTCAAACAAGTCAAGATCTGCTTTCCCTACATCAAGACTTGGGAAGTAATAGTTATGAAACATGAAGAGTTTTAAAAAAGCTACTGATCTTTTCCTCTAAGACTTTCATAATGTAGGAGTAGAGTCCAATAGGTAGATGTTTAGTTTTAGAGACATTCTAGAGTTTTCTCCAAGGTCCTGCAGGCAGAGCTTGTATCTTCATTTGAATAATTTCTGGCTGTGGATAGTTCCATTGCCAATGGAGATATGACAATGCATCTGCCTTTATGTGTAAACAAATCATTCTTTTATAACAATTCTACTGATTTCCCTTCTGCTTTTGGAAACCAGAGTGCATTTACTAGAAATTGGATTACCTTGTAGTTTATTTATTTATTTTCATTTATTTATGTTTCAATGAGCTCTAAGCCTGTAGGATCTGTGCTAAACCCAGGTAAATAGTGTAACGGCTGAACTAAATTGTAGGACACGCAGGTGGTGTCTACAGAGAATAGGAGGACTGCCCCGTGTGGGAAACCCCCACACATATGGTGTCAGAAGTGAAGGATTCTGGAAGTTGATAGAAAACTGTTTTTCCTTTCATAGACCATGGGACTCTTGTACCACAAAGTACAAAGAAGGATATCCATTATAAGCATCTCTTTTGTTATTTATAGTATTCTGAGAGTTCAAATAGATTTCGAAATTGTTCAAATACGGTTGATATTTGGGATTCAGGGAAATGAATAAGATTTTCCCCAGAGACTGCATTTTATATAGAAATGGGAATGAACTCAAAAAACAAATACTTGATAATTACCAAATTTTAAAAGGGCATACAATGGAAGGAATTCAGAAATCATTCTCAAAGAGGTAGCAGAATAATGAGAGAGTAGAGTCGCCACAGTGGGTATGCGACAGTGAAAATGAACGGTGCTGTCCCTGCTCTCGGGGAATTGTAGGACGGAGAGAGGAGACTCATTACGGTGCCTAATCCAGTCGGCAGTGGGTAAGGTGGTCAGGGAAGATTTCCAGAGAAAGGTACTACCTATGCTGAGACTGAAAGGAAGAACAAACGTGATGCGTGATGTTCCAATCAGAGGCAACGTCACGTAAGAAGGCAAAGGGTGCACATGTTTAGATCAAGTCACGGGAGCAATCACAGTCCCATTGCATTGAGTCCCCAATCGCAGTGACTGTAAACAGATATGAGAAAACAGAAAAGAAATAGGCAGAGACTATTTCTGCTTATTTGGAAGACGTCTAAGGGGTGAAACTGAGGCTTTCATCCTAGAAAAACCAAAGGAAAAACAACCTCAACCCTACCCAAAGAAAGCTCTTCAACCTTTCCCTTATACTTGCCTTGCATATGGCCAAGAATTTTGAAACTGAAAGTTAGATTGATGATATTTTTGGGCAGCTGACCTAGAATAGGTCCAGATTATCTTTTAAAAACTCTTTGTTGAAACCTGGTTGACCTTTGCTATAATTCTTTAAAATTTGCATGTCTGAACAAACACCCAACTCACTTAAACCAAGACCTTCCAAGCCCCTTACCATCATCTTCACACTCTTCCAGAGGCTTCTGCTGCTTGTTCAGGCACCGAGGGTCTAACCAGGATGTTGTTTTTGTGTTATGGCTGAAATCCAGAAACAAAAACAAGAAATATGTTTGAAAAGAAAAAGGAAAAAGCTCAATGACAAAAGAATTACATACTCTTGAACATTTGCTCTGCAACCAATCAAAGATACTTTCAAACAGCAAACCCACACCAGAAGAGAGCCTGAGTTTGGAATTATAAAATGGCTTAGGAAAGATCTCAGGCAGGCTTTTAACTTATCTAAGATATAATCATTCCATTATTGAAAGCTGAAATTGGAACACCAGTTTTATTTTTGAAAAATGAGTTCCAAATGACACCCCTTGTCTACACTGTCTACTGCTGTCTACTTATTTTAGCCTTCACATCTGCTGAAGAGCAAACTTCAATTTATTTTCAATTTGCTATCACTTAAATCTTGAATGCTGGAATTCACAAAGAAGGCTGCTCTTTCACTCATTCTTTTATATAAGGATTCTCATGACAGTGTGAAATTACCTCAATTCATGCAAGTGGCTCACAGCTGCTAACATGTATCATTAATCACAGCGCCCGAAACTATGCTTCAGATATAGTGAAGGCAACCCCAAATTATCTATCATAAATTTCTATTTATGGGCCAAGAAAATCTTTGGAGAAGTTAAACATGTCACCCAACCACCTTCTGGAGGCCATAGCCCAACTCTAGATGAAGTGTTTCAACCGACACTGACTGAGCCCTTGAAGGTCTGAAAGAGCAGGAACATTCCCAAGAATACTGCCCTTCGTCCTGTTAGAAATGTCACGAGAAGGATGGAAACACTTGATCTGAAGCACAGCAATACACTGGGTCAAAGTTTTGCCTGAGCTCCCAGTCACTGCATGCAAGCTAAACAGGAGGGGCAAAGGACTGCAAATCCAGTAGTTTATACTGCAAACCAGAAACGAAAGCAAGACATTAAAAATAATTTTTTTGGAAATCTGAAGTTTGGGTTGTAAACATGTTGAAAATCGCCAGTTCTTTGTCTTAGATTTAAATCTTATTAAGTATTGAAAAATAATATGCCTTAAGTGAAAAACAGAATGCGCAAATGTATACACTGAGTTAAAAGAAAAAACTGAGTTAAAAGGAAAAACAGAAAGGTAATATAGTAACAACTGTCACCATCAATACTACTTATTAGCTCACTTACGAGGTGTGATCAAACCAATACAGTGAATGTTTAAACAAACAAAAAAATTTATTACGGTAAAAGATGCATTGCCATTAAATCCCTCTCAAAATACTCCCCTCTCCCTTTGAGCAAACTTATCCCATTGTTCTGGCCACTTTCTGACGTAGTTCTGGAAGTCCTCTTTTTTTTTTTTTTTTTTTTAATTTATTGGGGTGACAATTGTTAGTAAATTTACATAGATTTCAGGTTTACAATTCTGTATTACATCATCTATAAATCCCATTGTGTGTTCACCAACCAGAGTCAGTTCTCCTTCCATCACCATATATTTGATCCCCCTTACCCTCATTACCCACCCCCCACCCCCTTACCCTCTGGTAACCACTAAATTATTGTCTGTGTCTATGAGTTTTTCTTTCTCATTTGTTTGTCTTGTTCTTTTGTTGTTTTTGGTTTATATACCACATATCAGTGAAATCATAGAGTTCTCTGCTTCTTCTGTCTGACTTATTTCACTTAGCATTATACTCTCAAGATCCATCCATGTTGTCACAAATGCTCCTGTATCATCTTTCCTTAACGCCGAATAGTATTCCATTGTGTATATGTACCACAACTTCTTTATCCATTCATCTAGCGAACAACCATCTATCTTGGTTATTTCCATGTCTTGGCCACCATAAACAAAGCTGCAATGAACATTGAAGAGCACACGTGTCTTTATAGAGAAATGTTTTCAGATTTTTTGGGTAGATACCCAGGAGAGCGATTGCTGGGTCATATGGTAATTCTATTCATAATTTCTTGAGGAACCTCCACACTGCCTTCCATAGCGGCTGCACCAATCTGCATTCCCACCAACAGTGTATGAGAGTTCCTTTTTCTCCACAGCCATTCTGACTGGGGTGAGGTGATATCTCATTGTGGTTTTCATTTGCATTTCTCTGATGATTAGCGATGTTGAGCATTTTTTCATATGTCTATTTGCCATTTGTATATCCTCTTTGGAGAAATGTCTCTTCAGGTCCTCTGTCCATTTTTCAATTGGGTTGTTTGTTTTTTTGTTGTTGAATTTCATGAGTTCCTTGTATATTTTGGATATTAGCCCCTTATCAGAGGCACTGCTTGCAAAAATCTTCTCCCATTCAGTTGGTTGCCTCATTATTTTGTCAATTGTTTCTTTTGCTGTGCAGAAGCTTTTAAATTTCATATAATCCCATTTGTTTATTTTAGTTTTTACTTCCATTGCCTTTGGAGTCAAATTCATAAAATGCTCTTTGAACCCAAGGTCCATAAGTTTAGTACCTATGTTTTCTTCTATGCAGTTTATTGTGTCAGGTCTTATGCTTAATTCTTTGATCCATTTTGAATTAATTTTGGTACATGGTGACAGACAGCAGTACAGTTTCATTCTTTTGCACGTAGCTATCCAATTCTGCCAACACCATTTATTGAAGAGGCTGTCTTTCCTCCATTGTATGTTTTTAGCTTCTTTGTCAAAAATTATCTGTCCATATTTATGTGGTTTTATTTCTGGGTTCTCAATTCTACTCCATTGGTCTATGTGTCTGTTTTTCCGCCAATACCAAGCTGTTTTGATTATTGTAGCCCTGTAGTACAAGCAAAAATCAGGGAGTGTGATACCTCCCGTATTGTTCTTTTTTTTAAATATTGCTTTGGCTATTCGGGGTCTTTTGTGGTTCCAAACAAATCTGATGATTTTTTTGCTCTATTTCTTTAAAAATTGCCATTGGGATTTTGATGGGGATTGCATTAAATCTGTATATGGCTTTGGGTAATATGGCCATTTTAACTATGTTGATTTTTCCAATCCATGAGCATGGAATGTCTTTCCATTTCTTTGTGTCTTCTTTCATTTCTTTCAAAAATGTCTTATAGTTTTCAGCATATAAATCCTTCACATCCTTGGTTAAGTTTATTCCTAGGTATTTTATTATTTTTGCTGCAATTGCAAAAGGAATTGTTTTCTCTATTTCTTTTTCTGAGATTTCATTGTTGGTATATAGGAAAGCAATGGACTTTTGTACGTTGATTTTGTAGCCAGCGACTTTACTGTATTCATTGATTGTTTCTAATAGCTTTTTGGTGGAGTCTTTAGGGTTTTCTATATATAGCGTCATGTCATCTGCAAAGAGTGACAATTTAACTTCTTCATTCCCAATTTGGATGCCTTTTATTTCTTTCTCTTGCCTCATTGCTCTGGCAAGGAGGAAGTCCTCTTTTGTGAGTGTCTTTAGTTGGCTGTCGTGGCTACCTCGATGTCCTGAATTATTTCGACTTTGGGGAAGAGCCAAAAGTCGCATGGTGCCAGATCCGGTGAATAAGGTAGATGAGGACACACCGGTATGTTTTATTTGACAGAAATGCTGTACCAGAAGCGATGTGTGACACGGAATGTTGTCATAATGGAGGATGATTTATGGCATACTTCAAAACACACCTCTCAACCGTAGCTCACACCTAACTGACTGCACCAAACAAGTTGAAGCTTGTCACACATTGTTACTAAGATTCTATGTACTGCTCCCTGTATTGAAGATCCCTGCCTTTCTGTTGGATGGCACTTGGCAGCAGCATTCACCGTATTTTGTGATCACACCAGATAAGCTCTGTGTCATGTATCGCTTCTGGTATGGCAATGTCCGTCAAATAAAAACATTACGGTGTATCCTTATCCACCTTATTCACTGGCCCTGGCACCTTGTGACTTCTGGCTCTTCCCTCAAATCAAAATGACCATGAAAGGTAAATGTTTTGAATCGATTCAGGACATTGAGGCAGCCATGACAGCACAACCAAAGACACTCACAAAAGAAGACTTCCAGAACTGCTTCAGTAAGTGGAAAGAATGATGGGATAAGTGTGTTCGAAGTGAGGGGGAATATTTTGAGGGGGATTAATGACAATGTGTCTTTTTCTGTAATACATTTTTAAAAATGTACATGTTCACCATATTGTTTGATCAGACCTCATATTCTAGAATTTTCTGTACAATTCTTAAAATTTTCTACATGGTCATATAATCTGCAAAGAGGGATAGTTCTATTCCTTCCCTTTCAATCTTTGTCTTTTATTTCCTTTTATTGATTTATTATCTTGGCTAGAACTTACAGTACGATGTTGAATTAAGAGTGGTGAGAGCTAATATCCTTGGCTTATTCTCAGTCTTGCAGAAAAAACATATTGTCTTTCACCATTAAGTATAATGTTAGCTGTAGGTTTTTTGTAGATGCTATTTATCAAGTCAAGAAAATTACCCCATTCTTATTTTTCTAATAATTTTTTTCATGAATGAGTGCTGAATTTTGTCAAAAGCTTTTAGTGCATTGATGATTATGATTGTGTGATTTTCTTCTTTAGTCTCTTAATATGGTGGATCACATTGATAATAATTTCAAATATTGAGCTAGTCTTGCATCCCTGGAATAATTCCCACTTACTTGGTCATGGTGTATAATTCTTTTTCTAAATTATTGAATATTATTTGCTAATGTTTTGTTATAGATTTTTGCATCTATATTCATGAGGATATTGCTCGGCAGTTTTCTTTTTTCTTGCACAGTCCCTGTTTGTTTTTGGTAACAAGGTAACACTAGCTTCATGAACATATTTTACAATCTAGAATCTCTTTTAGAAAATAGAATCTCTTCTATTTTCAGGAAGAGATTGTGTAGAAATCGAATTCTTCTTTGACTGTTTCTCTAGTGAAACCATCTCGGCCTGGAGATTTCTTTTTCATGAGCATTTAAATTACAAATTCATTTTCCTTAATAGTTACAGGGCTATTTATATTATTTGTTCCTTATTGGATGAGTTGTGGTAGTTCACACTTCCTGAGGAAATGGTCCATTTCATGTAAGTTGTCAAATTTATGTATGCAGACTTGTGGGCAGCATCCTCTTATCTTTTTGATGTCTTCAAGATCTGAGGCAATTCTTTATTTAGTTCCTAATAATGGTAACTTGTGCCGTCTCTAATTTTTTTCCTTTGTCAGTTTTGCCAGAGGTTCTTCAATTTCATTAATCTTTTTCAAGAATTAGCTGTTTGTTTCATTGATTTTCTCCACTGTTTTTGTTTTAGATTTCATTGAACTCTGCTTTTTATTATTTCCTTCCATTTATTTATTTCATGTTTAATTTGCTATTGTTTTTCTGGGTTCTTGAGTTGAGTGCTTAGATTGTTTAATATAGATTTTTCTTCTTTTTCATTGGTTTAATGCTATAAATTTACCTTTTATCACTGCTTTGGCTGTGCCCCACCTATTTTGAGATGCTGTTTTTCATTTTTATTCAGGTCAAAGTATTTTTTAAACTTCTCTTGAGACTTCCTGTTTGACCCATAGATTATTCAGAAGTGTGTTATTTAGTTTCTAAGTGTTTAGAGATTTTCCTACTTTACCTGTCATTAATATGCAACTCTATTTCTTCTGATTAATGTTTCAAGATACATTTTTCCAGACTTTTACTTTCAATTTAACAATATAGTTTTATTTGAAATACGTTTTGGTAAAAAGTATATTGTTTGTTCATATTTGTTAATCTCTTTGCCATTCTCTATCTTTTAACTGATGTATTTAAATTTGTTTAATATAATTATTGATACATAAGAACATAAGTCTTCTATTTTGTTTTCTGTTTTCTATTTGTTCTCTTTTCCCCACCATGTGAGAACACAGCGAGAAGACAGCTGTCTATGAACCAGGAAGTGAACTCTCACCAGACGCAGAATCTGCCATCATCTTGATCTTGAATTTCCCAATGTCTAGAACTGTGAGAAATAAATTTTTGTGGTTTAAGCCACCTGGTCTATGCTGTTTTTGTTATAGCAGGCCAAACACACTAACTATATCATCTCTCACTACATATAGTCACATATAACTATATATAACACACACACATATATATCTTTTAACTCTTTCGCACTTATAATAAAATTGTCTTAAATATTTTCTCTACATACATTTAAAAACGTATTAGATGGTGTTATAATTTTTACTTCAACCCTTAACCTAACTAGAAAACTTAAGAGAAGTGTATTTTATTTACCTATATTTTAACTTTCTTTTGTTCTTTCTTCCTTTCTGATGTTCTAAGATTATTTTTTTATTATTTTATTTTTGTTTACAGAATATCGTTTAGCCATTCATTTAATACAAGCTTGCTGGTGACAAATTCTTTTAGTTTTCCTTCATCTAACAATGTCTTGGTTTCCCCCCTCATTTTCACTGGATATTATTTTCACTGGATATAGAATTGTGGGTTGCTTCTTTTTCTTCAGCACATGAAAAATGCTGTGCTGCTTCCTTCTGACCTGTGGCTTCTAATAAAATATATGCTGTCATTTGAATTGTTTCACTAACATAAGGAATGTGTCATTTCTCTGTTTTCAAGATTTTTCTTTATTTTCACAAGTTTGACAATGATGTGTCTTGGTATAGTTTTTTGAGGGGGGACAAGGGTTATCCCGTTTGAGACCACTAAGCTTCTCTGTGGATTTATTTCTTTGGCCAAATTTGGAGGATTTTGTTTTTCAAGTACTTTGTTACACCCACCCATTTTCAGTTCTCCTGGGACTCTGATGACGCAAATATTAGATCTTCCATTATTGCTTCAAAGGTTCCTGAAGCTCTGTTCAATTTTTATGTAGTGTATTCTCTCTGTTGTTCTTATTGGGTAATTTCTATTTTCTGCCTTCAAGTTTACTGATTCTTTCCTCTCTCCCCTCCAGTCTGTTGTTGAAGCCATCTACAGAGTCTTTTATTTTGATTATTGTATTTTTCTGTCCATAATTTCCATTTTTTATGTCTTCTGTTTCTTTTCTGAGACTTATTTTTTGCTGAAACTTTCTATTGTTTTCAAGCATGTTTATAATTGTTCATTAAAGACTTTCATGATGGCTGCTTTGAAATCTTTGTCAGATCATTGTAATGTCTGTCATCTTGGTGTTGGCATCTACTGATTATCTTTATTGACTCAATTTGAGATATTTTCTGACTTTTGATATAACAAGGGGATTTTTATTAAAACCTGAACATTTATGCATAGCATTCTAGAGCTCATTTAAATCTTCCATTTTAGGTTTCCTTCCCTGACACTGCTCAAGTAGGGGGAGGGTTGGTGCCACCTCTTACTTCTCAGTTGGGGTTCAAGTCCAGCATCCCAGTTTGGTCTTCATTGACACCCAAGGGGGTGAGGAGCTTCTGGTTTCTGCTGGGTGGAGATGGGAGTTCCAGCTTCCCACTAGATCTCCACTGATACCAGCTTAGCTGGGAGGGGAAGGAATGTCTCATTACTGCTCCCGGCTTGTTGCTACTGACTCCATGGCGGGGGCTCTTTACCACTGGATGGTGGTAAAAGCCCTGATGTTCCATCACATCTCCTCTGATGCCACCCTGGTGGGTAGGGAGAGGCTGCCTCATACAGCCAGGTCAGGGTGAGAGTCCAAGCTTTACCCGTCATGGCCTCCACTGAGTCCAAGTGGGGAAAGGAGGAGTGCTTATTACTGCCTGGCCACAATCCAAGTCCCAGCTCTTTCTGAGCTCTTTTTGATAGTACCACAGCAGAGAGGTTTGGGCTCCTAGTTATAGCCCATAGAGGGTAGACGACTTGGCTTTCCACCTGACCTTTGCTGGCAGGGCTGAGGGAACACAGGATTTTCTGGGCTGTTGGCTGGAATCCAGCAGTTATTGAATGCAAGTGTACTGTCTTGTAGAATGCCCTTTCCCTGGTCCTTTTGCTAGAGAGAGTAGGCCTTTATTAGAGCTTATTTTTGTCTGTGTGTGTGTGTCTCCACCTGTTGGTATTTCTGGGTTACTGGTTTGATTTCTTCAGCTCAAGTCTGGGGCAAACGAGGTAAAAAGAAAACTCAAGGAACTCACCGTCTGTATTCCTTTGACCCTAAAATCCTTAGCCAGTCTGCCTTAGTTTTTCTTCCTTTTAAAGTCTTATATTTGTTTTCTATTTAATGTTCAAGGTTTATGTCAGTCCATGCTTGATTTTTAATGTTCTTTTAAAATTCCAGCATTTCTTAGATTTCTCATAAAGTAAATATTCACACACATACATAAAACAAGGTACTTCTGATTTCATAGAAATTTAATTTTGCTATTCAGTGTAAGATACTCGAAGATGAAGTTCTTCAGAATGAAGAACACCTGAAAACGAATTAACCTGGATATATAATTTAGGCTAAAATATAAATGGTGCTTATCTAATAACTTAATATCTATGTAATTTGATAGCAGTGGACCAAATGCCGCAGTTGTCATAAGCCACACTTTTGCATAATTTTTCTAATAAATATTAGGCCCATGTTTAATATAAAACATTAGCATCAGTTAAAAGCTAAATTAGGTTATGAAAAGTAAGGAAATCACTGCACTCTCCTATAAGTAAACCAGAGTCTTGGGTCTTCAGTAACCATCAAAATAACCAACTTTCTTTTTTCAAATTTATCAAGTCAGTATTTAGCAAAATTATTGGTACGTTCTTTTCCAAGAATTAGAGTTTCACATATTACTCTGTATATATTGTATACTGTATATATATTCCTCTGTTATGTTTTCCTTCGCTCAATACAATGTTTCATTACTAATGGACATAATATTGAAGGCAATTTATTACAAAAGGTTAAGTACAAAATCCTAAACCTAGAGTTGACATCCAACCTTAAAACATTTAAACTCCTCTGTAATAACCAAACTTTGATGACAAAAACGGTAACAGTCACAATAATGCTCACTAATTAGTACTAGCCCAAGTACTTTACATCCACTATCTCATCTTGAGACAGGTTAGTTAGCAAGATGTAAGGTAGACAGGGAGGTCCCTGGTGACATAAACAAAAGGCAGCCATATCCTGAAACTCCAGTTTTGGAATGTCTCCTTCACTCCAGGACAAAGATATGAGGATGTGTCTTGAGGTTAATAAATTATCTCACAAATCCCTTTTGGCCCACAAGGGAGCAGATCTGATAGATAAGAATGGGCTCGTTAATCCCTTTAGGGTGGGCAAACAGGACAAACCTGATAGATGAATTCTATTAGAAGGCACCAGCCCCTTTCTCCAAGCAGGCAAAGAAAGGCATAAAATGCAGAGCCTTTGCCCCACGTTGGGCAACCTGGTCAGGAGCCCTCTCGTTCTGA
Organism: Rhinolophus hipposideros; assembly: GCF_964194185.1. Taxonomy (NCBI): domain Eukaryota; kingdom Metazoa; phylum Chordata; class Mammalia; order Chiroptera; family Rhinolophidae; genus Rhinolophus; species Rhinolophus hipposideros. The sequence continues at coordinate 8,803,174 of NC_138060.1, read as the reverse complement.
GAGCTACGACTCTTTACTCTGTACTTTTAATAAACTATCCTCTTTTACAACTCCTCGCCTCTCCTTGGTCTGTGCTTCCATTCTTGGTTTGACGAGACGCGATCCCGGCACAAAGAAAATATCCTACATCAATCTGATTCTCACGACAGTGACACGGCAGGTCGGATTCATAATGTTCAGTCCTTTCACAGATATGGAAAATTGAGAGTCAAAGAAGTAAGCACAACTAGTAAGTGGTGGGAACAATATGACTTTTTAGGTGAGCTCTTAACCGCTCTACTTCCCTGACTCCCAGGGAAAAAACTCCATCTTCCATTCCTGTCTTTAATAAGCATTTGTCGTTAACATGAAGACGGAAACGAGGACTGTCCCCTCTTTCTAGACGGAAAATAACACAGGAGCTCTCATTCACTAGAAATCTCAGATTTCCTAGGTCGGTTCTGAAAGAGGTATTCTGAGACCTAAGCCTTTTCCATCTCTCCCACCTCTTTAGGAAAAATTATACTTTCTTACCCTCAGTGATTTTTCAATTACAAAATATATGCTCAAAAATACATTTGAATGGAAATAAATATTCAAGCCAAAGAGAAATGTATAATGGGATTATAAAGTAAGTTACTTAAATTCCTTATTCAAATTCAAGTGTTAAGATATTTCTAGAGTTTTTCTATACATATAACTATATCTACATATTCACAAACAAATGTACACATATATACACCTAGCATAATACCCATATATTTTACAAAAGTGAGAAACTTCATATATTGTTCTGCAATTCCCCCTTTTGTTATTGTTCACTGAACAGAGGAATTTCGATTTCAATCTGTTTGAATATAACAGATTTACCTATACTTTTATTTATTTTGTAGTTTAATTTGGCCATTTTGTTTTTTCCTTTTCAGTGGTACATAAAACTATGGTGAATCTTAATAGACAATCTTAATAATAGAGCCAAAGAACAGCATTTTAAAAATTTACTATTGTTGGTTAGGAAATTACAATCTTAGATTTCTTAGTATGGTTTCAATCATAAGTATTTTTATCCTTTTCAATAAAGGTTATTTATTAAATGTTTAACTATATAGTATTATCTGTTATAATTTTGAAAGACTTCATATCTATATATTCTCAAACTTCAATCAACATGCCTTGCACCATGTAAAAAATTAGCTTAAAATGAATCATAGATCTAAATGTAATATGGAAACTATAAAACTTCTAAAAGAAATAGAGCAGACTGCTTTATTACTGAGTTAAACAAAGATCTCTTAGCTACTACACTAAAAGCACAATCCACAATAGAAAAAAATTGGTAAATTAGACTCCATCAAAATTAAGAACCCTGGCTCTTCACAAGACACAGTTAAAACAATGAAAAAACACCCTGACTTAGAGAAAATGATTGCTAATCATAAATATGAAAAGAGAATTGTATCCAGAATATATAAATACTTCTTAAAACTTGACAAAAAGAAAACACAATTAAGAAAAAAAAAGCAAAGGATTTACTTATTTTTAATGGCTAAACATATTCTTTATAGATTATACCATAATTTATATATACACCATAATTTAGTTGTCAAACTCTTTAGGGAAATTGTTAACCTTATGTTTCCTCAACCTATTCAGGCTCAATGATTAGGATGATACGCTAATTGCTTTTTTGTACAAAGCTTGTTAAAGTGTATAAGCGAATACCATCAGTGTGTGATCAATCCTTTTAGATTTAATCTACATCTACAGCTGCTAGAGAGAGGAAAGGAAGGGGAATAAAAGGAAGGGAGAGGTTCAGGTGGAAATAATGGTATACTTTACTCTATAAAATAGACTTCTCCATTTTCGGTATAGGCCATCTCCCAGTTTTCAGGTAGAGGACCTAAGTTATCCTCTGCAGAAAGAGGTAGGTATTGAGGGAACTTCTGAGAAGGGTCCGTGATGGGAGCAGCGGTGATGCTACTATTCGCAGGCGGTAGCGCCGTCTCTCGGAGAGCGTGCTCTTCTTGGTCACCAGAATCGGCTGCTTAATCATGGGCGGAGAGAGAGAGAGAAAATAGCATCAATCATACTCCAAGGTGGGGTACCAGCCCAAGCACAGTATGCACCTATACTCTAAAAGCCCTCATCCTTTCCTAATTTCTGACCATTGACTATATTGTTTTATTTAGATCAAAGTTCTCTTAATGAAAACATCAGAATGATGGACCAAGTTTATTTTACCTAAAGAGAAAATGCTCCAATCATGCATTGCTCACAATCTTGGAAATGTAAGAGAAGAAACAAATTCTTGCCTCAAACCTTTAAGTATCTTAAACTAAGAAGACCATCCAAACACAGACTGAGCTGCACTCTCATTCCAGAAGTATCATTTGCTTTCATGACTTAGCAGACTTTCGAAAGTAAGAAAAAGTCCAGGCTACAAACAGATATGTAGTAACACTATTGTCCATTCTGTATAAATTATTGAAAACATTTTTGGCAGAGATCAAAGACACAAATAAAGCTGGAAAGTCGACAAAAGTTTAGAATATAGAGACAGCTATACCACTGAGTCAGATTTGAGTCTCTTTTGCCAAACTGAAGAAAATGTTCTTGTGAAAACCAAGATGGTTATCCCCAGAACAGTATCGTGTGGGTGGACTCATTTGACTTGGGTCTTAAAAGAAGGCTGTAAGTACATGAGTCTTCTCCTTTTTATGAACTAGAAACATCAAGAGGTGATGTCATCAAATTTCTGCAAAGGGCAATGTTGACATTCTGGTTGAATTTTTATAGAGGCCGATGATATTAAATGTCACTCTCTATGGGGTTTTAAAACATAATAATCAGGGGTGGAGTTACTTTCTATCTCCCACAGTAATTTTCCTGTAGCTATTTCTGATTTACTGAAAGCAGAGTGAGGAATAATAAAAGGCTGTAATTCAAATCTTTCTCAGATGAGAAGCTCCCAATGACACACTTGAGAACAAAGGTAATGCAACAGTTGGATAGAAGATATGTTGAGCCTATTAAAAAAACACTTCCACCAAAAATGCACCACCACTGAGCAGGCTGCCTGCGGTCTTTCCTTACTCTGCATCTATCCCCTCTTCTTCTGGTCTCACCACTTAGATCTCCCTTTAAAAATCACCCCCTCTACGCTAGCTCTAGGTGAGGCCTGACTAATCCCCTCCTAGTTCATGTGGTGAGCCCACGTCACACTCTTACCAGCACAGCATGCAAAGCAAGCCAACGAACGGCAAACATGGAAGTTTTGTTCTATCAAGCAAAAGGTGGCCTCTTGATGCTGAAGTGAGTAGGTTCTCATGTTGTAGGTGCTTGGTAAGACCTGCCTGAGACTAAGTCTACACAGAGGAACAGGAGGTTGGTCACCCGGAACCCCCACTGAGCCTCTGATTTCATGCCAGAAATCAAGGCAGCCTCTGGCCTCTTGAACTGCTTAGTCCCCTGAATTCCCTTTCCTGCTTAAACCAATTTGAGTTGGTTTTATAATTTGCATCCATGAGTACAGATTTATAAAATAACTATAAGTTAGAGGGCAAAAGGGAAATTAGGACAACAAAGAAGAAATATTTTGAAATTACTAATCAATAAATAATAAATTCAAAACTTGGCAAGAATTGAAAGATTTACCCATATTCATTTCGGGTATATCTTTGGAAGGTCTACCTTTCTCACTTCACTGTACATAATAATCACCCGGAGAGATTGTTAAAAAGGCAAGACTTCATTATGCTGCTGTCACTCTATGCTCCAAGTGGCTGGTGGATTGTTACACAAAGTGGTTCACAGTGCAAAATGCTCTGACACAGCTAGTTTGATACCCATGCCATAGGCTGGGTAGCGTCAATCATTTGAAAGAATCAATGTGAGTTAGTGTATGGCAGGTTGTCAGCTGTCACAGCTGTAGTTTGGTTAAGTGAGGGGACATATATTCAACACATTCCGTATATACTGAGGGTGTCCCATCGCATGTATATTTTGAGACCAGTTCTCTCTGTGCATCCAATCGGCTTTCTTGGTGCGAAGACAGACACCTGAATAAGGCAATCAGGTGCCACCTGGCTTTCTTTTTTTGTGCAGAAACTAGTGATCAGACTGACTTTAGCAATGGTGACCTGGGCCCAGAAGCTTTCCTTTGACACTAGGATTTCAGTGGGTATTTTAATGGGGACAGATTTTCTGAGGCATGGCTTCTATAGACAGAGATAGGAAATAGGAAAAGCACCAAGACCTAAAGTAAACTACCCCTACTTGCTTTCTCTCAAGAAACCTACTTAATAAACACAGGACAAAGGCACATATGCTTCTTAGGGGCCATGCACCTGGCCTAGCAGGACTGTTGCACTGCAGGTTACTCCTAAGGTCTTTAGTTTCTGAGCCCACATCTATGTTTTGGGTTATATCATGATTTGCTATCCTTACTTGTTGAAAGACTAAGACATTAAAATATTAGCTATTTTTTAAAAAGAAATACTGACTTTTTAAATAATCTGCTTTTGGATCAACGAGTGCTACTATAAATGGATAAAATATTTATGTCCGAGTGGATGAAATGAGCTGATTTCAATAAAGGCATATGTAACAGATGGGAAATTTCTACTAGCTATTCCAACTACAGGATATAGCCATTGGCCTAATGCATTCTAAATGAGAAAACGGAAATTTTCATGGAATCTAATTCTTAGAGCTGGAAGGGGGAACTGAGACATGATTTAATCCTGATGAGTCTTTTTACGGATAACAAAGATTAGATATTTATTATGTTTATAATAAGACAACTACCAAGAACCAAACTAGGATACCAAACCAGGCCTCTTCCTCCTTTTACCAATGCTTCTTGCAGAAGGCTTGGGCTACTGTCATGGCAAAAAAAGTCATCAAAACATGATTTTAATGGCCATCTTGGAGAATTTTAGGTTTTTGAGCTCAATGAATGAGAAAACCTCAGAAAGACCTGTACAGTCTATAGAAAGTATTCAACTAATACAAAGTTTTCCCTAAATATTCTCTTAGGCTTGGTAGCACAAGGAGGAAAATACAGAATTTAACTAATTTCCCCTTTATCGGAGTTAGGTCTCACTAAGTAATGAGTGAAGCGTGGTGAAGCCAGAAGAGTCCTTATGAGAGAGAAAGAACTCATACCTTGCAAATGGAAAGTCCTCAAAAACTATAACCCTAAAGTCTGAAAGAAAACATTTAAGTATAGGAAAAATAGAAGCTACGAGATATTCTTCAAAGTCAAAACATTATATAGAGTGGAGTAACTCACAACTCATGCAGTTGCTACGTTCTGAGTAACTACATAAGGTTAAACCCCCACATAGTGAAAAATATTTTTGAACAGTTCTAGGTCATTTCATTAACCCAGGGAACATACCTAAGCCTGGGGGTAGGTAGCCCTCAATATACATAAATACATCATGCAATGAGTAACATATGTTGTATAATACAGAATGCATATGCAAAATGCAATCTTAGAGTGTTTATTATTTTTCCATCTTTCTCTCATATAAGGTATATAGTAAACTGAACACATGGTATATTTCCACTGAATCTCTATTTACAAAGGTACGATAAAAAAGGATGTGCTAATCTGCTATACAGCATCATTTGTTACTAAAGTGTAAAACAAATTCTCTTATTTCTCTTTATAAGCAATCAACCATAATTATAGAGCAGTGTTAAGGCCAAGAAATAAATGAACAAAAAGTAAATATTCATATATATGTATACATACACACACACACACACACACACACAGGAGTTTTTACATATATATGTACACATATAATTTTGAAGAGAAAGAAACAATGCTGATTATTCTTGACTCCCTTCTACAGACATTTCCCTCCAGCCCCTTTAAGCTATTTGGTTGAAGTTAAAATAGTCTGGTGAAGAAGTATGAAAAACAGACCAGAAGAAAGACCCCCTCTTCCAAGCACTGTGTGGTCAGAGTTTGAATTTTGTCCACCTTTCTGAATTCCTCATGAGAAGAGAAACCTTCTCAACATCCTTTGCAAACGCCTCCCACTGCCCGCTTTACCAAGTCCACTGAGGGGAACAAGGTCTGCTCTTTACCTGTAAAGCTACTGTTCATTTCAGGAACGTCATCCTCCTCCTCATTCTCCGCATGGACTATGCCAGCATTTTGCATATCATTGTAGGACTTGCTTCTCTTCGGGGTCGCCTGCTTGGAGCCAGACTGCAGGCTTTGCAAGGCTTCCGTTGTGATCACTTTCCCACTGACTGGCTGGCTAGGAGGTTTGGGTGTCCCATAATAGTTTCCTAGGAGATGGAGAGACACACATTTGCATGTTTCAGAAAGAAGACTTTGTTTTTTTCAAGACTTCACATCCAAATCTCTCAGCACATTTAAAACTATGTATTTAAGCTGGAAAAAAACCAACACAGAACAAACTGTATTTCATATCTGAAACTGGTGAGAAAAGATGCCTTTGCTACCCAGCTAGACGAGATGATTTGAGAAGCAAGGAGGAAAGTTCTTGCAAAGAACTTACTAGGAGGGCTAAAAACAAAGGCGGCCGTGCTGAATAGCAAAGCTTCATCCTCATTACACTGGGATTTCAATTGGTCACCTTTTTACAACAGGAGCACTTTTTACACCCGCACTAGCATAATGCTGAATCCGATTTAGAGAGAGCCTCACAGAAAATAAAAAATTCATTACCGCCGGCACCCTTACATGCCTACCAAGCGAAGGTCACTTTCCCTTAATAAGGGAACTCCTCAAGAGGGAACCAGGGTAATACTTAAAAAGGAGGACAGTGACCCCCACGTGGCGGCTCTTTCACTGAATGGCAGGCTTGACACTCAGGGTCATTGGGGTGGGAACAACCTTGCCAAGTTTTAATAGAAAACTCTGTGTCAATGGTGGGACCCCTTAGGGGTCACTCTTAGTAATTGCCCATCTTCTTTCAGCCACTTTTCTCCTAAGTTTGGTTCAGGTCCAACTATAAGGTGCTTAGTGATTCTTTGGTACACGGATGGAGTTTTGCATATTTTTAATGTGCACTAGAAAAAATTCTAACTAGCAAATTATGGTACTAATATAAAGTTGACTTTAAAAAATTAAGTGAAAAAACAATAATTTTTTAAATTGACTTTTTTAACTTGAAGTTTGAAAAAGTAAGTATGAAGAATAAGAAATTATTCAACTGAATAAAGAATAGCAATGGTAGTGATGAGTTCCTTTTGAAATGCTGTATTAGAAAGTAAGCTTTTAAAAGAAAATTTTAAGGAAATAACAGTCAATTATGTTCAGATATGGACAAAATCATGAAGGTAATTCATAAATGGCCCAAGTTTGAAAAGTATAGCTTATAATCAATAATACTCCGTGCCTACATGATAAAAAAAAAAATCAGCATTAGAATGCCATTGATCCATTCACCATCTCACATCTTTTAGGGTAAGCCCAGGAAGACAAATTATATTGAGCTCTTTAATATATCATAAGCAAGATTTGTAATTCTGTGCTTAGTTAAGTAGAATTTGTAAATCACAAGGAAGCCTGTACATGCTGTTTCTTTCCAAGGATCTCATCCCACTGTCTAACCTCAGAACATAATTACATAAAATATACATTTTTATTATACAAGCACAAAAGCAAAATGAGACACTAATATATGTCTCTGTATGAGACACAGGTGATGAAGCATTTGCTTCCATTATTATAATTCAGTTTTATTTTTTATTTCTTTAAAATATGTTTTTAAATCACCAAATGTATGAACATACACATCCACTTTCTTTGAGAGTGTTACAATGGCGTGTCAGCGGGGGAGCTCTGAACACACAAATTAAAAGTGCAGTAGACTACAGGGTACCATGTTTGCATTTGAAGGATACTGGACAGAAACCCGATTAACACGTTATGGTGACTTGCCCTCAATCTTCATAGTTATTTCACAGGAGGTGATAGGCATATCAACTCTTCAAAAAGCTTCTTTCAGGTTTCCAACCTAAAGGTACAGGGACTGAGCGGAATCAGCCTGAAGAAAGGCAGCCCATTTATGCTTTTAGAGAATACCACATGCACAAGGAAGAATGAGCACACATAAGGAACAAGCCTTATCTTGCACTTCGAGAGAGCTTACATCAAAGGATGTCCCATGCCTTCTTGAAGTTCAAACTTGGCCACAGTGTTGACTTTTTCATTAACGAAAGACTATTAGTGAGGTTTAGGAAAGTAAAGCAGCTAATTGTTAAAAAAACATCTTTACAGTGAACAAAAAATAGAGACAAAGCTCTACTGACATTAATTGTATAATAATTCCTTACAATCACTATTACACAGAAACATGATGTATAATTTTGAGTTACAGGTTAAAATGAGGCCAATTTCTACAACTAAGAATCTTCCACTGAAAGATGTGACTAAATGATGGGACCCTTAATTTGTAATTTTATACTTATAATTTTATAATCGTATCACTCTTTTTTCAGTGTCATTAAACACTCATAAAACTATTGTTAATTAAGAATCAATTAAAACTTAGACATCCTCAGCTTATGACAGAAATAAATGTTTGGGAAATAAAAGTTCTACCTATATTTGACAAATATGTATGGATTTTCCTCAAGTTTTCAAGCTCAGTGTCTTTCTTAAATTAATAAATGATTCGCAGATTTCTAAACGCAACTGAAAACTCCCCAAAACAATCCAGTTATTTATAGTTGTTTCCTGTTTCTGGAAATTAGTTTAAGATTGATAGGAGACAGATAAAGCAACTATTATTAGGTTGAAACACATAAAATTGCTGTTCCAGACAACAAACGGTCAGACATCAGCAGTTTCATTTGGGTTAATCTGAAATATAGTCATTAGCACTCAGCACACTGTAGTGGTAAAGAACGTAGAAGAGACAGCCCGTGGTTCAAATCCCAGCGTCACCAACCACTAATTGGCTATGTGACCCTGGGCCAGTTTATGTCACCATTCTGTAAAAAGTCTTGTCCTCGTCTGTAAAACTGGGATTCTAAGAGTACCTAGTTTCTACCTAGAATATCTGTCAGTAGGATAAAATGAGATGGTGCATTTCCAGCTTGTATGTAGCCCGTGCTCAAGTCTGCCACTAAAGTGAGATGTGATAAAAGCTTATTAATGTTGACAGTGTATGTTTCTAATCTTTAAAATGAGGCTCATTACACCTTGTTGAGAGGATTAATGAGACAATGCGTCTGAAGTGCTTGCCACTTGGTAGCTGAATATTGTTCCTTGATATAAAGGAAGAAGCAAGCAAACCTGCCAATGACCAAATAACCTTGGGCAAGTTTTTTTTTTACACTCATTCTAATACTTTCTCTATGAAATGTGAAACTTCTCTGAAACAGCACCTGCGCTAGCTAGCGTCCTCACAGGATTAGTTTGACGATCAAATAATGTACCTTTGTTGAAGGTACCCTGTAAACTAGAAAGTGTTATAAATATGAGATGGTGTTCTTATTCAAATTACTCCAGCATTTCTCGTTTTCCATATTGTCCACAACCTTGACAGAAAAGCTTCTATGTAGTGGTTTCCTGATTGCAGACGGTTCAACTTTCCTTTGCAGATATTTTATTTTTACATACCGTGTTTCCCCGAAAATAAGACCTAGCCAGACAATCAGCTCTAATGCGTCTTTTGGAGCAAAAAATTAATATAAGACCCAGTGTTATTTTACTATAAGACCGGGTTTTATAAAATACATAGTAATATAATATAATATAATATAATATAATATAATATAATATAATATAATATAATATAATATAATATAATATAATATAATGTAATGTAATGTAATATGATATAATTAATATAATTAATATATAATATAATATAATATCGGGTCTTATATTAATTTTTGCTCCAAAAAGTTCATTGGAGCTGATTAGGTCTTATTTTTATCTGGTTAGGTCTTATTTTTGGGGAAACACAGTATTTAAAAAAATAATTTGAATTCGTGACCAATATTTAAAAACAGTCAGATTATGCACTCACTACCCCCATTGGCCACAGTTACTGGGGTCTGCTGCCTCGCCCCACCCTATTCACTCTCTCACTCTACCTGTTGGTCCTCCCAGGTATTTGAGTTCACAACGCCTCCCTTCCAGGAAACTCTCCACCTTATCAATAGTTTGCACTCTGGTAGTAAATAATAAGGCCAAGTCTAGCCGCCATGGCAGAAACACAAACCTCACAGCGAGTATGCACGAGAGACTGCCTGTAAAGAATATACAGATCCCTTAATGGTATTAGAGATAAAACTCATGCAAAGAATTATAAATGATTAGAAAATTAATTTGGGTTACCACTTGGCAGGCTGCACAGTTTCTAGGAGACACGAGGTTGACTGTCCCCCAGTCTCCACATTAGTGAACACACTCTTCCCGAGGTGGCTGGGCTTCCTCCCAAGTGGAAATGTGTGTGTGTGTTGCTATTTCCAGAACTGGCTCTACAATAAAACTCAACAGGGATGGAGGCTGGGGAAAGAGGAGAGGGCAGGGGACGATGGAAGAAGCAGCCACTGCTGCCCTTAATTAACAGACATGAACTTTGGCCACCATTAAGCCAAAGAAAATATTTTCTGACATGCATTTAAAAATTAATGGGGACTGCAAATCAATTTTTAGAGCTTGATAAAATATTTAAGAAGGATGGTAACCCTGGGTTTTAAAGCAGAATGAATCAAATCTATACTGCTGCTCACTTTGTACAAATTTAGTATTCACTCATGTATTTCCTTACAGAGAACTTTTTTATGCCCAGCACCATGCTAGGCACTAGAAATAAAATGTAAAAATGGGATTAAAACACGATCTTCACAGTTGCTCTATATGGTATACATCAGTTTTCTTAAACTTTGTGCAAACAATCAAGTCCCACCCTAAATGCAGATTCTAATTCCGTGGGTCAGGGAGGGGCCTGTGAGTCGTCATTTCTAACAAGCACTCGGGATGCAGATTGGAGGTCACCAGGACAGAGAAAACGATTCCTCTTTGGCAGATGAGCAATGCCAAGGCCCAAAGCAGCAGAAATGTCTTTCTTAGGGTCAACTTGGCTGGTCCTGGGGAAACGGCACTCAGGCCCTCTGTCCCCGGGTCCCACGTTTTGTGTGGGGTCGGGGAGAGAGACTTGTCTGTGTTCTCCTATGAAAGAAACTTGTCCAAAATAAGTAGAACAGGATCGTGATGACCACTAATAGCTGGGAATCTAGAGCACACATTTTCAGTGGGACAATGTCAGACCCAAGGGGGCAAAAAGGATTTTTTGGGGGGAGGGGAGTGTTAAAAAACACCTTATGTTCCTGATGTGTAAAGCAGAGACACACATTTGTACATGAAGACATAACCATCCAGCGTATCTGTTTGCCTCAGCCCCAAGGCAGTGCATGACGAGCCCCTGACAGCTCTGCAGGCACATTTCTGTCGCTCCCCTCTGCTCTTTCCGCTCTAATCCCACTGGTTTTCTTTCAGCCCTCACATACAAACGGTGCTCCCCTCATCTCACAGCTCTTATACCCACTCTTCCCTCTGCTTCTTGCCCCATGGTCACTCTTCATCCTCAGGGAGAGTAACTGACCCCACAAACTAGACCAAAGCCACCCTTAGAGGTTCTTACGTGTTCTCAGGAAACCATGTATCTTTCCTTCCCAACGCCCTTTGCTGTATTTATCAGACTGCTTAATTAATTGATGCCTGTCTTTGCCTCTAGAGTAAAAGCTTCATGAGGGCAGGGACCACATCTGTTTTCACGCACACCGCATCACACATCTAACACGGTGCCAGCCATGCACTGTCACTCAGTAATTCTTTGCAGAATGAGTAAATGAACAAGTGGAGACAGTATCCATGAACTGCAGCCATGAATAGCTATAGGTGGGTGTGCTTTTTTAATAGCATGACTCAGGGCAGTTTTACTGCAGTCCATCAATTATAAGTGAATTACCTCAGATTCGCGTCACTTCACTGTGCCACTGGCTTGCCCAATGCCCGATGGTATCATTCATGACTCCCATCACTTTCTTTTCACTCTTCCTTTTCCCTTCTGCTCCACCCTACAGAACTATCATTTGTACGAGCAGTAGGGCAATAAGCCAACATCCTGTAACTAGGTGTTTGTTCTTGCCAGTGCCATTTGGCTTTAAATATAAGACCAAAGAGGGCAACATAATAGTTTTGTTACCCCAGGCAGGTAAGGGCCCTTTCTCTTTCCAGTCTCAGTTCCCACGGTACAAACTAAGGTAGGACTAGTACCCATCTAATAGGCCTTTTGTGAAAATTAAATTAAATAATGTATATAAAGTACTCAGCATTGTGCTTGGCACATTAGCACATAATAAACCTTAGCAGTCTTAAATTGTGCCAGATGTTGTGGGCAGATAAAAGCTTCAAAAGGTAACACAGAGTATTGTTATCAAAATACATATTCAAAGAACATTAACAAAAGTTACCTTTATTGTGCGTCATCCATTTGTCACTACCCATGTATTCACTTACTCTAATCTTTATTAACAATCCTACAGCAAAAGAGGCATCGATATTTCCACTTCCATGTAAAGAAACAGAGATCCCCACAATGCCTAAGTGATGACTGGCATTTACACACAGATTTCTCTGTCGCCAGCACCTGTGCTCTCATCTCCAGGAATCTCGGGGGAGTTCTGAGCAGGGAACTAAGAGAAACTTCCCTGCCCCTAGCCTCCTGTCCTCACATGCAGAGCAACAGTCAGCAGACTCCCTTTGGCTACTGCATTATCAACAGAGAACATTCCATGGTGGAGTTTGCACCAGAGCTTATCACACAGAAGGCTTCCAAAGCCTCCCAAAAGCAGGACTCTAGCCGGTCTCATTTTCGTCAATGACAAACAAGAACTCTCTTCACCCCTGCTTTATCTCTGTGTTCCCCCAAAGTATACCCATGGCAGTACCTTTTTTGCAGACCTTCTAGGAAGCAAAACAATAATATTATTGAATATTGACATTGAATTGAATGCTGACACTGAATGCTGACATCCCCCTCCTAATTAACACACAGAAACATGCAACCCTCAATTCCAATTTGAAATGTCACACTGGTACTGCACTCCAATGTTGAGGAAAAACCTCTGCAAGGCTCAAAGTGAATACTCAGTCTCTTCTACCCAGAGGCATTTGTAAAAAAGGCATGTTTGGAACCACCCCCACTGAACAGTCATCCCTTGTAAACTGTCTCCTAGAGAAGATCCAAGAGCTAGCTGAGGCAGCACCCTGTCTTGCTGGTGAAAACCTCAAAAGGAGAGAGGGAGGGAGGGAGCGAGGGGGGAGGGGGAAGGGGGAGAGAGAGACAGAGAGAGAGAAAGAGAGAGGAGATGGTGTAATTGATTGATTTCAGGCACCATATCAAATAAATTAGCTCAGTGCCACAATTAGGAAGTTGGGCCAAGGAGAAAAGACATGTTTATCCTTGACTTCTTGGCTTGACTTGCCTTGATATTGATTCTGTCTAGTGACAGAAAGAGAAGTTGGTTCAAATTGCAAAGCAGACATCAATTATGAGCTCAACTAAAACTTCGATGCCTTCTGAGGGGTGATAGTTGGGTTCCTTGTATAGCCAGAAAGGGCCTCTGCTCTGTTGGGGTATACGCAACCCTCTGTATTAGAGCTGGTGGGGTGGAAAGTTTCATCAAGGAGGCATCTCCTCCCCCCCCAAGAAACTGACCTTTTCTAGTTTCTCATTTCAGCAAATGGTAGCATCTCACTAGCTATGTAAGACAGAAACTAGGAGTCTTCCTCGGAGAATCATCATCACCTGCTTCTTTAGCTCCTTATTGTAACAAATACATTACCAAGCCCAGCTTTTTTCAATCACATAAACATCTCGAGATTCATCACCACCGCCAGTGGAATCCAAAACCAGCTCCAATTAGGGTTGCCAGATAAAATGCAAGATTGACTATTCTGCATTTTTATTTGCCCAATCTAGCAACCTAACTCCGGGTCCACAGAGCTCACCTCAATTCGTGTTTCTGCAGGGGATGTTTTCCCAACTCCATAGGGATCAAATCTCCCCATCCTACGGTCTCCTTTATAGATCCCAACACACTTACAATTATATATGTATTTCTGTGATTATTTGAATGATGTGTCTTGTGCACTAGACTGGAAGACCCATAAGAACAATGATCCTATCTGCTGTTGCTCAGTGTTTCATCCATAATGAATGAGCAAACTAGGAATAGAGTCTACAAAAGAAGTGTCAATTTCCAGGCGGCAGACACAGGAAATACTGGCATTCTCCTCCTGCCTGTGACATGACCTGGGTGGCGGGCGTTTGGCCAGGCTTTGTCCCCAATTCCCTTCAGTGTCTTGATCAGTCTCTCTCGCTGGAGCTCAGTTCTATAGTGTGAAGAAATGAGCTCTACTGCATTCCCACCTTTAAAATCCTACAACTTTATTCTAAAATCCAAACAAATATTGGGCCTGAAAAAAATATTCTGGAGGTGAGCAGGCCTTGAGGCTTTACTGGTTCACTCTACTTGCCTGCCATGTCACAGGTCACTGAATGTATCCACAAAAAATGACCACCACTCCTCTGTAGTGACATCCTTCTTGGGAGGATTTAAAATTATACATTTTTTGAAAAGGAGTTTAACTCTTAAGGAGGTGCTTTAGCTTTCTGAAGTTAGTTGGGTGAGAAGGGAAAGATCTTTTTGAAGAGGTCCTCACCCTTTCTTGCAGAAGCTTTTATTCTCGAATTACACTGTAAAATATGGCAGCCACCAGGCACATGTGACTATTTAAGGTTAAATTTGCCTAAATTAAACTAAATTTAAAATTCAGTTTCTCAGTTGCATAGCCGCATGTGACTAGTGGCTTTTCCACTAGTCACTTTTATTTCTATCTGCACACTTATTTCTATCACTAAAGAAAGTTCTGTTGGATAGCATCGGTGCTGAAGGAAGCAGGCGTGCTCCCTTGCCCCACCTTTCCGACGACCATCATCCTACCCTTCTCTTTGTTCATCATCTTGCTCTCTCTGGATTCAGGCATTATGACTGGTGCTGACTTCTGAACTGAAACACAGTCATGAGCCTCTCACTTAAACTCATGAAATCCTCTGACACGCTTCAGTTCAAATGTCACTTCCTCAAGGGGCCTTACTCTCGTGCAGGATTAGATGCAGTGCTCTTTCTATATGCTTCTGGAGCTCGCTGTAGTTCCCTTCGCAGGACACTCATCACTTGTCTGGAAACTGTTCCAATGTAATTGCCTCACAAGTCTAACAGGCTGCAGAGTGTAAACCCTGGAGCCAGATGGCCTGGGTTTGAGTCCCAGCTTTAGCTCTGGCTCACCACGTGAACTTAAAAACAGTAACTGGCATCTCCCGGCTTCATACTCCTTTTCTGTAAAATGGGGATAAATGATAACTACCTCATGGGAACGTTGGGTAATTGAGTTAGTGAATATAATGCACTTTGGAGAGCACTCAGCACCTAGTACACACTGGACAAGTGTTGGTAAAAATAAATAACTAAAAAGCATAAGCATTTTAAAGGTAGATCTTCTTTGGTCTTTTGCCCTGGACATCACACCCTGTGACTCGGAAAATGTCTGACCCAAAGTAAATGCTCATTCAATATTTGTTGAAACAAATTATGTTTGTATAAAAGGCTTGCTTTAAAACTGCACTGCCAGCGACTTAGCCTATAGATAATTCAGAACATGATAGTGAGATATTTATACAGGGATTCTCACTGCAGCATTTTCACCAAACACCAAAAAAAGATAGCGTGGGACGGGGTCCACCCTAAGTCTGCATCTACTACAGGACAACTGGTCAAATAAATTACGTACATTAATACAGGTAATGGGATACTGCAACATTTATAAAGAATGAGGTGGAACTATGTGGGGTTATGTAGAAAGACCTCTAAGATATATGTGAAAGGCAAGAACAGAGTGAAATAAACAAGAATATGTGTGCCATTTATGTACATTATGTACAAAACATTTATGTTTTCTGAATCTTTGCATTAGATCCTTTCACAGTGGTTACCTACAGGGCGGAGAAGGAGGAAGCAACTTGGACTTAGATATTTTTAAGTTCTTTACTATAGCAATATTCCATCCCGTCCACTTATTACTTACAAATGTTTAAGGTGCCTTGTTGTAGAGAGTGTTTTGTATTGTGGTGGCATACTTTTCCTCTCCGGAAGCAGGACAAGCCGAGAGAAAAAGAATTTGAGCAGGGAAAATAGAGGATGAGTACATACCTGGAATGTAAATAAGATATTTTACTGGCAAATCTGCTGGTTTACTGACTAATAGAAGGGGGAGGGAATCCACTCAGGTGGCAACTGTGGACCGACCGGCCCTGTGTGTAAATATAAGAGCCAATGCTGATTGAGGGCTTATATGTGTCAGACAGTGTGCTCAGCCCTTTCCAATTACTGTCTCATTTAATCCCACCTATGAGGAAGCACTATTATTATCCTCATTTTACCGAAGGGAAAATGGAGACAGAGAGCATTAAGCAACTTGCCGGAGGGCACACAGCTCCACAGCAGAGTGGCTGAGACTCAAACTCAGGCGGTGCCGAACTAGCCCCGCCTGCACGGTCCTCAGTGCCCGAGACAGCAGCCGCCCTTGAGGGGCTAGTCCAGGAGAGGCAAAGCCCAGGAAGCGCTCTGAAAATCTATCCAGCCCTATTCTTGTCACAGTATCTGGCATTTAATAAAAATCCCACTTTGCTCTCAGCTTATAAGAGTCAACGTAATACACTCCCGTCAGTTCCAAAAAAATGATGAGCCATCTCACAAGGCAGGCAAATTATACAGCTAAAAGGTCAAAGACTGAAAAATACTGCACACACGCCTTACAAAATGGAGTGGATTAATCCCGGGCATAAGAAAATTTCAACTCCAAAATAACTAAGCAATATTCACAGAA
Organism: Rhinolophus hipposideros; assembly: GCF_964194185.1. Taxonomy (NCBI): domain Eukaryota; kingdom Metazoa; phylum Chordata; class Mammalia; order Chiroptera; family Rhinolophidae; genus Rhinolophus; species Rhinolophus hipposideros. The sequence goes on along the minus strand of NC_138060.1, from coordinate 8,786,238 downwards.
AGTCAGTTTTATGTAAGGTGATCAGACATTTTCTGAAAAATGTTTCCCTGTTGCTATATAGCAGGAAGTTAGGTTAAGAAACGTAATGGGTTAGTTCTACAACATCTTGGTTACATTTAGGATATTCCTCCTGGGTTTTCGGGAAGCAGTGTGGGGTAGGAAAGTCAAACGGCTGGGTTTGGTTCCTGGCTCGAGCATTCTAGAACCAGCTGTGCCACCTTGATAAAGTTCCTAAATGCTACTTGGCTCCCGCATCCCCATCTAAAAATTGGTGGTAACAGCCACCTCTGTCAAAGTAATAAATTTAAATGGGAAAACAAAGAGATTCGACCTACATTTCACTTGTAACATAAACACCGCAATAAAATGAGTTTATTTTCCTTTTTCCCCAGACCAGTTGCTGTCTGAGCCACATGCTTTTTCTTTTCAACCCAACATTCTTTGGCTTTTCACAACCACTCTTACCCTTAACCTCTCCAAAAATGCATATGGAGGGTTTGGTTTTTGTTTTATATTAGGGGACTCTAGCTCCCAAGATGGGCATACTAAGTGATTTCAGATCAGGACTATTCGCTTTCTGCTAACCAAAGAGGATTCACATTTGCTCTGTTCTCAGCCACTTGAATATTTACTTTTTACCTGGATTCACATCTATAAGACAACATGTTGAAGAAGGTGCCGGTACCCCTCCCTCCCCTCACCGAAATCCTAGGCCTATTATAACGAACCATTCTTGCTTCAGGCATTGTCAGATCCCTTCCCAGGCTCCCAACCACCAGGAAACGAAGACAAGTGATAATTAGAAACACACAAAAGAAATATTCCTGAGTTCACAATCAGAAGTTTGATTAACATCTAAACACTGTCCAGCATATATTCACAATGCGGAAATGAACAGTAGGTAGGTACAAAGATAATTCTCTTCCCTTTGCTCATCCAAAGAATGTCAAATCAGAATCAACACACAGAAGATTCATGGTCAATTACTTAACTCTTACCCACTGCCAGGAACAGGGGCTGTTCTCACATCAAAGACATAATGTCCCTAATACAATAAGAGTCAACTTTGTATTTACCCTTTGTTTTTAAGTCTAATCTTGAAAATGCCCTGTCATTGTCCAATAAATCCTAATTTTCAGAGTTTATAAGAGATACCATAATAACTTGGTCAAGTTAATAATTTGACCTAGTTAATAACAGTATCATATTACGGCCTTCTGTCTCAAATAATAACGCTCAAAAGAGCAAACAATATTGTTTAATGTTTAATGTTTAAAGTTTAATGTTTTCCCCACATTTGGCTGACCTTATAATCTCATTTGTGGGATCTCATCCTATAGATAGATTTTCACCTGTGTGAAATTGTTTATGTCCATGTTATTCAGTGTAGTAGTATTTTGAAATATGAAAAATATCCAAAGGGAACTAATTAAATTATGGTACGCCCATACAAAAAGATGATATAGCCACTTAGAAAACACGAAGTGCTCTAGTACTGAGTTCCAAAAACCTGTAAGACATACTGTTGAATAAAAGAGCAAGGTACCAAATAGCACATATTGTATACTACCTTTTGTGCAAAACAGGGAAGAAATAAACACATAAACACGCACACGCATGCACACCAACACGCGCGTCCACACACGTGTACACACACATGCACATTTGTATTTACATAAAAGAAATATCAGAACAGTAACCAGAAACTAATAACACTGGTTGTAATATTGGAGGGGAAAAAAGAACTGGAAATTAGGCAGGTGGACCATAGGTACATGAAAGAGAGTACTTACTGAATATTTTTGAGATATTTTGCTTTATGAGCCATGGAAATGTATTATGTACTCCAAAGTACATTCAAAATCAACTAGTGGTAAAAATGACATTCCATTCCTTCAAGATGAAAACAATAAGAGTCAACATGACTAGAAATAAGGTATCTATAAGTAGGTACCTGTCAGGTCACCCTCTAATACAATACATGCACATATTTAAAAAATACACACATACACACATATTTAAATTAATAAATCAGAAAACTCCTAGAGGAAAAAACAAACCCCAAACTACTTTTACAGAGCCTCTGAAGGCCTTATTCCTCCCAGATCTTATCGTTCACATTGAGGGGATCTGCAGGCTCCTGTGGGTGCTGAGACCTCGCTAGTCCCCGCAGCACGCCTGCCGGGTGGCCCTGCCCCACCCTGGATGCTCTGAAGGGCTGCGGAGAGAGGCGTCCTCCGCGCTGCTACCTGATCAGCTCACCTTCATAGGTGCCCACTTCCAGAAGAGTCCCGCTCCGCTCGAGGTCCAAGAACTCCTTGACACTGAGAAAGTTGTAGTCCACGCCGGGCACTTCTCCTTCTCTCGGAGAGCGGGTCGTGCCTGCAGCAGACAAGACAAAGGCAGAAGACACCATCAGTCAGCTGGAACAGGAAGCTCCAATCCGGGTGTAATTAAAATCACCTGTTCAGTAAGCTGGAGCACTGAGACTCTGAGACCCATCTGCCTGGACAGGGACCCGGTAAAGGCAACGCTTCCTAACAGAATAGCATCCTCACTTCCGCCCTCCACTACCTGGGACTCTCAAGTTGGAGAAGGAAAACCACGCACAGAGAGGAAACCCAGGGAGAGTTTTACCCTTTTAAAAATGCACTGAATGAGAAAGGTGAACGGGATTTTATACAGAAAACATTCATAACAAGCAGCTTTGAGGACTCTGGTAAATACTAAAACGTTATCCACCTTAAGCTCAGAGCCTAAGGGGTTTATATTTTTATCATAGGCCTTGCGATTCTTGTGTTCCTCAGTACATTCGGTGAGCTCCAATGTAACAAGCCTTTTGGAGAAAATGACCCCCACTGCATAAACACATCACTAGAGAAATGTGATTGCCCAGCATCTGTGGATGGATTACAATGTTGCTGCTCTCCCTGTAATTAATATGTTGGGGAAAAAGAGGCCACCCTCAAGTTCTGACTGAAGAGAAAGGACCCTGCATTTGCTAGAAAATTCTCTCCCTGAATTAAGCTGGTTATTCTCTCAGTGACTAATAAATAGAACTCAGAAAATAAACCAAGAAACAATTATGTAGTGTGTACTGGGAGCCTAGATTACATATTATGAAAGACCAAAAAAAAAAAAAAACTCCCATGATTTGTACCCCTGTTCAGTTTAGGGGATATAATTGACATGACTGATTTTGAAAGGCACCATCACCTCTATATAGTGCTTGAAGTCCACTGTTTTCTTATATAGCGAGCAGGGATTTCCCCCTATTCCTAGGAACTTGAAAGCAATACCAACGGTCGTACCTACTGGCTCCACTGTTCCTAGCGCAGTGCAGGCTCTTATCTCTTGCCTGTGTGAGGGGCCACACCCACTCACCTATAGTGGATATCCAGAAGTCATATCTGAAATCTGGGGGCTTGAAATGGTTGCAAATTGTCCCTAGATTGGTTATATCACAAATGTCTGTTTATCATGGCCCAGCGTGCTAGGGCTTTCTGGTAAAGCTGCCTTCTTGTGTTGTAGCTAGAAGTGTAGTCTTGTACTGTTTCCTAATTTGTTCCCATTTGTGGCTCCCCTGGAAGACAACGACAAGTCCCTTGAGGTAGCTCACAACTTTTACATTTATATCTCCAGTGTCAGGCACACAGTAGGTACTCCAGAAACATAAAGAGCATAATGTACTGTTGACGAGCAGGGGTCTGGAGTGGGAATAATGGGTGCATGGTCTGATTCCGCAATTTGTGGCCTTGGGCATGTTCCTTAGTTTCTGTTATTTCTCAGTGTCTTCATCTGCACAACAGGGATCATAATAGTACCTACAACGTAGGTTTGCTGTGCGTATTGCATGAAATAATCCTTTTAGAAGGCTCAGCTCAATAATCATTAGCAGATATTATAGTTTGTCTTATTGTGAGAATTAAATGAGGTGATAGAATCTCGTAGTTCATATGATTTATATATTCATCTTTGCGTAGATCCTTACGTTCCATTTATTTAATAAATATTTACCGAGGTCTCAACATATGCCAGGCACTGGGGTAATTAATACTGGTGAATAAGACAAAGCCGCAACCCTAACAGAATTTATATTTACTCTGACAGAAAATAAACATGTATGTAAATAGATACAGCATTTAATTTCAGGTATAAATAATTCTTCTGTAGGAAACAGAGGTTAAAGGGCTACAAAGTATCTCAGAACAATGTAGGTTAAAAGGCTTAAACGTGTCTGGAGAAAGGAAGGAAGGTGGAGAGGAGAGTTGGGAAGTTATTTTAGATAGGTGATTAGGAAAAGCCTGGCTAAGGAGGTGCCATGTAAATTGAGAACCCTGCAAAGGTGATGGGAAAAGCATTCCAGGAAGGAGTTAGGTGCTAGAGCTCTGATGTGGGAATAGGCTTGGCATGTTGGGCAAGGGCAGAAAGGTTAGAGCAATTGCAGGGAGCAATAGCAAAGAGGTTAGAAATGAAAGCAAAAGGCCAGGTTATGGAGGCCACAGAAAAACTAGAGATTTTATTTTAAGAATGATGGGAAGCCACTATAAGGTTTGGAGTAGGGTGAGGTCATGATTCATTTTTAAGAGATCATTTGGCTTTACAGAGAATAGGCTATGGGCAGAGTAGTAGGGGGAGGTGGGCAAGAACAAAAGAAGCAAGAAGACCAAGTAGGCAGCTATGGCACTGTCCAGGTGAGAGAAAATCAGGGCACAGACAGGAAGAGTAGGGAGAAGGTGGTAAGAAGCAGTCAGATTTCTATCACGAATTATAAATATCGTAAATAGCTGTACTATGAGTACACAAGATAGACGTATGTCATCTCATTGGGCCATGCTAGGTCTATATTTTAAAGATAGAACTTGCTGATGGAGTGTGTAAGAAAATCAGAAGAATAAAGACTGACATCTAATTTTTGACCTGGACAAATGGGTGGTGCCATTTATAGAGATCGAGAAGATGGGAGAAATGATTTTTAGGGAAACAAAGGGAAGAGTTCATGTAAAGTTTGAGATGCCTTTTAGACACCTAGGTGTACAGGGCTGTGGACAGTTAGATATATTCAATCTGAAGATCAGAGTGAAGGATGGGACATGAACTTGGGAGTGATTAGTAAACCCCTAGTATTTAAAGGCAAGAGACAGAAAGATAATCTAGGGAGAGAGTGTATAGAAAAAGAAGCCAAGAACTTTGGTTGAACACTAAAACCCTGTAATATGTAGAAGCTGGGAGAAGAAGGAGGAGCCTCCATAGAGAGTAAGAGCACCAGTCACAGGGCAGGAGCAAAGGACCAGGCTGTGACGTCTTGGAGCCAAGTGAAAAGACTGTTCAGCCAGCTGCTTGGAAAACACAAACAGCTGACATCATATTGGGAAAGGCCAGGGTAGGGCAAGAAAAGAATCTTTTTGAAACTTGCTATTAAAAGATCTGTCCAAAAGATGTTCTGTATGGCAACTGGCCTCCGTACCCAATTCCATGAACTTAATCCACCACCCCCCACTCCATCCCCACACAAAACGAGGATAAATAAAACCAAACAAAAAATCTGCTAGGTTTTTAAAGTCTTCCCAAACCAGACAATGCTGTTTTTTGCCTCCCCCTGGAGTCATCTTATCTTTGCCATTTCTTTCAACCATGGTTTCAGAACCAATTTGTCAGATTTACTCTAAAGACAACAACAATCACCCCTGGGTCTTAATTTCCTGAAAGGATTCAAAAATAATGATGAACTTCAAAAAATGCAACATTTTAGAGGAAAAATGAAACCAGCAGACACCATCTTCCCATGAAAATAAATATGCTTAGATGGCCTTGGAGGTGCAGGGGAAAGGAGTGGGGGTGGGTAAGTCTCCACCCACAAAAGATTCAGGGTTTATTACCCAGACAGAACCTTTCCACTCTGCAGGCTAGCAGGAGGTTGACTCCCAGTTCTGCTCTGAGCAGCCTGGCCTGGATCTGGGCCAAGGCGACCAGGCTCCATTCAGTGGTGCGAGGGAGAGCAGGGCTGGGAGGGGCTCCGCCTCCTCTTTTCTTCCAAGCAGAATGACTGGCTGCCGGCTGGACACACGCCTGGCAGATGGCATTTCAAAGGGTTTTCAGGAGCCATCTGGGGTGGGTACAATTATTACAAACCACGCTTCTAACAAAGCCAGAAGGGTTACTTCCTGGCAGAAGAGAAGTAAAACAAATTCTATCATGTTTCTCAGGGACAGCATGTTATACTGAAAAAAAAAAGAAAAAAAAGAAGAAGAAGAAAAATCACCAGGCTGATAAACTGGGGTTTTCTACAGCCTACAACACTGCCTTCGGCTTGTCTAGCTGCAAATCGGGCCAAAAATATCTTGTCGTTATAAGCTTTACATGAATAAACACAGTGCCTACCTACTACTTTCAAAAAGGAAACAAAAAGAGGTTATGAAACACTGGGAAAAGACTCAGAACTTCCATTTATTGGATTCTTACGTATATATCAGGGTGTCAAGCACTTAATCGCGACTATTGGATTTCATCTTCACAAGAAATGTAGAAGGAAGGATGGCTCGGCTACTCATCTTATGGACGAGGCAGCAGAGTCAGACGTCAAGTAACCTGCCCAAGGTCACGTCACAAGGGGCTGGGCAGCGCTGATGTGAACGCAGACATTCTGACTTTAGCATCCCTCATTCTAACCCATAGCTGTCCTACAGAAGCTTCTGCCACGAGGGAAGTGTTCTGTATCTGTGCTAACATGGTAGCCACGAGCCACCTGTCGTATTAATAAGTGGCTAGCATGACTGAGGAGCTGAATTTTAAATTGTAAGAACTTTAAATAACCACATGTGGCTGGGAGCAACCAGATTGGCCAGCACACCTGTCAACCATGTTGTATTTGGGTGGCTTGCCCACATTGCACTGTGTCTGCATAATGCCTCCAAAGCACTCCTGCTCTCAAATAATAACAGGAAACACCCTCACACTAAATAGCTGACACCCTGTACTCTCCCAGGAAAACCTTCCTTTTGCAAAACTCACATGCTTTGAAAAATGATCAAGTCTAACTCTGTTTCATACTAAAAATTCTATTTGTTTCCTATGGGCTATGGTCTCTTAGAAAAAAAACTCCATAGATATTTGTGATTAGCATGGTTTGTAGCAAAACAAAAACAAGACCAAAACAAAACCTGCCCTCCAAAACAAAAAAACAACTGAGTGCCATGAATACAGGAATGATTGAATGAAATACGGGTATTTTCACCCTTAAATTGTTTTTTCACTACATAAAGGTTGGATGTATACGCAGTTACCAGAAGGAATGTCTGTGCTATGCAGTTGAGTAATAAAACAATTCATAGAATAAAGTGCAAAATATCACTGCATTTTATTGAAAAATACAAATGCTGCCCTTTTTATGATGCTGCATGTGTTATGAGTTAAATCAGAGTTAAAAAGGGTGGAATAATAGTAAACCTTTCACAGTAACAACCTCAGGAAGGTAGGTTCAGAAAAGGGAAGAGACGAAATGATTGTTGATTTCGGTTCCCCTCATACTGTGAATTGTACCAATATGTATGTAATAATTGTTTTAGCATTTTATAAATTGGATTAAATAATTATTTAAGGAATCTTGAAAGACTTGAATCTTGGGCATCCTACTCCAGCAGAGTCCTCGGATATTGCCTCAAGGGTGCGAAAGAATACAGGCTCCAACTGAAGCAAACAAACAGTATGTTCTAATTCTCCCATCTCCTAGCAGCCAGCACCACTGTGCACTTGCCAGTAGCTATTAATAGGAACATACTACAAAGAAAGTTGAGAGAACGCGGTACTGCTTTTCTGCCTGGTTTTGTTTTATAAACCTCAAACTCACGTCAACAAAATCCTTTTTTAATGTTTAAATACCTAAAGGAGTTGCCCCAGAGTAGTGAACATCATCAACCCTTTCCACCCCCAGATCACAAATTAATTTCAGCTCTGCCCTTCTGAGTATCTGTCTCAGTATGACTTAGCAATGCCCCCAAAGGTTTGCCCCTTAAAGCTTGAGTGGTGGCTTGCTTCTTACACACATTTTATGGTTCATCAGCTTTCTGTGTACATGGCTTGAGTGACCCTTGCTGAGGAAATCAGAAAGGGACCTTCCTTATCATCAAACTCCACAAGCCCTGGTTACAGAAAGGAAACCCCATTCGGAGCTCACTCACTTCTCTTCTTATTCTAGAAATCCTCTTGAAATACCAAGATGAGGCAGCAGAAAAATCCTAGAAGTGAGACACTGATAGGCCATTCTGCCTGCTACGGGTCCCAACAGCATCAGGTTTCCAGGCAAACACCTGTCCAAACTATCTCAAGGCCAGACCGCTAATAGAAGAATCACAAGCCCACTAAGATTAAATTACTAACACTCAATCATATCATCCAATGTTAAATTAATCTAGGCCCTGCTTATCAAAATCCAAACAAGACCAAAAATTAAGTTACCTCAATCATCTCCATGTTAAGAAAAGACCATGACTTTCTATAAGTAAACAATTCTGTGCATTACTTGAAATTGGTTCAATATCCAGGATAGCCTCATGATATTCATTCCTTAGTTAGAGAACATGTTGCTTCCCCCCAAATTCCCTGTTACCTGCCATTCACACAACTTTCGCTGTAACTCAGGACCTGCAGTGGTATTTACTCAATATTTTCCTTTCAAGATAAACTGCTTTAAAAAAAAATACATTCATGTACAAAGGAAATACTTAACTGCTACAGACCTATTAGAATTAAAAAAAACACAGCACCTTACAACACCAAATGCTGGCAAAAATATGGGGTAACCGGACCTCCCATACACACGTTGTTGGCAAGACACAAAATGGTACAGTCGCTGGGAAAATAATTTGGTAGTTTGCTAAAAAGTTAAAAATATAAATATACCATATGACCCAACAACCACATTCCTAGATATTTATCCCAGAGAACTACCAACTTATTTTCCACACAGAAACCTACGCACAACAGTCCTTCAATTGGTGACTGGATAACTGGGGTATATCCGTACGACAAACAACACTCAGTGAAACCACAGATGTGTACAACACGGAGGAATCTCAAATTTGTGCTAAGTGAAAAGTGAAAGAAAATTGTACTAAGTGAAAGAAAAGGCTACACACATACTGTGTGGGACCATTCAAATGACATCCTATAAAAGGTAACCTTACAGCAGGGATGGAGAATAGACCAGTGGTTTCCAGGTGTGGGGTTGGAGTTGACTACAGGTGAATCAGGAGAGGATGAGCTGTTCTGTCTGCTGATTACAGCGGAGGATGAAGGACTATGCATTTCTCAAAACCTACAGAACTGTACACCTCAAAGGGTGAATTTTACTGCTTATAATTTTTTAAAAGAAAACATTTCACATTACCTCAAATGAAGAATCAGTTTCACCCTGCCATAAATAGTAACCAAAAATAAAATAAAACTGTTTCATTTTATCTAGAGCCTAAAATCTGAGCCTGAGGTCTGCAATGTTATTACAAAGAGAACTTGACAAACATTAGAAAGGTACTGCATACCTCTCAGTACCAAATTGAGACTTTCTCCTTAACATAATTATAAGGAGTTTTAAAAATTATAAAGAAAATCAGCTGCTCACTATTGGATTAAATGTTCAAGTAGCATCTGAAACACTGCCTAAACTCACCTCACATCATCCTGAAGTTGTTTTGAGACCCACTAGAGCTAAGCCTCTGACATTTGGTAGACCAGTACGGAGTGAGGGCTTCCATCGTGATGCTGAAAAAACCTGGTTTCAAAGTCCAATTCCATCACTTTACTCTCTAAAGAATTTAGGTTGCTAAATCATTCTAGGTCTCAGTTTCCTCATCTACAGGTGAAGATGGAAAAAATAAATAAAAATTTAAAAATCTTTAATGAAAATAATAAAAATATCTTCGCCTCAAGGTTCTGTGTGAGATCGTGTCACAATGGCCAGCATACAGTATACATCTGAAACAAACGGTTGACATTCAGCTGGCTGCTTTGGCTGGCTTGGAAACTGGGATTGAATTTCAACAACACTCTTGGAGATAGGCTCCCGGAGAAAAACCTGTATGCTTATGACTTAGATACAGTACATATTACTTTGTATTCATGCAAAATATCATCAAAGCCAAACCCGCATCATTCTTTGGATTCTGGCCCTCAGTTAATGCAAGCTTCTTTTACACTGGCTAGGAATTTACCTGCCTAGGTATTATTTCAATACTCCTTGTTTCAAAATAAAAATGGAAGAAACGTATATCGTACAGCTAAGCCATCTTTATGGTTTCACCCTGCAAAGCCCTGAGTTGTTGGCTCGGATTCATGAGTGATCTTGTCCTCTTTTCATCACCCCAGAAATGCAAATCTCATAGCACAGGCCATTGCAAACTTTCTCCTATGAATAGATGCCTTTTTCGTATGGAGCCTGATAAGTCACAGGAGGGATATAAATGTCCTTATTCCCAAAACAGAGATTTGGAAACAAAATATACTCATTACCGACCACAGCCATCTGCATTTTATGGACTCAAAACACTAGTAACTTTTCTATGGTGCCTGAAACGCTGCAGCAGGCATCCAAAAGTGGAGCCACTAGAATTACACTGCGTGTTATTTTCCTGTTCTTTTTTTTTTTTTAACAAAAACCACTAACTTTCAGTGAAGCTTTTGTATTACTAATACTGCTAGTTAACATGCAGTATCTACAGAGAACTGAGAATGGAAGACCAACAGATCTTCTCTCCTACGAGAACGTGCCTATGTTTAATACAAGTCCACTTGGCTTCTTGCTTCTGTCCTTTCAAATCTATATTCCCTGGAAAAGTGGATCGAAACTGATTTTCTGTAACTGGGAGGCATAACAGAATCAACCAGAAAGCATTACAGGAAAGGTTAAGAAGAGCTAAAGACAGAAAAAGCACAAGGCTAGGACATAATACATGACTGTTGAAAGTATCTGATTAAGGAGACAGAACAATATTATTAATAGCTACTGTTTATTGAGCACTTATTATGTGCCTGGAAATTGCTAAGTAATTCAGAGATGACAGGATCCCAATGCTTGGCAAGAGGAAAAGTCTTTAGAATTACCCTTCTAGTCACGACTTTCTAATGCATGCTGTTCTCTTTTATTCTGCCAACAGTTGTTTCTAAAGTGCCTACTATGTATGTGCCATATGCTGTGTCAAGTGATGGGGTCAGCAAGTCAGGTGCAGGTCCTACCCTGAGAAAGCTTAGTGTTGGTGGGGAAGATAAAACCAAGTATTCACATTAATGAACAGTAAGTGACATGAAGGAGAAGCTAGAGAAGGTTCTGGGTGCTCCTCTCAGAGGAATCTAAATGTGAGAAGATCCAGAGATAAGACAAGGAAGGGTGTGTTAAAGCGTGTAAAAAAAAATTCCAGTATTGAGAGAATTAGGCAAGGTGGTCATGGAGCACGGAAAGGGCTGAAAACATTATGGGGCTCATACTTGGTGTATGTGGGGAGCAGGGGTAGAAAACGAAACAGCGGAGAGGGTGAGAACCCATAACACTGATGGTCTCGGGTGTGACAGCTGCTACTCATAATGGTCACAGGAATGACTGTGCCTCCAACTGTCAGTGTCAGGGGAACACACGCACGCACGCACGCACGCACGCACGCACGCGCGCGTTGTGTTTGCAGCAGAACAAAGCTGAGAGGGTAAGGTCCTTGTGTTCCAAGAGCTCTGAATCTATTGGGCCTGTGTCCAGTCAAAATTGATGTCTCATTATAAATGGGAAAGCAACTAAAAGAGACTTGACTGATTAAAATAAAGAGAAATAAAGAAGGACAACCTAATCCTAGGGGCACCAGAACCAAAGTTTTGAGGCTGTTGATGTGTTCTTTAATGCTCCAGACATGGTGATTTACAAATCACCACTCACTCCTTCACTTCACAAGGGGGTCCCATGAGGAAGGAAGGTCACACAGGGGATGATGTTAATTTCCTGTATCAACACGACTGGGTTAAAAGATGCCCGGTCATGTGGTAAAACATGATTTCTGGGTGTGTCTGTGAGAGATTCCTGAAGAGATGAGCATGAAGGAGATGGAGTAAAGAATGCCCTCACTAGAGGGTGCATCCACCAATCCACCGGGGCCTAAACAGAGCAAGGGGCAGAAGGGAGAATGTCCTCTGTTTGAGCTGACACATCCACCTTCTCCTGCCCTCAGACTGCAGGGCTGCTGGTTCTCGGGTTTTCAGTCTCAGACCAGCACTAATACCATCAGCTCCCCTGGTTCTTAGACCTTGGACTCAAACTGAGTTACACCGCCAGCTCTCCTGGTTCTCCAACAGGCAGAGGGCAGATTGTACGACTCCTAGGCCTCCATAACTATGTAAGCCAATTCCTATAATCAGTCGATCTCAATCAATCTCTCTCTCTCTCCACACACACCCCTATTGGTCCTGTTTCTCTGGAGAACCATGACTAGAGCACAGCGCAATGTAAATTGATACTTTTAAGAAATACCGCTTTGATTGATCGGGCATTGGCTCTCTCCAAACATTGTAACAAAGGTCCGAAACAGTACCCTTACCTTTCCTTCCTGGATTGTAACATAGAATACTCAATAATTACGTCTTGAATGGAATACTGCCACATTGCTCAACAGCGCGTGTGTGAAGGTCATTATTTCATGCCACCTACAACTCGCATGCTTGGGATCTGAGGACCCTTTAGGGTTCCATCATGCACGTAGGAACTGTGTGATGGAGGCACAGAACCTCATTGATGGATCACACCTGAAATGCTGAAAATGAGCAAGGACCTGGCATTTATTCCACTGTGTTCATGATTTGGAAAAGTGCCCTACATGGCAGAGATGGCAAGCATCTAATCTGGTTTTCATGATCCTACCTCTAGCTTTTCTCTCTACAACTCTGACTTACGATAAAGAGGAAGAAGTTGTGAGTGCCAGATCCAAGGGAGCTACCTAGTTGAAGGCAGCTCCATAGAAACGATCAAATTGCCCCTACATCCTTTTCTTCGACGCCAGGCATCCTCTGTTATTAGAAGTTTGAACATGTTACCTTTCAAGGAGATCCACCCAATGACTGCTGAGTGAATCACATGATGATACAAGAAGAGGGTATGATTGCCTATGCAAGACTTTGGTGAGCAAATGACTCCCCACAATAAACAAAGGCAGCAACTCAAGAGGAAGAAACGGGTATAGGAAGATTCAGCTTCAAGCTTCAGCTCTGCCCCTCAATGCATGATGTCGCTGACCTGAACAGTTCTTTTCTATGCACTCAGTGTCCTTAGTTATGAAACAGGAAGGGTCACCATTGCCCTGATGATATCACAGAATCATTATGAGGTAGCAAATCAGCTCCTGTGCAACGACACAAAGTCCTTGGCAAATTTAAGGCATTTAAAAATTGTATTTATAATAAAAATTTGTATTTAGGCCAGCGTTTATACTTTATACATGTATCTCATTTAATCCTTGTAACAACCCTGTACAGTAGGTACCTCTACTACCCCGACTTCACAGATGAAAAAACATGCAGAGGGAGATTAGGTGACTTGCCAAAAATTACCCAGGTGGTAAGTGACAGAGCTAGGATTTGAACCCAGGACTTCATTGCCACATAGTATTTAAAGCTCCTGTACACAACGATAACACTGGAATAGGGGAACAAACTGGTGACAGCTGAGTCTCCACAACTTGTCACCTGAGGGTGAATAAATCATCACCTGTCCTCATTGAAGAAAGGAAAGAGGCACCGATGGAGTTGGCTTGTGGGAGAAATGTCCCTTCCCCACGACTTCCTTGATCTGAAACCCACACTTTCAGGGACTGTATCTTACTACCTCTTAACCACAATGATGAGGTAAATTAGGGCAGAATCCATTGAACAGGAAAGTCAAGTAATGACTTGAACCTGAGTATTAACCACTTTTCCTCTTTTATGCGGGGGAGGGAACTTTGGCACACCTAAACTCATGGAAATCCTGCATTCACTAAAAACAGGAAAGTGAAAACTCTCAGGCTGTCATTGATTCATTCCAAACATTCAGTATTCAAGAAATAAAAGGTAAGAATCTCCAACACTAGATACACGCTTATCCAAAATCAATCTCTGAGGATTATCTTGAGGCATTTTTGTGCAGAAAGGAGTTCCGGAAATCCACAATGCCCCATCCTCTAGTAAAGGCTACCTATGACGAATGGCGTTAGATCATGTAGACTTTCGCATTCGACAGGTGACACTTTTACTTTCTTTGAATTAATGACAGCAATTGTTTACATAAAGTGTAACGAACTAATTCCAACGATTTCAACCAGGTAATTTCAAAAGCATGTGAAAGGAAATGATTATTTTGGTGAAAAGCTATAATTAATTAAGAAAATCAAGTTTCCACAAAGTTGGTGACTTTGTAAACCCATTGGTGAATGTTTCTAATATTTGGCAGCTTTCTTTCTTCAGCTTAAAAAAAAAAATTAAGAGCAACTGCAAATGGGTACATGGTTTCTTTGGGGTTTATGAGTATGTTCTGAAATAAGATTGTTGCAATGGTTGCACAGTTCTAGGAATATAATAAAAATAAGGAATTGTACATTTATTAATAAAGGGTAAATTTTATGGAATGTGCATTGTATAACAATGAAACTTCTTAAAATGATATTAAAATACTGAGATGCAGAGATAAATAGAAAACAGTCTGTATGCAATGATATCATAATTTAGAAGTATTATTACGTTTCCATGAACAATATGTGCCTGCTATAATTCATTGTTCAACAATTTATCATCTGCTCCCATTAGTTCTCCCAATGTATGAACCAAGAACAAGTGTGAGATCAGAAATTACTGACCACGCTATGTCATTTTCCTAAAAACTGCAGGGGTCTGGAGTTCTCCCAGAATGACAGCCTAGAGATATAAAATCTAAAATCAGACTTGGTGAGTTCAAATTCCAGCTCTGATATTTACAAACTGTGCAACCATAGCCAAGCTAAATATTTGGGGCATTGATTACTCATCTCTAAAACGGGAATAATAGCAATAATGATACCTGCCTCAGAAGGCTGCGTGAGGATTACAAAAAAGCAACACATATACAATGCTTGGCCTGGTCAGAAGGTGCGTTCAGTAAACCTGGGCCGTAACAACAGAGCATCATTACCATTACCACCACCACCCACTCTGCTTCTGAAGGGAAACGGTTGTGAAAGAAGGAAAAGAAGCTGGTTGTTGATCATTTATTATCCTGTTAACATGAAACACAGGTTTTTTAATAAGTAATGCCTAATTCAGCGCTCCCAAGAGGGGCATTGTTCTCCATTACCTGCACAAAATTTTCTACCCTCAACATTTTTCAAAGCTTTTTGCAAAAAAATGTACACAACTCCCAACTAAAACTCCTTGGATTATCTTTTGATGAGAAATCACAAAGTCAAGTGTGGTATTACACACACAAAGTATGGCATTACATTCCTGCAAATACCACAATTTTAGCTGACCATTTGTTATCAAGCACTAGCATCGATCTATGAGAAAATGCTTTTATTTGTTGGAATGCAATGTCTCAATTTGAGGCTCAAGTCCCCTAATTCCATGTTATTATATTCTTCTTCATATGATTAACTTCTAACTGAATAGATGTGACACGTGCTTATTCAACAAGTACTATGTGACTGTATATAAAGACAGAAATCAATTTATAGCGAGTACTAAGACAATGCAATTACAAGAGCAGTTCCAGACAAATAGAGGAATAAAAGGAGTTTGTGTTGATTTAACGCACTGGTTCTCAGTTGACTTGAAGCCTTCCCAAGCATATAGCCAAATACTCATCACTGTACAGATTTCATTTTGGCTCCCAGCAAGTATATATACTGCCATGTCAAAGCAGACAAAAGGGAATATTGTGTAATGGGGTATGTTAAGCCTACACTAATGAAAGAGACAGTGCTGTACTACTTACGTGTTTCCTTACTGAGTACTGCCTTCACAGTATAAAGGAAAACACAGTGGGAACAGTAACATTTCTAAGATTATATTTCAGCACAGTGCTGAAGGGTTACTGAGTGAAGAGTTTAAAAACTGGATATTTCATTCCATTTTTAAATAGTTGCTTTTTTCCTTTTTCCTGGTCTTTTTTTTTTTTTTTTTTTTAAACACCAACATTCATCCTGAAAAAGCTTTACTGGCACCAAAACTCTAACATTCAAAAAGTGTCTTATGAGTGAAGACAGAAACACGAGTACTTGAACATTACTTAAGGGTGGGTTGGTTCCCAAGCATCTGAATTCACTCTTGAGACTATTGCTCGTAAGTCACATATGCTTTGCCCCCATAAATGGTGACATCCCCAGATTCCCAGAAAACTGAATTACCTCCTTGACTCCCCCCCCCCCCCCGACCATCCGTTACCTTATCTAATGCTTGCCAACTACCTCTGTAACTATAGCCAGGATCCAAGGAAGCATGGACTTCGAGCAACTGCAAAATGATCTCGACTCCGTCGATTTACTGTCATTGCCCTCATTTCAATTAGTTCATTTCTCAATGAGCAATGATATCCTCACATTGTGTAGTATTTCTCTTGCTACAACTCTGGTTCATTTTGTTATAGACCATACTTTCCTGATAGATGAAACCTATAAATTATTATTATTCGCTCTGTTAAGCCAAATTAGGTAGCTTTTAGTGGTGAAATTAAAAAAAAAATTATTAATGCTTGAAGAACATTTGCTTAGAAAATGTAGGCAGAAATGAATAAGCCCGCACTGATATGATAAATTAAAAATCTCGTCTTCACACACACTCACCTTTTAAAAAATTATTTCATTAGAATACTACATGAAGTATCAAAGGTATTATTAGAAAACAAGTGGCCAGTTTTTAAAAAGCAAAATCAAGTGAAAATCTTTATTACTAGAAGTTACTAAGAATAATTATTACATAAAACAATCATTACTGTATGCTAGGGGTGTCCAAACTGCGGCCCACAGGCCAAGTGTGGCCCTCAATCCATTTTTTATTGGCCCGCAGGAAATTCCAAAAATATATTTAGTTTACTTAAATAAACCAGGTGAGGCAATACGTACTTCACCTCGAGTAAGTGGCCCGGCTGTTTGTGTATTTTACCGCATATGGCCCTTGGTGAAAAACGTTGAAAAAAGTTTGGACACCCCTACTCTATGCCTTCCACTAATCGAAATTGGCCCTTTCAAACAAGCCTTCCTTCAGACGTGTCAGGGAGTGAGTGCATTGCCTCCTGAGACGACCATACCATTTTAAGCTTACAGGATTCTCGTTAACTCAAGAATGCAAATTATGCCCTGTCATCTATACAAACTGGACCTAATGTGAGTCCAGATAAAATCGAATCAAGGATCAAATCAATGACTCTGTATTAGACACAGAAATTTAAAGGTTGATTAATCAAAAGATAATGACATCTTAGTTGTGAACAATCTATTTTTAAAAGGAAAAAATTGAGTGGTTTTGTTTTTGTTTTGCTTTATTTTATAAATGTATTAATTAAATGTCCTATCCTATCACACAATGCTTACTGGTTCTCTCCCTTGGATTTCATCTAATTCGTCATCCCTGAAGACAGCGTCTGCTGATCAAGGGCAAAGGGAGGGTAGAGACAATCTTTATTTCCTGATATGGCAGCAGGCGATGACTGCCATTAGCTTCCTGTCAGCAGGTGACAGACCTCGTGAGGTGATAGATGCCCTGGAGCACTTGCACGGAGTTTTCACCAGGCACCAGGCTCTTAACCTATTTACCCGCAGTTAACACTCTCATCTTCTGTGCGAAACCCACATTTTTGCCCAGAGGGGAACAAAGAATCAAAGTCTTTCATAAACTAAGAGCTACCACCAAGGCCTTCCACAGGCTTGGCTTCTCAAAACAAAACAAAACAAAAAAGAAACAAAGACAAAAACAAAAGGGTATTTAAATGAGCCAGCTTGGAAATCCAGAAAGCTTCTTCCAATCTCAATATGTAATAATACATGTTACATTTGAAAAGAGTAATAAGAGATTAAAGCTATTCACTTTTAAAGTTAGCGACTTCACAAAGGTTTGTAGAAATTTTTGGTTTTACATAGGTAAAACAGGAAATGAGACGTTGAGGAGAAAATAATTGGTTTTCTAAGCCTTTAAAGGAAGGACAAACTAATGTCAGTTTATTTCATTTCTCGATTTTATAACATTAAATGACAATGGAAAATTAAAAAATTCACAAAATAGGACATAATCAAATTTTGGGTAAACGTGGCTGACTTTAAAACTAATAACATTAAATCTCTCAAATTTCTCTTCAGATATAAAAAGTGCATGCTGTGGAAAATTTAGAACCCACAAAAAAGACAAGCTCCACAACAGCCAGAAATGAACACTATCAAAGCCTCCCATCCCCATTCCAGTCCCAGAGATGAAGTCTGCAGTCTTCAGGTAAATTCTCAGACCTCAGAATTGTCACCAACCACCGCAGGCTTGTTACAATCAACATAGATCAATCGTTACAATCAACACTCAACAACTGTTAACCAATACTTTGCAAAGAAAGAGCACTGTTGTTTTTCATGACCACATTAGCACAGCAGCACTCACGTGCTTCACGTTACACAAATACTGAAAATAAGAGTGAGGGCACGTCACAAAATTTACTGGAAAGCGTAGTGCTGACAGATGCACAATTCAGAAACCTTTACATGGGGTCGAGGGGCTGCAATCACAAACACACCAGAACTTATCAAAAGTAATTCTTGTTGTAGGTTTTCAGCCCTGGGTCATTAAATAAGTACATCATTATTAGTATTAGTGTTAGTATTAGTATTAGTGTTAGTATTAGTAGTAGCAGTAATAATAATAATAATAATAATAATAATGAGAAGCAGCAGTAGCAGGAACAGCAGGTGCTGAATTAATAATACAGGTCTATTATTGTCACCACCACAACCAAATATTAAGAGCCAGGCACTGTGTAAGTACTTTAACATTCTTTGTCCCCTGAAACTTCATCACAACCATGAGCATAGTTTTAATATCCTCACTTCTCAAATGAGGAAACTGAGAATTGGGTTTCCCCGAAAATAAGACGTAGCTGGACCATCAGCTCTAATGCATCTTTTGGAGCAAAAATTAATACAAGACCTGATATATTATATTATATTAATTATATTATATTAATTATATTAATTATATTATACTAATTATATTACATTAATTATATTATATTACATTGCATTACATTACATTATATTATAGACCCGGTCTTATATTACAGTAAAATAAGACCAGGTCTTGTATTAACGTTTGCTCCAAAAGATACATTAGAGCTGATGGTCCGGCTAGGTCTTATTTTCGGGAAAACACAGTATTAACTTGCCTAAGGCCATCATATAGTTAAGTAAGGGGATGAACTGGGATTAAAACCCCGTATTTCCTGACTCGGGCCTAAAATCTAAAGTTTGATACTATATGGATTCATGTACCACTCTGTCAGCCATGTTCGTCCCCTTGTTCCTACAACACTATAAGCAGGGTCCCGCCTCAGGGCCTTTGCACTTGCTGTAACATCCCTACTATACTTTTGCCGGGGGCCACTCTTTCACCAGGTAGCCTCATGGCTGGTCCCACACCTCCTTCAAGTATTTGCTCAAATATCACTGCTGTTGACTGAACTGTGTCCCCTGCCCCAAATTCACATGTTGAAACCCCAACCCCCAATGTAATAGTATTTTAATTTGTAGGTGGAGATTTTGAGAGGTAATTTGGTTTAGATAAGGTCATAAGGAGGGGTCCCATGATGGGATTAGGGTCCTTATGAGAAGAGACACCACAAAGCTCTTGCCTCCCCCCCTTGTATTCTCTCTCTCCCCTTCTCCCCACACCTGCCTTGTGAGGACACAGCAAGAAAGTGAGCCATCTACAAGCCAGGAAGAGGGTCCTCAGCACAACCCAATCGTGCTGGCACATTGACCTTGGGTATCTAGCCTCTCAGACTATGAGAAAATATATTTCTGCTATTTAAGACACCAGTTTATGGTATTTTGTTACGGCAGCCCAAGCAGACTAGCCATCCTCTCAGGAAGGAGATCCCTGATGCCTTATTTTAAATTGCAAGCCTCCCACTTCCCCCATCCCTGTACTGCCGCTCTTGCTTTATCTTTCTCCACAGTACATATCACCATTTTTGCTGGTTATTAAAGTAGTCTCTTAGCTCCAAATCTACCCTTCCAAACCCTGCTCTGTGAAGCTAGCATTAGGAGTCTGCAAACTATTTCCCAGGATTCTTGTGCAACAGAGGCCAACTGAGGAAGATCAGAAGGCAGAAGGAGAGAAGGGACCTGCTTCTTCCTGCGTGTTTCTGTTTCTGTCAGTGCGAGCCCAACAGAGACCCTTCACCTGGTTCCAGGCCACGGCTCCCCAGAATCAGCCTAGTTTCACCCCAGAGGTCCCAGCACTAGGGGTCAGGAGGGCAGCGCTGCCTCCTCAGAGGTCTGAGCTTTCCGCCCCCCCCCCCCACACACCAGCTAAACAACCCCAACTGCTTTCTTTTGGTCCTCCCACCCTACGAGCGCAAGCGGCTTCATGGTGTCTTCTCTTGTGTAGCCTCAGCTCCCCTGTGGCTTTTTCAGACTTCCAACACCTATTCCCTGTAACATTACAGAGCCCCTCTGTTGAAATACCTAGAGTTCTGTTTCCCTGACCGAACCCTGACTGGTATGTTATAAAACATTACACTATATTTGAATTTTAGATTATAAACAACATTTAGAAAGTATCTTCTCATGCTTGACTGTAAGCAACATGAGAACAGGGGTTTGTCTGTCTCGTTATTTACTGCAGAAACCCTAGAACCTGGAATAATAGCATCTGGCACATGGCAGGGGCTGAATCAGCATGAGAGGAATGAATGTACCCCTCTAGTTAGTAGTTTAACACTAACCGGAAGCCACTGTCTCGTTTCAGCCTAAAGACCACCTGGTACCTGAAGCCTTCCCGTGACCCTACCTAAAGCTGCCTTCCCGGCTTCCCTTTGCAGACCACTGTAGGTTTCTTTTATGGCATTTTCACAATCTCTAAGGACTTTATGTACCTACACACTTACTTGCCATCTTTCTCTTTCACCATGAGATTAACACCATAAGGACTTCGGTTATGTCCGTCCCACTGCGTCCTCAGTGACCAGCATGGCCCAGGTATGCAGCGGTTGCACAATTATTTGTTGAAAGGAAGGTATGTTGGGGTTTAGATAACCTCACAAAACAATACTCCCTTTTAATGTTTCCAGAAAGAGAGCAGGAGGCGTTGGGAATTAATAGTGCTTTCACCCTGGAGCTCTTCGCTATGACTTTGAATCCCAAATGGCTGTTTGTTAAGCCACATCTGATGTCCCCATCATCTGATGTCCCATAGCATGATGAGACACTGAGTTACGGTCATAAACTGAAGTTCTTCATAAACATCAGTTCCATGAAAAATTAAAATCTGTGTTGAAATCAAGTTCCTCCATACATTCAACAAATATTTACTAAACACCTACTGTGTGCCAGGTAGTGTTCCAGGTGCCGTTGGGAAACAGCAAAAAAATATAAAACAAACAAACAAAAAAACCTCAAGGTTTCTGTCCTCGTGGACATTATATTTGAATGGGTGGAAATACACGATGAATAAGCTAATAAATATGTAATATGTAACTTAGTGTAAAGGAGAAAAAGCAGAATAAGAGTGACTGGGAATCACTTGGGTGATGGAAGTGGAATTACAATTTTCTATGGTGGGAGAATGTCTCACAGAGAAGGTGAAATATGCACAGAGGTCTAAGGGAACTGAGAGTGGGAGTGATGCCGAAAACCCAGAAAACCCAGACGCGTGTTCCAGGCACAGCAGTGAGAGCCAAACGCAAATGGCCTGTGGCAGGACAGGCTTGGTTTGTAGGGCACAGTAAGAAGCAGACTGGGTGGGGGAAGAGTAAAATTTTAGATCCGAGTTAGTGGAGACTTGATAGGAAAGGGAGATATAGGCCACCATAAGGTCTTCAGTTCTTACTCTGAACAAGATGGAAAGACATTGGAGGGTTTTTTTTTTTTTTTTTAATTAATTTTATTGGGGTGACAATTGTTAGTAGACATTGGAGGGTTTTTACCAGAGGAGCGTCATGAGATTTTACAGACTGATTTTAAAGAGGTCACTCTGACTACTGACTACTGAAAATAAACTCCATAATGTACTAGAGAAAGGGGAACAATATTATAGTAATTGAAGAAGTAAGGGATTGTGATAGGGGAAATGGGCTACCAATCCCTCCCATGTAAACAGTGGCCAGTTCTCCTCCCATTGAATCTAAATTTGTTTGGTGACTTGCTTGACCAAGAGAATATGGAAGAAGTGACATTGTGTTAGTTTCAAGGCTGGTGAGAAGAATTCTTGTAGCTTCTGATTTGGCCTCTTAAGAACACTTGCTCTTGGATTAAAACAGTCATGCTAGGAAGAAGCACGAGAGACCCACGGACACAGGAACTGAAGCTTCCACCCAGCAGTCCCAGCTGAGCCCCAGATAACAGCGAACACAATTCTGCAGACACAGGAGTTGACCACCGTAGAAGTGGGCCCTCTAGTTCCACCTGAACCACCCAGTCTACTCTTGGTGGAACAGACACAAGCTATCCCTCTGAGCCTAGCTTAAGTGCAGAGTCTTGAATAAAACAAATGCTTGTTATTGTTTTAACTCATTAAGTGCTGGAGTGCTCTGTGACACAGCAATAGATAATCAAAGCAGAATTCACGGGGGCCAGGACCAGCCATAAAGGAAAAGCTCCTAAGCACTGCTTTGGGAGATATTAACATGGTTAAGAACTGGGGCTTTGGAGTCAAAAGGATTTGTACTTGAACGCAGGTATGCCAAATAACAGGTGACCTTAGGTACGTTAATCAATTTTTCTGAACTTCCGTTCCCTTATCTGTAAATGGGATTAATGATAAGACCTGCTTCCTTGAGACATTGTAAGGTTACCTGAGACAATGTATGTAGAATGCTTTGCTAATGCGTGACACATAATGAGTACTCTTTAAAAAGTAAGCTACCAAAAGGACTGATTTTGCACCTGTTTAAAAATGGCATATACCACTGACTATCTTCAAAACGGAAGCTTCTGTGGCATGACCCCGATTTCCATTACATTAAGAACCCAGATGCAAAAAAAATTAATCCCAGGAGTATCAACAACCACAGCTGACTACCCACCTTCTAAGTAAGAACAGTGTTTGAGATGCTGTATGATTATCTGCCAAACTCCCTTTCAGAAGCGTGTGGTGACTCGCGAAGCATGGTGGCAATGAAAGGAGCTACTAAATAGTCCCAACTAGCACAATAACTTCCCCAAATTTGAAGACCATCACATCTATTTTGGCAGAGATCTTAGCCAACTCAGTGGAAAGCAAACTATAATGACACTGATTTATGAGACTTTGTAAATTTATAAGAGAAAGAGCATGGTTTTATCATTCTATCCAAATCTTGCTGCAGAAAATTAGTGTAAATTCTGTTAAAAAGCCTGAGACACGAGACAGAACATCTACCACAGAGAGCGTAAGAGATTCAAATAGAAGGATCACTTTACCACTTTATTAAGCTGGGCTAGATAACAGATCGCTGAGATACTCACATCCACTTCTACTTTATCACAGAGATTACACTGAATAGAGAGCTGATTTTAACCATAAAAGTCTTTCTCTGGCATTTAGTCAGAAGCAGTAAAATGTTGACCTAATAACTATAACAAAACAGAGAAACCTACTGTCATACATACATCTCTATATTAAACAACCAGTCTTCAAGATACATTGTTGGGAGGACATTGGAAAGGAATGTTGCTTAAAAATACCAATAGCAACAATTTAGGAGCAAATACAACAGATGTGCAGAATTGGTTTAATAAATATTTAAATATGTATGCCGACATGCCATTAGTTTGTGAAATAGAGATTTCAGAAAATATTGACTTGAGGCCTGCATTACTTACTGAGTAAATACAAAGTACAATGAATATTCATGAACAATGAAAATTCACTATTTTAATGTAAATATGCATACCTGAGTTCCTGAGTGATTTAGCTTCCTATTTGGCAGTTGATAGATTATAACAAAAGTTATATCCCTTAACCACATGTTAATGAGTAATTTAAAGCACTGAGAGCTTTATGAAGAATCAAGTTTTCATCTTAAACTACAAAATGTTGAAATGAATTATAAAGTCATTACAAAAAAGCAATCATGAAACTTCTCATTTTTACAAAAAAGGCACCATTCATCTGCTGAAGCATACAGCAAAATTTTATTTTTAAAAACTTGTATTGGCTATGAAACATTCAATAGAATTTAGTGTATCTGGGATGTATTTCTCTATCATTTCATTTTCATTAGTCTCCTTTATAGCTATATAAACTTAAGACAGCAATGAGTTCCCCAAACTCTATTGCTAGAGAGGTTAATTATAAAGAGAACATACTATCACAGAAGGGAAAAAAAAGTTTCATTCCTCCTTCACTCTCACATGGTCTTCATCAAAAATTCTGCTTTGTCCTACAGCATGGGCTGCGAATGTTAACATAATTTAATCCAATTAAACACAATTGTTTACTGCAAGACTTCTTCAAAGTCGTTAACATGCAGATACTCATTGAGAGTTTGCAAAAAGGATAAACTATGCTGCATTTACCCAACTTTTTCTTCATGCGGCATTTCAAGGACTAGCATTCCCTGGCGTACACTTTGGGAAACACCAACACTGGCTAGGAAGTTTGAGTACCACTTTCCTTAATCCCATAGGCAACTTACTCATGCTTTTAGAGGGACTCAGTATCAAGAAAAGATTCCTGTTCTTATTTTCTCCCCCACATAAAGCCAAGATTAGGATGAAATCTTGCAATGATTGATGAGATAGGGCACACTTTCTAGACTCTGGAGACAACAGGAAACACAAATCTAATTATATCATTCCCCTGTTTGAAGTCCTCCAACGGCTTTCTAAAGTCTACAAGAGAAAACCCAAATTCTGTAGTTCTTGAAAGATTTTCATGACCTGCTTCTTCCCCAGTCATATGTGTCAGCAATTAGGACCCCAGTTCTGGTACTCCTGACTCCCTGCACCCCCCCTCCAATAAGCTCCAAAAGCAGAGAAGTCTTGGCTAATTTAGCTGACTGTGGCACCTACCACGATGTCTACACTTGGAGACATTACACCTGTTATTCCGCTATCAGAGTAACAATTCTGCCACCAATTCCTGCTGGACTCCTATTATTCTATTGGCATTAGGCTCAGCTTAGACATTACTTCCCCACCCCCAGTAAACCTTTCCTGATGCAAGGCTGAACTGGGTATCATTACTGTGGGTTCTTACAGCGTTCACCCCTTCCCCACACCACAGAACTCACCACTTGCCACTGAAATGACCTGTTTACTTGCTTCAACCAGCTTGTACATTCTTTGGGGGCTAAGTATGGTGCCCAGGCACATATATCATTTTAGTAAAGAGTCCTTTACAGCACTAACGATCACTAATGTACATGTAGTCACTTAGAATATATGACAGCCCAGACAGTCACTAAACAGACTACTGTCTGTTTGGCATGTCTGCCATTTTATCTCAAGAGTAGGAAATTCCACTTCAGGTGCTCTGGATATTTAATGAGACCATACTCTAGTTCTATTGCTGCGAAAGTGCAATCACTATAAACGCCATTTAATTTGTGCGAACTTAGTGGGTGAAGTCAAAAAACAAAAGGGAGTGAGGAAAAAAAGGGGTGGGAGGTAGAAAAGCAAGCTAAAAAGTGCTGTTGTTTCTCCATTTAAGTGACCTTGTGTCCCGAGTGACCGGGAGATGACAGGTTGCTCTCCCGCTGGCCTCTGGTCCACGTGCATGTCTAAGTGAGCACCTCGCCCCGTGGAGTGTCAGATACTGCACAACTTAAGAGAATCTCAAGGGGGACCTTGAGCAGAAGCAATTTTGTTTGCCTTATATGCTTGCAAATGGACTCATTTGCAAGTTAGGACTCAACTGCATAAGCATTCTAAGAAAGAATTCTTTCAGTGCTGGCAAGAACTGGAAATAATGACTAGAACGAAATGCAAACATAAATTAGCCATAGGGGCTAAACTATCCCTTTCAGAATTTTGTGTCATTCAAGATAACAAGCACAAATATTTCTAGAGTGCATGTCCTGGGAAATCTCATTTCAGAAGAGTCGATGATATCATATTATTCCTGACACCAACAGAAATTCAAATGTAAAGATCACATAAAATACAGCCCTCCGGTCACTACAGTGGCTATTACAAGGCGAACGCTCAATGAAACTTTGAGAACGGAAGGAAATGAGAAAGAAAGGGAAGGCAAAGAATAGAGAACGAAGAAAAAGGGAAGAAAGGAAACAGAGGAAGAAAAGGGAAAAGAACGGTAAAAAAGGAACACTGGTTTTCGTCTTTGGGAAAGGTTTTATTATTCCATAGGAAACTTTTATAATTAAAATTTTAATCTATACTCTCAAACCACAAAGTATGGTATGCAATGGAAACAGATACTAGTACCCAGTGGAAAATATCTGATGTGTTCTATTTGGAAACAATGGAGTCTCTTACAGATTCCATAAGAAAAAGTGCCACAGGTAAGGCAGACGTGCTCATTTCTAATCAGCAGCTCATAATTGTTCTGAGAAGTCTAAGACATAATGCATAGAAAGTTCCTTTGGCAAATGGCTTGCCACTTCATGGGACTTAATGAATGTTCGCCTCTAGTTCTATTACTCCGTTTTTGCTTATAGAAAAGTGATAGGCATGTAGCTGTGTTTTGTCAAATTTCCAGGGCAAATGCTGACACATTTCAGAGCATCATTCAAGCCCAGTTAGCCATGCTAGCATAGAACAGGATCGGGTAAAAGAGGGACATAGAAAAACTGAGCAACAGCAGCCCATGCCACAAAACGGGAACACATCCTGCTCTTCTGGCCTGCTATGTGAGTGTGAAAACAAGTGAGAAATAGGAAAGTGTGTAGTCCTTGTTGTAGAACCAAGGTGAGCCAAGGTGGATACGTGAAAAGTCAGGCCATGCAGAATTCCTTGGGGGCACCCATTCTAACTCTCTCAGGGCCATGGGGCTCTCTCTGGAGGTCAGAGCTCATCCACAAGGTCCTGGCCATGATCCAGAAAACAATGCAACAGGAAAACTGGCAATACGCCCAGCCCAGCCCATTGATAATCTGCAAACTATGCCCTTCAGATCAAGCACTCACAACCACAGGTCTTGGAGGTGCAGCTCACATATGTCTTCCAGAAAAAATTACTTTAAATAGAGGTTCATTTGTGCTATTTACTAGAAATGGTTCTCCTCTCTCCTCAGCTCCAACCCCCCTCAGTCATCATTGGAAACATTTACTTGAAGCTGCATCTGTAGACTCAAATTTAAACGTTCTCTTCGCCCTGTAACGAGTCTATGGTTCCTTTCCAGGTCACCACCATCAGTCAGCAAGTTCCAAGATGCAGCCATCCCTTTATCCAGACATCACAGATGCCTCAATTGTGAATAACCTTTCCGGAAAAATTCCAACATGTGCTGAAAAGAATCCTTTCCTCAAATCGGCACCTCCAATCCATATCCTCACGAACTCCATCAACTCTAATCATTTCTGTCCCCTCTTTTCCCTTAGTGTATTGTGCTGAGGTTGTCTGCAGAGAACTATCAGTTAACCTTAGGAATGTTTTGAAAATTTGTAGAACTATAGTTATTGCCATTTTATTATTCTTATTTTTGATCTTTTTTTCTATTTCTTCTTCTTAAAGAAGTCCCTTAAACGTTTCTTGAATACTGGTTTGGTGACGATGAATTCTTTTAGCATTTTCTTGTCTGGGAAGCTCTTTTTCAGTCATTCAATTCTAAATGATAGTTTTGCTGGGTAGAGTAGTCTTGGTTGTAGGTGCTTGCTTCTCATCAATTTGAGTATATCGTGCAATCCCTTCTGGCCTGCAAAGTTTCTGTTGAGCAATCAGCAGATAGTCTTACGGGAGCCCCCTTGTAGGTAACTGACTGCTTTTCTTTTGCTGCTTTTAAGATTCTCTCTTTGTCTTTTTAACCTCTGGCATTTTAATTATGATGCGTCTTGGTGTGGGCCTGTTTGAGTTCATCTTGTTTAGGACTGTCTGCACTTCCTGGGCTTGTATGTCTATTTCCTTTGCCAGGATAGGGAAGTTTTCCATCATTATTTCTTCAAACAGGTTTTCAATTCCTTGCTGTCTTTCTTCTTTTGCTGCCTCTATAATGCAAATGTTGATATGCTTGATTTTGTCCCAGAGGCCCCTTAAATTATCCTCATTTTTTAAAAAATTCTTTTCTCTTTCTGCTGTTCTGATTGGGAGTTTTCTGATACCTTATCTTCCAAATTGCTGATTTGAGCCTCTGCTTCATCTAGTCTGCTGGTGATTCCATTTAAAGTATTTTTAATTTCAGTTATTATATTCTATAAAAAGAACCATTTCTGACTGGTTCTTTTTTATGTTGTCTATCTCCATTTTTACGTTTCCTACCTCTTTGTTGAAGTTTTCACTGAGCATCCTTATAACCAGTGTTTTGAACTCTGTATCACACAGATTGCTAGTCTCTACTTTGTTTAGTACTCTTTCTGTATCTCTGTTCTGTTCTTTCATATGGGACATGTTTTGTATCCTCATTTTGCCTGCTCCCCCCCCCCGCCCTCGTTTGTTTCTACATGGTAAGTAGAGCTGCTATGTCTCCCAGTTTTGGGAGAGTGGCCTATGTAGTAGGTGTCCTTCGAGGCCCATATCTATCAACAATTACTTTACATGTAAATGGACTCAATCCTCCAATCAACAGACAGGACAGCTGAATGGGTAAGAAAACGAGAGCCTTAGATATGCTGCCTACGAGACACTTCAGATCAAAAGACACACACAGATTGAAAGTAAAGGGATGGAAAAAGATATTTCATGAATATGGAAAGGAAACAAACAAACAAAAAAGCTGGAGTAGCAATACTTACACCAGACAAATAGACTTTAAATCAAAGGCTGTAACAACAGACAAAGAAGAACCCAGTAATTCCACTGCTGGGTACTCATCCAAAGAAACCCAGAACACTAACTGGAAAAGGCATGTGCAGCTATACGTTCACTGCAGCATTGTTTACAGAGACATGGAAGCAACCTGAATGCCCATCAATATACGAATGGATAAAGAAGACATGGTACATATATGCAATGGAGTATTACTCAGCCACAACAAAGAATAAAATCTTGCCATGTGAGACAACATGGATGGACCTAGAGGTTATTTTGTTAAGTGAAATGAGTCAGAGAGAGAAAGACAAATACCATATGATTATACTTAAAAGTGGAATCCAAAAAACAAAATAAGCAAAACAAACAAAACAGAAACAAACTCATAGCTATAGGGAACATTTTGATGGGTGCCAGATGGGAGGGGGGTTGGGGTGTAGGTGAAAAGGGGGAAGGGATTAAAAAATACAAATTGGTAGTTACAAAATAGTCATGGGGATATAATGTATAGCACAAGGAATATAGTCAATGATATGGTAATAACTATGTATGATGTCACATGGGCACTAGATTTACCAGGGTGATTACCTCATAAGTTATATAAATATCTAATCACTATGTTGTACACCGGAAACTAATATAACATTGTATGCCAACTGTAATAAAAAAATAAAAATAATATATAAAAAAATCGATTAACTCATGATACCAAAGATTTGTCACTAAAGGACCAACAGTAATCTGAGAAATATAAATACTGAGTTTAAATTAGTGAGGTTTCAAATCCACTAAAGTAGCTCCTAGGAAGTAAAATAACTTAAAACATGTACTGTCAGGAATAAATCTGTATGCTCCACTGTATTATCTTTTAAGATAATGTCGTGGAGTATTCCAATCACACATGCAAAGAACCTGTGATTTGTAAAAAGTGTATTAAAAAGCAAAAGGAGGACAAAACAATTATCTTGTCACTAATATAGCGTATGCCTAATCCTTAATATCCTCAGAGTCAATGATGAGAATCCTAGTCTTCATTATACAAATATTTACTGAGCACCTACTATGTTCAATCTCTGGGCCTTATAAAAGTGACACAAAGTGACAAAGTCTCCTGTCCTCACCACACTCACTTCCCTGGGGACCTCAGTGACTTTACCAAATCACAGCCAGGAGACAACAGGTTTCTAAACAACGAGTATCCTAAAAGGCGTCCTAATCTTTGCAAAGCAACACAGACTCTTTTGTTACATATAATCAGCTTTTGGAAGAACTAATCTTACATCCTCTATGTCCATAATTAACATTACCCTAATTAAGCAGACCTGCAAGTTAAAAATGTCTTGTACTTTTGCACCCCAACAACAGCAAGGGATATCTGATTGTTTCTTTTCTTTGCTTCCTGCCCCCAAGCTGTTCAGTTCCCTGTGAGGGCGCTGTTGATATTGTTGCCACGTTTTGCCAAAATGGCTGCTCAAATGAAGGTAACTTGGGAAGTTATTGCCTGGAAAACAAATGAGGTGTCACTGAAATGGCTACTTTTTGCTTGTATATCATTTGAAACTTAACAAAGTCAGGGAGATGTGTCCCACGAGCATACCTCGGGTAAAAGCTCCAGCTTTTACTGCAACGTATGCTATGCAGTAATTATGCTACCAAGCTGTCCAGAATTCCTTATCTGCATGCAAATTAGTTCAGATGTGCTCCAGCTGCTATTATGACAGTATTAAAAGAATTTGATAATGAAACTATCCTCTTTATGAAAACAGAGTCAATTACTCTAATAACACATTGCATATACCTGCAGTCATTCACCAACCGGAGAGCGTATTGCCCTCCTCACAGGCAGAACCCTGTACCTGACCCACCTTCTCACTGCTTTAAATAAATACAAGAATAGCCAAGAGGGGCATTTCTAGGCTGCCTTTTACAGATCGGACTCTAACGCTCTGATGGGAGTGCTCCCTCAACTGACAATATGGGTAATTGGGTGATTAAATATTCCCACAATCCTCTAAAGGTTAAAAAATTAAATGACCATCAAACTCACAGCTGTTGGCTCCCAGCTCTGCCATCAATCATTAACATTAAGTCCTGGGACTTTCAAAGGCCGCCAGCAGGAGTAAGAGAAGAAAAAAAGAATGTCAAGGTCTTAATTCCAGGCCTAAAACACAGGCCTAAAGCTAAAAATGCAGGCTTTAAACCGTTTAGAATCATCATTATATTTTAGAAGAGCTAATATTCATGTATATTCTCATTCTCCGGTGATTTTCTAGATGTTTCAAACAGCTGTCCTAACTCATTGCTTTTAGGCTGAGCGTGCAGAGGGAGAGTAACCACTGCTGAGTCCCACAGGCAGCCCTGGGTCCAGGAAGTGGAGTCCCAGGCAGAGGCCTGGCACCCACAGCCTGCTGCGTTCGCTCGGGACGTTCCCAGGGAGACACTCAGTCTCACACCTCGATATCTGCACTACTGTTTTCAAAGTTAACTATATTTCAGAGAGATTATAGGTAGCTTCTGGCAATTTTACAAAAAATGGGGAGGACTGATCTTCACATAAAGTTATTTTTATAGATTGCTTTTTCTGGCTGACCAAAAGAATATAAAGGCTTTAAGAGGACCACACGTTAATAAAAAACTGCTAATTAATTCCTCCTTGCGCCACTTCTATCATTTACATCACAGAAAAACTGAAACACCTTGTAAAAGGTGGCCTGCAACTTAAAGACTGTTTTAAACTAACAGAAATGCGTATTTTCTTCTCACTTTCCTTTTACTCTGTCAGTTGGTAGTTCATCTAATGGCACAAAATTCAGCACTGACTTTTTTCCAAGGGGCCCAACTGCCATCACAGACAGTGCTACTTTGCATAGCCGAAGGTCTCTGTCCACTAACTGACCAGAGTCAACCATCCACCATGGCGGGGTCAAGGCCTGCGGTCACCAGCATGAACAAGAAGGGGTGCCTGTGCCATGCAGCAAACAACCAAGCAAACTGGTACTCACAGAGAATGCACCTCTCTGAGACCCTGGATGGTCCAGGACCACCTGCACCTCAACTTGGAAATCTCTACCATGGAGAAAGTACCTCCCCGAACAAAAGGCTGTTGTGATGTTTTAAATTGGATAACCTCGTTAAGCACTTCACACAGGGCCTGAAGAGAGCAAACGTCAACTCACTTTTCTTTTCCTTCTTCCCAAGGTAAAAATTCACCACGTGCCAATACATTACTTTTTGGTATTCAAAATATTGCCATTAATTAATGTCTCATTAGAATGCTCTCTTTTCTAAAAATAAAGAAGAAATTCAAAAATGTCCCACTTTATAACAATTGTTATATTGGTAAAATATAAAAACATAAATTTCACCATTTGAACCATTTTAAACTGTACAATTCGGTGGCAGTTAGTACATTTATAATGTTGTGTAACCATCATCACTATCTAGTTCCAGAATATTTTCATCACCCCAAAAGGAAATCTCATAACCATTAAACATTCACTCATATTCTCATCTCCCCACAACTCCTGGCAACTACTACAGATTTGCCTACTCTGGATTAGAGTTCTATTATATAAATGGAACCATACAATATGTGGCCTTTTGTGTCTGGCTTCTTTCACTTAGCATGATATTTCTAAGGGTCATTCATGTGGTAGCATGTATCTTCTTGTAGTATGTAGAACTTCCTTTTCATGGCTGAATAACATTCTTTTGTGTGAATATCAATTTTGTTTATTCATTCATCAGTTGATAAACATCTGGGTTGCTTCCACTTTTTGGTTATTGTGAATAGTGTGCTGCATGAACATTCATGTACAAGCTTCTGTTCGAACATCTGTTTTCAATTATTTTGAGTATACATCTACGAGTGGAATAGTTTTAAATATTTTAAACTTACACTCACATATATTATATATATACACACACATTCATAAAACACATAAACACATATACACACACATATAACATATACATAAGTATAAGATCTACATAGATTATACAGTTGACCCTTGAACAGCACAGGTTTGAACTGCACAGGTCCACAAATACATAGATTTGTTAAAAATTGTTTAGAGATTTCCTTATTACTGTGAACCAATTGCAGCTATTACACTAGGCTACCATAAAGCAAGCATATTTCTGCTTCTCCGTTAAGTAAATATGAATTTCTTTTTCATATTAGCTTTGCATTTTTGATGTCTAGTGTTAGTAATACGTATAAAATCTACAGTTCTGTATCACATAAATCAATATTAATGTAGGTACTGAGAAAGACAATTCATTTTATAATCAGACGATGTAAACTTACAGTATTGATAAATACAGTACAGTACTATAAATGTATTTATTCTTCCTTATGATTTTCTTAATATTGTCTTTTCTCCAGCTCACTTTATTGTAAAAAAATAGTTTATAATACCTGTAACATCCAAAATGTGTGTTAATTGACTATGTTATCAGCAAGACCATTAGTAGTTAAGTTTTTTGGAGAGTCAAAAATTCTATGTGGGTTTTGGACTGCATAGGGATTGGGGGGTCGGCGTCCCTAATCCTTGCATTGTTCAAGGGCTGACTCTGCACAGAAATAATGGGCATTTACACTAAACACACATATGCACACGGCAGGTAACTTCTGCAGTAAGCCTTCCCTATACTTGTTTGGTTAGGGCTTCTCCTCTTCCTTTCTCCACTGTTAGCTGATTTTGACTCCCTCCCACCTTCACATTTGTAATCTCTTAAGTGACTTTATGTCCTCTCCATTCCCCACCTACTTATGTTACCCATGTATCCAGGAGAGTGCCTGGCTCATATTAGGTGTTCACTAAATGTTTGCTGGATAAATGAATGCATGAAGCAGTACCTTGTATGTAGCAAATATCAATTGAGCACCTGAGGGAAATCAGCCCCACAATCATCCAAGGGCATCCTTTGGTGTTCAGAGTGCTACCAGGAATGTCACCAGTGTCCATATCGTCGGATTAGGCAACTGCTAGGACTGACTTTGATTTCTCTCTTTATCACAAAACTCCTCCAGAGTGGTGAAAAATGTAAGTGTTAGACTTTCAACTGGTCATGTTACTTTGCAGTTTCCATAGCTTCTATTTGCTTGTCTAAAAATAAGGACAATAATCCCTATGCCTTCAAATTGCTGTGGGAATTGAATGACATAATCCATGTGAAGTACCTGGCACACAGGAAGTGCAATTAAAGGTACCTCTTACCATTAATTAAGTAGGTTCTAAACATGAACTAAATCTCTCTTAGGGCACACCAAAATCTCTGGGAAAATCGACGCCAGTTTCTCTAATCCAGGCCCATAGTTCTACATCTACATACTCATGAATCTCAAAACTATACTTCAAATTTAGAGCTAGAGTTGCTGTCTGAGCTGCAGACTTGTCTATTATCCAACTGCCTACATGAAATCTCTATTTAGATCTCTAAGAGACGTCTTAGAATTAATATAGTGCCAGCCTAAGATATTATCTTGGGGGGAAGTTTACACAGGAACTCTCCGTATTATGTTTGCAAGTTTGCGTGTTAAATTATTTCAAAATTAAGTTATTAATAATACTAAAATTCACATGGCCCAAACTGATCTACTCCAGATTTGCTCTCCAGCCCCAATTTTGCCATCCATCCCAGTAGTGAACCACAGAGCACCCAAGCACTCAGGTGAAGCACCCAGGAATCATCCTCAAGGTCTAGAGAGAGAGCAGCATTGAGAGCAGATGCCCAGGGATCAGATTGCTGGGTTTGAAAAATGGCTCCTCCAGTTTCCAGCCAAGTGACCTTGAGAAAATTACCTGACCTCCCCATACTTCTGTTTCCTCATCTGTAAAATGAGAATAAACAGGACCTACGGCATAGAGTTATTATGAGAATTAGTCGATATACTAAAGTACTTCAAATGGTGCACAGTGCACTGCAAGTTGTCAATAATTAGTATATAATTCCCTTTTGCCTTCCACCCATACTCAGCATGTATTCTAAACTTGACCTCGTCCCGCTCTCTCACCGGCCAACAGCTCTAGGAGAACCCACCAACTTCATCAATTGCTATAAATCTGCATCTTCTCCTATTACATGTCTTTTCTCCCACTCTTGCCCTTCTGCAATTTATTTTCCATAGTAGTCAGAGCAAACTTTCTAAAACCTGAATCAAATCATCGTTATCTTCTACAATACTCGTTTCCTTTTATATTGGTTTTCCATTGAGAACAAATTTTTTAAAAAATTCCTAACAATAAACTAAAAAGCCCTATATGTTTCACTCCTACTTTCCCCTCAGACCTCCTCTGTGTCCACTCCTTTCACTAATCCCCAGCCACCATGGCCGTGAACGTGGGGACGCTTCTGCACTTGCTGATTGTGGCAGGGACTGCTACACGACCATCCAACACGCTCCCTCCCATTCTGCCTCAGCGAGGGAACCTTCAACTTCTCATGGCGACATGGTGTCCTAAAAGAGAGACTAGATACAGATACACATAGGGGATTACATTCTAGCCAATGAAACCTAAGCAGAAATATTATGTATGACTTTCAGGAAAAGACCTGAAATTGAGAAAGCACATCTCCTTTTAGTGCTTCCTTGGTCAGACAGGCTGCGGGGCAAATATGGCAGCTCAGGCTTGGATAGCCATTTTGGAGCATGAGGCTGGAAAAATGCAAAGCAACACGGTATCAGAAGCCCAAAGCTACGGAAGGCAAAGCAAGAACACAGAAGAAATCTGGGTCCGGATGCTCATCAAGCTGCATTACCAGGTCTAGATTATTTACTTCCACATTGTTAATGTGAGAAACACACAATGCATTCCTAGCCTGTTTAAGCCACTTTAATGAGTTCTCTTGCCATTTTTTTTTTTTTTTTGCAGAACAATTTCCCCGGCTGATCCCTGCATGGTGGACTGCCTCTTTCTCATCTCAGATGTCACGACCTTAGGGAAGTGGACTATCTGACCACCCTGGTTCAGCAGGCCCCTTCTCTGTCTCCCAGTGTTTCCAGCACATGTCCTATGCTTTTTTCTTTGTAGCACTGGATAGTACAAGGGATTACTTATTTAT
Organism: Rhinolophus hipposideros; assembly: GCF_964194185.1. NCBI lineage: Eukaryota > Metazoa > Chordata > Mammalia > Chiroptera > Rhinolophidae > Rhinolophus > Rhinolophus hipposideros. Next base: position 8,750,101 of record NC_138060.1, on the reverse strand, counting down.
GTCTTTCATGTATATCTGTCTCCTTTCACCACAGGTAAGCATTTTGGGGATCCTCTGTATCCCCCAGCATTTAGAACAGCTCCTGGTTCACAAAAGGAGCGAAATACCTCTCTTTGTAACTGACTGAGTTATGGTATGTGTGAATGTCCTCGTATATGTTTCCTCCAAATACTGGGTGATTTGTTCATCTCAAATTAGTGGATTTAATTCAGTTGAATATTTATTGAGCACCTACTTGGTGGAGACACTGGAGAAACAAAGATAAGTGAGGCAGTCACTGTCCCAAGAGTATTCTAATGTGACAATAATGTAGTCAACATTTCTTAGCATACTATTAAATATTCAAGGAGTAAAGAGTAAGCTGATGGTAACTTTTGCTCTGTGTATACATAGAAAGAAGCTTAGACTTTACCCATTATTTTTATTTTTAGATCTAGTTTTGAAACATACTGCAATCACTGCTTTAGTGTTTTGACTATCACAAAGTATGAACATCTTCCAAAATACAGTTTCAAAATGTCACTAAACATCCAATTATTGAGAAATTCTGTCATTGCACCATTCTCCCTTCAAAATCACTTTCCAGAATTCAAAGACTCTGACTACACACTGAGAATAGCAACAAGTAGAATTCTACCAAACCCTTTTAATGAGACCAAATATTCCCACAAGAGGCAACTTCTCATAGATCTCCTCCATCAAAACATTTTCTGTGCATTTGAATAAGGAATTATTCACATAGTTAGAAGGTTTGTTGGTCTAATTCTACTTGGTAGAAGCCTTGAAAATTAAACCTGTAAAGTCTTCTGAAACCATCCCACATATTGTATCCATCCAATCCAAAACTCCCCACTACTTTCTAAGATTACTTCTGTAAATTTGGGATGTTTTATCAAAAGTACGATCAGTAATGGTCCTCCTTCCACATTATGTCATGACATAGAATACGGTCAAAAAGCACAATTTAATATTAGATGATATTTTAGAGTTAAAAGATGCTACAGGTTAAGAGTATGGGATTTGGAAAGAAAAAGGCCAGAGTTTGAAAGTGGCCTGAGCCATGTGATGTGGGCAAGCAAGTGTCTTAATAAACATTCCCAGCGTCAGTTCCACGAGAGCTGATGTGATAAATAAATCAGATCAGAATGAGATCTCAGCGCCCGAGCCTGGCGTAACTGCTCACTGTGTTCTGTCAGTCAGAACAGTGACAGTCAGAGCAACAGGGAGCCAGGATTTGAACCCAGGTCTGACTGCCTCCCAAACTCAATCTCATTTCACCATTTCTTGTTCAGTTTTTTCATTGCTGGTTGCTAATCTAAATGAGCATCTAAATGAGGCCTCAGCTCTGATTTTTAAGGCACAGAGGCTGCAAAGCCTCTGGGGAGTTTGTTCAACCCCCTCACCATGGCAGATAATTTGTGCAGCAGAAAGAACAGAGACTGAATGGAGAAAGAGTGCCAACTCTCCATGTGGGGGACAAGGCGCCATATGGCCCTGCAATTAGGGAGGAAGAAGACTGCCAAAGGCAAAAATAACCCTGGCAAAATCCAGTACGGCTGGTAGGAGATGTCAGCCCAGGTCCGCTCTTTCTTGGTGTTGTCCTTGTTCCCCAAGAGATTTTACTGTCACTCCTTACCATGAATTTGAAAAGGATTTGAAAGATGAAAAGGAAGTCTGATGATAGTGGATATTTCTAGGGCCAGTTCATTAAAATAATTTTTCCCTTTCCTGAAAGGCTGGTGCATGAACAACTCTTCAAAGGGGAAATCTACTTCAAGAGAAGATCACTGGTAACTTTGAGGAAGCTTAGCAACCCCATTCTCTCCTGTAAAAGAACCAGATGAGATGCCTTGTCCCCTGCAGCTCTGACATAAGCTTCCGAATGCAGTCAATATGTTGGCAATCGGGAGAGGAGGATGGAAGCTGTACAGACTCAGACTACCAGTTCCTATGGGTGGAGTTTACGTTCAAAGGCAAAGCGCAGGGAACACTGAAATCGCATCCATACGGATGTGTGCCAGACCTCACTTGTACTTCTGTCAGCATACAGGTTTGTTTCACACCAGGAGAACTGCAAACACGGTAGTCTTTTCAATCCAGAAAGCAACCCAAATATCCAGATTCTTTATTTTTTAAGAGAATAAAAAACTATCAAGGCTAATCAAATACTATCATCCATTTGGTTGAAAGCTATTTCATGCATTTGACCTCGAGGAATGAATAAAGAAAACAAAACAAAAAACAGCTAAGGCCCGAATCTGCCAAACTAAAAATTAATATTTCTTAAAATAGAAATCAGTGAAGTAATCTTGATCTTAATTATGACACCTCAGTATTTTTGTCTTGACAGCTTACAGCCCAAATCACCATTTATGGCTGCTTCTCTGATCAAACAGCAGCTGAAGAAGATGGACTGGATTCAAGGGCCATGATGAATTAAAAAAACATACATACATAGCAAGCATTAGAATCATACCCACTTGATGAGATAGATGCTCACACCATGAGGAGTACACAGAAACTGAAAACAAATGAAACAGACCGATTCATGCCTAAATCATGCTCACTGACATCTTCACCCATTGTTTTGAAAAGCAGCTGGCATTGCCTGTAACATTTATGTTTTTCCTCATAGATTGTTGATTCTCACATATACTCACATTTCACTATATATTATTATTTTTGCTCTAATCTTATCTCCCATACCAAGCTGTAAGTTCTGTGAATGCAGGATTCATCTTTTTATAATAATTCCTAGCACACTGTAAGTTACTAGCTTCAAGCGCTTCCCACATACTCGGTTCTCAGGAACCGTGTATTGGATAACATGAATGGGGAAAAAAGTGATCTATTAATGCAATATGAGTTTTTTTAAAGAAAAGGCTGTGAAAATACTGCTACAGCTTATCCTTTCTAGGGATTTCTACAAAAAGCATGATGAGGCTCTGCCTGGCCCCCCTTACAACAATTATGAAGGTAAAATAAATCAGAAAGGATTCCAGTACATTTTCAAAGAAGCCAATCCTTTTGTTTGTATGGAGTAGAATTGATAGTATTGGAAATGTACTGTATTGGTGTAAGTAGTCTCCATTCCCCATTATACTGCAAACAGCTCCCAGCTCCAGAGATCAGCATGGGAACCGGACCTAGCTAATCAGCCTGATCGCTTTTCTCCAGCTGAGGTGTTCAGGAGTGGTCATAGGACCCAAATGAATCTAAATGGACTCAATCTGGGGACTTTGGTCATAACCACTAAGAAAAAGAAACTCCTTTTCATAGAGGGTGCTAAGCTGCCAGGATGGGAGTCTAAAGCTTCCAGGAATAATCTAAATCCTACCAGAGATGTGAATAAAAGCAACACAGCAGAGGGCAGAGTGGAGTCATAGGGACCGATTCATGACAACAACCTTTGGGTACCTGGATCTGGCCAACCTGAAAGCAGTTATAGATCTTTGGATTTTTCATTACATAAGCCAATAAAGTCTTTTTTGTTTGAGTCAATTTGAGTTCAGATTCTGACTATGGTAATGCAAAGGGTTCCAAGTGACAAATGGGTGTTACTGAGGATTAGCATAGGGTTACAACACTCAGATCCTTCACAATATACCCCACCCTACTCTAACCTCATCTGCCATCATCCATTCCACTTAAATACCGCTGTGTTTCCCCAAAAATAAGACCTAGCTGGACAATCAGCTCCAATGCGTCTTTTGGAGCAAAAATTAATATAATTCCGGTCTTATTTTACTGTAAGACCGGGTCTTATATAATTTAATGTAATATAATATAATACTAGGTCTTATAAGTCATTTTTTCTCCAAAAAACCATTAGGGCTCATTGTCTGGCTAGGTCTTATTTTCGGGGAAACTGGGTAGATGCACTCCACTATATATTGCCAATGAATGAACCATGCACATTTATGCCAACATGCCTCTGTTCATTATGTTACCTCTTCCTATGAGATCCTTCCCCCTTTCTCTGCCTGGCAAACTCCTACTGATGCTACAAAGCCCACTTTTCTGTGGTAGCCATTCCCAACACTCAAAGCAGAAAAAAACACTTTCTCCGTGTTTCCTTAGCATTCTCCCCATGATTTATGGCATCCTATAGACTTCTGCCACATTGGATTATTGTTATTTGTTCATTTGTCTCTGCCATGCTCAACAGTCCAAAATGATCACTTATTCATTTTTGTCTTCTTATCATCAATAAAAAAAATGGAAGGAAAAGAAATGAAAGGGAGGGCAGAGAAAAGGATGTTCCCTGAATAAGAGTGTCTAAGATCTGAATGTACCTTGAAATACAAGCAAAAACCAGGGAGAAGAGTATTGGATTCACATATTTCCAAAATAACCTTCCCATCTTTTGACTTAACACTAGGTTATTAAGTAAATACAAAGGAAACAATCACTGTTTAACTAATAGTCAAATTAGGAGTCTACGTCTTCCACAAAACTTTGAAAAGTATACATTTAAAGAGACAGAATGAAGTTACTGATCTTTTAAATGTAATCACAATTGTTTCTCTCTCCCTGCCATTTTCCCTAACCTACAGGTTGGAGTATAAAGATAAAACCAGGGGGCAGAATTACAGGAATCAGGAAAGCAATGGACTCAGACCTCCAAATTCTAAGATAATCACCAAAATGCCTCAGCTAGAAATAAATGCTTTAACTGGGATAGACTACACTTTTCAGTGTAGTGATGAAACACCAATCTCTCTGTCTTTCATCCAAAACTATCTGTCGTATGCTAAACATTTTTCTGAAATACCCATATCTAAAAATCCCCTACAGATAGGTTCTTAACAGGTTAGCTAGGTTTAACTCTAATATTATCAAAACTCTTTAAAAACTAGAAAATAAAATATTAGGAAAATCAAAAGATGCATGTAATTGAGCTGAAAAATTAATTACAGACTCTAATTCTCTTCAACTGGTTGGATCTGCTAGCTCTAACTCGAGTAACAGAAAGATTCATGTCAGAACCAGACGGACGTGAAGGGCAGCAGTCTGACCCAAAACAGCCACTGTCTCTCGATTTGATCTTCAGTATTTTTCTTTTATGAAAAAAGACACACATACCAACTACTGTCAAACAGAAAATGCTCTTCCCCACCATGTTGCCAAGGGGCCATCTGAAGTGCATATCCTCACTCTCTAGGGAACAAGCACAACAACAAAAAAAGATGCCGTGTCCTTTTAACCTGCATCCACATTTGTGATCCCCGGCCAAAGCATATGTGCTCAATAACGGGGGTGTAAGGAAACATATGTTAAATAACTCACTACAGCCCAACTCGGATCAAAGGCAGAGCAAGCTTTTCCATGCTATTCCTAGACACAAAGGGAGGTGGCTTCCTCCACACTTAGCAGACTTTGTATGTACGGCTAGTTAGCATATGAAGAGAGGCCTGCGCCAGTATCCACTTTTTGGAAACAAAAGCAGCCTGTCATCAATATAAATATAGTTTACATACCAACGGTTTCTAATTAACCTATCAGCAGTAGTTTTGACCACAAGTGCCTTCTCCTTCTTAGCCTCAGGAACCTAGGGAAAGAACACCTCGAGACTTCTTAGTTTTGGCTAAGGATGCGTTTTAAGAAGCTTAAAAATGGAAAGTACCTGTCACCGAGATGGGCTCAAAAGGAAAGTCACCAACCTCACACAGTGACAACTGGCAGTCAGATGTTCACTAACATCTACGCTACGACGAATATTCTGGATCAGCAAGCACAACCAATGAACAGGAGGGAGACTGTAATTCTCATTTGCCTTCCTGGACCACTCGATCCAAAATAAGCACCAACCCTTGACTCTCTCTCTCCTCACCCGGCTGCACTGTTTTACATCACGGCATGTATCATTCCCTGGCACTTTCCATTGCTTGGGGTTTATTTTCTGTATCCACGCTCCATAAAGTATGCTTGGTTGACTTCACTGCTATATCCCCAGGTCCCTTACTAGCAAAAAGGAAGCCCCTCAGAAAGCATTTGCAGGATGACAGAAGGAATGAATATAAGTCCAAAAATGTAGGGGGTTATAACTTTTATATTTGGTTTGGGACAGGAGCTGTATTTTACTAAAAAGATTTTAAATATCACAGGTTGCTTTACATCTGAAACGGATTATCATCCACTTCGGCAACAAATATTTGCTAGACAGTGTATTTTACAAACCTGCCTGCTAGACGCTGAGGAAGAGGTAACCATTAAGCAGATTCTGCCTTAAAGCAGCATTAGAAGAATACAGTGCATCCACACTGGGGAGCATGGGGCACATTAACTCCCCCTTCACCGGAACTGCCCCGCTCCCGTTTTCCACATCGTGACAGCAAATGCAGCCATGTTGGTAAAACATAAAAACCAGTCAGCTGTGAGACAGAAGGAAGGAGGGAGAGCGTGTGCAGAGCAGCAGCAGGCTGAGACTCCAGGGCTCTCCAGGGGGCGGGAAGCCAGATTCTCGACTGTTACCAAATCTCTGGATGATAAAAGTACCAATATTGTTTTGGAAAAATAATTGGACAATACATATGAAGAACTTCTAAAAAGTATTTACTTCTCTAAGGAAAGATATCCTAAAGAAATAAACTGTAATCTAAATACATTAAATCATGAAGATGTCATCACAGTAGTTAAAAAAGAAACTCTGGTCATTTTAGATAGAATAATTTGAGAGTATGTGTGTATAGTTTATATGTAGTATATGCTTGTGTGCGTGTAGATGTGGAGAGAGGGATGCAGAAGTAGGTATAAATGAAATGTAACTGAATGTTCATAATGATTATTCCTGGATTATAGAATTAATATAAATTTTCCTTTTATTCTTGGAATCTTTTGGTACTTTTCACAATCTCTAGAATGCATTATCACTATTTTACAGACAAAATGCTGTATTTCACTTTGAAATATTACTCAAATACTTCTGAAAAGTTCTTCTGTTTCTAGACAACTAAATAGCAAATGCTTCAAAGACCAGCAGGAACATACTGGTAATCGAACAACTCGGCTTATTACTCATTGCAACAGGAAGAATGTACACTAATGGGGAACTGAGCGGTGGGCAGTAAGAGGGTACTGCAAAGGGCTTTTATAGGAGATGGGCATGTGCCAGGTGACATCAGGTGATTTGAGAGAGGGTTCAAGGAAACAAGGCTTCGATTTTTATTGGATGCTGTTAAGAAGGAGAGGTAATGCTATGCTTGAGTATCCTAATAAATCTTACCTAGAATGCAGAAGGAAGAACCACTACAACTATAATCACCAAATCAAAGAAGCAGAAGTCAGCCATGTTAGTTAGGAAGGAAGGATGTTTGGTCATTTTTGTGGTCTGGACAATTTTTATGTTTCTGTCTGTGTTAAGGCATCATTAGGAGTGGTCTTGCCCTGTCCCATCACCAAAGCCTAACAGATAGTAGCAGGGCAGCTCCAGAATATTAAAAAATACTAAGGAAAATATTACAGTGGGATTGGTGTTATCTGTGGTAACAAATATAATGCAAGTGTGATGAGATTATTGTGTGGATTAAGTAATACATGTGATTATAAATTAGAAACTGCCATGACACATTAATACGTTGCTAACACCGTCACTGTCACCTGTATCGATCTCTTTTCGGACATTATGGATCAGTATCTTTGTTTGGAGGTCTGCAGTAGACACTTGTGCGTTAGTTTTCGTTTATCAAGAGAGTTCAGGTTAATGGAAATTCAGACCCAAATCTTATAAATGGACTCATACTAAAAATTTGACATGCTAACTCATACTTACGACTTAGAATATATACTTGTATTTCTTCCAGACTCTAACGTCACTCCAGAAATCCATAGGAGTGTAGCACTTGTCCCAAAATACAGTAACGTAAAAATTAAAAAAAAAAAATAGTTGGCAAAGGTAACGTGGAATAATGTGGGCAACTAACTTTCAATGGTTCAGCCAAAACAAATCAAAACAATGAAGAGAAAGTAAATACCAAATACTATTAACACTCGGGATATATACCGGGGGTGCCAAAAAATGTCTACAAGTGGAAACTGCTCAACGTTGCTCAAACAGTAGTTCGCCGTCATGAGAAGTGTCTGGACGCTGATGGTAACCACTTTAAGCACCTCTTGTAACTGCAGAAGTCAAACGCGACTTGTATTCATCTTTTGTTATCAGTATATATTGAGTATTACAATTAATAGTTTTCCTTTCTTAAAATGTGTATGCATATTTTTGGCACCCTCTGTATATGATATTCAAAAAGATGACATTTTTTAAATGTACACAGAACTCTCGATAGTTTCTTCCCGTATTCTTATAGGTCATCTTGCACTTTGGAGACCATCTCCCTAATGGACCTATATAGAGGTCGGAATTCTAAAAGTGCGCGTAAGGGGCTTCTCAAAGACTAGGAAGTATTCATCTTGAAGCAACAATTGAGACTTGCCCTTACTGCTATGCAATTATAAATTCTTAGGTGACTCATACGCTAGCCATCCATTCACTTTAAAATATTTGTGGAGTTCCTGAGAGAGACCATGCTCTGTGTAAGGCGTGAGGTCTATGAAGACAGCTCCACAGGACAACAGTCGGTGTGCCTCATGAAATCTCACAGGCAGGACGATGCACCACTTATTCCATAGGAATTCCACCTCGTGCACACTCCCCTCCAGCCCAAAATCCAGGCTCTTCATCCCATCAAAGGGCTGAAGGTATTCCAACAAGGCAAAGAAATTATACAGCCTGTAGTAAAGGAGTAACAAGAAGGGTGAATTACATAGACTAAAAATTAAGACCAAACTCAGGGAAATCAGGTCCTCTGGAATGTTTTAATATTTAAAATCTATAAATGTTTTAATTAGTACATGCACATAGTGCATTATGTTACAAAAAGACAACTCACCAACCACACCAACACAAACACTCCCCCCATCTTCAACCCTCCAGCCCCTCCTTGGACAAAACCATTGTTTTTTTACACATATGCACACACAAACAAATTCACTCATTTAAAAACATATCTGGCAATGACCTACATACACTGTTCAATACCTTGTTTTGTCTCACTGAGTAATACTCACTCATTGAATTATTTATTGAACAACTATTAGGTAGCAAGCACTGTTCTAGAAGGTGCTAAAGAGGTGATCAAAAAGGAAAAAAATTCCTGACCTCATGAAGTTGATATTGCAATGGTCCATTCCATATCATCATATGAACAACACCTCATTCTCTCAGTGGGGTGTACTCACCTCATTGTATGTATGAGACAATTTCTTTAACTTCTCTTATTGATGGGCATCTGTTTTCCAGTCAATACATTATTTTTTATAAACACTGATCTTACAGCATCCTCTTCCTTTATAAACAATTATCTTAGCCAAATTCTAAACAGCTGTTTAAAACACATTAATCTATGTCAGCATTGTATTTTAAAACTGTTTCATTCAACGACTTCTTTTCACTTACTAACATCTACAGAACCATATCTGAAAAGGTATTCATTCTAGAATTGTTCAACTAAGTGAAGAATCCAATTGATTATTCCTAACAGTTTAACAGAATGTGCAATATTTAAGAGCCTAGGACGAAAGTAAATGCCAGTCAATCCATTTTTTTCCTTGCAACTATTAGGTGTGGTGTTAATTCTTCCAGCTGGTTTTCAGCTTTAAAATTAACTTTGAAGTTTCCCGAGCCCTGAAAAGTCAGTCATTGCTTTGCCAAGACCAACAGAGCTCTTACTGAACGAGTCAGAATTCACTAACTTCTTATAAATTCAAATGCAGACGTTCTGGGTTGTGTGTGTATGTGTGTGTGTGTGCCTGTGTGTATGCGCCTGCACACACACACACACAGGCACACACATGCAAGAACATGAGTATGGGTGTACATGTGTACAAGCAAACTCTTTAAGCTAAGATTTGTAGAGGGTTTATGACACACTACAGACCAAAGAGTAATGCTGAACCATACTAACCCAGATATTATAAAACCAAAACAAACCCAATGCAGTAGCCTATGTTGATTTATAAAACAAAACAAAGTCTCCTGAGCACTATGTATGCCAAGCCCTGTGCTGTTGTAAGTACATCTTCTAATTTGGTTGCAGAACCACCTGCATTACAGATGCGAAAACGGAGGTTTCTGAGAGGTTGAGGTACACGTATTTGCAAGTTCATTTAGCCCCTAAGTGAGAGTGGAACATAAACGCAGACAGCCTCTGCTTTAAAATCTCTAACTGGTTATGGCACTGTGCTCTTCCAACTACAATATACATCTAAATAATAATAACTTTATGAATTATGTGCTAGGAACTTTATATTCATTATTGTATGATGTGTCACGTAGGATTTTTACAAGTTAACGTACACATTCTGTAAACGCTGCAGCCTAAATCTGACTCCACAGGTAAGAGCATGAGCTCTGCAGTGATACTGCCTAGATTCAAATCCCAGCACAGCCATGTGGTTGCTCTGGACACTGGACAAATTAATCTCCCTGTGCTTCTGTTTATCTGCTAGTTGGGGATTCGTAGTGGCTGTATCGACAAGCATAACAGCTGTAAAGAGCCCAGAACAGTGTCTGACCCCTGCTTAGATACTCCATATAACTCACTGCTGTGGTTATACTGTCCGTATTCATTCTGTCATAGAACTACAATCACACATGTTCTATCGCACATATAAACCAACACAGGGCCACTTTAGGGCAGACCCTGGGGCTGGGATACACCACACGTTGTAGAAAAGACCAACTAGGAAGCTTCATGATCAGGAGAGAATTAAGGACAATGCTCAACTTAGTAAGAGTAACTGAGGAACTCCCAAACAACTGTCCAAGAGCTCCAAGCAAAGGTCTCTAATAATCCCAAACTCAGACTAGAAGGCATACCGTCTACGAATGTGGGCCCGCTTTGGTCTGGAGGAAGAAACTGCTCATGGCATACAGGCATGATTGCCAAGAGTTGCATTCCCTGTCAGTGCACGGGGACGCCATGGAAACTAGAGCCAAGGAGTTTTGAGGGGCAGTCCAGGTAAAATGGGGTCCTCACAGCTTCAGGGCAACCTTTTACTCACAGAGGAAGACGCCCAATAGAGGAGAAGGGGCAAGCTGCCAGACTGCAAGCCAAGGAGGTCTGGAGTGCCCTACCATCCTTCCTTCTGTGTTGGGGACCACCACAGGCCCACTGGTGGCAGGAAGAAAGACGGCTTACAATGGGGCTCTGCACAAAAGGGCCTCCTCCTTTCCAGATTCTCTCCATTTTCTCCAGCTGAGTCGTTTTACGCACACAACACTCTTAAAGAAGCTCAAACTACAGGCTACAGGGGGTAGGGGTGGGGGTGGGCAAGCCAACAATTCATTAAGTGGCAGCGGGCCGGTGAAGTGGGGACGGCAGGAATGGGAGGCAGCAAGGAGGCAGGCACCCTGGCTCTCAACCCACCGGGGGCAAAGCAAAGCATCCTCCCACGGACCGCAAGCCCTAGGCGGTGACAGCCTGGAGACCGGCCGCTCCATCTCCTTCCACCTGTCCCCCCGCCGCAGCCAAGGCCGTCCCGGCGACAGGGCCGCACTGCTCCGCGGGGCGGGCGGGGATGCCGGCCCAGCAAACATGGCTGGCTGGGCATCCGCGAAGCGCGCCACGCGCGGGGGCGTCCCGGGAGGGAGGGAGGGGGCCGGCGCCGGCGGGGCGAGGTCGGAGGTGGGGAACGGGAACGCCGGGGCTGGAGGCAAGTGCAGCGCGTGCCCGCGGCTGCCTGGCGCGGCTCCTTCCTTCCGTCTCCCTCCCCTTCTCCTCCCCTTTCCTCCCCGTTTCATTCCCCGCTTCCCCCTTCTCATTCCCGCCCAGCCTCCGGCCTGCCTGCCTGACCCCCGCCCCCCCTGCTGTCACTTCCAAGCCCGAGGACAAACCCGCCGGCGCCTGGTTACCTGCGGCCCCGAGCGAGCGGCCCCGGGTCCGCCTCGGTCACCGCCGGAGCCCCGGCGCGCGCTCCGCCGCCGCCCGCCTCATTCCCGCGCGTCCGAGCGGCCCGGCGGCAGCGGCTCCTTTTATGGGGCCCGCGGGCAGAAGCGCTGCCCGGGCGTCTCCAGGCGGCTCGCTCGGGCCGCGGAGGCGTCAAGGCGCGGATACCCTCGGGGTGCGAGGCCGCCCACCCGTCCCCGTCCACGGGGTCTGGGTGGGGGTGGGGGTGGGGGTGGGGTGTAAACACGGTGTTCGGGGCACCCAGCCGCGGAGGGGGTCACGTGGTCCCAGCCCCGGGGACCCATGGAAATGGGGGCCCACTGAGTTGCTGCAACCTTGGAGGATTTGGAGGTGTGGGTCCAACAGGACTGCTGGATTTACCTCAAATTGAAGCAAGAATAAAGTTGAACATTCCATCATCAACACCGTCCTCATTTTACTTACAATAACAATTACTAAATGGAACCTGTCGTTTTATTAAGCAATTATTATGAGCCAAAAATATTCTCCACTGATGCAGACCATCTTTAAAACACTGTTCTGGTATTCCCCTCTACCACCCCCACTTTAGTTAATACAAATCCAATCATATTTTCACTCTTCTGAAAACTTGTATTGGCCCTAATCCATGAAATATACAGGCTAACCACCTTAACAAAACGTTCAAGATCCCTTCAAAATCTATCCTGGCGCTACTTTCAATCCCAAATACAAATGCCTCTCAGCTTCCTGCAACCCTAGAACGGGGTCACCATTTGTCTTCTCTTTGAAAGATGAGAAAGATGGGTTCAGAGAGATTAAGTAACTGCCAAAGTTGACTCAACTAAGAAGTTAACTGCTTGGAGCAAGGTCCCAAATCAGTCCAAGTTCAAAGTCCTGTGTCTTAGTCCCCGCAAGCTACTGCCTTTTGTAAACTTTAAGGCCAAGAGAGCATGCCTTTTGATTTTGGAAGATATTTCACCTCTTCTTGGGCAAGGATAAAACCTGGGGGGGGGGGAGGGCTCCCTGGGCCAAGAAAAAGAACCCTCAAAGAGCATCTTTGAACCTGTCACCTCAAGCCAGCTTGTCCTTTTTATTCATACAGAATTTTAGTTCTCATTTCAGGTGGATCATTGTAATTGTGAGTGGGCATTCACGGGAAATAACTGATTTGACTACATTGGGATTAGCCCCCACATGCTCACATCCCTGCCTGGGACAGCAAAACATTCACCAAGGCAGAAGCCAAAAAGCAATTATTTGATATACTTTATATAATGTTAAAATAATTTTCCATGTGAATTACAGAAGAGGACAATAAAATCCACAATACACATTGAAGCAGGCCTCCCCCAGAGGGTATGAAAATGCATTAGCCAATGAGTGAGTAATATCATATTTGCTGTGTCTTTATCTTTTTTATTTTTTAAGCAGCCACAGGGGAAGGATTTGACATGAGGGGTTCCCCAAAGCAAAGCTGGTACAATTTCCCTACGTGGAGCTCATCAGAGGACTAGATAAGCATGATTCTGGTAAGATGCAGAAAACGAATGTCTAAGTGACTCCAAAAGAGGGCGGTGGGGTTGAGATACTCCTGTTGAAGTGAAAGTGATTTTTCAGTTTTGAATAATTAGATTAGGTCATTCAGTGTGTGGAATGGAGCACCTGTAGTACAGGGTGTTCCTGCTGGGAGGGTTCTCAAGGAGTGAGTGCTAGGTGGCAGAAAGCCTGTACTACAAGCAGGGAAGCATCACCTCTCCCTGAAGAGGACTCTAGTACAACCTGCCCTGGTACTTAGGATCTGATCGTGTGTGTGTCCCTATTTCCCAACACTACCCTCGAACTATGCCAAGTCTTACAAGCTTCAAGGGGGTGGGAAAAGAAGAATTAAAAACAAAAGGAAACAAAAAAGCCACTTTACAAGACTCTAAAAAATGAGATTTTTGAGAAATAAATATTTGAACCCACATCCAAAAGAAGCTTGAGTCTAACACAGCGGTGGAAGAGTGGCTTATCCTTTGAAGCGGCCGGCAAAATTCCTAACCGCTCTCACATTCTGAGCTATACAACTTTGGTTTCATTTGTACTTGTGGTAGATTTTCTTAGAGGCCCTCTCGGTGCTGCTGGTAACTGCCACCAGGAACAAACAAATGAGGACGTGATGTTGATGTCATCATCCCTTTGTCTATCTCTACTCATACAAAAGGTGCCAAAAAATGTATACACATTTTAAGAAAGGAAAAAAAAAACTGTATTAAAATTGTAATACTCAATACACTCATATACTGACAACAAAAGATGAATACAAGTCCCGTTTGACTTCTGCAATTACAAGAGGTGCTCAAAGTGGTTACCATCAGCGTCCAGACACTTCTGATTACGGCAAACTACTGCTTGAGCAATGTTGACCAAAGTGTCCACCTATATACATTTTTTTGGCACCCTCGGTATATTAAAATGGGCTTCTTTTGAGCCACTCTAGCCTTCTTGGGCTCTGGTTCTTTGAATTACTTACTTTTGGGTAAGGGCCTATGTAAACTGAAATTTTCATTTGCCTGTAGGGGGTAGTTTGGCAAATCCAGCTTAATTCTGTAGCCACTCCTGAACCTTCAACCTAGTTTAAGACGATACGTGTGTTACGCCTCCGTAAGGATTCTATTATGAATTTAAGTTTTGTGTAATACGCCAGTTAATCTATGTTTCCTGTTTACAGATGGTAAATGTAAATTTTCTTACGGGGAGGAAATTTCAAAATTCCTTGTATATCTTCATCTAACTTGGGGTTTCTGCTCATCTGTCCAGTGCAATGAAACATCTCAGGTAAGTTTACTCCCCACCTCAAACATAAATAGCTGTCTTTAATGCTCAACTGAAAAAGAAAAGAAGATGCTTTATATTTCACTCAATTGTATTATCACCATTCTATCTCAAACAATAATATTATGGGTTTCATTCGAGCCCCTCAAAATAGATGGAAAAATAAAGTCTGGTTTAATCTGTCAGCTCTACATGGCATAACGATATGAAGTCATACATTTAGAGTTTGAGTGGCTGGTGGTGGTTTCTACATTAAACTCAACTGGCCACCCAGAACTTATTTTCTCTGTGGTAGGTATGAGTCTTGTCCTACATTTTAGTGGTTGGTGCTTATTTTTTTAAGTGCAAACATCATATCCCTAACATCAAAGAGAATTAATTCAGTTTGGTTTTGAAATTTTTTTCTTAAAATATATAACCCTTTCCCCTTTATTCATTCAACACATATTTTTTGAGCACTTCCTATGTGTTGCATTGTTCTGGACACTGGAGATACCACAGGAAACAGACAAAAGGCCCTGCTTCATGTAATTACATACCTGTACCTAACTAGAATCTTAACATCAGTATTGCAAATGTATACAGAGCTGACCCACAATTATTAATCCTAATCATAGGGTAATATAATGAAATTCCAATGAATAACTAAGCCTAGAAAAGTTTTCCTTGGTTTTAAGATACACAACGTACTTTTTCTATTGACTTTCTAACTACTTTTTAACATGAATAAGGCTACAAATTGACAAATGATCAGTGTTTAGACCTTGGCCTTTGGAGTCTGGGCAGATATCCCCAGTCTACCCTGGACTGTGTGACCTTGGGCAAATTACTTAATTCCACTAATCCTCAGTTTCTTCATTTGTATTTTTTTGATGAGTATAAGAAGAATACGTCCCTTGAGGTAATGTTGTAAAATTAAATGAGTTAATATAAGCATGTCATTAGGCCTAAATCAATGTTTTAAAACCTTATTTCATTATCACGCCAATTAATAGGCTTTCTTAGGTTTCTTGTACCCTAATCGTGCCGACGATTGTACCCTAATCTTGTACCCTAATCATGCCGACACCACCTTCCAGTGAAATTTTAATACTACAGATATCTCGCATGCCTGTTTAGGTATTGTAAGCCTACCTGTACTTACACATAAAAAGAGTAAGATTTTTTTCACATCTCCCCCAAGAACCAATGTTTGTCCCTTTAGGGATAATATTGCTCCATATTGAGAAGGCACAGCCTAGAGTCTGGCATGTAGTACTTACTAAATCTTAGCAAATGTAATAGTCAAAATAAAAAAGATAATAATAAATATGAGACCCTATGTCCCCCCACTGGAGAAGGGTGTAAGTCTGGTAAAAAGGGGACCATAGGCACATCAGCTGTGACACCCAGGAAGCTAAAATCTGAATCCAAAGCACAACAGGCGTATTTGGAGGCTGGGGTTGAGCTCCAGTCAAGAAGACCTTCTTGCTGATGGGAGAAGCACACGACCCAAAGCAGCAGGGTAGCTGGTACAACTTAACCAGTCAGCTAAGGCTCCCCATTACTTGCACATGCAAAGAAGAACCAAGACAACACCAAAATGCTCCAGGACAGATACAATCCATTCTCCTTGCCTGAAAAGGCCTCTGTCAATCCAAGTCTCACCCCTGCATCAAGCCCACTAAAAGTCCCACTTTCTTCACGAAGTCTCTTCCAGCACAAAGTCTTTGCCAGCCCTCAGTCATTGGCAAACCCTAAATTAGTGGACATTTTACAAAATAACTGACTACAGCTCTTCCTCAAAAGTGTCAAGGTCACAGAAGACAAAGAAAGACTGAGAAGTATCCCAGATTGCAGGAGACATGACAACTGAACGCAATGTAGATCCTAGATTGGATCCTGAAACAGAAAAACATTAGTAGAAAAAATGGTGAAATCCAAATAGTCTTTAGTTAATAGTGGTGTGCCAATGTTAATTTCCTGGTTTTGATCATTGTGCCATGGATACGTGAGATGTTAAT
This sequence comes from Rhinolophus hipposideros, assembly GCF_964194185.1. Taxonomy (NCBI): domain Eukaryota; kingdom Metazoa; phylum Chordata; class Mammalia; order Chiroptera; family Rhinolophidae; genus Rhinolophus; species Rhinolophus hipposideros. The sequence goes on along the minus strand of NC_138060.1, from coordinate 8,733,357 downwards.
ATCAGGGGAAGCTGGGTAAAGGATATAGGAGCTCCCCATACTATTTTTGCCACTTTTCTCCAAGTCTAAATTATTTCAAAATAAACACACACACACACACTCTCTCTCTCTCTCTCTCTCTCTCTCTCTCTCTCTCTCTCTCTCTCTCTCTCTCTCTCTCTCAGTGATTTGTTCATCCTTTCGACAAATGTATCCTGAGGGTCTACTCAGTGTTAGGTCCTTTCCGAGGCTTGGGACACAGTGAACCAAACAAGACACTAATCTCTAACATCACGGATATCATTATACTCTAGAGATTTCGCCTCTCCTCAGAATAGCTATGGGGCAACACGTCTGGGCCTTGTCTATTGTTGCCATGCCACATTCATGCCCTATGGTGGGGGTGTAAATTGCTCATGGGCAGAATATGGTTGTTGTTTTCCACTCAAGGGAATGGATGGGAGATGAGAGCTCTGAAGTCCATTGCCTGGCTGGCAACACGTTCCTAGAACCATGCTTGGTACAGAGTAAATCTTTGATGGGTGAGAGAAGGTGCCATTTTTAAAAATATGAAAACCCTTGACAGAGGCTGGCACAAAGTAGGTATTCAGCATATTTCTTGCCTAGAATACAAAAATGATCAGCTGCTAGTTCCCTCAGACTCTCAAATGTTAGAATTGTATAACATGTGCCATAAATCTTTGATGAATTAAGAGTGTACGTGTGTTTGTGTGTGAGAGAGAATTCATTAGTGAATTTATTTTGGAGATAGAGGGAAAGAGGAATAGAGGTCTGAACTAATATAACCCAATGACCCTAAAAATTACTTCAAAAAATAAATTAAGCTGGGATTTTTTTTTTTAATTGGGGAATAGTGTGTTTTTCCAGGACCCATCAGCTCCAAGTCAAGTTGTCCTTCAATCTAGTTGTGGAGGGCGCAGCTCAGCTCCAAGTCCACTTGCCGTTTTCAATCTTAGTTGCGTGGGGCGCAGCCCACCATCCCATGTGGGAATTGAACTGGCAACCTTGTTGTTGAGAGCCCTTGCGCTAACCAACTGAGCCATCTGGCCACCCCTCCAGAAGCTCAGCAGCAGCTCATTGTCTTCAATCAAGATGTGGAGGGCGCAGCTCACAGGCCCACGTGGGAATCAAACCGGCAGCCCTGTCGTTAAGAGCTCGTGCTCTAACCAACTGAGCCATCCAGCCACACTAAACTAGGATTTAAAAGAGCCATCCAGCCACCCTAAGCTGGGATTTAAAAGAGTTCAACAACTTGCTTTAAAGAACAAGAATGATAATCAAAAGAGAAACACGAAGAATTTCCGGCCGTACATTGCCAGACTTTAGCAACTCACACATAAATTAAAACAGAAAACAAAACCTGTCATATGGTTCTATAAACTTAGCATGCTTTTGTGAATCACAATGGAATTACATTTTTCCTGGCAAAGACCTCCCTGCTTGTCTCCATACCTGAATAACCTAATATACTGACTCAATGCATGTAATGATAGCTCTAAGTTCAGGGTCAGTTCTGTCATGTATTTCATATACCTGTTCTGCTTCCAGGGTTTACTCTATTGGTGAATGTTAACTCCATCCATCCCGTACTATAAGTCAGAACTTCTGCAATCATCCTGAATAATACTTTCCGTGCATCTCTAAGATCTGACAAATTTTCCTCCTAAATACATTTCAAGTCCATCTAGTACTATCTCTACTGCCAATGTTCTTCTCGTTCACCATGATCTTTAGGCTGGACAACTATAATAGCTTCTAAACTGGCTTCCATACCTATAATCCATTCTGCTCACAGTACCCAGAGCGGTTAAAAAAATGGGGGAAGGTGAATGAATCTGATTGTGTCATTCACCAGTTTAAGTCTCCAAAGAACGAAGTTTTTAATTTGACTTAAAAGGACATGTACAGTCTATTCCCCACCAACCTCTTTAGCATCACCTCTCAGCACATGATTCCCAGCTATTTCTGCTCTATCCACACCAGTTTTCATTCAGTATCAAAACATACCATGCTGACCACCCAGGAAAGGCCCTCCACCACACCCCATACCACGTACTCATCCATTGTACCTCCGCTTGAACAACACCTTCTCAGAAAAGCCTGCGAACAATTCCCTGGACTCAGTGAGTTGGTGACCTCCAAGATAGCCCTTAATGGTGCCAATTTCCTGGTATTAAGACTTTTGTGTATTATCCACCATCAGTGTACCAGGTCTGTGTGACCAGTAGAATGTAGGAGAAGTGATGGGATATGTTACTTCCAAGGTTAGGTTATACAGACACAACCACTTCCATCTCGGTGATGTGCACACACTCTTTCCGACTCCCTTTTGGACCATTTGCTCTGAGGGAAAGCCAGCCGTCGTGTGTGAGCAGCCCATAACTGAAGCCTCTTGCCAGAGCCATGTAAGAGAGCTTCAAAGTCCATCCTTCCACCCAGCCAAGACTTCGGATGACTGTAGCCCCAAACCAAGAGCATGGCTTCATCCTCATAAGAATTCTTCAGCTAGGACCACCGAGCTACACGATTCCTGGATTCCTGATCCTCAGAAACTGTGTGAGATTACGCATTTGTTGTTTTAAATGGCTGAGTTTTGGGGAAATTTGGGAGTGATTTCTTACACAGAAAGAGATAATGAATACACTTTGTTAGATGCCACTGTCATATCCTGTCACAGAACCTTACTCCTCCCCTTGCTCGTGCATATCCTATTTGGTAATTACACATTTACTGAAGGAAATTGATCAGTGCTGGTCTCCTCATCAGTTTTGACTCTCCATCTTACCATGGTATTTCCAGAACTTTGTGCCGGGCACAAAGTGGAGCCTCAAAAACATTAGGTGGTTCAACTTTCCTATTCTGACACCTGGAAGACATTCCTTCAATAAGATAATCACCTTGTTCAATCTGCTCTTGGTAAGGAGTCACCATATTACATGAGGCTTAAGATTAGTCGGTAATTAATGTGTGCTATCCATGTAGACGAGTCCCCCAACCACGGCCTAATCCTCCATTAATGTCACTTCAGCATGCCTGCAATAGGGAACAGCCTGCTCCAAACCCAAGAGTCTGTTAATGATAAAATGGCATCTGATCCTGATCTGGCCATTTTGCAGTCTCTCTCTGCCATTGTCTTGCAGATCTATGGGAGTTCAGGCTTTCTCACCTTTGAAAGATTATCCTCGTTCTCCTTGTTAAGCACAATGTCTAGGCAGACGCTATCAACACTCACCCAGCACCTAAAAGTTCCATTTTTAATGATTGATTTGCATTCCTCACAGATGACAACCACCTTTTTGGCATCCCATCTGTGACAGTGAAATTGTTGGTCATAAGCGGAATCGTTTTCTAAGTAATACACGGCTACACGATGTTTAATGAGTTAGTCATAGATTTTATTTTTTCCTTGCACCATTCCCTCTCAGCCACTTCCCCAAATTCAGGTCTTGTGGTTCGAGAAAGCCCACCTTTCACTTCTAAGAAGCACAGGGGCTTAGCCAATGCTTCCACTGGATTAACTGTAGAGGCCAGGATTGCCCAAACTTGCTTGAATATACAATATCAACTGGGGTTCTTGCTTGAACAAAAAGATTTCTTTTAAAATGGAGATTTAGACCCCATGCTGATCTATTCAGTCAGAATTTCCAGAGGAGGAGCCTAGGAATCTGCATTTTTAACCAGTAACTCAAGAAACAGGTTATATCACCAGGCATAAAAGCTCTATGTGACCTAAAATCACTTCTACTATAAGGGGCTATGATCTCCCAAATGCACATATTTGCTCTAATGCAAATGACAGAAACCTGCACAGAACAATGACCCTTCTCCAGCAAAACACTTTAGGAACTTCATTCTCAAGAACTGCTATTCTTCTAAATCAAGCTTCTCACTAAGGAACTGAAAGGATCGGGTTCTATACATACATGGCACACTCCATGGCTCAAATCCTTCTCATAGGTGGGGGTAAAAAACAGTCAGACAACAATGAAAATAACAGTGCTCGTCCTGCAGTTTACTTTCCTTAACGAACTCACAAATAAGAGGTCCACTTTAACATCTTCTTGAGAATATTTCCCTCAGGTGACCATCTGACGGAGGCGACCAGAAAGATTTTGTCATGTCATGTATCACCAGAAACATAAATTGTGTTCCACAGAAGAGGATTTAATCATCTTTACACTTTTCTTAGCCACTCTGTCTAATCTTATCAAGAAGAAGAAGAAGCTGTATTTGACCCCATCTTCCAACCTACTTTAAATAAACCTACCTAAAATCTGAGGGACATTTCCATGTGTTTGGCTGATTTTGCAATATTTTCAGTTTCCAAAATACCAATGATTTATTTGAAAATTTGTCTATATGCTACTTTAAATTTTTAAATTTTCTTTCATTTTTCATCCTTTGCTCTTTGTTGAAATATCTCTAATATTCTTGTGGTGCTCGCTCAGTATATGCCACGTGCTACACTATGATTTTTCATCCATTCCTTATTTAATCTGCCCCAAACCCTTATAAGAGATTTTTTCCTGTTTTACAGATGAGAAAATGGAAACTCAGAGAGGCTACAAAACTTGTCTAAGTTCACATGGCTCATGGGTGGTGAACAGGTTTAAAACAAATCTGAATTATTCCACAATCCCATTTCTGGGTGGGTATATATCCAAAGAAAATGAAATCAGTATTCCAAAGGGATATCTATACTCAGTCCCATGTTCACTGCAGCATTATTCACAATAGCCAAGATATGGAAACAATCTAAGTAAGTATCTTAGGTTGAATGGATAAAGAAGATGTGAAATATATATATTTATATGTACATATGCATAATGCATAATTATTGCTATTATATAAATATTATGCAGTCATTAAGAAAAGGAAGAAATCCTCCCATTTATGACAAACATGGAGGACATTATGAGGACATTATGCTGTCAAACAAGCTAGACACAGAAAGATAAATATTGTACGATCATTTGTATGTGACTCTAAATAACCAGAATTTACAGAACCAGAGAGTAGAACAGTGGTTGCCAGGGGTTGAGGGTTGGAGGAGATGAGGAGATGCTGGTCAAAGAGTACAAGCCTAAAGTTATAAAATAAATAAGCCCTGGGGATCTAATGTATCGCCAGGTAACTATAGTTAAAAATACTGTATTGCATATTTGAAATTTGTAAGAGGGTAGATTTTTTTTTTAGTGTTCTCACCACACACATACAAAGGTAAGTATGTGAGGTGATAGGTATGTTAATTAACTTGATTATGGTAATCATTTCACAATTGTATACTATATCATCACATTGTATACCTTAAGTATATGTAATTTTTATTTATCAATTATACCTCAATAAATCTGGAATTAAAATAAAACAAATCTGACTTCAAAGCTTGTTTACTTGGCAAAATACCAAACTCCACATATATAAGAATAAAAATAATTAATATTGTCCCATTGTGACATTAAAAACACTGGTTTGAGACAAGTGCATAGGGGATTGCATAGCACGTATCAGTGTTGGTTTTCTATCGCTTCAGAGAAAGTGATACAACATTGCCATTAAATCAGTCTCTTTTAAATTAAAATGGTTCATTAGGATGGTACAAGGAAAAATGGACCCCTATCACTTATTCTATCCTTTAAAAAGGAGAGACTGCAACTGCTAGACCAAATTCTAAAGATAGTTTTGGATTAAAAACAAAACAAAAAACCACCTGCCATTAATTTAATAGGTGTAGAGGAAACGTGAACTGTTCCCTATCCCCTATGTTACCAGATATAAAAGAAATGGCACCAAGGAAAAAGCAAAGCCACGAAGGACAAAGCCACCACAATACAGACGTTTGCCCCAGTGGGAGGGTTTCCTGCTGTGGTGCCCTAAAGAGGGTGAGAGATGTGGCCGGTCTCCAAACACTGAGCAGTGTGGGATGAGGGCTGCTCGGTGATCAATCCAGGTGGGAACGGCTACAATTGCTGACTTGAGCATTAAGGTGATCCATGGAGATAAATGTTTGCATCACGACAAGGCAAGCCCACTTTTAAAAATGTTCATGCCAGTACATCCTTCCTTCCGCAATTCTTATCAGCACAACACAAGCAGAATGGCAGATACGTACAGCAAAGATGAAAAACAAGCTGTTCAAGCCATTTAAATGTTAGACCTAGTGCTTTTCCTATTTCTTTAATGGACTCTAACTGGGGGTTTTATCGAGCATTTATACTTCCAGATAGATAAAGCTTTTATAAATCTTCAAACACTGCTAAGAAAACTCAACGTAGAACAATGATCTTTTTCTATCAATAGCTCTTCCCTATGTGGCAGAGCTCTGTGTATATAGAGATTATTTTATTAAAGCATTTTGAGAGCTTCTTTCCCTCCAGAGTTGTATTGGCACCTGGTTGGAATATTTATGGCTGGGGCGAAGGAAAAGTCATATCTCTAGCTGGACCAGGGTGGGGGACGCTAGCAGAAGTTTGAGCCTAAGGAACAATCCACAGATTCAGAAAAGAAGAAGTCAAAAAGTCCTACTTTATATATTTTCCCAAAGAGAAAAACCACAACACAGAAAAATCCAAACGTAAGAAGCAACATCCAAGGACGTGCTTAGCTTGAAGTCCAAGGACCCTGAGATGTGCAGGAACAAGCTCTGAATTGCCCAGTAAGCCCTGAAATCACAGGCAGGCTTTGGGAACATGCACCCTGGGCTCTGCTGGTGCTTGGGGAGGGGTGGTGGATTTAATCCTATTATAAAAGACAGCTGACAGCCTCCAATAGATTAAGAATTAAGTTCTGGTTTCTTCTAGAAGATTCTAGACCCAGAATCTTAGGAGGATCAAGGTGACAGGGTGTTTAGACATACTCCATATCAACTTATTTTACACACCAGAAAATTGAGACACAGACATGTGATGTTTACTGCCTTCACTTAAAAGATAAAATATGAGTTTCTCACTTTTTAAATCAGGCCATGCTTTAGAAAATTTTATTAATAAATTTGGACAGACTGAGTTAGCCAAACCACATATCTGGGCAGGTATGCCCACCTCAACTCTAATGAGCAATTCACATGTATTTAACATATTTTCTAGAAAATAAAATCATAAAACACACCATATTCAATCAAGTCTAAGTTATAATTTATAAAGATGACAGACAGAAAAAAATATTGCCAATTAAATGTGAACATGTCACGATGCATGCATTTCAGTTTCTGAAACATTAAAATGAAGAAAATGATGGATCTTAGAATTGATGAAATACAATACTGCAAAAACGAAACGCCTTAGGGGAGAAGGGTTATCACTTTGTGAGGGGTGTGAATGTCTAGCTATTACACTGTGCACCTGAAACTAATTAAAAAAAAAAGTAATGCCTTTATTTACATGGCTCTTAAAAGAAAACAATACAGTAAACTTCCTTTTGTAATAATAGGTAAGAGCATGTGGAACATCTCATACTGAAAGCCATGTTTCCAGCAGGTTTGAGACCAGCATATAATGAGTTAATCAAGAGTTCCACAAAAGAAGAAATCATACCAAATTACTCATCTATACATAAAGTATCTTATTTTAACACACACAGTGTTCACTCTTTCACCTATCTTTTAAATTAGATTGAGAACTTTTTTTGAACCTACATTCCCTGTTCAGGATTTTATAGAATCTTTCTTTACATAAACTAGTATACTTATCATTTAGAGCCTATGATTTCCAATTTGGGCTGTTTGGAAATGAAGTGATAATGTAAAGACACTTGCAAAGCAATTTGAAGGCTTTCTTTTGTTTTTTAAATGACCTCTCTGTATTTTACAATCCTTCCTATATGTAATTTAACAATTTTTAAGCAATCAACCTTTGTCAAGTCTCCCTAAAGGATTCAGGTAAGTTTTCAAGGAAGAAAGAGCTCTCTTTTTTCCCCCACTTATATTTCATTCATTTATGTAATATTTAGTTAAATTATATTATTGTAATAATATAATAGATATAAGTATGTTTGAGAATAAACGAGAGACTACTAGAAAGCATGCAACTCATATTTGGAAAAGAAGTGTGCAAACAGACATCAGTTTTCGAGGTGTCACCCACTGACTCTTACTTCCAGGTAGTCAAGCTCCTATGTAGTCTCCTCCCACAATGAACAGGGTTAACCTGATATTGCAGAAATGATGGCGTGTGATTTCTGAGATTAGGTCACAAAAGACATTACAATTTGCAACTTGCACTCTCTTTGCTCGCTCCCTGGAGCGAAGCCAGCTGTCATGTCATGAGGTGGCTCAAACAACCCTGTGTAGAAGTCTCTGTGGCCTCCTGCCAACAACCAGCACAAACTCACCAGGCACGCGAGTCAGACACTTTGGAGGTCCAGCCCCAGTCAAGCCCTTCGAACAGCACAACTACCTAGGCTGACATCCCGACTGCAATCCCATGAGACACCCTGGCTCAGACGCACACAGTTAAGCCATTCCCAGGTTCCAGATCTACAGAAGCTGTATGAAGTAACATGTGCTTACTGTTTTAAGCCACTAAGTTTGGGAAGAGTTTGCCACTTAGAAGTGACGAGTAAGACAGCAGTCTGCTAGACAATATGGGCAGTCAGCCAACCATGGGCACCTTTTTCGAATGAACAGCAAGTTGGTTACGTGGAAGTTTCTTAAGTGAGGTTCTCTGGATTTCTGGACTACAGGAGGCTACCAAACATCCCTTGATATGTGAGGCTCTTATCTCCTTTCCTAATTCCTCAGTAAGGTGCTAAAGCAAATATGAGTTTTAAAAATTAAGGGAGAATGATAATGGCACTCCAAGCAACAGGGTTGGGTTAAAGATGAATGAGGCATGGAAATGGGGAAATAAAAAGGATACCAGAAAACCAAACCCTCCCTGTACCTGCAGTCTTTGTGATGGCAAACCAGTGCCCACAGCCAGACATCCCACCTCAACACCTGCAAATGGCTTCCAGCCAAGAACTTCAATGCCATTGGCTTTCCTCTCTTCTTGCACCGACGGCATTGTACCTCCAAACGTCTACATCAGGGAGAGCCTGGACCTCGGAATTGTCAGGCTTGAAAGAGTGGGTCTCTAAAGCCCACAGACAAATCTGTTTCATTAACAAAACAAAATCAAGAGTAGAAGAAACAAGAGAAAAGTGATTAAGAAAATACCTACATTTCCAAATATCCTCTCCAGTCTATCTTTGCACGCAAAGACAATCAAGTAGGAGAAACCACTGTCATCCTATTCAAATCCCATAGTCAAGACTGAGCTAAATAAATGTTTCGTGAAACACAAAAGTAAGCTAACGTGTTTTATGAGCATGTGTCAGGGGAGGCAGGCTTTTTAGACCTCAAAATTCACAGGAGGGTAAGGGTGGTTTTGATTGACAATAATAGAAACATTATGGTTCTCAGGTGTTCTGAATATTCTTACCTGGTAAAGGCAATATTATCAGCCCAATTTTACAGATAAGCAAACAGGTCATGGAGATTAAGAATGTACCCCAAATCATAGTCAGCGTGACTTCAGCACACCCATTTTGTCTGACACACACTAAGAAGAGGCATCTATTGCCGGGACTCTTTGTCCCGGTCCCTTCCACTTTGGCACTGAGCACAACAGGGGCATTTGAGCTGCTCACTGTCTGGGATGGTGAGGGCTTGAACAATCCACCAACTTCTCCAGGCATAAGAAGGATAGAAAGGTCACAGGGAGAACTGAACAGGGAAATCAGAGTTGAAAACCAGCTCATAATTAGGAGGCTGATTTTGGTAAAAAACAGATAATTCAATTGCTGGGCTTCTGTGACTGAAATGACTGACAGCACTGAAGGTAAAATCAAGAACTGAATTCAAAACTCAACCCCAACTCTTGTGAGTTGAGTGATATTAGGTAAGTCAGATAAGACCGACATCACCAGGATGTCATAAAGATTAAACGAGAATGTGTATAAAATAGTTGCAAAAAGGAAGCACCCATTACACAAATGGTACTGATCATTAATATTATCGGTGCTTATGTGCATAAATTTTGTGATCGTTCCAACCTGGGTTGGACTAGCCACTTATCAGCTGGATAACTTTGTGTGAGGTACTCCACTTCCCTAACAATCAACATTCTCATCAGTAAAATGGGGGTGGCGATTGTGCCCACTCATTGGATTGTCACAAATTGTTAAAATTCAAACGTATTATGTTGGTGCAAAAGTAACTGCAGTTTTTGCAATTATTTTTAACATTTTAAACTGCAATCACTTTTTAAAAATTAGATTCAGGTGTACAAAACAATTTACTAGACACTTCACCCCTCACAAAGTGATACCTCCTCCCCCAATCTGACATCGTATATACCTATTATACTTCCATTGATCTCAATTACTTTTGCACCAACCTAATAGCTACCAAGAAACTGTTACTGAATGCTTACTTATCTCAGACCACTATGCCAAGCCTTTATATTCATAATCATTATCATGGTGCTAAGCCTGCACAGACCTAGCTTCTCATCTATTAAGGTAGGTACCAGGGCACGGCCTTTGGGAAGTGCTTGATAAATACAGCTTCTAGCAACAGCACATATGATAAGTAAGCATGCCTGCAACTGGAGGCGGGGCTGCTACGGAGTGAGACCCTCGTCCTGATTGGCCAAGTGGACCACCCACGCTCTTGCATTTTCCTTTTCTATTCCTTCTCTCCTACCCAAGCCACCCTCCTGACTAGGTAATTACAAACCAATTGGAATGGAATGCAGGGCTGGCAAGTGACCTCATGAATCCTGGACCAGCTCCCCTGCCTTAGACAAGACTACAAAAATAGATAAGAAATCTTTATGGGGAGGGGGGAAGGGCAGAACAAATCTATTTTAAAGATTCGTTCCTTCCTTTTACAATCACAATGCGCTTTGCAAGTGCCCTGATTTTGATATTTCAACTGACATCCTCTGCCTCTGCAACTGGCTTGTTTCCACATCTAATTCTGAATTTTCTTGTTCACTGAATAGATCTAGCCAAGGCAAAGAGAAAACTAGACGGCGTAAGAATGAATGAAATGTATTTGTTAAAAAATAAAACCCTTATAAATAACTCCCAGAAGAAATCTTGAAATAATTGTGGACAAGAATTGTCATCCAATTTATAATACTAACATGAAGACCAAAAAAACAAACAAACAAAAAAAAAACAAACAAAAAGCGGGCCATGTAATGGCTATTCCTGAATCCCCTGGGAAATTAACAATAGGCACAGCCTCATCTCATGTTCAACAGCAACCTAAAGATTTATTTGATTAATACTTTGATGGCCTACCAGTATTCCAACCAACCTGCAGCCAGGGTCTTTAACTGAGAGACTTCTTGTCAAAAATGCTCTTCAATGGCATCACTAATTTTTTATCATCATTAAATGCTTGTGAGAGAATAAGTTTACTGGTCCCTCAGTGCCAACCAACTCATCAATGGCAGAAACACAATATGTTTCCAAAGGCTTCAGACCAAGTGGGACAGCAACTTAAAACTAGAGATGAGCCAGCAGGCTGCACACCCAGAGGAATGGTTCCTGAGAGGACATAAAAACAACAGACCCTCAGTCAAGGTCGGCAGAACTGCGAAGATAATTGTGGTGATGATCCGTTTCTTCCTAAGTCTAGATACTCACCAACAGAAACCCATATGTAGTCATGCACACAAAGACACGTGTGCGCACAAGCTATTAATTAAAGGGTTAAACACATCTCTCGTGACAAACGAGCGAGACGAAAACTGTACATTATTTAACACACCTTTTTTTCTCATTATCAGATGCTGTGATCTATATCAGATACGAGCTAACTCTTAAGAGGAAATAAACATTTTTATCAATGGCTTATCATATTCCTTGCTGTTAATCCACAGTAGGTAGCCAAATCTAGCATGCCAGTGCTAATTGGAAAATATTTAGGAACATGCAAGGACAACTAATATTTCACAAGATTTTAGGAGTAGTATAAAAAAGAAAAAGCACACAGTGCCCATTTGCATTCATGGTAGTTAGGCCAAAGCGTTTGAGTTAACATCTCAGAGCCTTACATTGTTCGGCTGGAGGTGTGGTTTGGTTTGGGCAATACCACTCATTGAGGCACGTTCATGGAAGAACCTACATGCCCTCCAGCAGAGCCTGGCCTCAACGTGAAAATCTATCACACAATGGACTGAGAGGGAACCCTTCCCAATTATGTGGCAGTTACAGGAACCAGAAGAGAAAAATGTCACAACATTTTACATAAAAAAGAACAAAAAGCAATTTTGGTTAATATGGGTACACATGTTAGATATCTACATATGTCACCTATATCCCCACAGAAGAAAGACAGGAAGGCAACTAGATCAACAGCTACTAAGTAGTGGGCTTCCAGGTGGTATTTCTTTCTCCCATGTTGCTCGCCTGTAATTCTTTCCACAAGTGACACAAATGATTTCTGTGATCATCACATTAACTGAAATGGTAGCCAAGGCAAAAAGTAAACCGTTCACACTAAAAACCTGGGGGAATTTGTTTTCAAAGTTTCTTAGGGTTTTGGCTCACGTGACCTGTGAACTCAGACGTCCGTTTTCCCAAGTTAACGCCACTGGGTTTTGTTTGTTTGCTGCGGGATCTGGATCATACGTTTGTGCACAAGCGTGTAAGCATTTAGCAAAAAGCAACCTACAGTATGATATAGTTTTAATTAGCAGCGCTTCTCTGACAGCAGACAAAACTGACAGGGTCTTTGAGATGTCTGAGGAGGCCCAAGATGCTTAGGATTTTTGAGACTCAGTAAAAAATGTCCAGAAATAGTTACTATAATTACGGTTTATTTTTAGATATATTAATTAAAATATTGTGAATATATTTATGTGGCTCTATGTCCACTTTCATTTGGAGATAATATCAAAAGTCTGAATTTGAGCCCATTCTTTCTCCCTCCACAGTCATCTCCCTGATTCTGTGAAAAGGAATGCGTGCCTCCCTCAACAGAAAATGCCTCGACAGAAGGCCAGCTGTTAAAATCAAAAAAAGGAATTTTACATGTCTTGGTACTCAAAGCGTTTCATGGAAAACCCTCTAATTGTGTCCTTGACCATTTCATCAAATCTAAGTGACTAATTAAAGAGAGAAGAGGATGGGGCCAGCAAGCACCCCTCATGCATCACTGTCGCACACCCCACTGGCACGCTACATTTACGCTTAGGCTGAACATGACTCTAGCAAATCTCTATAGCAACTGTTTCCTTCAGAGCGGTGTCAGGATACAAATCCTGACATTGGCTTCCAAATCAACATCAGCACAGAAATCTTTAAGAGCACCATCCTAAGGGAACCCATTTACCAGGAAAGGGACATGACCAGAGGGGCAATTAACATGAAAGATTACTGAAGGGCCAAACACCCATCTAAGACTAACTCTTCATAAATTCTTCATTCACCTGGGTAAGCAGCAGGTAGTGTTCTGCAGGTAATGAAGCAGGAATTATTTCTCCACCACCTTTCCTCTCCTCCCCAGTTCCGATCCCAAGTTTGGTTTACAGAAAATAAAATAAGTTTTGACTATGTAAAAATGCATTGTTTTCCCCATTTGGTCATTCACAAGAGCTTAACGACCCTTGTTATAGACTCCTAAGCCAATTTGAGTAATGCCTTGCTGTGGTTTCTCAGGTCAATCCTTAACAGTAATGAAAGAGGGGCACAGAATGGAGTCAACCTTGTGACCCGAAGCAGAGAGCCAGGGCACATGATTACCGCTCAGGGAGGTGATGTGCCAGCCGGTGTTGGGACATAGGGACCGCACAACTCAGGTGTGTAATGCATCCATTCATTCTGCACCTGTTTAGTGCCTGTTTTGGACAAAGCTCTGTGCAAGGTGCTGTATGTTGTTGGTCCCAAAGGAGGAGGACTGCTGCCAAGTTTACTTTAAAATTTTAACCACATTGAGTAGGAAATATAAGCGCTCAGTGTCTTGAAAAGTCTCTGATGATGCTCCATAAATTTCACTTACAGGATTAGCCAACCCTTTAAGTAGAAGGAGGACTGTCCCATTAGTGTGATTTCCAGGGTTATTTTAGCCTCTGTGCCTCCAAGATTTCAATGACCTAAAGCAATGAGTTAATAATACTGTCCATGTGTAATTTTATGGTCCATATAGGGTGGCTGACACAAAATGGCAGCCCATGTGCCAAATTCAGCCAGCTGAGAAACTTTCTGTGTGTCTCACACAGTGCTTTCAATTCTTTTAGAAAATTAGTTGCCAAGCAACCCAAGTATCCATCAGTGGACGATTGGATAAACAAAATGTTGAATATCCATACAATGGAATATTATTCAGCCTAAAAAGGAAGGAGATTCTAACACATACTAAAACATGGATGAACCTTGAGAATGCTCTCCTAAGTGAAATATACCAGTCACAAAAAGACAAATATCGAATGATTCCACTTATGTGAGTTACCAAGAGAAGTCAAATTCATTGAGACAGAAAGTAGAATAGTGGTCACCAGAGCTGGGGGGGAGGGGAAATGGAGACTTGTATAATGGGTAGAGACTTTCAGTTTTACAAGATGAAAAGAGTTCTGAAGATGGGTAGTAAAATAGTGTAAATGTATTTCAAACTGTTGTACATTCAGTGTGAATAAAATGTGACGGAACTGTACACTTAACACTGATTAATAGGGTGTTTTATGTGTATTTTAATTCAATTAAAAATAATTAGTCATCAATATTTAAAAACTGGGATGAGTCACAGAAAAAAAATAAAAGAGATTCGCAGCTTGGCTTTAAAAACACAGAGCAAATCTGACAAGGCAGGGCCTGCACCTGGCATGATGGCTGGAGAGAAGCAGGGGGCTCCATTTGTGTCCTCCCGTTCTCCCGAGCCCCTGCCATTCCTGCTGTCAGCTCTGCACGGCACATTTCATTATTTATGTCAGGACTTCCCAACAGGGAGAGTGTACAGTGCTTGTGTGAATCATGACTCGTAGTGCCAGTTCTTGCCAGAGTACCTTATCAATACCCATAAATAAAAGCTGTGTGCCCAGAGAAGGACACCACATCTTATTAGGACCAGGATATTAGGGTTGTCTGATTTATGAACACATGAAGCCTAGCACTAGATGGATGGAAGGAAGACAGCCAGTATCTGCAATAACTAAAATGAAGGCCATATATTGGGACTTACTAAAGATGAAAAGCCCGGAGCTTTCCCGGTTCCACGACACTTGCTCTCACTGCGGGGGTGGACGCAGCCCTCCCCTTTCCTAACACTGGAAGCACCAGTCTCTGAGCAGAGGTGCTGGGCCTCGCTCTGTCTAGAGCCCTCATCTCGGAGTCAATTCACAGCGATGGTCTCGGGGGCCACTGGCAACACAGGATCCTTCTCCTTCTCCTTCTCCACGGTGACTAAAGGACCCCTGCAGACACCCATCTAGAAATAATGTTCCATAGCCTGCTTACCCTCACCCCCAAGGATTGTGTGTGTGGTGTGTCTTAATAGGAAGATTTAGTTTAGATAGATTCTTTTTGCTAGAAATCATTTGTCGTATTGGATAATTCTATAACAATAGAAATTGCTTAAAAGGCTCCTTCTGGTCAGTTTCCATATTATTTTATGTCTAATTGCAGGAAGTGACTATAAAGCGGTTTACAGATCTTAGACTCTATAGATTTGACGCAAAGGTAACGCCTATCCACCCTGCCTACCCCGCTCTTCCCACTTCTCAAGCCAGAAAACATACAGAAAATATGTGGATAAGATTTTCGTTGTCACATGACAAACGATCTGCGGGACTTATAACAGTCACACGATGGAACTATCCATAAGATCCTCAAATTAAAGACAGAGAAAAACATTCCGGCACCTGCAGACCTCCAGCATGTGACCCAGGACACAGAACTAGTTTAACAACGTTAGAATCCTGGAGCTAACGTGTCAAGGACTGGGTACAAGTATGAATACCTTATGTCTACTTCCAAGCCTGTAACTTTTCTGAATCTCAGCTTCCAGATCTGTAAAAATGAAGCCAGTGATCCCTGACCACCTTCAAAGTTCTCTGGAGGTTAAGATAAAACATGGATATAAAAGAATGTTTTAACTACAAAGCAAAGGACACATTTAAAAGACTACTTAAACAAAACAAAACAAAACAAAAAACTTGTGGAAATATCCCAAATGTCCATCAGTGAATGAATGGATAAAAAATATGGTAATATATATATATATATATATATATATATATATATATATATATATATATATATGAATGTGATTCAGTCCCCAAAAGGGACTGACACATGCTACAAAGGATTTACCTCAAAGACGTGCTACGTGACATAAGCCTCTACAAAGGACAAATATTATATAATTTCACTTATTTGAGGTACCTTGAATAGTCAAATTCACAGAGACAGAAAGGAGAACAGCGGTTAGAAACAGTAGAAACAGCCGAGGGGAGGAGGGAATAGGGAATTACTGTTTAATGAGCACATAGTCTCAGTTTGGGAAGACGTGAAAGTTCTACCTATAGATAAATGCTGGTAATGGTTACACAACAGTGTGAATGGACTTAATGTAACTAAATTGTACACTTACAAATTATTAAAGTGGTAAATTGTGTTATTTATGTGTAACTGCAATAAAAATGTTTAAAAGTAACTTTCCTCGTTTATAAAAATGAATATATGTGCATTTATATGGAATCAGAAAACGCAGATGAGTAAAAAGAAAGCAGAAATCCTTGCACAATTCAGAAATAACCACACTCATTATTTTGGTTTATATTATACCAGGATATTTCCTTTTAAGATCCTTTTAAGATTAAAGATGTTCACACACGCTGAAATATTTATAATGAAATTATATGATGTCTAGGAGTTGTTTCAAAATGATCCGTGGCCCAGACAGCAAACTGGAGTGCACGTACAGACGAAACAAGAGTAGCCCGTTATCCGCTAATATAGGTGATAGGTATGTCTAGATTACACCATTCTTTCTACTTTGACGGCGGGGGTGGGGGGGGAGTCTGCATACATCAAGTTAAAAATAGAGAACACAATAAGCAATGAATAGGGACTAACAAATTTATCACACTATCTCACTCCATTTCTAGCTGTTCGTCTCGTTGTTTGGGGATAGCTTTTAGACTCAGTGCTACAGAACAACTACCAAAAAAGAAAAAGAAAAAAAAATATGCAAACCAAACTGTTAAGTACTGAATGAGAAATTCAATTGTGCCAACTGTGTCTGTACAAAAGTGGGTTTAAATGTTTTTGAACATCAGATACGTTTACTATTTTTGTTTCGTTGAAGAGAGCAGACTGAAAGGTCATCTCTTTTTCCAGAGACTTATAAAGCAGTTTGCTTTTTATTGTTTCTCATTAAAATTTTAAGTATGAAATATATTGCAGCAAATGAAAAACCCAAATGCACCTGCCCACATTAGGGATTAACTGTTTGGAAAATTCCACTTTAAAAATCAGTGGAAAAAATTCCACTTTAAAAATCAGTGGTTGAAACTAAGGGGCATATTTTTCCCCTTTACTCAAGTGTCTGGAAATTATTTCATATAACTTTCTATCAAGGCAATAAAAATATAAAATAGGAATTTTCCTTAAATGTTGTGTTTTGGAGAACGCTGAAGAAAATAAGTGTTCTTTAAATGGTTTTTATATCGTGAATACATATAATGAAGGCCTATCACTCAGAGAAAATTGTATAGTGTTATTTATAAGGGTATCCAGATGATCTTGAATTGAATCTGTAGCTAACATTTCAGACGACTTTATTAAATAGAACTTTCCACTTAATAAGTTATGAAATGTACCCTTCAAAAGCAAGTAATGATTATTAGGATATATCCTGATATCCTGGGATTATCAGGAAAAAAAAACTATCACCAACTAACTTCTTTAAGTAATTTTTAGGTTTCTTCATTACAGATCATAGGTCAAAGAATACAGCAAAGGGGTTATCTGGATTTCAAAAGACATTTGGTGGGGTTTTCCTCAATAAGGGAGGAGCCATAGGTGACCGGACAACCACACCCGAACAGTATTGATTGATGGACCAATTTTGAGATATGTCACCAATCCCCACATTTCACTTTGTCTCACTCAGTGTGCACATTTTCAATGCAAACACAAATGGCATGCTAATCAAACACAGCTCTGAGACAGTGCTGGTAATTTGAGCCATAAAAGGAACATTTAAAATAATTTTGTCAGCTTAGATAAATATATCCAACATCACAAGAAAAGATGAAAAAATAAAAGTCCTATTCTTTGGATGGGTAAACATAAAAAAATATAGCACGTGTGCATAACCTGAAAAAAAAAAACACCTAGGAATAAAAGGGGACAGGAAATTATTCTCTAACAGAGAAATAACATGAAGAAACAAGGAAGGGATTAATCGTATTTAATTTTGACTAATGAGAATGAGGCAGGTCAGACTGCTTTATAACACTGAGTATTTATTATGTGCCAGGCACCATCCTAAATACTTTATAAATAATATCTTATCAATTCGACCCAACAAGGAGGGTACCATGATTATCACATTTTTATGGATAAGTAAATTAAGATTCAAAGGGGTAAAAGGATGGCCTAAGGTTACATGAATTTAAGTGAGAATAGCTAGATTTGCTTCCCAGGGTGAGAGAGCACTTAATGAAAATGTAAGAAATTAAGAAAAAGCTAAAGGTGTTAGAGAGACAGAGAGAACATCAATGTTACTAACACATGGTGTGTCGGACAACATGAGGGGACACTGGGTGACCAGCTGGGGAGTTCCTGCGGACCATTCCAGTGGAAGAGTGAACACTATAAGGTCAAAAGCATCTGTCCTTCAAAGTGAGTAAGCAGAGGTAAGAGATCACCTGTGAAACATGGAGACTGAACTTCAGCATTGAATGCAGAGGTGAACTAGAAAACTGGAGTTCCTTCGATTCTATAAATAGTAGCAGAAGGAGTAGTGGTAGTAGCAGAGATTACCCGTTATTGGAAATGTCATACGCTAGTCTCCTTACATTATCCTTTATCCTTATAACAGCATTATCCATTAGGTCTTATTATGTCCACTTTAAACACAGAAAAATCAAATGCTCATAGCAAGTCAGTTAACAGGATCAGGATTCAAGGTCAGATGTGTTTTGTTACAAAAATTCATGCCCACTACACTACTTTCCTTCCCAACGGAGAATCGGTCAAATATTTGGTTTGTTCAACAGTTTTAGGAAGAATCAAACTGTGGCCAAAAATCAGACTGCTTCTCTCCAACTTACACAGTTCCCAGAGTTTTAGCCTACCCATGAATTTCAATTTAGGCTTGCACATCTTTTACAAATGGAAAAAAAAATTACAGATATATGAAGGCAAAATTAACCATCTTATCCCTATTCCCCAATCACATGCTAAAAATAACCAGTGTGAATATTCTGGTGTTCATATTCACTCGTTTCATACAAAAGTAGATAAACATATATGTATATACACATATATCTAAGGGGTTTCTTTTCATCAAAATAGAATCAAACTGTACATATCACAATCCAATACCTCACATGAACACTGATAGAAAAAGTCTAAATAAAATATTAATAAATCAAATCCAACAATAAATAAGAAGGATAATAAATCAAGTCAAAATGAGGTTTATCCCAGGAATGCAAGATTGGTTTAACATAAAACAAAACAAAACAAAACAAAAACTATCAATTTAATTTGCCACAGTAATAGACTTAAAAATAAAATCAATATGATCATCTAAATAGACACAGAGAAAGCATTTGACAAATGCTTTCATTGATGATTCCTGTCATTGATGATTCCTGATTTTAAAAAAAAGAAACAAAACCCCTTGGCAAAAAAAACAGCAGGGAACTTCTTCAAACTGATAAAGGAGATCTCTGCGAACCTACAGCTAACATCATCTTTAACGGTGAAAGAGCAAACAAGACAAGAATATCTACTCTTTTCACTTTCATTCAACATTTTCTAGAGATTCTAGCCAGTGCAATATAGCAAGGAAAGGAAATAAAAAATCAGATTGAAAAGGAAAGATATAAAACTGTATTTTTTTCTCAGAGGGCATGTTTATTTATGTCAGGGGTTGGCAAACTAAGGCAGTTTATGTAAATCGAGTTTTATTGGAACAGTCATGCCCAATTCACTTATGTATTACCTATGGCTGCTCTCCTCCAACAATGGGGAAAAGTTGAAGAGTTGCCACAAAGACCATTTGACTTACAAACCTAAAATATTATCTGGCTTTTTAAGAAAAAAGTTTGCTGACTTCTGATTTACATAGAAAATCTGATAAAACCTACAATAAAACTATAAGAATAGACAAAGTTAGCAATATTTCAGAATACAAGATCAATATACCCAAATCATAATTTCTATATACTACAATTTGCACAGAAATTGAAATTTTAATTACCATTGATAATACCAATAAAATTTTTAAAACTCTCAGAGAAATTCTGACTCGAGATATGAAAACTATAAAAATTTACTGAAGTTTAAAGATATACCCTGTTCATGGTCAATATTTTTAAAATTCAATTCTCTCCAAATTGATTTCTCTATATGTGTCAATGTAATCCTAATCAAAATCCCACTATACTGCTTTGTAGAAATGGGCAAATTCTTCCATGAATTAAGTAACAAGTATTAACAACCCATTCAGCAATAATTTTTACACATCCTGACACTGGCTCTCTGGAAATTCTGTTCGGAGCACTAGAAAAGTCAACATACCGTGTTTCCCCGAAAATAAGACCTAGCCAGACCATCAGCTCTAATGTGCCTTTTGGAGCAAAAATTAATATAAGACCCGGTCTTATTTCATATTAGGTAAGACCTGGTATTGTATTGTATCGTATCGTACCGTACCGTATATATTATTATATTACATAAGACCCGGTATTATATTCTTTTATATTATATTATATCTTATTTTAACATAAGACCGGGTCTTATATTAATTTTTGCTCCAAAAGGTGCATTAGAGCTGACGGTCCAGCTGGGTCTTATTTTTGGGGAAACATGGTAGTGACACCAATACTATGATGTAGGCGACATATTAGCATGAAACTAGTGGTGCTCCATGGGAATCCCATGCAGACATTGTTCCTGATCACTGATCACTGCGCTCTTCCTTCATGAGCCTGGTTTAAAGGTCCCAGTTAAAATAGTTTGGAGCCAGTACAAAAGGTGGACCCTCTTTGCTATTCCAGAGGTCTAGGGGATGTTGCTGATCGAGGTAGGTAAATACTTTTCAATCTTCATTTGTTTTGCCCAGCCTTCTCTGTGCCATTTCATAGCTTCGCCAAAATCAAGGAAAATGGATTCTGCATGGCTGTCTATATTTGGTCTTGCATTTAAATATGTTTATATATTGTTCTTTAAGAGCAGAAGGACTCATATATTGCTGGAAGCTTCCTATTGACTAAGCTTATGTCACACGATAAGTTTGACTTTCTCCGAATCCTTTCCACACCATATTCTGTCCTAGAAAATGCCATCCTCAGTTATCTGCTGCCACAGTTACACTCTGAGCCTCACTTTTCTCACCTGTAAAATGGTAAAACTGACATCTGTATTGCAGAGCTGTTGTGAGGACTAGAGATGATGTATGGTTACCACTGGGATGTTAGTAGCTCTACAAATACTGGAATTTTGTCTAATTTGTGCCTCACTATAACTGCAGCACCTAGTGCTAAGCATATAGCACGTGTTCAATAAATAGCTATTAAATAAATGAACATGTACATAGCCTTTCCCACAATATGGCACATGAAAAGGAGTTCAGTTCATGCACACAGTTAATATTCTATAAGAATTAAGCTGCTTGAAGACAGTCACCCTGGGTGCTCTTTTTGTTCCCTGGAACCATACTTTACTCAGGGCTTCTAAAATTAGAAATTAAGGCAAATATCACAAACAGAACCAGACAAGAGTGAAACAAATGAAGCACAATCTTGGTGTGCAAATTTTAAAGAAGTGCCAGAAAAACTGGGTAATCAAGAGAAATAGTACACAATATTTTTTTTAAATGTGTCTATTTTTTTTTAAAGATTTCATTGGGGAAGGGAAACAGGACTTTATTGGGGAACAGTGTGTACTTCCGGGACTTTTTTCCAAGTCAAATTGTTGTCCTTTCAACTTAGTTGTGGAGGGTGCTGTTCAGCTTCAAGTTGTTGTCCTTTCCGTCTTAGTTGTGGAGGGCGCAGCTCAACTCCAGGTCCAGTTGCCGTTGCTAGTTGCAGGGGGCACAGCCCACCATCCCTTACGGATGTCAAACTGACAACCTTGTGGTTGAGAGGATGCACTCCAACCAACTGAGCCGTCTGGGAGCTCAGCGGCAGCTCAGCTCAAGGTGCCATGTTCAATCTTAGTTGCAGGAGGTGCTGCCCACCATCCCTTGCGGGACTCGAAAAATCGAACTGGCAGCCGTGTGGTTGAGAGCCCACTGGCCCATGTGGGAATCGAACGGGCAGCCTTCGGAGTTAGGAGCACAGAGCTCCAACCGCCTCAGCCATGGGGCCGGCCCCAGTACACAATATTTTTAAAAATTAAAATTAATGCAAAAAATCCATGATGCATAAAATCAGTTTTAAATAAAGACAAGATCGGTTAACAGTGCCGTCTGAGCCATTTTGAAGACTGTGGCAAGAGGGAAACATATCAGTAACACTGATCCTATCTTTATTTAAAATAACTTTGACTTTTAAAAATTGCATTAAAATATTATTTCTCTTGATAACTAAGTTTTTTAGCACCCCCTTAAGTTTTGTGCCCCAGGTGAGTGTCTCACTTGCTTCACCTCATCCTAGCCTGGCACAATAGTCGAAATGGCCCTTGAAAAATCCCTTAGATTGTCCACAAAATACAACATGCCACACTTGATAAATTCAACTTAGCTTGTCTCCATGTTGGAACAGCTCACGGTTTCTCCAGGGGACCCTGGATGAAAAGGCAGGCTTACATTTACGGAGCCATGCTATATACAACGTGTGTTTTTAACCAGTGGAGTCACATTAGCTCAGGAAGGTGCAGGTGCTATGAGAGTCTCCTGGGAACTGAAAAGAGTGGAATCATGTTTCCTGTGTCACCCTTACGCCAGGCACCACTATACTATTGTATCTGTCTATGTTCATTCTGTTTGTGTTATTACTCTCCTCCTAAGTTTCTCTCTCTCTCTCTCTCTCTCTCTCTCTCTCTCTCTCTCTCTCTCTCTCTCTCTTTCTCTCTCTCTCTCTCTCTCACACACACACACACACACACTCACACGACTTGTGCAATTTGAATGCATAAATAATATGACTGTACTGGAAAGGCAATGCTGCCTGTCCGTGGCTCTACCCAGCATGCCTCCTTGTTGACAGACTGTGTCCTTAGTGCCCACGAATGGCTAGTAATTTCCTCCAGCCGCCAAGACAAAGGCGACTCTGGCAAGACAGGCTATGTATTCCTTTTGCTTTCCCTAAGTACCCATATCATGTTGCTTCGTACAAATTCACAGTTTTATCCTGAGATGAAACTGTATCATTTCTGCCAGGAATCGCACATGGAAACCTGGTTTAGTTTTGCTTCTGGACATACTGTATTTGGTAAAATTAGAAGGAAGTCACCATATCAACATGTTCACACAAGAAGAAAGAGAAAAAGAGAAGAAAGTAAAATTCAATTAGCTATGAGATCCAGTACAGAGAAGATACTGGAACGTTTCTTATAGGTTCCAAATAGTGAGGTATTAAATATTCTCTCCTATGTCTTTTTGTTCCCACTTATGGCATCTAGCCAGTCACCAACTAATATAAGAGCTGGATGCCAATTCCATTAAATGTATTTACACCTAAATGGAGAGACAGTCCTGGGGGAAAATGAAATCTCTCTGGTCCAAGTCTCTCAGTGAGAACAGACATGCACTGCAAGCTCTCGAAAATCAGCTCCATCTTGGGGGTCACTGATACAAAATATTGCCTTGGCACTGGGCCTCCCATTGCATAAGGGAGGTTCAATAATTCTATTCATGCAAATATCTATCAGGTAACCATTCTTGACGTTCAAATCAGGCACTGTCCAAAACCCTCGCAGTGCAAATTCTGGACTCATAGGGTATCAGATTCCACAAGTTTGACCCAGGTACTTCCCAGGTGAGGTAACAGGCTTAGCAAGACCAAGTTACTTGTCTTAGGTCATACTGACAGCAGGTGCAACCCTCCATCAAAGCCTCTGCCAAGGAACCATCATGGGCTCTGCTGCCGGGTGGTAGGACCATTTGAAATCAAGGGTAGCTCATGTTCCTTATACAGTCCCTCCGCATGGTGAGGGGAGTGAGGCCCCTCTTCCCACTGCAACAAGATATACCACATACAAGGTCAGACAATTAAGTTCGAGAACTCATCCTAGAAAAAGTGCTACATACCTCACTGCTGAATATCACTGCCGTCACCTTTGAAGTACTCCCCTTGGGAAGCTATGCACCCGCCAGTGCCTAGTCCACCCTTCAAAGCAATTTTGGAACTCTTTTTCTGGAATGGCCATCAGGGCTGTCATCGTATTACCCTTGATGTTCTGAATGTCATCAAATATCTTCTTTTCAATATTTCCTTTCTCTTCGAGTAAAGAAAGAAATCACTGAGGGACAGATCAGGTGACTAGGGAGGGTGTTCCAATGCAGTTATTTGTTTACTGGCTAAAAACTGCCTCACAGGCAGTGCCGTGTGAGCTGGTGCATTGTCGTGATGCAAGAGCCATGAATTGTTGGTGAAAAGTTCAGGTTGTCTAACTTTTTCATGCAGCCTTTTCAGCACTTCCAAGTAGTAAACTTGGTTAACTGTTTGTCCAGTTGGTACAAATTCATAACGAATAATCCTTCAGATATCAAAAAAGGTTAGCAACATCAGTGCAACAAGTTTACGAACTTAATTATCAGACCTTATAAGCAAGGGCATCAGAAATGCAGCCAGAAGTCACGTAATCATAAATGCTGACTCCTCTGAGATCATAACAGGGAGAAACATGGACGGAGGGAGATTGATAAAAACAAACAAACAAAGAAGAAAAACACTCGGTACTGGTACACAAAAAAGCCAATGAAACAGACAAGTTCACTTGCCTTCTTTCTTCATTAATTAATGAATCTTCTTTCTAATTATAAAACTATAATGATATCACAAGGCTATTAGCTACACACACACACACACACACACACACACACACACACAGACTGAGAAAATCCCCAAAACATAGAGAAATATTTTAAATGAAGCAAAACTCTCCCATCATGTCTCAGCACAGAGATTTACATTTGAGTTACACTTAATTACATTTTAGGATACTCTGTTCAGCAGTACTCTGTGTATATATATATATATATATATATATATATATATATATATATATATACACACACACACACACACACACACACACACACACACACACGTTTTCAATCTAATTTGAGATTAAACCATATATAGAATTTTGTATCCTTTTTTGCCAACTAACATCATACCTTGCTTTTAATTTTAGCTTTTCCTTCCCTTCTCTCTTCTTCAACTCAAGTGCATTGGCAGCTAAAGGCACCAAGAATGACTAAATCAATACACAGTGGCTCAAAGTCAAACACCAAAAGATCCTCCTGGAGCTCAACAGCTTCGGTGGAGTAAAAAGAGTCCTTCTGAACCAGTTTTTCCTCTGCTGACACAGGTCATGTTTTCCGTTAACATGTCGAGCAAACAACAGGCCCACTACAGTCGTACTGAACTTTGTAGCATTCTCTGCACAGGAAGGACATGTATCTTTCTACGAAAGAGTGGATGAAGAAGAGAAGTGAAAGATAACACCGAAGACGGGGCAGACAAGGATCTTGGTGCAAGAGGAATCAAGCACCTCTGAATCCTAAAGACTGACAAGTGCTTCTTATACGGCTGTTTCACGATGCGCACCTTGGTTTCCAAACATGAACTGTGCACTTTGACTCCGCAGCCTTCTCTGTCAGTATCGCCGATCAGACATTTAATAGACAGTGAGACCCAAAATGCCGAAGTTGAACAGCCATCTCTTTTTTTAAACCCGCAACCCACCCCATCTCAGTAAATGGTGACTCCCGCTTTCGTTTTGGCTCAGGGCAAAAATCATGATGTCATCCTTTTTGTCCACCTCCCCTGAAACCTCTACTTTCAGAATCAACCCAGAGTCTGACCACTTCCTAGGCACCCTGGGCAAACGTCCATCATCACTCCCTTTGATGGTGGCATGATCCTCCCCTGGTCCTGCCCCATCCAAGCTCACCTTCCTACAGTCTTCTGTCCACAGACCATCTAACATCCAGAACTGTCCTTGAAAATGTTAAGATAACGCAGGGGCAGGAAGGAGGAGTTTTGAGAGTAATGGAATGACTGACTGTGTCCTGACTATGACAGTGGTTACATGACTGTGTATTTGTTAAGGTTCACAGAAGTGTACACCAATAAAGGGAAATTCTACTGTATGTTAGAAAAAAAATTAAAGCAAAAACATAATTCAGACCACAGAAGTTTTCTGTGCAAAACCTGTATTATAAAAGTGAAGTTCACACACAATCTAATCCCCTATTATGTCTTGACTTCATCTTCTAATACCCTTTCTCCTCTTGGTCTATTTTGGCCCAGGCACACTGGCCCCCTTGCTGCTCCTCAAACAAGTTAGGCACGCTCCTGCCTTAGTGATTTCACACGGGCTCTTCCCTTTCCCTGGACTGTGCCCCCCACCCCGCCTTCCAGATATTTGCAAGGTTAACACCCTCCACCTCTTGAACAAATGTCACCTTCCCAATTAGGCTGTATTTAAAGTTGCCATCCATCTCCCATCAGCATTCCCAACACCGCTCACCTTGCTCTGATTGTCCTTTTCCTTTCATAGTTTTTATTAATTTCATACATACCATATAACTAACTTACTTACTTTTTGTGCCCATTGTCTGACACCCCACTTCCCATCCCCAGGTGGAAGCTCAGCTCACAGAAGAAACTTCAATGTTTCTTCTGTTCACCCACATATCTCCGACACTTAGGAAAGTGCTTAGGACATAGCAGGTGTTTAACAAATATCTGTTGACTAAATGAGCAGACACAATCCGTGCCTATCATGTGGGAGGCACTGCACGAGTCCCTGTGTAGGTTCAAAATGTAAAATGACGTTTATTCTTTTTAAATAAATGGGTTGGACTACATAACCTCCAAGGTCCCCTCTAGCTCACAAATTCATTCCAAGTGAGTGTTCTCAATTACATTATAGGCTACACTGGAACATAAGTCCCCAGAGGCAGGCATTTTAGTCCGCTTTCTTGCTGTTGCCCAAGGACAGTTCACCGCACAAAGTGCTCCATATTGGCTGGACGAGTAACCTCCTTGTGGACAAGAAATAACAGCTCCTGTTTGCTCCACATTTTTGATTCTCTCAGCACAGAGAAGGAAAACCAGGCACGGGGCAGGGGCTCAGCCCTGGTTATGCTTTGCCTGGTCTCCTCATGGCCAGATCAAAAACATCCAGTTCACACCAATATACACAGGCCTCCCTCAATATTCTTGGGACTAGCAGAGAGGGGGACAATTTTAAACATGCCATAGAGGCATTTAACTGTAGGCCTAGCCCTTTGCAATTTCTACGAGGTGCATGACATCAGAGAGAGACTCGCTGATGTTGACATACTTGAGGATTCTGAGAGTGAAAAGTAGGTCAAATAAGAAGCCCATGGAAAGCAAGCTCCTCCAGAGAAATCGCTGGGTTTTCCTTTGTATTCTGACCCTGTTACCTCATTCCTTTATCTTGAACTTCACACCAAGGTTGTGATAAGCCCAACGTCCAGGAAAGAAACCTCAGCCATCACCTACCCAGAGCCCCTGTGATCTGCAGGAATGCTCAAAGGCTTTGCTTCCATGAATGTGAATTCTCATTAGCAAATGAACACTACCATGAAATATGACTTCAACTCCTACAACCATCATCACACAGAGTCACTCAGCACTGTCCAACAGAGACATAATGTGAGCCACGGATGTAATTGTCAATTACACATATAACATTAAAAAGAAGTCAAAGGAACAAGTGAAATTAATTCGATAATATATCTACTCTAACCCAATGTACCCAAACTACTATAATTTCAATAGGAAATCAATAAAAAATTATCAGTGATACATTTTACCTTCCTTTCTCATACTGACTTTTCAAAATCTGGTGTGTATGTATTTTATACTGACAGTACATGTCAATTCACAATGACCACATAAGAATTGCTCCATGTCCCGTGTGGCTTGTGGCTCCCGTATTGTATAGCACAAGTATAGATGTTAATTTAAGCTCCTTCTTTTATGGGATGCTGTTGTTCCTCTCAGACTCAGGCCATGCAAAGACTTATAACTGATTTTAAAATGTCTTCTAACCTATAATGACATCACTTTCCTTACTCACAGCTTCAGAACACGCTTCTTGTAAGGCAGCTAAACATGGCAGCGTCACAGTGGAAAAGGGCTGCTAAGTGCGGCAGAGCTAGTCAGTCAGTCTGTTGTTCACAAAGAATATGTGTGTTTCTCTGTAGTCTAACAAGAGCCCATTTCATCGAATTCCAATGAATTCTGTAAGTTTTTTAATAGTGGCGTTTCTCCTTGATGACAGGGCAAGTGTGTGCTGACTGCAAGGTTTTTCTAAACAGCTATGCCAACAACAACAACGAAAGATAAACTAAACAGCCACCAAAAGGAGACTTCCTGGAAGCAGAAGAAAGTTCAAGTGCATTTAACGTCTCATTATAATGTACACCACCATAGGCCAGCGCTGAGTGTTCTAAGAGGTACAACCAAGCTTAAAATCAGGGTTTGTTAAGGATTCAACGTAATGGTCTAACTGAGTTTTTAATAAAGAGGAACTAAAAACACATTCAGGTTAGGGGGTAATTCACCAGGTGAGAAAGTGGCTTTGAAAGTCTATACCAAGAAGAACTGTCATTTTCTCCTTGAAGATGCAATTGTTGCTTCTACCAGCCTCTCAAAGGTGAAATAGATTACCAGAATATGAAGGCAGTTCAATTTGGAGAACTTTCCACAGTGACAGTGGTGTGAAGTTCGCGGCTAGATGGAAGATAAATAATTAACACATCACAGAGCATCCAGACTCTGACATTCTCAACCCCTATTTCCATTTCCCATGCATGGCCTCAAACAGCTACTTTTGCCAAAAAAAAAAAAAAAAGGCAGCAAAGTAGATTAAAGTTAACTTTCTTTCAGTGCAAGGTTGGTTTCAAGTATTGCGCAGCCTACAGAATGAGATATTCTGGCCCAGTTCTAACAGCTTACTCAGCAGAGACCAGCTGCAACAATGGTTTTCAGGAGACCAATGATGGAATGGGTGAGGCTCTGAAAGTACCCTCCCAAAGTCAGCGATTTCTTAAAAATGGAGTCACATTATAGAAACCCAGATGCTGTATCTACAGGCCCGGTTTCTTGGAGACAGGAAAGACCAGCCTGTAACACACCCACTATCCAAAAAACAGTCAAGAAATAATTGGCAGCAACCTCCAGTAGAACTGAGAGATAAGCAGCGGTTGGCACAGAGCTGGGAAGCAATTGATTTATTCTGCAGTTACTTGCAGATATCACACTGAAGTGGAAGAGAAATCCCTCATGGGTCATGGCCCATTTGGCCTTTGAAAATGCATAAAAAGCAGAGAGAAGAAGGAAAGCATGTAGTGTCCCAAATCCTTATGCCTCAACCTTCCTAAAAATAAATTTGAAGTGTGTGGGTAAAAAGATATCAATGACGACAGCACTCAAGCAAATGGAAAATGTAATAGAGGTACAGATACTAGATTCAGAATAACGCCTCACAACGATATATTTGTGACATTCTTGGTGAGTCAAGCGTAAACTGTACTCACTCTTTTCTTCATTCATGTATTTATTCAACCAGTTCATCTAAGCCTTTCATCCACTGGGTACTATGCCAGACACTGGTATTACCAAGGTGAAGTCAACATGACAGGACCTGCCTCAGGGACCCTACTTATTGGCTCAATAAATTCACCTGAGTCAGTAATACTGACAATATTTGTAATGAGAATTGTCACTTAGTGAATGCCTAATACGTGCTGGGTTCTATGCAAGGCACTCATTTAAACCTAACAACCATCAGCAATTAGGCATTAAGACCATTTCACAGATGAGGTAACTGAGTCTTACAGAGGTCTAATGACTTGCCAAGGTCATCCAGATTGTCAATGACAGAGTCAGGCTGTAAACCCAAATTCGTCTGACTGCTATCATTAAGTTTCGTGCTTGAAATAAGATGTTTGTAAATCATGTTTGAAAATATCATCTTGATATTTTAAACAAATTAAGCAAATCAATGGTTAGCAGGATTGAGTGATATTTGTGCATGCCATTAAAATTCGTAATTCAAGAAAAACCAATTTAAAACATACATAAAGAGTTTGAACAGGCACTTCTCCAACGAAGACATACAGATGGCAAATAAGCCCATGAAAACATGTTCAACATCTTTAATAATTTGGAAAATGCAATTTAAAATCACAATGAAATACCACCACATTATTAAAAAATCTAACGGAAAAAAACCTTTTTATTTATTTATTTATTTGACACCAAGTGCTAATGACCATGCACAGCAACTGAAACTCTGATCCATTGCTGAGGGAGAAAGCACAATGGGAATCGGTTTGGAAGAGTTTGTCAGTTTCCTATAAAGTTAAATATACCAGACAACCCAGCGACCTCTGCGCTCCTGGGTATTTACCCAAGCAAAAGGAAAACCTATGTTTGCGCACACACCTCTTCAGTATACATTTGATTCTTTCCCTGGGGCTCTGACCGATTCTCTTGCTTTCTTTGGGAGCTCCTTCAGTAACTTTGTTCATAATCCCCCCAACATGCAAACCATTCCACTGTCCTGAATGGATAAACATATTGTGTTACATTCATACAATGGGGTACTATGCAGCGATACAAAGGAACAAACTAACGATACAGGCAAAAACATGGATAAATCTGAAATCCATTGTCTTAAATGAAAAGAAGCTAAATCCAAAAACTTCATACTGTGCAATTTCAATTATATGGCATTCAGAAAAAGGTAAAATTATTAGCAGCAGAAAATAGAGATGTGGTTGCCTGAGGGTGGAGGGTGACGTTGACAACAAAAGGGCTGCAGGAAAGAATTTTTTGGGGGGAGAAGGGGAGTGACAGAACTATGCTGTGTGTTCTCTGAAGTGGTGGTTACATGGCTGTATGCATTTGTCAAAACTCAGAGAACCATATAGCAAACAGGAGCGAATTTTCTTGTAGGTAAATTCAAAACCTGGATAAAATTGACTCCAAAAATTGTGATTTTAACATGAGAAATTAAGCATCTCTCATAAATATATTAAAACTCATTTAGATTAAATCCATCTCAAACAAACTACAAGTTTTCTTAATGACAAAATGTTGGAACCTACATATTTTCAAACTGGCAAGTAACCGACTTTTTTTTAACACCTCTGAGGTGGGCAAGCAGAACAGCTTGCCCCCACACCTTCACACTGGGAGGTGCAAACACTGCGCAGGAGGGCTTCTGGAATGGGGGTGCAGGTTTCTCCTCAGCCTGCAATAAGTCACAAAATCTGCTGTAACTAATGTGTGTCTTCAGGGAGGAGAAATTACCAAGAAGCTGGAATTTTCCAAAGGCTTGCTAATTTTCCAGTAAGGAAGACGCACCAGAAGAATAACCTGATCAGTTGCCCTGGAAGTTTCTATCCTTATCTTCTGCTGGTAAGTGCTTTGCTATCAGACTGCTGGTTAAACTCCTTTGATGTATTTTCTAATTCCCCAATAAGATATCTTTGGGCCCCAAAGTCTTTCCTTACCTGGTTCCTTTTTCACTGTCATTGGGACTTTGAAGTACACCCTCCATCCCACATACTTGTATGACACATAACACAAGGACACCAGACAGAAGCTCTGAGTCAGAATAACTTCAGGAAGTATCTGGTAAGCCAGAGGGAAGCTCGCCTTGCCAGTGCTGGGAGGGGACTATCCTGGATGTCCATTTTCTGGCACACAGGTGGTTCTCTCCCTGAGGCTGCAGACCCTCGTCTCTTGCTTGCTTTCCTTAGAGGCTCCTTTCAAGAACAGCCCCAAAGCTCTGGTTCATCTGCCTACAAAAGACTCGCTGAAACCCATATTACAAGCAATTCATAGCATGAAATGAAAATTGATGCTTTCAACTCCTGTAATAATGAAAACGGGAAGCTGCCAGAGATTCTGTGTGCCTTCATTTTCTGTGTCAGTTTTCAAGAATACAGATCCCAGCACGTTATATGGGATAAAAACATGGAGTGGGGTGCAGCCTTCCTCCCTGAACGTGACCCCATTAAGGCAGAGCTTTTGCAGTATAAGACAAGTCTGGGAGGGTTGTGCTGATAGCAAAAGGACAAACTTCAGAATCGACACGCACCAGAGTCGAGATGACAAGCAATGCCCTGTATATAAAGGCGCATGAGAACAATGAATACTATGTTCTTAAATGGGAATTAAATCACAGCGTTCAATCTGGACAACACAGATGAAAGCCTCACCACTCTTGGTGAGATGGGCAGTTCTAGTTCTACCTCTATTCAGTGTAAACTTCTGTAAAATAAGAAGGTCGATTAAGAATAAAATCTCAGCGTTCTTTTACAATATTATGCTCTACAGTTTTAGGAATTAGAAAAAGCATAAAGGGCATGGTATTATCTGTCCTCTATTAAAACATAAGCTCCACGAGGGCAATCCTTGCACCCCTGGTACCTAGCAGAGAACGTGACATGCACAATATGATGAAAAAGGTTTTTGTTGAATGACAGAATGAATAAGAGGTAGGATTACTGCTTTATGCCATCATTTAACTATCCACTTCTGTAATTAAGAAATAAATACTTATACACCTAAATTGTGGTTTCACGGTATACTGGTAGGCACAGAAAAATACATAAGATGCTGAACTTCTCTTTGAAGTTATGTTCTAGGTAATCAGAAATGTTTCCTTGAGAAATGAGCCAAGGAGGCAGTCAAGCATTGCCACTGATAACACGCACACAATGGTTCGGAGCAGAGGTAGGTCACCGAGCGTGTCGTCTGCAGAGTGTGTACACGTGAAGCCAAGCCTTACTTGACTGGTCACAAAATATTAAGAATGACAAAGATGGGGGTTCATTTCAAGAACAGGCTATTAGATTGGGCATTGGGATACGGTGCTTCTGGACTTTTATGTATTAACATGATACCATGAAGACAGGTCCAAACTTAAACTTTCCATTTTGAGCAGCACTTAGGCCACTCGGGCTCACCTATCCCACGCTCCATTTGGAGTCCTTTGTGACCTTCCAGCACCTGGTCACTCCTTTCCCAGGACCCTGTGTGCCTGCCATCTTGGACCCCAATTTCTCCCTTCCATCTCCCAGTCCATCACTCACTACGTTCCCTCTCCTGAGTACCTCGTGGGTATCTGTCTTCCTCCTGTGTCTTAACTTGGGCTTTCACTTGGACCACAGCTTCCCTGCTGCCCCTCCTGCATGAATATCATCCCTGCGTCATGGGCCAACACACTTTTTCTGTAAAGGGCCAGATAAATAGTTTAGGCTTTGGAGGCCATACAGTCTCTGTCTCAACTACTCAACACTGGCATCGTAGCACAAAAGCAGCCATAGACAGTACATAAACACATGACTGTTTCAATAGAATGCTTTAAACAGAAACAGGCAGTGAGCTGACTATTGCCCGAGGACCATAGCTGGATGACCTCCGCCTTAGATGACTGCCAAAGTGGTTTACAAAAAATGCAAATGGGAGCATGCCAGTCTTCTGCCTAGACTTTCCAAGACTCCCATTGCCCCCGATGATAAGCTCCAGGATCCTTGGCAGAACATACAAGCACCTCTGTGTGTCTCCCCCTGCCTGTTCCTCCAACTCTGCACATCCGATAATCAGTGACTTGATGCTTCTCAGAAACACCAGCCTCTCATGCGGTGATTTACACATGGTTGGGTCCTCTTCCTGGAATGTCTCCACTGTCCTCTGGCAAACTCTTGTCTGTCCTTCAAACCCACAACCAATGTCTCTTCCCTGAAACCCTCCCTGACCTGAATTCTGAACAAAGTTGGACCAGTCTCTCTATTCCCCAAGGCCATTTACATTCTTTTACAGCCCATGTGACATTGGATTGTCATTGCCATGTATGTATCTCCCACTGCCACCAACCCCACTGGACCCTCTCTGAGGGTAAAGGTTGTGTTTTGTACATCTTTGTATCCTCTGGATCTAGCAAAATATCTAGTACACAGCTGGGTCATAGCAACGACTTGTTTCATTAATTAGTAAAAAAAAAAACATCACAAATATTCCTGCTTGGTGCTCATTTGACCTTGTATAACTTAAAAGAAATCTGAATTCTCTCAACATTCTAACTACTGTGGTTATACCAATGATTTAAATTCAACATGTAGTATCAAAAGTTGTCCGAATACCAGAATGCACTGTTCTTCCCTAGGATGGTATAATTCAAAATTTCTTCTTTTGAAGGAGATCTACTTTAAAACTGCTACTTAGCTGTCTCCCCATTAGTCTTTAAGTAGCTGCTTGAACAATGCTGAATGTGTTCCATGTTCTTGCAGAAATCTTAGGCCCTCAAGCAATTAGTCTGTCCTACGGAATACAGGCATACCTCATTTTTATCGTGTGCCACTTTACTCCGTGTCACTTTACCATACTTTTTATAAAGTAAAGGTAAGACCCTCTGCCAGCAAAACGATTACAACTCACTAAAGGCTCAGATGATGGTTTGCATTATTTAGTAATAAAGTATCTTTAAATTCAGGTATTGTTTTTTAGACACAATGCTATTGCACACTTAACAGACTACAGTATAGTATAAACATAACTTTTAGACGCACTGGGAAACCAAAAATTTCATGTGACTCGCTTTACCAGTTTTATTGCAGCGTTCCGGAACAATCTCTCTGAGGTCTACCTGTGTGATCTCAGTCCCCACTGTGCCACGTCAGGCACACCTTCACAGAGCAGGAAAAACTCCTGCTTCCCAGAAGCTGAATACAGCCTGAGGCCAGAGGACACAGGAGCTTGTAAGTAAAGACTATAAAAAAATCTTTCACTTATCAAGCTGGCAAAACTGGAAAAGATGATATTTATTTTTTGGCAAAGACGAAGGGAAATGAATACTTGTACACACTGATGGGAATGTAAATTACACCACTCTTTTGGGAGAGTGATTTGGAAGTACTTTCTAATTCTAAAATGAACACCTTCTTAAACTCAGTGATCACTTTCAGGAGTTTAACCTAAAGAAAGATTCACAATTGGGCTCCCAGCTCGATGTATGAGAATGCCCCATCCAGCATTGTTCCTAGCATCCCCAAACTGGGAAATGATGACCAAAATCATGGTACAGCGATATTCTCTGCAAACTCCACACTCTATGCCCACTGCCTTCCTAACAGCCCAGTCTAGTAGACATCTCAG
Organism: Rhinolophus hipposideros; assembly: GCF_964194185.1. NCBI lineage: Eukaryota > Metazoa > Chordata > Mammalia > Chiroptera > Rhinolophidae > Rhinolophus > Rhinolophus hipposideros. The sequence goes on along the minus strand of NC_138060.1, from coordinate 8,697,814 downwards.
ACTCACTAAACCCAAAACGAAACTCCAGAGTGTCAACCAAAAGATGACACAGTCCCAGCTTTCCCCATTCATCAAATGGCAGCTCCATCCTTCCAGCTGTTCAGATTGAAAAACACCTGGAGTGATTTGTAATTCCTCTCTTTTTCACGCCCCTCATCTCATCCATCAGACAAGTTTTGCAGGTATACTTTCAAAATATATCCATCACCGCTACCATAACTACTCTGGTCTAGCCACCATCATCTTGCACCAGAATTTCAATCACAGCTTCCTAACTGTGTTCTGTGTATCCACCACTCCATTTGTCCTTAATGCATTGCCTAATGTGAGACTTTTCAAATGTTAACTGAGGCATGTCATTATCTCAGTCAAGACCTTGCAGTGGCTCCCATCTCACTCTGAGTACAGTGGTTAAAATGGCCTCAAATACTTGGCACAATTTGTCCGCTCTCTCTTCCACTCTGACCTCCTTGATAACTCTCTCTACTCAAGCCACTCTGGCCTCCCCAGGGTTCTGCAGACAATGCAGGCACCACTTCTGCCACAGGGCCTTTGCACAAGGCCTGTGTGCTTCTGCCCACAGGGCACTCGTATTTCATCCAGGTACACAGGTGGCTCCTTTCTTTACCCATTCACGTCTCTGCTTCAATGCTGCTTTCCCTGTGAGATCTATCCTGACAACCCTATTGAAAATTGCAACATACCCATCTCCACAGTCTTGGCCACCTTAGTCTGTTCTGCTTCCCCTACCCCACCACCACACCACTTGCCACCTTCTAATAAAGAAAAGAATGTACTTATTTAGTACATCTACTGCTTATTATCTATTTCCATGGCGAGAGCATAAACTCCAGGAGGGATCTTTATCTGTTTTGGTTAATACTATCCCCAGCACCTGTAACAGTTCCTAGCACATAAAGGTTGCTGAAAAATATTTGCTGAACGAGTAAGTCTATCTTAGAGTTTTTGTGAGAACAAAATGAACCAGCCCTAGCAAACAACCACCTAATCAATGTAGGTTCCAGTTATTACTAGAAAGAATGAAGCAGGCATACATGTACTAATGTGGAAAGCTGCCCATATGTAATGGCAATAAGAAAAAAATAAGCTAGACGAGTGTGCAAAGACAGCATTGCTAGTAAAACTGAAAAAAACGAAAATAATCCAATCTGCAACCTCTTCATCCAGGCAATGATGAATTAGATTATAGAAACCCTCACACACCAGGTAGTTGTCACCAAGAATTAGGTAGGAATACTTGTATTCTCATATTAAGATGTAAGTTTCAGGTGGGGGAAAAAGTGACTTATTGACTAAACAGGATATTGAGTGTGATACCATTTTATTTGAAAGAAAAAGAAAGCTGTGCGCATATGTTAATGATGAAAGTTTTGGAGGGAAACCAAATTACATACCTAATGGTTACTTTTAAGAAGTGAGGGCTAGTGCATAATTTTACACTCTAGAATTCCATTGTGCTTGACCTCTTTGTAAATAATGAAGCAAACGCCAGTTTTGCCAACCACAGTGATTTTTAGGAACAAATGTCTCACAGCTGAAAGATTTCATTTTAACTGATCATTTCCACCTTATTCCCCATTCCCAGATCTTATTAGGACCAAATTAACATGGATTCTAATACAAGATCCTGGAGGGTGGGGAGTTTTGTCTGTTTCGTTCCCTGAACTATCCCAAGACCTAAAATGTGCCTGACACATGGTAGGCACTCAAACATTTAGAAGGTAAGTTAGTTTTGATATGAGATCACCTCCAGGTAAAAATATAAGTAGTGAATTAAGGGGTTCAAAAAGCTACAAAAAGAAGTAGCAAAGGCCTCCATAAACTGGAGTATTGAGCCTCATAAAAGGGAGTTAAACATTTTAGACTTCCCTGCTTCCTTTCAGGTCTCTGTCCACAATCACTATGTATTTTTTTTTAAGCAACTTTCTTTGGCACTGAGCCACACTTAATTAGAAAATTATGGCACTTACTGTCCTACAGGAAAGTTATTTCATATGGTTGTTGTTAAATTTGTAGATTCCCACTGATCTAATCTTTCTTGCAGCAAAGAAATATACCGGTGCAATCATTCAGACCCATGACCTACTAATGTAGGAAAGGTAGTGAGAAAAGGAGATGCTTTAATCAGGACAGCATCAATTTTAAAGATCAATTAAACAGTGAGTGGAAATCTAAATGCTTTTTTATTGCCAATATACTACAGGAAAAACTACCTAATTTCTGGGAAAGAACATGTGTTATTAAATACAAGAGAAAGCTCTGTTTCCTTTTTCTATTTTTAAAACAACTTTTCATGGAGTTGCACTTTTTGCCTCGTTTTGGTAATGACAACTCCATGCTAAGAAATAGCTCAAACTTCTTAATGACTGGTCAAAGTTCTGGATACATCCACTCATTGAAGTATTTATTGAGCACATGTTATGTGCTAAGCATTGTGCTTAGAACTGGGATATAGAAAGAAAAAGAACAAAAACCCTACAGACGAAAGTGTAAAGACTCACAAAACAGAGTTAAAAGTGCACAGTGCTTTTATGCTGCCGTTTCAGGTCAGATACCACAAACATTAAAACTTTAAAAATCTTTTCATGCATGAACCTTCAGCCTACTGATTCATTTTTCTAGCCCAAGACCTCCCCTTTACTCTCATGTTTAAGATCTTCTCGAACATCTCAGTAAAAATTAGGTAATATTTTCCCCATTCTGTTTTTACTCTTGAATCTGACAGTCCATTGAAACTTTAAGAGATGTCAACCACATTAGAAGAAGGAATGAAAATCAGCAACAGCAGCTCAAGGACTGTATCAGGAAAAGAGAAAGAATCTAGATAGCATTCAGTTATCAACTCACGAGACTACTGGGGACTGAACAGGTTTAGTAGCATTGTTATCAGTATGGAACTACGTGTCAAACAGGTTAACCAATGAAACATGGCACATCACCCGATCCACAGGCATAATTTAGAAGCCAACAGTGGTAGAAACTTGTCATCAAGACATAGTAAGGAAAGGAAGGCCAGCAAGATCTTTGTACTTGGTGTTTATTATAACATTCAAAAGCCTAAAAAGTCATCCAGAGCCGCTTGCTCTCAGACCCAGGCATCGGCAGAGTTACTGAATTAATGGTTGGCATGGCTGCCTTTTCTTCCCACCAGACTTCTCAAAAAATGCTATGACAGCCTTTCTGGTGCCAGAGGGTGTCAGTATGACTGCAAGAGATGTGCTTACATTCAGATGTTTGGGGTCTGATTATCAACATAAGAAATATTTTTTTTTAAAAGAAGAAACAAACATGCTGACACATTGTTGATTACCAAACTAACTGGATTCTGCCATAAAAACAGAGCTGCAAAGAAAAAAATGTGGAGTGCTTTGGCCAGGGTGGAGGGAATCTTTGATTTAGTTTTTCTATTACTGCGTATCATTTCTATATTTACTTTTAACTTTAGAAATCCTTTTACCTTCAGCTATAGGTGTCTCCCTATTTCTTTTCCCTAGAGCGACTCTAATAAGCCAACCTCAGAAAAACACATGGGTCTACATCGTTACTGGCATCATGAAATAGGCAATCATCAGCTGTTTTATATGACATGGCATAGGGTCAAACAGAAATTACAATTCAATTTTGCAATAACTGCTGTCAATTAATCATGATGGTTGGCTCCTTTGTGACTATGGAGATCTCCTTTTCCTCTCTTCTTTTTCCTCTACTCACATCCATATGCCAAGAGTGAATGGGAGAGGAGGAGCGCCCGGGCAGAAGCCTCTGCGAGACAGTCTTAGTAATATCAGCAATAGTAATGACTTATGGTGCCTTGAACACATGGGTATAGTTTGTTCTTATACATAAGAATGTCAAAGATCTACAGCCGTGTTATCACAAAACTGTCCGAGGTACTGGGGGAAAGTATAGTCGCTCAAGGAGATTCTTTTTGCTAATGAAAATGTTATCTGCAAATTTGTAGAGAACCTGGGTCTAGCAGACACACATGGGGCACACTACAAATTGCTTCTTCTGGCCACAGTTAATTTAAAAGGCAGTGAGGCTCTGGTCTCCCCTGGGGGAGGTCTCATAATAAACACAACTGCCAAGGCTTTTTGACTCAGTGAGGGCTGGCAGCTAAGACTCAAGCTAAAGGTAATAACAGACCATTCAAGAACCATAATTAAGTGAAAAGAACAACAAGCGGACCCTACACCTCTTTATTACAAGCACAACAAATCCAATCATGAAAACCCAAACATTGTTTTTCAAATGCTGCCACAGAAATACACCTTGAAATATGCAGCCTAAGAAAAAAACCACAGAGCAATGCAAATGGTAACCTACATGATTTAAGTTGGTGGAGTGGGGGTTAGGGGGTTAGAGACCAGTGTCCTCAGCAGGGATCCTTTCCCTCGGCCCCATCCCCTTCCCCAAAACCCAAAGAGGAAAGGCGTTGGGAGTTGATAGCAGACGGCTTCTGTTTGCTCAGTTGAGAAATGGAGGGATCCAGGCTCTGTTGATAACCATTACTCTGCTAAAGCTTTCAACAGCACTAAAATTCACTGGCAAGTGATGAGTTGCGTCTTGTTGACGAGCTACAGTGCACGTTAAATCATGAAAAGGACCTAAGAGCATATCCAATCAATACTTGAGAGCTTCCAAAGTTATCATAAAACACCAATTTTCAGAAGGTAATACAGCCTTACAGATGATGAAAGACAAGCTATTCTCAACTAAGAAATGCATTTATTTTCCCAGAGCCAGAAAGACAATGTGTTATTCTGTGGGTTACCAAGTGCATGGGTTCCTGTACATTGTATATACACTCAACTGAAACATTTTTAATAAAAAAAGTCATAATGCCCTTTGCAAAAGCTTCCAGTTTTATCTGAACCCCCAACAAAAATGTCTGAACCTTTTGAAAGCACTGAATACTTGTTCCAGAGGAATTGTCAAACAAACAGACAACAACAAAACCCAGTGAGGGTGATTTGGCCAGCACACACTCATAAGTAGTCTGGTAAATGATTCTCAGTTGACAGAGCCCTAAGCATGGTCAACTCGAGGAAAGAGAAAAGGACGCTACATACCTAATCCTTATAAATATGCTGCACATGCCCTCAAATGGCTTGGCTCAGGCACAAACCCACTCCCTTTGTGTGAGACAAAGTGAATGTACCACCACCATGGACACGATAGCTTCCTCACTCAGGTACGCAGGGCAGTTAGAATTAGGACTTACACCCCCCCAGCCTCCTGGCTCGGCCCATTCCCTTAAGAGAACCACAGGGAGACTAGCCTCTCAGCTCAGCAAGCCGGACTCTCGCTTCGGCTCTCTATTTTCTGGATGCTCACAGACATGCATATCTTACCGACACAAGACAGTGCTCTCATACACACATGTTAATTTCCACCAGGAAGCAAACTTAAAAAGCCTTCTGCAAGTACATTCTTTCTTTTAAAAATGGGGAAGTGGGAAGGGGCGTGCAGATCGCTGTTCCTTCCTCCTTTATTAATTCCCGGAGCCTGCAAAGCCCTCCAAAGTGCAAAGGCATTTGCCCACTGCAACCGGGAGAGGCAGCTTTCCCTTTCCCCGCCTTCTCCAGCCTGGGCGCCGGAACAATGCAGCAACATACATTTACCAACACCTGCTGGAGCCTATTAATATGCAAGGGGACGTATTGATTCCCCCCCCCCCCCTCTCTTCCCCTGCCCTCCACACTGAGCAGGCTTTCATCTCCTCCTTTACCATCCATCAGGAACTCATTGCACCGGCCCCCTTTCCCTCCCACCCCCAGTCCCCATTCAGCCGAGCCCCTCACTCTGAAAGCCCAGGCTGACGAGCACACTTTGGAATGCACTTCATTAAAATTTAGCTGCCCGATTCCAACCTGCAATGCGGAGGAGGCAATACAAAGCGCACGCCACACTCCCTCCAGCATCCCCTTCAAAAGCCCCATTGTTCGCCAGGCATCTGCTCCAGAGCCCGGCCTCTCCCTACCCACTGACCCCTGATTTTTTTTCTCCCCTCCCCCTCCCACCCTGCCCGGCCAAACGGGCCTGCCCGGTGAATTAACACAGCCGCAGCCATCTGGCCCTCCAAGCTGGCCCGGGTTCTTCCCGCCCTCCTCCACACACCGCGCACGGCCTCTGCACCTCCATGGATGCTCCCACCACCCACGCGCAAACCTGGGGCGCAGGGCGCCTCTGCCGCTGTCTGCCTGTCCCCAGCCTTCCTCCGGCGGCGGGGCGTTCGAATCCAGAGGTGGGCAGGGGGCGGCGGGTGACGGCCAGAGGAGACCGTGCGCCACTGTACTTGCCTGCGAACCCCAGCCCAATCGCCAAGATTAATCCTTCCCTTTGTGAGCCTGAAAGAGCCTCCCACCACGCTGGTCCTCGGCTCCGCAGCGGCTGTAAAGAGAGGGGGTGGGGTGGGGGTGGGCTCCGAACCCCTTCCTAGGCGAGCTGGGGGTGCCTCGGCCACCTGACCACAGGGTGATTTTGCGAGGGAAGAAGGCGATGGTGGCGGGAGCAGCTGACGGTGCGAGAAAGGAGCGAAGATGCCCAAGCTTGCGCCTTTTATTGTACTGGCGACATTTCTAACACATGACAACAATTTCCATCTGTATTTAAGCCGCGAGTGTGAAAAAAGAGCATTACATCACAGAGCCCGGGTTCCTAGAGGCTGCCGGATATCTAGGCCAGGGGGATTAGGGCCGCACCTGCAGGGCAGGGAGAGCTGAGCGGGGCGGGCACTGCTTCGCGGCCAGGCGTGCCGGGTCCCCATCGCCCGCACGTCCTGGGGGGAGTCTCGGGCAAGGAGGGTGGGAAATGGGGCTGCTCTACTAGCAAGATGCAGGAGGCTGGATGGGTGAAGGTGGGAACTCCCTTGGTCAGGGCTGCAACCCTGACTTCACAAGAGCCAGGGCAGAAGGGTTCCGGGTGCTGTCCCGTGGGACCCACTTCTACCCTGCTGCCTCTTCTCCAACTCTGGAGGGGATTTCAAAGATAATACTATAACTCTCTGGTTTGATATGTTTTTCCTTGGAGTTAAGATAAAGGTGAAGGAGAGGCTTAGAATATTAATTTGAAGAACCCACTTTCAAGGAACAGACACTTCGGGAATTAAGGATAGAGTCTGGTACAGAATCAAGCTGTTCCCTTACTGTGTATCTCTATGTCATCTAAGCCCACTCTTTAAAAGAATCTGTGAGAGCCCAGTGGTATTGTCTCCATTCTGTTTCTGATGAGACATCTCTCCCCTACTCACCCTCCCTAGTGAGAAAACTTTATTCAGAGACCTCTGGCTTTGGACAGGTAAGCTCTCTACGGTCCAGTGGTCAGTTCGTGGTAACTGCTGACGCCACTCCTTGTCATAAGGCAGAGAATGTCCACGGCTGGCAGGGAGGAAGTCAGTCCACTGTCTGCCTTTCTCTAACCCAGGAGTTACAGACTCACGTGCAACCATCCTCCAGGAATTCACTACTGCAGTCTGAACAGAAGAAAACAGAGGGGCTGGAAGAGGCTCTGAGGTGAAGAATGATAAGAAAATAGCAAAGGAGGAAGCCAGAAGTAAGGAACATTTCTCCTTGTGGGGGGTGGGGAGAAGGGCAATGCGAACCCTAGATTCAAAATAGGTGATGGTCCTGCTTTCATCTGATGGGAAAACAGTCTTAAGAATGAGAGGGGAAAAAGGTGACAGGACAGCAGAGCCGTTCAAACAACAAGGTAACAGATCTTTCCCTCCAATGCAGCATCAGCTGGATTTAACAGATGAGAAAACAAAATTTGTTCCTACACATTTGTTACTCAGTGAACAGTCACTGTGTACATGTATGTCTGTCTGTCTATTCCCTGAACAACCGAGGTAGTGGAAGGACTGCATTCCTAATGCCCCTTGTCCTTCTGGTCACTCATGACTCAATTCCGCGGTCAGACTCACTGAGTTCCAGCCCCATCTATCCACTTTCCTGTTGTGTGACTATGGGTAAGTTACGTGCCAGGTCTGCACCTGTTTCTCCATGTATAAAAGATGGAACAAAAAGGACTACTTGTTGTGAGGATAACATATATCAAGTGCCTGGCACAGTTCATCATACATAAAAGGTGTTCACTAAATGTCACCTGCTGTTACTATCATTATTATTATGACTATTTCTGTGTAAAGTGTCTGCACACAATGAAAGCCCCATCCTGTACTTCTGTGGGACCTGCAAACTGCAACAGCTCCCAGGGCTTCGGTTAGCAAAATGAGATACCAGCACCCCACACATTCCTCGACCTGCTGCAAAAAGGAAAGGAGAAGCCTTGGAAGAAAAAACAGATTCCTTTGCTTCATTCTTGGTTCACATCTACTTGTAAGAAGGAGGAAAAGCCTTGAGATCTGAGCGTGAAGTATTTGCTTGTATTTTTGGTTTGTTTGAGTGAAATAATAAACTTAAGGAAACAGTGCCTTATCAACCATGTACATCATACATGAGAACATTTACATCATTTCCCTTCTCAGTCATCATCAAAAAAGAAAATAAAAGCAGTTCTACTTAAAACTTTTGAAAATCTTTAGCCACAACCTAATGCTAAAAAGAGGAATTTGTATTGTATTAGTTTTCCACAAGAAAATGATTGTGCAGTATAAATTAAATTGCTTTTTTGCAAGGAAGCTGCGTAGAGACTCCAATGAAAAGAACAAAAATACAAAAGCCATTTTCTTTATGAAAGAAAGAAGGAAACTTTTCTTCAGTAAGTATTCAAGAATGCAGCTTTCCAATCTTCAATAGGGGGAGAAAAATAGCCCTCATTTGGTTTGGAAATATCCCTAACAATAACAACTTATTTTCTATCAGAGCTCCAAAGACCAGGTTTCTCTCTGCATAACTAAAGCACAAGTAAAAGACTTCCTGAAAACCTACTGTGTTCTTATCAGAGTACTCACTTGATCTCAAAAGCAGAGCCTCTCTGAGCTTGTGTGGTTTTCAGCATAAGCCAGGAGACATGCTTAACTGCACTTCTGAAGGTTCTGCTGTCACACACACAAAATTAAACCCAATAGGTCCTGGGCTAGCATTCCTCCAGGGCTGCCTGACCTAGAACCCTGAAGGTCGAGCTATGCAGTGTGTGATGGGCACAGTGTAAAGAGGCAGGGAAGTGTCCACACTTCTTTACTAACAATTTTTAACAAACAACTGTGAGAAAACTGCCAAGAATTTCCCTCACTGAACACATCCAAACCAGTGTGAATGATTACGACATCCAGAGAAATGATTACGACTCAGACCAATTAAATGTTGTGGAAATGTGATCACTTATGAGGCTGTTTCAAAAGCCACCCCTGTCTCTTTCTCGGTAGGAATCGTGGGGTGAGAGACTTTACCATGCAACACCTCTACTTTCTCACCTGGAAAATGGGAATAAAGAGTTCCTTCCTCATAGGATTGTTATGAAGGAAGGACTGAGTGAATATAGGGCAAAGCACTGAGATGAGTACCTGGCACAGAGAAAAGTGCTCAGTTAGGTGCTCAGTCTTTACTGCCATGTCAATCACTTCTAACACTTAGGTGTGGATATCTTCTAACAGGTTGCTCAGCATATGTCTTTCTACAAATGTGTATTGAACACACACCAAGTACATAGCACTGTTAGATGTAACAAAGAAGTATGGTACATCTACAGGGCTGGAAAAAAGACTTTACTGTTATTTTCTAATAGAAACGTCCTTTGAATAAAGTTATGTTGAACTGACATAATGCAGGCCGTACTCAAAAAGTAAAATGGAATAAAAATAGACATTAACAGAAAAAAGAAGGCAAACATTAACAGAAATAATGAAATAAAATCTGTGGGTGTCAACTAAATTCCTCCACAGAATAAAATTATAGCATTAAATGTGTTTAGTAGAGAAGACAGTAGAAAATCAATGAATTATTCTTTCTACTCATGAAGCTATACAAATAAAAATGAAATAAACTTTTAAAACGGTAGAAAATTCAACACATAGAGCTGGGACAACTAGCTAGCCACATGCAAAAGAATGAAATTGGACCCCAACCTCACACCATACACAAAAAGGATCATAAACCCAAATGTAAGACCTAAAACTATAAAATTCTTAGGTGAAAACAGGAACAAGTCTTTATGACCTTGGGCTAGACAATGACATCAAAAGTATGAACAACAAAAGAAATACCAGATAAATTATACTACTTCAAAATTAGAAAGTTTTGTGCTGAAAACAATATTTCCCATAAAGTGAACAGCCAATCCACAGAATGGAAGAAAATGTGAATCATATATCTGATAAATGACTTGTATCTAGAATATATTAATATAAAGAACCCCTACAATTTGACAATAAACAGACAAATAACCCAATTTAAATATAAGCAAATGAATAGACATTTCTCCAAATATGACACACAGGTGGACAATAGGCATATGAAAAGATGTACAATATCATTAGTCATTAAGGAAATGCAAATCAAAACCACAATGAGATACTTCATATCCAGTAGGATGGCTGTCATTAAAAAGTCAAGTATTAGTGAGCATGTAGAAAATTGGAACTCTCATATATAGGAATATAATGGAAAATAGTTTTGCAATTCCTCAGAAAGTTAAACAGAGTTACAATATAACCCAGCAGTTTACTCTGAGGTATATACCCATGAGAAATATAAACATACATCTACATAAAAATTTGTGCACAAATGTTCATAGCAATATTATTCATAATAGCCCAAAACTGGGGGGAAAAAAACCAATGTCCATCAACTGCCAAATGAATAAACAAAATGTGGAATACCCAATACAATGGACTATTATTCAGTCATAAAAAAGAATGAAGTACTGATACCTGCCACAACATGGATGAACCTTGAAAGTATTATGCTAAATAAAAGAAGCCAGACACAAAATGCTATATATTGCACGATTCCATCTATATGAAATGTCCAAAATAGGCGAATTTATAAAAACAAAAAGTAGATTCCTGATAACCTAGAGCTGTGGGAGTTGGTGGTACACGTTATAATAGTTAATAGGGATAGGGTTTCTTTTTGAGGTGATAAAAATATTCTAAAATTAAATTACTGTTGTACAACCTTTTGAATATACTAAAAAACACTGTTGTTTTCTTTTAAATGTGTGAATTATCTTGTATGTGAATTATATTTCAATAAAACTGTTTTTTAAAAGTAGAAAGAAAGTATAATGAAATTAAGGTAGATATATATGTAGGAAACTGTAGGCAGTAAAGAAAAAAAAGCAAGAGAAAAAGTTGTTTTTATGAAAGGACTAATAAGATTGGAAAACCTTTGGCAAATATGACCCTGAGTGGAGGGAGAAAAAAAATCACAAATAATCAATTTTAGGAACAAAAAGAAATCATTACAAATATAGAAGGCATTTATTTTCATTTATAAGGGAATGCCATGTACAACTTTACACCGATTAACTTCAAAATTTAGAACAAATGGTTGATCCATCTCAAGAAGCAGAAATCCTCAGTAGGGTAATGACTATAACTAAAGTAAAAGAAAGTTAGAAAATTATCTCCCCCCTCCATTTTCCCAGCTTTTTTAAGGGAGAAAAAACTAAACAAAACAAAACAAAACAAAAGTCCTAGGCCAGGATGAACAAGCCTTTATGAACAAGACTTCAAGGAAGAATGTAGCACCCTTTATGTTAATCCAAACACTCTCTCCCTACTATATATTACCTATTTTCTATGAGTTCATACATATTTATGAATGATTCAAAAAGATCTCAGAGGAATATTTTAAAATGATGATCTATGGTTAGTTACCTCTGAGGAAGACAAAAGAAAACAGCTTTAGGGTAGTATGGTCAAAGAGGATGTTTAAATTCACTGTGATGCTTTTATTCTTAATTTTAAAAGTGTATGTTGCTTACATAATAGAAAAAATAATTTGACAATTATTTGAAATGAAAAAATTAAGTTATTCACTGGAGGCTTGGATTAAATTTTCTGTCTGGTTGACAGAGCCATGGAGGGTAGTTAAGAGGGAGGCAATATTACCGCCTAGTGGCAAATTATTCTAATTGCAGGCAAAATCCTTCAGGAACTAAAGTTTCCTAAATGATGAATTTGTAAGCCTAAATATAAAGTCAAAGCAGAAGTAACCAATAGTATCAATAGCCTTGCAATATTTATAAATTTTGTTTTAAGATGTACATCTTAAATTATAAGATATGTCTTTGATTAACAGATTTTCGGGGAGGGGGGAAACTACCACATTAAAAAATATATATATATATATATATCTAAATTCAAATTCAGAAAAATATATGTATCAGAGAATCAAGAAATAGTGGTTTTATATGATCAAAAGAGACACTGATAAAAATGAGAAACACTCTTCCAATGATAACATTTTAAGCTGTGTTGTTTAGATTCTGCAGCAAAGTTCTACCTAGGAAATGTTTAGATAGTCACATTAGTTTCTAGGGGTTATTTAAGAAATAACAAATATTTGTTATTATTAAGAGAAATATTGTTGGTTAGGAAGGAAAACAAAAGTGCCTAAATATAGCTAATGCTTTTTAAATTGACGGAGGGGCCTAAATACAAGATTAACATATGACAGACGAATGATACAGGGAGTTGCTATTGATGTTTATTTTCATAGTTTATGGAATATGATGACTTTCATCTGTCAAAGACAAATGATAAATCACTTCACTGGGTATTTAAAGAGATGGGTATTTTCCTTATAATAACCTTCGATTTCCACCATTAAAAAACAACAACAACAGCTTGAGATGCTGTTTTTCAGATGGAATTTAACTTGATTTGCAGTGAACGTGTGAGGAAGTAACTATTCCTTTATGAAGAAATAACTCCATTGACAATTCTCTGGCTTTTCTTAAGTCAGTTGGGGAACCAAACAGCAAACATGAAGTAAAAGAATTCCCATGGCTATAAATTTCAACAAGAAATGGCAATAGAACAGACAAGAAACATATACCTTAAAGTGTCACAATTCTAGCATCACTTCTCTCCATGGTGTGGAAGATGACCATCTTCATGAATGGTACTCAAATCAGTTTTTTTACGGATTTCCCAAGAAAATGCAGAAAAAGCACGCCTCCAGCTGTTATGCCCAAAAATGGCTCATGAAATGCAAATATGCAATTTAAGATAGATAATGAGATAAGAATGGTTCTGCAACGCCAACATCAAAGATGAAAGTTCCAAGAACTTTAAACTTTTATTGCAAAAGGGACATTGTCAAAACTGACCCTTTATATTTGTAATGACTAGCTCTCACTACAAATGACCGGTTTTACAAAAGACCACATCTCTCTGTCCTTAAAATTGTGCACGGAGCCTACACGGAGCCCACCATATCATCTTTTGGTATTTGACTCTCACTGGCGTTGGGACACAAATTGGGATTCCCAATAGTATGGTCACCACGTGCATGTTAGAACTTTTCAAGACACTCATTTACTAGCCAACTGAGCTTCTGAATAAATTGGTCACAATGAATAAGTGAAGGGGCATGAAATACAGATTTGATCCTTGCCAGGACGTGTGATGTGAAAGGCACCTGTGCTACTTAGGGGCCATCACCGCCCAAGGGGTGCCCATCTTCTTGCAGACACACAAAGTCTCAGTGATGAAGAGCACAGGAGAGTTAGCAATAAAAGAAAAACGAGCCCTTGCAGTCCAATGAGACGCTTCTAGGGAGCCTGTCCTACCTAAAGAGTAAGCTAAAGGGCTTTTAGCAGATCAGAGTTAATGAGGGGGAAAGAACAAATAAGTTCTTTTTAAACTTTTTAAATAAGAACTTTTTAAATAAGTACTTTTTAAATAAGAACTTTTTAAAATAAGTTCATATGCACTTACCATTTGAGTGTGCCCATCAGTGTGCTGTGTCAGTAAATGATAAATTGCCCAACTCAGCCTCCAATGTGTGTTAGTTATACAGCAGGCTGATCTCAGTTGTAATTGCTCTGATAAACACCAAGCATTGGGGCAGCAGAATTACAGAGACCAATCTCTGTAATAAAGCCTATTTTTCCTCATGACAGAGACGAGGTGTAGCAAGTCCTACACCGTGGAAGATGGTCACACTGAAAAGATCCCTTCTTCCTGCTCTGCAACCTTCCATTCTGCTTACTAAATAGTTGTCATGGAAATAGACACGGAGTGTGCAGTTCTATTCATCAGCTGCATGGATCTATTTCTGCAGTTCTAACACCTACTGTGTGCGAGGACCTCACCTGGTGCTTCTCATGCATTATGTAACATAACTCTCACCACAATTCTATGGGGATGATACTACTGTCCTGATTTTATGAGTTAGGAAACCTCAGGGAAGTAACTTCTTCAAGATCACAAAGCCAGAGAATGGAGGGGCAGTGAGTCAAACACAGTTCTGTCCATCTCCAAAGCTTGTGTTTACTCAGCGACCAGAACCCCGTGCTTCTCAGTGTCCTGAAAGTAGTGCTCCAGGCAGTCCCCTTGAAATCCAGCTTCTGGTCAATGCCGATATGGGTGCTTTAAGTCAAGTGTCAATAACCGCCTGTGCCACTATGATTTGTTTTCCATTCTGACTTCTATGTACGTTGGAGATACATGCTCAGTGAGTAACAGAACTCACTGTAACACGGTTTGGGATGTCCAGGTCATCTCCAGCATACACGAACCTAGTGTACAAATGGATGCCCTACGCTGGGTCCTCCCAGGCAGAGGACTCGGTGCTCCTCTCCGACCTGCACACCTCCTGGGGCAGTCACATTACTCTCTGAAACTGCCACTGCCTCTGCCCCTGAAGCAGCTTTTCACTGGACTGGCAACATGTGGGCTACCAGAAGTGGCACATTCAGCACCTTCACCAGCATCGCCATCACCGCCAGCACTATTACCACAACCACGGTCACCCCAGGACCCCCCAGGGTGTGCATTGTCTGTGAGGCCTCACCACAACCCTTTTATGGGAGGTGTCGTTACCCCTATTTTGCACATGAGGAAACTAAGTCTCCAAGAAGCAAGCCGACAAGGGCAGAAGAGAAAATTTAAAAAGGCATGCCCCTCACCACTACTTAGTATCCTACATCTACGTTTTATCTTATTCTCTCCTTTTCAAAAATTCTCTTCTGGTTCTCATTTGTCCCTGTTGCAAACACAAATTTCTTAGGAGAGTACATCTGACTTCTAGTATTCCCTAGTAAGAAATCCATCACTCTCGCCTACTGTGTATTACGTACATGGCCACTGCCTTTCCTTCTGTACTCTAAGTATAAGAAGAAGAAGATGGCATAGAGAAAGAGAAGCAAGAAAACAATGTTAGAATACCTTAAGGGGCTGTGCATCTAATATCAGAATACATTTATTTTTCAATTTAGATACCAGTCATCCATGTGTTCTTTGTGCTGAGAACTATGCTTAGCGATTAACATGCATTTCCTCACATCATTCTTACCACAATCTAAAAGCAGGTATTACCGACCCATCCTATAGGTGAAGCTCAAAAAGTTTAGGCAACCTATCCCAACACAGCGAATAAGAAACAGAGTTGGAATTTAAAACCCAGCTCTTTCTATAAATCAGCAAGAAAAAGACAAACAATCCAATTAAAAAAAGGGGCAGGGAAGATTTGACCAAGAACTTCACAAAAGAGGATATCCAAAAAGACAATAAGCATTTGAAAAGGTGCTCAATATCACTGTACATCAGGAAAATCACAACGTGATACCACTGTCCACCAGGACGACAGAAAATCAAAAACTGACAATAGCAAATGTTGGTGAGGATGAGGAGCAACTGGAACTCTCACGCAGTGTAATGAGTACGATGAGTACAATCACTTTGGAAACAGTTTGGAAATATCTGTTGCAGCTTAACACATGACAACATTGTGATCCGGCAATCCTGCTCCTAGGTGGAAATCGAGTATGTGTCTACTTAGGTAAGAATGTAGCCAATAGGAGCTGGAAACTGGAGACAATTCAAATCAGCAGAAGAATGGATAAACAGGTCATGGTATATTCATACGACGCAAGACTACCCAGCAATAAAAAAATCAAACTGCCACTGCATGCAAGCGATATGGATGGAGCTCACAGAAGTACTATCAGCTAAAGGAGTTAGAACAAAAGAATACATGTTACATGATTCCATTTATATGAAGTTCAAGAACAGGCAAAATTAATCTAGGGTGCTAAGTTAGAACAATGGCTACCTCTGAGAGGGAGGAGAAGTGTTTTATGGGAGAAGACAGGAGGACGCCAGCTAGAAGGCTCACAGTGTTCTGGGTAATGGTCACATGGAAGGATGGATGGATGGATGGATGGATGGATGATGGAGAGATGGATGGATGCATGCATGCATGTAAATGGGGGTTCACATGTGTATGTGTGTATAAAAATGCATCAAGCACCGCACTTAAGATTTACATAACTTATTATATACGTTTTATACCTTAAATGTTGTTTTGAAAACTGTTAGAACCCAAATGTGCCTAGCTCCAGTAACTGTCATGCTATACTGCCAGAACAAGGGGAAGGAATGGACCAGTTTGTGGTGGAAGAAAAGGAAGAGAGAGGGAGAAGGAAATGAAGGGAGGGGAGGAGAGTGGGAGGGAGAAAAGAACAGAGGAAGGGAGAGAGAAAGATGATATGCCAGGCAAGGCCCCTAAAGCATATAATATGAATTCATAACAAAACAACAAGTGTTATATCAACAAGTTGGGTTTTTTTCAACTACTCAACGTTCCTTAGAGATAACATATTTTTTCAAATTATGTCTGACCATGTGCTTCTCAGTTTGCAAATGATCCACGTCTACTGTGAACTGAGAAGACACAAAATTCCCCCACAGGACCCCAGACCATGGGGGTGTGCACGAGGTAGTTAACTCCAGCGTAATGAAGGAGGCTGGATGCCCACCTTTCAGCAGGTGGCCTATGGGAGGGCTAGACCGAGCAGCAGACATGAAACTCAATCAGACCCATATTAACCACAAGTTTCTATCCCCTAGAGAAACACCTAAGAGAGCTGGGTCAAATGACCTTCCTGTGTATTCCCAGAATCAGCTATAGTCAAGCAGGCAACAGCGTCAGAACTTACCGAATTTCAGTCCACCTAAAGCTTTTATGCGATGTCTCCTTGTCAAGTCATAGCATACATGTAACGAATATTTTATCTACAACTCAGGCAACAATTATTTCCCACAATTCCACTGAAATAGATGTGATGTTCTCCCTCCCGTGCCCCAAATCACTAATTAAGTGAAGTTGAGGCTGCAAAAACATTTAGAGATGGAAATAAGAAATGTGCATCTCTCAAATCAATTGACGATGAAAACAAAGAATACAGATGTTGTAACTCGTGGCAATCCTATAAGGCCTGTTTGTAATGATTTTATCACATGAGATTGGGAAGAAGAAAAATGTCAAGTTCATTTATGTACAGCAAGTACAATTAGAAAGCCCAAGTAATAAATCTTTCGTAGGTCAGCGGCTTGTTGACCTTGAAAATGACTTCATTTCTAGTACAACAGAATTTTGTCTCACTTTTCAAAGCAAAGCATTTAAGACAATAGTATGGCCCCACTTCTAACAGGCAGATCATGACAATAGGGAAGCCCCAAGTAGAACGATGGCAACCTCAGAAGAAATGGTCCAAGGAATAAAGAGTTTTCCTTCTGATGACAGGAGTGATGAGAAATGCACCAACAAGGCTGGGCCCTGGGAAAACTGGGGTTCTGGTTGGGCACCTTGCTTTTTTAGGTAGTCTAGTCACTTACCCTTGTTAAAAGATTTCTTACATTAACAAGCAAATGAAGCTGGATCTGAAATAGCCAAGCCTTGCTGCAAAGGTGTCTCCCCACAGCACCCCATAGCTACTGAGGTTGCCAAGGGCAGGAAGGGGCAAGGTCGTTTGACCCAGGTCTCCTCATCAGAAGGGCCTCAAATTTAGACTTTTGTTCTTTTCAAATAAAGTGAAATCTACAGTTATGTCTACACTTATAAAGATACACTAAAAGGCATGAAAAATATTTAAACTTGGGGTCTATTACCAAACTATACTGACTTTAGTGTACCTTGAGTTAATGTTTTGTACATCTTGCCATCGGTGAATAGCACAATTATAACGCTTTGCTATGTGTATGTTAAAAGCTTTACGTGTAAGCATTAAAACCACGTCCTAACTTTTGCTGTTGCATTGGTCTTTGTTTTTACTGTTTTTAAACATTTCAAGAGACTCAAAAACATAAGTGGTCTCTCAACCCTTCGGAGGTTCTAAGAAGCCTGGAGACTGGGCCTGGAGGTGAGGCTGCTTAATGCAGCTATGATATTATGCCGCTAATAAACAGAGTCCTTTTCCAAGATGAAGCAAGCTTAGGCATGTTAAGGGGAGTCACCTGCCCACTGTCACATGGTTAGACCTTTCCTGATTTTCCCTGGGAAAGAGGTTCCACTGCTTTATCTTGCCTCTCCTTTGGCATTTATTTCACTTCCTGATCACCCTGATTCGCTGGTCTCAAGACGGCGGTTGGTACCTGTCCTTGTATGTCATACAGTCCTGGGCCTGCCCCACCATGGGATTTACCCTACTCCATTGTGGCTGCTTCTTGTTTCTCTTCCCCACTCTACTGTAAACTCCCCAAGGGCTGGAATGTGACCTGCTCATAGGGTGTAGTATTCAATACACGCTTGTTAAATGGACAGATAAATGGAATACATGCAGAATGGCTGGGGGAGTAGAGGGATCAACTGACTGACGGAAAGAAAAATGAAAATAGTTACTACCCAATAAGATCCAATTCTACCATGTTTCTCCGAAAATAAGACCGGAACCGGAAAATAAACCCTAGCATGATTTTTCAGGATGACATCACCCTAATGCATCTTTTGGAGCAAAAATTAATATAAGACCTGGTCTTATTTTCAGGGAAACATGGTAATACTGTCCTCAGCCTTTAATTAGATGCACTAAGAATGGAGAAATTTCGTAACTGGATTAGATTGGGCTTCTAGTCTTCAAGGATCCCGTGGATATTATCCTTACTGGAATCAGGCACCACTTCTCCATATTTGGAGAGCATGGCTGAGGCTGTACCTCCCAAATGAATGGCGATTTGATTCTGTCTCTCAGGCTTTATGTCTAGCTGAATATCTACCGTTAGAACTCAGTCACTGCACAAAGCGACACCGTGAGTCAAAGCCACCATTCACATAGATTACAAACTACACAGTGCCCCCTAAAGTTGTACAATGTAATGGCTTTGATGTGATCATAGAAAGAATAACAGAAGACACCCCACTCCCCAAGAAAGGAAATATGTTTACTTACTGATTCTTTTTCCTAGTTGTACTTGTTTTTTCATCTTTTCTAGAGCTCTACTTGAACAACACAGCCCTGCTCTACGACGTATAACTGCGACACCTGGAGCAAGTCATTTAATCTTTTTGCTTCTTAAATGTGGTGAGTAATAGCATCTACATTACAGGATTGTTGTGAGGATCAAAGGAGTTATTATGCTAATACAGAATAAAACCTAGCACAGGGCAAGTACTCAGTTTGTTAGTAATAATAATGATAACTATTATTATTATACTTTTATATTCACCTAGAATCTCATGAGCAGATATTTAGGATCCATTTAAAATCATTTCTCCTAACTTATTTTCTAAACATAGGCCTACGTACAAGTAGATGTACACAGCCTGAGCAAATAAAATGTGATTACTAGTGGGAGCTCTAGTATCCATCTTCACTGCCCAGGTTCCAGCCCCACACCACAGCTGTAAGGCAAGTCACTTAATGTTACCATGCCTCAGTTTCCTCATCTAGAAATGTGAACAATAGTACTTACTAAGTAGGATTTCTATATGGATTAAATGAGAAAGAACTATAATTAAAACACTTAGCATACACTTGGGATTCCGTGTTAGATTTTTGTTTTACTATATGCACAATGTCTTTCAGGCTAGTATTCTATACTTTAATAGACAAGATCTATCAAAGTACTAACAAACATTTCAATTATAGGCTAAAAACACCGATATTAATAAGGGAGGGGAAACAAAAACATAACACTCACATATAATCCTCTCTCCCCAAATTATACTGGTTGCTTTTTAAAATAGTTTTGGTATGGATTTATTTTGAAAATACTTTATTTGGAAATAACTTTAACTTACATAAAGTTGCAAGAATAAGAACAGTACAAAGAACACTGTATACCCTTTATCCAGGTTCACCTAATATTAACATTTAACCTACTGGCCTGTCATTTGTTCTCTCTCTCTCCCCACACATAATATGTTTTTAAGCATTTTCAATGTTTTCTAGCCATTCGAGTACAAGTTGCATTTGTCATAGGGATATGTAATTGGTTAATCTTAAATGCAATAGGAAGGTATGTCATTGGGGGTTAATAAGTCTACTCACATTTTGGCTGAAATAACACTGACATTTCATTGTTTTAATTTAAGGTAATCATTTGGGATAGCTCATTTCACATGAACTTTAGGTACGCCCCTCAAGAGTGTAACTGGTGAAGTGACGTTATTTGGATCTTATCATAAATGCATATAACCCATTACAGAAGATGAAAAATTTATTTATACATATTTTTATGGGACACATTTGATATAGCAGGTTTCTTTAAAAATATGTTATACTTCATTCTCTTGACTTAAATGATTCTTGGGAAGCTACAATTTGGTAAAACCATCTCTTAAAATAAATAACAGAGGGTAAGGATAATGTGAAAACTTCCAGGTCCCTACAGAAATTGCTGTGGAATTGCCTTATAATTGCAACAAATCTTGATGAAAAATGTCAGCTAAAATTATAAAGCAATTAAATAAATTAACATGCTGCCAAATAGATATTTTAGTATCCTACACCCAGCCAAGGACTAATCTGTACGTTATTAAGAAAAGACTCTTTTTAAATTCAGTATGTTAATTTTAAAAATGGTCTATAAGGTGACTGCACCCAGAGAAATGAACCAAGAGCTTGGACTCTTGGAGGCAGTTAGAAGTGGATTTGACTCTGGGTTCCATCCTATTAAACTGCGCATGCATGAACAAGCCACTTACCTGAGCCCTCCACACCTCAACTGCCACACTCATAAGACAGGGATGATAACACTACGCCTCTTGGGGATTGGAGAAGGTTTAAAAAGACAAAACCTGTAAATCACTTAGCACAGTGCCTGGCACATATAACCACTTGATTAATGATAGATGTCAGTATTAAGCAGTGAGGTTGGTCTAACATGTTTTCATAAGAAGGTTATAAATTACATCAACTCTAATTAAATTTAAATTTAAACTCCTATGGCTTTCTCTTTTTCTATACTCCTGAGAACCTTGGACTAAAGAACACCAGCCAAACCATGTATATGAGTCTATTAACAGACACGTATGAATCAAATCCAGTGTTATAAGCTTTTAAGTTGGTAGTTTTTTGTTTTTTTTCTCCAGTGACTGCATCTATTCAGCAAATATACAGTGGCAATTAGGATAATAACATATAATAAAAAACACAAAGAAAAATAACATTGGGGAATTAGCTAGTGCTGGGAATAGGCAGAGAATGTGCTGTTTCAAGCATGCCTATTATTGGCTAGATGGTCCAATTATTAGCCTTTACCATGTTCTCGCCTAGAGTGTTGGGTTGTTACTCAACAAATGTTTGAAAATCATTTTTTTAACTTACGTTATCCCCCTCACCCAAAAGAATCCTATAAATCATCAAAAAATCATTAAAAAAGAGAATCATATAAATAAGGACCAAAACCTAATGAAAACCTGAAAAGAGAGAAGGGAGAAGGTGCGGCTTGAGAAGTCATGTTAGAAAGGGGAAGGAAAGGAGGCATGAAGAAAGAGGAGTGTAACTGAAGTGCCAAGCTCGCGGCTCATAAACATCAATATGGTAATGAGAAAATGGAGTTCCAGAACACCTAAGGCACCTGCCCGAGTCAACAAAACTGGTAAGTGGTAGAGCCTGCCAGCCTTTCCCAGTCCACCATGTCTGAAAGCTCATCACACCTGAATGTTCTAGCCCTGAGAAGAGAAAATGTCCAATTCAGGAAACGTCTCAGCTTAGACTCGCTGGAAAGGGAAACGGTATATGAGAAGTGATATCGCAAGCATAGGGGAAAATCCCCTTGGCACAGACATTCGTTTTAAAGCATTTTCTATGGATGCAGTCCCAGGCTAAGCACTATCAAAAGTACAAGAACAAATCCAAAGCATATAAATGCATCCTTACTCAGGAAACTGAGATGGCAGAACATGCCATTATACAGGGTGTTTCTAGAAGCACATTTAAGCCACCTGTTAAAATAGATACCTTATGTAGGATGGAGAACCCTATGCTACAATATGAACGATTCATTTCTTTGTTCCAATTCTTGGCTTTTCAAATTTTTATGAGTTTCAGGTATACAAAACAATGTAATAGACATTTCACCCCTCACAAACTGACAACCCCCTCCCCCAATCTATTGCCCCTCTGACATCGTATATATCTATTACAATTCCATTGACTCTCTTCCCTATGCTGTCCTCCATATCCCGTGACTAGATACATATATTAAATTATAGTTGACCTACAATATTATTCAGCTTCAGCTTCAAGTATACAGTGCAGCGGTCAGGCACATCCTTGGCTTTTTTGAGGACCACCTGATAGGAAACCAATGTAGAAAAAATAAGTCTTGATGGAGAAGGAAAGAAAGGTTAAGTGTAGGTAGTAAGAGGGTAAGAGGAGTCTGCCGATCACAGACCAGCCAAGGGCACATGAGAAAATATAGTATTGATGGGTAAAGGGAGGGGGAGAAAAAGAGTTGGGAACTGATGGAGAATTAACGAAGACAAATACTGATTGTATGAGTATTAAAGGCAACAAACATTTGTGACTGAACACAAAAGAGGAAGGATTTAAGAGCCTAATGGGCTTGAGGTCAGATCCTTAGTAGTCTGTGTGTCCTCAATGAGGCCAGAGTTAGAGACGACACATATATAAGGATTGTACAAGGATCATGGCAGGCCTCCGAGTACACAGGAGAGGCAAAAACTGAAGCGCTATTATTATTGTTACGAGTCACAGTCTCAGCCCGGCTAGGCTTTGTAAAGGCTAACGCGATCCTCTGTCTTAGCAGCACTTACGTTTGTTAGAGGACGAGGGCAATAACCACGGTGAGAAAGTTTCCAGCGACTTTTATCTCATCAGTCCCAGGGCTGCCTGTAGAACTGTCAAGTTCATGACTTACGACCTGACGCTGTCTACTCGTGTCAAACACAACCTGAACACAGAGATGCACATTCCAGGACAGCAGTAATGCTCCAACACCCGGTTCTTTATCCTGGCCTCCTGCTGATAAACTGGTCTAGTACGTCCATCAGCTGTAATTACAGAGAGGGTTGATCCTTGGCAAACAGTGCTGGAAAGAGCTATATTTCAGAGAAACCAAGAGGTTCAAATATGTTTGAAAACAGCACATTTACAAATAAAGACCAGGATCACCTCTGTTTACCACCCCATCAAATTTACACTTGTCTTGTAGGTTAAAGAAACCTAATCCCTATGTAGACTCCTCTCAGTCAATGATCCTTGCTTCTTAAACGGTTTCAATGGTGTCAGTATCAGGCAGAGCCTTGATCAACAACGTGTTAAGCTACAGAACAAAAGTGACCTATCCTTTCCTCTTTCACGTGACCTCTGCTTGAAAAGAGGAGTTCCTTAGAGTTGAGCCCAAAGAGAGGCGAAGGGTGGGGTGTTGTTGAGCATTCCGGAGAACCAGTACTGCTGGATGAGTTGCATCTTGTTTTGACAGCAGCAGTATAGTAAATGACAAGCCGCGTCAGGTAACTCATCTATCTTCACAGGAAAAGCCATTCCAAAGCAAGAATCTCAGATGTTGTCACAGCAGCGAGGATAAGAATTCATAAAGCAGCGAGGCTAGCAATGCAGGAGTTACAGAGCTAGGTAGACTGCAGTCAGGCGGAGCTGTGAATGGGCTCCCCCTCCAAGCTCACAGGAACCTTAACTTTTCCCCCTCTGGGCCTGGCTTAACAGCCAATAATCAGTGGAGTCCTTATCAGCCATCTAGGAGCTCAAGCCTCTGAGCTGCCTTTTATTCTAAAACATTTATGGCAAAAGTAGCTCTTGCTGTTTCTCCTAAATTCTAAGCAACCAAGAAAAAAAAATAAAACAAGAAAAACAAAGAGTGTCTTTATCCATCTCTTCAGTTGTTCATTCATTCAACAAATATTTACCTTCTGTTCCAGGCACTAAGCTAGGTGTGGGCTGGTCACTGAGGTGGATACAGTGCCCAGCCTGAGAAGAGTTAGATTTTCATAGGACAGACAGGCAACCAGGCACAGAATGTGCTTGAAGAGAGTCACAGGGGTGACTCTGGAAACAGTGAGGAGGGCAATAGGTGTAATCTATGGAGGCCTGCGTGGAGGAAGTGGCATCTAGGTTAAAGCTTAAAAGAAGGCTGTGAACTGGTCACATCAAAAGGTAGGTAAAGAGGAGGAAATAAGGTGTACCCAGTTACACAAAGACAGCAGGTATGTTCGGGAAATAGATGAAGTTTGTGCGGGGTGGGGCGGGGTTAGGGTGGGGGTGGGGCATCAGGTTGGGAATTTAAACATAACTTGAGGAGCAGGTGACAGGAATATTACCCAGACGGTTCTGAGGAATGAGAGAAGTTAGCAGCATGGATGACATTTATATGCATTTCATATCCATTTATTGAAAGGTGGTTTTTCATAGGTATGCTCAGAAGAGATCTAATGGAAAATAAGATAAACCTAATTCCCAGGGGAAAAATAAATAAATAAATAAACAAACAAACAAACCTAGATATCCCCAGAGAACCCTGTAATGATTTTTTAAAAACTGAACAATCATTAAGCAATTATTAAAATCCTATAGTACATACCAGTGAATACTTGAAAATCAGAGAGAAGATACTTATTTTTAAGGTACAGTGCCTTACATCGTCCCCATCCCCAAGACATAAAACACCATGATTTTAAACAGCTAAAACTTACAAAATTCAACAAAGAGAAGCTTCTCTTTTCTTTCTGTCTTAATGGTCCATGTTATACTGCTTTAATCACACTATTATGAATTATACCTCACATGGGAGTTAGAACCGGTTTAGCTCCGACCATGCTACTTGCTAACTAACTGTGTGACTCTAGGTAAGCTGTTCACCTCTCTGAGCTTTGGTTTCCCATATGGACCCATCCTTGAGTTTCCGTCAGTATTTGGGGAGACAATGCTGGAGGGAGGTATTTCTATTTCCATGTTACTAAAGGGTAAATGGGACTCAGAGAGGTTCTGTGACTTGCACCAGGCCACCCAGCGATACCATAGCCTTCAGGCCTCACACCAGGACTCCAACTCACTCTGGGTCCTTCTCTTTGCTGTCCTAATTTTTTTTGTGTGTGTGATGATTTTCCATGGTAAGTATAAATTTCAACTATGATGACCTTTTTCATACTGTGGAAACAATAAAAGTATTTGAATAAAGGCAAAATAAAGGGGGAGTGGAGAATAATACTAACTAGCAAAAAATAGTACTGGATGAACACTTCAAATGGGTGGATTTTATGGTATGTGAATTATATCTCAATAAAGCTGTTAAAAATCAAAATAGCACTAGATGAGAAATGAGTGATGTGGCATTCCGAAGGGGTTTGGTGTTGAGGAAGTTACATTTGTTGCTTCATTTTCTTACCTGTGAGATGGGGGCTGCTATTACCTGCACTGGGTTTACTTAGGAAAAAACGGGATCCTCAACATACAACCCAGCATTGTGCACATAGGCTCTACTACACTATGACGACACTAAAAAGAACTTGAGGAAAAGGGGGACTTTATTCATTCATTTCTAATGACATGGATGCCTCCTAAAATGTACAGGAAAAGAAGGCTAGCCTCATGCAAACACCTGTTCATGAGGTCACCCTTTCTCAAAATACTGAGGTCACTGAAATAGCAGCAGCAGGAAGTTCTGGAAAATACAGATTACATGAACTTGTTTCCCTATGACACAGTTATGACATAATCAGGAGGATATATTCTCTAATCAAGGGTTTCCTAATTCATTAGCACGAGAGGTTGGTAGAGAGGTTCGGCTTTACCACTTACATGGGTCAAGGAATCAAAATAAACACAAATATGGCTGGAGTTATCAAATCCTATAACAGAATCCACAATTATGCCTGGTCTACTCATGTTCAAAGCCAAACACATTGAGCCAGACTTGGAAACAGACTTCTGAATTTCCTTCCCATTTTATGAAGGAAATATAAAATGAAATGTCACTTGTTTTCTCTTTCAGTAGGAGGACCATTTCCATGTTCCAAATTCCTGATTTACTGGTTTCACAGAAATGAAACATCAATACTAAAGGCTTTATACAAGCAAAGATAAAACATGATTCTCCACTGTTTTTAAAAGGCTGAGGTCATTTTCTTGCCCCAGTTCCTACACAGTGGTAAGCTTAAAATCAAGCCATTTAGCTCACAGTCAGGTCCAATAAATCAGCGGAAAAAATAAATGGGAAAGCATGCCAAAATGTAACCATAGTAACACCACAGATGCATCAAGAAGTGGTGTGCTCATTTGCTTCATTCCCTATTTTTTAAATTGGAATCTAAGTAGGGAAAAAATTACACAGAGAACAATCATGATTCTGCAATTACTAAATTCTGCAATACTGCATTCAACCTGCTGTATTAGGACTATGGTATGGCAACAGAAACAGCCCTGGAGGGCTTTAAGAGATGCCACTTACCAGTTACTTAATTTCTCTGCGACTCTGTTTCCTCATCTGTAAAATGAGTATTAAAAATCCCAACCCCAAGGGGTTTTTCTAAGAGTAAAACTGGATGGTATATCAGAGGCAAGACAATGGCAGACTCAGAAGACCCCAAGCCCTGGTCACCTTTAAGCCTGTTTTTTTTTTTGGCTTACCTTATTGCTTCGGTTTCCTCATCTATCAAAATAGAATGATCATCCCTGCCTCACCCATGTGATTAACATTAAATTATTATTAATCCAAATGTAAGGAATTATTATTAGGATATTATTAAGATTATAGTTTTTAATTCCAATGCTGAAAGACTAAGAGACCTGAGGGCTGGGAGTTCCCATTAATACATTATTGCAACATTTTCTCTGTTAAACGCAGCTCTGCCACTCAGCAGAAAGAGGCAACTTTGGGGCCCGGACCCAAGTTACTTGCAGTCACCCTCTTTTCCTCTAGGAGCCTGGTTAATACGTAAAATGGAGGGCAGAGGGCTAGGATCTGCTCTCTAAAGGTGCCCGTCTAGATTTCTGGTCTAAGCCCTTGGTATGGCATGCCTTAGACCAGGTCTATTTATTATTCTGCAGTTACATCGGGAAACATTGGCACTCTAGCACATTTCTTGCAAAGTATTATTTTTAAAAGAAAACCATTTATAGCAAACAAGTCACAGCAATAAGCAGGGTACCCTGAAAACTTCATCCCTTCTTTCCTTTGCTGGTTAAAATATGCTATCTCTAAAAAGATATTTCAAACTTTGAGGGACAAGTTAACAGAGGAGGTAAGAAAACTTCCAAGTAATAAAACCAGACTCATTCTTTCTTCTGATTTTGAATGAATTAATAATTGTGCCTTTCCAGGACTCCTGCCTTATGATTACCTATATAGGGTTGTAGTTTGGTGGAGCGTGATAACACTTCACTACAACTGAGGTGCCAACGTATTTGCCTCACAAACTCCCTGCCTCCCCCTCTCCTTTGCTTCCCTTAATACAAAAACCCTGCTTGCGTACTCCCTGCATCCTATGTCTCGCTTTCTCATATTTGGTGTGATCCTATGGGTTTGGGCTTGGTGCTTTTTAATTTGTGGAAACCAATTCTTCAAACAAAATTATACATGAAATCCTGGTTTCTGAATCTGACAAAGTTGGGGAAGAAGGCAGTCCTCTGAGGCGTACTCTTCACTAAGGGCCACTAGGACCCCAGTGGGTTCACTGACGTGAAAACTGAACCTTACAAAGGACAAATAATTTGCCCTGCATTATAAGCTGGTAAGTTGCAGAGCCAGAACGCAAAAGCCAAGTAATTCACATTGTGCTGTGCTGTGTGTCCCATTGTCAATTAGGATTTCCCGGGCTAACAGAGTCATTAAGTGAGCAGGCTGCCAAGGGTTCCAGAACCAGCTGCTGAGCTCTTCTTTCTCCTCTCAACTTTTCACATACCCACTCAGCAGTAAGATGCGCAAAACTGGCTACTTACAAGGCACAGCATGGCGGTAAAGGTTATCCCTTATGGTCTGCTGGAGCTCATGATCAGGAGACCCTTTCTGGAACCGCTGACTGAGAAAATGTCGCAGGTCCTTGGTAAGCTTTCCTCCTGCAGGAAATATAGAAAACAGAAGAACACATCAACAACAGGGCTTCCTAGAGACTGAGCAGCCTGAGAGCGATGTGTGGGAAAACCACATAAAGCCATTCTACTCAGCCACTCTCAGTCTTACTGTAGGTTTTCCTCTGCAGGAGAGAAAGCAAGCAAGAATTTAACAAGATGAAAAAAGCACTGAAATAGCATTAATTTCGGGGTCCCATTTCACATAATACTAGAGGCTGAAATAACAAAGAACTTAAACGAGGCTATTATGTTAAAAATATTTGCCACACACACTTGCAGACACTATTAGAGAGAGAACAAATGGCTGAAACCTTAAAGAGGACAATCTAGCAATAGCTGACAAATTACATAATGTTCTTTAACCAGGGATCCAATTGGTAGAAATTTACCCTATGGATATACTTGCAAAAGCCTGCCAAAATCTTCAGTATTGTTTATTGCAGCATTCTATAACAGCAAATAAAAAAAATAAAAACTAAACCCTGAAACAGCCACCAGAGATCAACTAAGGAAAGCAGAGTTCATCCAAACAGTAATTACTCTGCAAAAGCTAGATTTTCATGTGTTGATATTGTAGGAAAATATGTGGAATGATGCATGCTGTCAGGTCCCTTTTGTGTAGAAAGGAATAAAGAAAAGGAGAGACCATGTATTAATGGAAAGAATCATAAGAAAGTTTTAACAACACTTTACTTTAGGGAGAAGGACTTCAGCGTAGGAAATAAAGGAAGAGACATCACTCTTCATTCTATAAATAGATCTTACTATCCCTTGTCCATTCACACACATTCGATACACATTTCTTTGTTATTATTGCTGTTTAAGCAATAGTTAACTGGATGGAGCTATGAGTTTATTTCTTTGCAATTCTCTACATGTAACAGAACAACAAAAAAAAGCTTAAAATCATAATGTTACAAATATGTATCATAGAAAGAAGGTAACTAAATGTTTTTTTTCTAATTATAAACAGAAATTGTAGTCTACAGGATGAACAGAAGGCTTGTAGCTCAATCTAGCTCACCTTCATTCTTAATGGAGAAAGACGCTTCAGTGACAGCTAAAAATAACAAGGCTGAAATTGTCCTTCCATTTTTAGACAAGATAAAAATTAGGTAAGAGCATTTCTAGCCTTAGAGAAACAATGCAGCAATGATGAGAACTTCCCCATGGTCAAAAAGAATAAATCATGAGGATGACAGGAATAGTTAAGATAGCGACTGTCATACCTAGGGTAGGAAACTACTGATCTTTAGCTTAATGTCATGTTCAAAACAAGATTCTCTGCTACGGTTGATCATTTCAAAATATACTAACGAAACCCCAATTTGAACTATTTTATTTGAGTTGTATTATACCTACGGTCTCAAGTGGCTGAAAGGAAAATACATACATTCAAGTCATTCAATAAATATTCAATTACTCATCAAATATTTATTGAGTGAAGAAGACAAACACCCACACACCCCACTCAGCTGCCCCTAAAATGGGCACAAGGTTTGAACCGACATTTCACAAAGGAATATATATGATTGGCCACGAAGCACATGAAAAGATATTCAATACCATTAATTACCAGAGAAAGGCAAATTAAAAACCATACTATCTCACTTCATACCCACTACCATGGCAAAAAGACTGACAATATTAAGCGTTAGCAAGATTGTGGTGCAACAGGAAATTTTATACACTGTTAGTAGGTATATAAAATGGTTCATTATTTCAGGAAAACAATGTGGCAGCATCTTATAAAGTTATACCTTCACTAACCAAATGACTTAGTAATTGCACTGTTTATTTATGCAAGCAAAATGAAAACAAGTCCACACACACACACAGAAACTTATAGACGAATCTTCATAGCAACTTTATTCATTATACAATAGCCCCAAATTGGAAATAACCCAAATGTCCATCAACAGGTGAATGGATAAGCAAGCTGTATTGTATTCAAACAACAGGATGCAATCCCTCAATTAAACGGAGCACATACGTAATATTGATAAATCTCAGACAAATAACGCGAGGCAAAAGAAGCTAGACACAAAAGAGAACGTGCTGTGCAATTCTATTGTTATAAAAAGTTTTAGTACAGGCTAAACAAATTTACAATGACAGAAGGCGGTTCATGGTTACCTAAGAGCAGACAAAGACCAACTGCAAATGAGCATAAGGCTTTCAGAACTGTGGAGTGCACCAATGTCAGTTTCTTGGCTTTGCAGTTTTACTGCAGCTATGGAAGATGTCACCACTCGGGAAACTGGGTGCAGCACACGTGGGACCTCCGTACTATTTTTTTACAACTTCCTGGGCATCTACAATGATTCCAAAATAAAATGTTTTAAAAGGAGGGAAAACAAGGTAACTTTTTGGGGGTGATGGCAATAGAATATATCTTGATGATAATAGTGAGTGATATCCCAGGTTTATACATCTGTCAAAACTGACAGCACTGTATGTATAAATGGGTGTATTTTATAGTATGCAAACTATACTGTAATAAAATCTATTTCAAAAGTTTAAAGTATACATAATTATTGAATGACTATGTGGTTGGCACTGTTCTCAATGCTTAGTTCTGAAATTCCCATTAGAAAACTGAACTGAGAATAACAGAATGAATGTTGGTAGCTAAGACACATAGGCTGGATTGAAATCCTGGCTCCACTATTTATTAGTTGGAAAGCCCAAGCGCATGGCTTCATCGCAGAACCGCACCTGTCTCATCTGCAAACGCAGAGCACGGATGTGTCAGTAGGTCCATCCCAGGATTGTTGTGAGGACTCAATGAGATTCAGACAATGCTAGGCAAAGAGAAAGCACTCGAGGAATGATGGAAATTCCTATTAGGAGAAGGCAGACTGGACAACTGTTTGAGGCAAGTGGCAAAAGGATTCCAATCAGTCCGAAGATGGACTGATAAGTTTTTTTAAAAAATGCATAGAAATTAAAAACCCAGCCTATGGACTTAGAAATAGAAACAAAATACCAACCTGGGGAAACTTGGATTACAGGATATTTCTAGACTTTCTGAAAGGAAATAAAATTCTACTTGTGCTCAAATGGTCTGGACATAAGCAAACTGGTCAATAAAGATTTAGTACATATGTAATATATTCCAGACACTGTGCTGGAGCTGAAGTTCAGGAAATGAAACCCACTGGTAAATCACTGATATTTGACAGTCACACCTGCCAACTCTACCTCCAGGTACAAAGCACTCTGGAATTTGACCAAATGATAACAGTATTTGCCAGCAAAATCTCTACTACCTAGAATCTAGGGTTTTATATTCCCCTTAGGAGACCACAGTTCTAGACATTCAAAAGATACTGCCAGGTGGGTACTAGACTTAGCGGGGGGTCACTTCATAAATTATATAAATGTCTAACCACTATGATACACACCTGAAATTAATATGGAATGTCAATTGTAATTGAAAATATATTTTTTAAAAGACACTGACAGTTATCATATGAACCATGAGTACCAAAGCTGTCTATGGGATCCAAACACACTGCTTGAGTCAACAGCAAAATTCCAAAGAAGATTCAGGATACAATGTCTCTTCATCCCATGTATAACACAGGTTCACACATCCTCACATATGTGGTTCCTATCAAGATAAACCAGGGACTTACAGATTGGAAGGCATTAAGACATAGGCATCATGGTTTACACTCAAGCTTGACCTTACAACTAGCCAAGCTAGCTACAGTTGCTAATCCTCAAACTAAAAATGCTCTCGACTGCGCGGGCAGGAGTCACTATGCTGCCGGGTAACATTTATTCTGTGTTCCCTGACGTGGGTAAGTGAAAAGCTTCAACCTTCGCATTACATTAAGAATACTGTACTTTTTAGCATCTAATCTCAAATTAATTGCCAATTATTTAGGGGACATGTCGATAAATCTTCTCCTAATTGTCCAGGGCAGTGAGCCAATGAAATAATAAATTACAAGAGAGAGTTTGTCATAGCATCTGCACTTCCTTTGAAATTTAACATTTGTTGTGCAAATGGAAAAGAAAACATAGGTCAGGAATATGTGAAACTTTTTCCAAGAAAAGGATTCAGAGCTTATTTTAAGACAATTTTACAATATAAATGGGGAAAACGGGGCTAAGACTGCCCTAGATTTGCCATTATTTTATATTTTTATATTTTATCTATATATCTGGAACTCTGTCTTTTACATTTAAAACATTTACTGTTTTTTTTTAAATTCACTTTAGTTTACAGAAATTTAACCATGTCGATTGACATAATTTTTGTTAATTATTTTAAATAGTGTATAATTTTCCACTCAAAAAATACATCAAAATATATTTCTCCTTCATAGACTATTAGACTAATTAGGCTATCTCCGTTGTTTCTGACAATACAACAATGCTGCAATGTTACTGTAATGCCTTTCTGTAATTAAATGTGTTAAGTTTTAAGATAGGAATAGACATCTTCAACTTACTTTGATGTTGCTAAGTACTTCTCCAAAATGGTGGTGCCAATTTACCTTCCCTCCAACAGCCTTGGAGGTCCTGTGTCCCTCACACTCACACCGACACTTGTTATTATTAGTGTATCCGGGGTCCGCTAGACCACGCCCAGATTTGATGATTCACTAGCAGGATTCCAGGACTCAGTAAATAATTGAACTCATAGCTATGACTTATTAGAGCAAAAGGGTACATACAAAGCAAAACCAACAAAGGGAAAGGTTGGTGGGGCCACAACATCCAGAGGAAATCAGGTACAAGCTTCCCAGAGTCCTCTCCCACTGGAGTACCACACTTAATTCCCAGGGCCATGAGTCTGACAATATTTGTGAAATGCTGTCCATTAGACACTCGAGGACCTAGAGCTTTTATCAGGAACTGGTTGTGTCAGCAGCCTCTGCCTGGTATGAAACAAAACTCTAGACTCGCAGAAGGAAAGCGTAAGCCATATCTTTTGCACAAACAGGTAAGGCATAGTGAGCCACTCTTACCAAGGAATGGACAGAACCCTTCTGAAATCCAAGGTCCCAGGTCCCAGACAAGAGCAACCTGGCAAGCAGGCCTTCAGACTAACAGTCATTAACTCTTTTCTGTACAGTCCATCTTTTAAAAATCTTCCTATTCTCATCAAGGTAAAATGATATTTTGGTGTTTTACTAATTTACAATTACAGATTACTAGTCAAATTGACCATTCGTTTTATTTATTTTTTAGTCTTTTACATTCTCTCTCCTTTAACTTCCTGTTCATATTCTTTGTGCACTTCCCTAATGGGCTGTCTTGTTATTCTTGATAAGATGCTCTTTATATATTCTGGATATGATCCTTTTATCAATTATTTATATTGCATATTTTGCTTGTCACTATTTAAACATGAAATGTTCCCCAAAAGTAATTGAATGGTGTAGTTTCTCCAACCTTTCCTCTCCCATGCTAGACAGTTTTCTGCCAACTCAACCAGAAGCATCATTTTCAAGGTGATGGATTATGGGGGGGGACTCTGCTTGATCTGATCTCTCTGTCTCCTTAGACACAGATTCTAAGGGAGAATGCCAGTCAGCACAAATCATCTTCATGGTCAAGAAACTTGCTTTCCAGGGAGAACCCTTCTGAGCCCTCTGAAGTCGCATCCGTTTCTGACCACAAAGGCAAAACACAGCTCTCCCTGTATCATATGAGCTCCAGAATAGCCACTTCTAGAAGGTCAAAGAGTAGTGTTTTATTACAATTAGAATCTAGACTTTAATACATTTCAAATTTTCAGTGCTGAGGAAAACTTGTATAAGGATATTAAACTAACCACACTTCCAGGTGATTCTGCTTTAGCACACAATTTCTTCAAGAAATGATTAGAGTTGTAGGAAAGATATGTTTATTAAGGCGACACAAATGGTTTGCACTGCAGTGGAGCTATTGTAGCAAAAAAAAAAAATCTGTCAGTTCAACAGTTTGGATTTACAAAGAATACTTTTTTCTAAATCAAAATTATAAATTGAAATACGAATTAACTAGTTTTAAAGTCACTCAAACTTACAATCCATAATACATTGAAATGAGCTTTGCCTGAAAAAGATGTTTTCTACGTATTTGTTTTTTCTAATACCTTTTTTTTTTTACCGTAAAACTCATATAAATTACTGAGATGTTAGTGTTTAATGGGTACAGAGTTTCACTTGGAAAAAATGAGAAAGGTCTGGGATGGATGGTGGTGATGGCTGCACAGCAATGTGAATGTACTTAATGTCACAAAGCTGTACGTTTTAAAATGGTTAAAATGATAAATTTCATATTATATATGTTTTACCACAATAAAAAGGTAATACAAATTAAGTACAATATTTGAAAAATATACAAAAGTACAAGGAAAGTCAAACATCAACTATAACTTGATTTGCATTCCCATTAGCATTCCCATTGTGTGTGCATACACTTATACACACTTACAATACACTTAGATATTTGAGGAGATACATTCACTTATTCAACAAATATTTATTAAGTGACTGCAGCCACATACTATATGGGCCCTTATGATCCAACATGACAACACAGAATTCCCGAGCAGGGACTGACGTGCATGTTTTAGGAAGGGGAGGACGGGCTAGCCTCCGGACAGAGATAATTGTTCAGGTGCGAACTGAAGGACGACAAGAGGCCAGCAGGCTCTGCAAACGGCGGGAAAGAGCATTTTAGGCAGAGGGAACAGCATGTGCAAATGGTTCCAAGTAGAAAGGAGGCTGATGTGTTAGTGAAACAGCACGAAGTACAGACAAGGGTGGCACAGACTAAGGTTCAAAAGAGACGCAGAGGCCAGGTCATTCTGGGCCTCACAGACCGTGATAATATAAAAAAAAAGAGTTTGCATTTAAAAAAAAAAAGAGTTTGCATTTTATCCTAAATTCAGTAGGAATCCACTGAAGGGATTTTAGTCAGGGAGTGGGAAGGCCTGGTCTAGATTTTGAGGTTACTTTTGCAGCTTTGCAGTGGGTCTGGAGCAGAGGCAGGTGACAGGATGAAGCCAGCGGAGCTGACCACAGGAGACCTGACGCGACCTGGATTGAGGAAATGCCAGGAAGAGGGGCAGAAGGGGGTAGACAGGAGATGCAATTCAAAGCTAGAACTGACAGGGTTTGCTGGCGTGATGGAGGAAGATACGAAACACAAGGGAGGAGTCCAAATGAATCCAATGTTTGGGCTTAACTGGTGATGAATAGATTTAAGTGGAATACACAGTTCCTATTAAATTTGAGATGTGTATCCAAATGAGACTTATATCCAAATATTCTAACACATAATTCATAACATTTCCAGTATACTACTAGTGTTCGAAAATATAATTTTAACAGCTGCATAGTATTTTATCTTATTCCATCATAACCTATTTAACCATTACCAATGAATAAGAATATGCACTGTTTTCACTGTGATTATCTTCCTTATATAAAATATATCTGTATTTCTGATTATTTTCTTGTGATCCTTGAAATGGGATTAAGGTTTTTGATACAAATTCCTTCCAAAACGATTGTATCAGCTCCCCCTCAGTCAGCTTGATTTTAAATGGCTCCAAAGTAGCAGTGTGTATTCATCATAATATTATCAGTTTTGTGTTAATTTAGATGTCTTTCCTTTTTAAAAACAACTACTGTGAACATTGCCGTAATGAAAAATCTTGAATATGAAATTTCCTAAAAGAGGAATTATTAGAGTAATAAGCATGAACACG
Organism: Rhinolophus hipposideros; assembly: GCF_964194185.1. NCBI lineage: Eukaryota > Metazoa > Chordata > Mammalia > Chiroptera > Rhinolophidae > Rhinolophus > Rhinolophus hipposideros. The sequence goes on along the minus strand of NC_138060.1, from coordinate 8,661,669 downwards.
ATTTTAAAGATTCTTGATACATATTGACAAACTGCTTTCAGAAAGGTTACACCAGTTTCTACTAAAGCCTCAAAGAGGTACAATATCACTAATCTGACAATTACAGTGTCAAAATGACGATTTTCCCCTTATAATTGGGTGATTTAAAAAATTTTCCACCAATAATTCAAATAGATGCCAACAGTGTAATAGTGAGGCAAAATGGATGGTAAAATCGTGTCTATTCATTTTGAGAAACTGCTGACTCCAATAAGAAAATTAATTTGGAGAATAGCCTGTTGAGAAGTAATGAATGAATTCCATTATCGTATATATTGAAGTAAAAAAAATAAAGACAAACAAAAAAGTCCTTGCTTCTAAAAAACACACAAATTGGGAACACTCTGAGCCAGTTCCTTATAAAATTACTTCTAGGCCCCTTCTCCCAAATGACATGCAAGCACTGCTAGATTAGAAGTCAGCAAAATTTTTCTGTAAAGGGCCAAGGGCCAGATACGTATTTTCCAGCTTTGGGAGCACATCTGGACTCTGTCCAACTACTAAACTCTGCCTTTGTAGTATGAAAGCAGCTGTAGTTGTATGTAAAAAAGGCTGTTTTCCAATAAAACTTTATTTACAATAATAGGCAGGTCTGGCCCCTGGGCCATAGTTTGCTAAATTCCTGGCCTAGGTGTTGGCCCTGCCTCTCCATGTGAGCAATTCTTCTTACGTAATTCCTGGGGCAGAGGTGGAGGGTACTCATTTCTCCAAGGCTGGCCTGAGAGGTATTACCCAGAAACTGGTTAAATGCAAATTTTGGGGATCCATCCCAGACTTACTGAAATAGAAACTCTGAGGGCCGGGTTCAGCAATTTGTTTTAACAAGCCTTTTAGGTGATTCTAATACATGCTGAAGTTTGTGAACCAACTGTCTAAGCCACTGCAAAGCCCCCAGACAAAATATGGGTGCTAGGCTCTGAGAATAAACCTATTTCCCAATTTCTCACAAGTGTTCTCCATACCTGGCAAACTTTAGGTACTGCCATTCCACTATAACATAACAACACCTTATAATAATAACAGGTGCAGCAGAAATTATTCAGGCAGGGGGGTCCCTCATCAGACATGCAGAGTTTGACTCTGTTCCCCTAGTGGTACAAGAACAGTTGTTCTTTCAGTCGTGTTTCTGTAGAACTTAAATAAAATGAAAAGGAAAAATGTGCAGTGCGTCTGAGACGTGCAGTAGAGGCTGCGGGACAAATTTATATATACTGATGAAACTCTAGAAACTAACTATTTACATATCACTCCCCACGTGGACAAGCACAAAACATATTGCTAGCACTTCAAGACATTCGCTTTATATTATATCCTGACTGCCTTCCCTGTTCTTTTTCTCTCGGTGAATCTTTTTATAACAAATTTCATCCCACAGTGAGAAAAAACTTGAATTAAGCACAGCCAGAACAGCAAGGTTTAAATTCCATCATCTCTATTTTTTTTCCATTATTTCTAGCCTAAGGCTAGAAATAAGGCTAGAAATAATTAATATTTATTCCAGTTAAACTAGGGTAGTAGAATAATACCTCTTCAAAAATAAATAAATAACAGATTTAGACAGAGAAAGCAGAGGCCAGTGTTCTCATTGGTGAAGTAACATGGCTGAAAATGAGTTTATGTCCAGCCCTAATCAACAGAGAGCTGTGTGACCTCACCCAAAGCTGAAGTCTGGTGTCCCTACACTCAGAATCTTGAATGGAATCTGAAGGGGGTGTGTGTGTGTGTGTGTGTGTGTGTGTGTACATTAAGAACACACTAAATTTTTAAAAAAACACTCCATTGGGATCTAAAAGAACTCTGCTCAGGTAACCTAGTGGACTCCAGTGATGACAGTGAACACTTCTTGAGCACTTTTGACAGACCAGACTTTTTACAATCTTCACTGCAACCCAATGAGATTGGTTTAATTTCCAGGCTCATTTTACAGAAGAATAAACCAATGCTACTCACAGAGTACCCCAGCACATAGGCAATGTGGCAAAATGGAACAATTAATACGTCTAAATAAAGATAGATGGGGTGGGAACGTCAAGATGTTAATACTAGCCGGTCAGTCTTGGTGATGGGCATTTACATTATGCTGTTCTTCCAATGGCAGCATGGGTTTGAAATTTTCAAAATAAAAAATAGGGGCCTTCCCAGTGGCTCAGGGGGTTAGGGCTCCGTGCTCCTAACTCCGAAGGCTGCCGGTTCGATTCCTACATGGGCCAGTGGGCTCTCAACCACAAGGTTGCTGGTTCAATTCCTCGAGTCCTGCAAGGGATGGTGGGCAGCGCCCCCTGCAACTAAGATTGAACACGGCACCTTGAGCTGAGGCTGCTGTTGAGCTCGCAGATGGCTCAGTTGGTTGGAGCGCTGGTTCGACTCCCACAGGGATGGTGGGCTGCGTCCCCTGCAACTAGCAAGGGCAACTGGACCTGGAGCTGAGCTGCGCCCTCCACAACTAAGACTGAAAGGACAACAACTTGACTTGGAAAAAAGTCCTGGAAGTACACACTGTTCCCCAATAAAGTCCTGTTCCCCTTCCCCAATAAAATCTTTAAAAAAAAAAAAAGTAAAATAAATTTTATAATTTAATTTTTTTAAAAAAGTAAAATAAATGCCACTAAAAAACATCGATGTGAATTGACTCTCAATACAAAAACAAAGACTGACTTTCCATCTAAACCGACACATTGTAAAGTTGTCCTGATATCCTTCTCAATGCCCAACATTTGTAAAAACCGAGAAAGTAACATCTGAATGGCACTGGCTTCCAGAGAACACTCAGCCAGGGATACTTAAACAAGTTTCCTTCCCAGGAACCAGCACCTGTACTATTAGGTGTTAGGACAGTGCTGACAAAAAAGATGTTTAATGCTTTTATGCAAATACAAACTGAGATCCCATTGACATTCCGTAGCCTGGAACATCCACAGTAATTAAAACAGCTGTTACCCTCCCCTCCCAGCTTCACCCTAATTTAGCCTCATTCAGAAATGGATAATCTGGGCTACAAACTGTATTTTAATATGGTATTATTCACACAACAGTAGGCTGGGGCCAGAGTTCCAGACACTCTGACACACACTGGGAAATCTCATACAAACAGGGTTACACCTGAGTACACCACTCCAATTCCTGCTGGACTATGAAAACAGAGACCGCCAGCCTTAGCCACGTCATTTGATGGGTCTGAGAAAGATGAGCTCATTTACCAGGAGCATAGTATCCTCAGGAATCGATTCTTGCACAGCACCCCTCTTTAAATATTTTTCAAAGCAGGAAACAAAAGAGCGAATCGCATACTCCCAGACAGGTAAGAAAAGAAAAACATCTCAGCATCAGTAGGCTTCTAGGGCAGAGACAGTCAGAAATGTTCTGAAAGGTCAGGTTGTATTTTAGGCTTTGCAGGCTGGAAGATCTATGTTCCAACTACTGAACTCTGCTTTCTTAGGAGGAAATCAGCCATAAACAGTATGTAAATGAATGCATGGCTGCATTCTAATAAAACTTTATTAAAAAAACAGGCAGTGGAGTGTATTTGGGCCACAAGCTGTACTTTGCTACTTCCTATTAGAGAGGACCGTGTCTCTCTCAAAAACATGCTGCATTTTCCTAATGTTGCCAATGCTTATTTATGCATATGTGTGAGTATGCAGGTAGTTCTGGATGTGCAAACCATCCCCTTATAAAAGGAGTAGGAAGATTAGCCATGGGTCTGCACTATGGGGCTTTCACAGAAATATTGAACAGGTTAAAAATACCCCCCTCCCCATTCTCTAGAAAGCAGAATAAAGTAAGGTATTTAAAGACTTGGATAGCCTTCAGAGAAACTTATCGAAAGATTCTTGGAAAGAAATCTGTGTCTGGTGCCAATCTCCAGTTTCTACAAGCATGCAGGACAGAAGAACTCATACATTACAAATTTCCTCTAGATGATTATAAATGTGATACTTAATCATAAATTGCTTTTATGAACATTATCTCACTTCAGCCTTACAGAACCCAGGGAGGAAGAGGGCATTATTCCCATCTTTAAACAGATGAGCAAAGTGAGGCTCCCAGTTCTGAAGCCATCCGACGCAGGACTAGAACGCAGAAGTTCGACGCTTTCCCCTCTCAACCTATGTGACTCCAAACAAGGTGTTCACCCAGCAGTGAGGAGTGAAACCTTTTTTTGTTAAAACCATATACTACTATTCTTCAAAACTATCAAGGTCACGGAAACACAAGGAAAGATTAAGAACCTGGCACAGACTAGAGGAGTCTAAGAAGATATGGCAACTAAATGCAAGGTAGAGTCCTGCACTGGATCCAGGGACAAAACAACACACAAGTGTGTATGTGTGTGTGTGTGGGGGGGGGGGTGGCTGGTGAAATCTGAGTTAAGACTGGGGTTAAAAGCAATGTACCCATGTTAACTTCTTACTTTTGACAAATGTGCCATGATTATGCAAGACGTCAGCCTTAGGGAAAATTAGGTGAAGGACATTCAGGAACTCTGTACTATCTTTACAACTTTTTTGCATCTTAAATATTCCAAAATAGAGTTCATCGGCTTAAAAAAATGCATGCAGCGCACCAATTATGTGAATGTGGCCGTGTGCAGGGTTCTCGGGATAGTTTGTATGTTGCACACCCACTAAGGTAAGATTTCTTACAGAGATTCATCTCTCTGGATTGACCACAGCTCTCTTTTTTTAAATTTAATTTTTTTATTTTATTTTTATTTTATTTTATTTTATTTTATTTATTTTATTTTATTTTATATTTTATTTTATTTTTACATCCCTCATACCGTGAACCCCCCTCCCCCATCCACCTTTTTTAGAGAGTGTGGTACACAGAACGCGTGGTTAAAAGTCTGTGGGAGAGAGAGTTCTTACCTCACAGACTGATCACTGATCATCGGATGTTTCTAATCTCCATAATTCCATAAGCGGTGATCATTTTCACACTCTATTTTCATCCTGTCTCATTGTAGTCTTTCAGCTGCTATTCAAAAGTGATTATAAATTATGGGGCTATAAAAGCCATTCAATAACGAGGACACTCACTGGCCATATGCCCCCCTTGACAATGGAAGGGGATTTATGCAAAGCAACACCACATTTGCGAGCCTGGTCTCCACTGTCACACGTTAACATTGCTCTTAAGGGCGCCGTTTTCTGGACAAGAGAGCAGGCTGGCAAGCCCAAGTGCTGCAGTTTTTAAAATTGTATATACAAGGAAAGAAAAACAAACTCAATAGACCATTTTCTGTCTTGCCTTTTCACATATCCAGCGAACAGGAGGAAAGCACAGCACACACAAAATTCAATCAAGTCAACGTCCTGGCTCTCGTCACAGAATGGGAGAGACTACGTGAAATTCAAGGACAAAAGAACTCAGACACCACTGAGCCTGTCTCATCCCTGAGGGCCTGAGCCTTCAGCACACAAGCGTCAGCCACAGGCTTCTCACCAGACGCCCACTGGCGTCCCGGCAGGGCAGTGCTCTGTGGCTGTCGGTTTGCCCTCTGGCCACCAGCACTCCCATGCTTGGCAGCCCTCAAGGAAATGCCTGCCGTGCTCCCCAGTCACTGTGACCACCCTACGGGGGCCGTTCCTCCCAGGGGGTCAGTGAGTGGATCATAGTCAGAGACAGTTACTGCTCAGCTGTCAATGTTTCTATTCATTTAGAGCCAAGCGCACATTAGAAACAGATATTGCAAAAGGGCCCATATAGGGATGATTCCAACTGCTCAGATTTTATTTGCTGTGTACCAGCTTAGTAAACACACGTCTCCTGCACAGGGCTCCTGCCTGAGCCTGCAGAGCTCAGCGCTGGGATCAGAGCTTTAAGCTGACCTTCCATTGGCCCAGCAGAGGCCGTCTCTGACAAGGCCTGCTAAGGAGGCCCCTCCACCAGCGTCTGTCCCATTGCTCTGGTTTATTATGTTCATAGCCAGTATTAGTCTTTGAAATAATGTCTTTTCCTTTTTCTTGTTTATGATCTGTGGCCTCCCCCACCAGGAGGGTTTCGTAGGAGAGCTAAGACCCTCTCAGATGAGAGGAGAAGTTGGCACAGAGTTAATGACTGACTAAATGAGTAAAGAATGATAATACTATTTTTAAAAATATAAGCAGTGGCTAAAGCAAAACCAGGTAGACTTATGTTCTCATCCTGACTTTGTCATTTGCTACCTCTGTTTTCTTAGGCAAATTCCTTAATCACTGAGTCTCAATCAGTAAAATGGGGATAATGATAGCATATACCTGGCAGGGCTGTCATAAGGAAAAAATAAGAACACACAATGAAATGCTCAGTAAATGTTAGCTGCTCTCCCCCTCATCATCTGACTTGAAAGTAATGAATTTCAAAAACACGTTTCATGGAATTCCATTTGTTCTCAAGGAGAGCTACATTTTTTAAGATTTGTAACTACAACGAAATGTATAAAACAAACAAGTTAAACAAGCCAGGCTTTCCGTATCACTAGACTGCAAACCGATTAAAACCTGTATGTTATCGCCAGATTGCTTTCACATACCCACTTCTGTTCATAGTACATTGTATGGCTGAAGGTGTGCAAGCAAAGACATGCATTTCCAGGTTCGTGTGAACTATGACAACAGTGCAAAGTTTCAAACAATTGCCCTCCTCTCTTTAGATCAGATGTCAGGGCACCTGATATTTACTTTTTATTTCACCATTTATTTATGTGTTCTTCATATACGTATTATATTGTTTCTTCATTATTGTCATTTGGATTACCTGATGACTCTTGATGCCAGGCACCCTGTCGTGCACTAATAATGGAGTGTCTCTGTTCATTTGTGAAGCTTCTATTCAAATCGTTTGCTGATTTTCTATTAGGTTGTCTTCTTAATGTTGACTTGTAAGAGTTCCTTATGTGGGTGGCCAGATGGCTCAGTTGGTTAGAGCGCGAGCTCTTAACAACAGGGTTGCTGGTTCAATGCCCGCATGGGATGGTGGGCTGCACCCCCTGCAACTAAGATTGAAAACAGAGACTGAACTTGAAACCGAGCTGAGCTGCGCCCTCCACAACTAGATTGAAGCACAACGACTTGGAGCTGATGGGCCCTGGAGAAACACACTGTTCCCCAATATTCCCCAATAAAAAAACTTTTTTAAAAAAGAGTTTCCTATGCATCCTGGATACCAGTCCTTTATAAAAAACGTATTTTGCAAATATCTTCTCCTAGTCTGTGTCCTATTGTCGTGCAGGAGACCCTGCTCACTGTGCCTTTTGTCATGCAAGGCATCAGGCGGGGCCTCTGGTCCCACTCCCCACATAAGAACGCAGGACATGGTGAGGCCAAAAGGGAACACCCACGGAGCCATAGATAGGGGAATCATACCAGTATAGTCTCACTGGAGGCTGGAGCCACATGACCTGCAACCTGCTGTCCGCTTCTCTGCCTGCCAACCAACCCACTGACCAACCAACACAGCCGTGGCAATTATATCAGTGGGTAATTGGCTAACTGGTTACAGCTGACGGCCATCTACTACCTGAGCCAGCACCTTTCCACATGAGACCGAGAGTCTGGAAACTGCTCTCTGGGACTCTGTCCCCACACTTATCTATTCACTTTCTTGATTATGTCTTTTGATGAATGAAAGTTTTGATTGCTGAAGTCTTAATTTCTCAATTTTATCGATGTTATTCATTTATGACAGATGAGTCGGGAAACAGCATAATGAAGTAGATAGTAGAATTCTGGCAAGGATTAGGATATCTGGAATTAAGACCTAAATTTGTGTCATATTTGTGTTTGGGGAAATCATCTGTGAGGGTTAATTTTATGTGTCAACTTGACTGGGCCATGGGGCTCTTAGATATTTAATCAAATATTATTCTGCATGTTTCTGTGAGAATGCTTTTGGGTAAGTTTAACATTTAAATTGATATACTGGGAAAGCAGATTGCTCTCCCCACTGTGAGTGGGCCTCAACCAATCAGCTGAAGGCCTGAATAGAACAAAAAAGCTAATCACTCCTGTCTCAGCCACTGAGCTGCAACATTGGCTTTTTCTTGCCTTTAAACTCGAACTAAAACATTGGTCCTTCCTTGGTCTCAAGCCTGCCAGCTTTCGGACTGGAACTTACGCCATCAGTTCTCCTGGTTCTCAGACCTTCACACTCGGACTAGAACTATACCATCGGCTTTCCTGGGCCTTTAGCACCAATTGCACATCTTGGGACTTGTCAGCCTCCATAATTGTACAAGCAAATTTCTTACACTAAATTTCTTCACACACACGTGTGCGTTATTGGCTCTGTTTTTCTGGAGAACCCTGAGTAACACATCATCTATGTCTTCCAGCTCCAGCACAGCATGTATCATTCTAATAGGTACTTAATGAATATTGCTGGAATCTCTCATAAATTGACCTAGCTCACATATCTGTAATCGAATGGGCTGGATTCCACAATCCCAGAGGTCTCTCCCATTCTAACAATCTGACATATACCTTGGTCTCTCATCTTTTTATTCCAGCAATGCCTTCTCCCTCAAGTGTCCTCTTCCAAAATTCACTCAGTTGTGCCTCTCAGAAAAAGTGAGAAAGCATCCTTCTGGCTAATAAACTTAGTAATCATTCTGACAGGCCCCTGCTCCACAGAAACCTGTACTGGCATGTTCATCCCACACTGGGAATGTGACGCTAAAGACTGCAAACAGTTCACAGTCTTTGAGACTTTACTCACAATAAGGGTGGTAGCTGCTGAATTCTCTCAAGTTTCTCCTTTAACTACACTGCTTAAATAGCAGTATAGACATACTCACCCCACTTCGAAAAGAACAATTTAAAAACTGCAACAAAGATGCCAGGTGAGCCGACAAGCCCCATTACTGCCCCAGAATTGGGCAAGCAAGTCCCTGGTACTCCAGAGTTACCAAAACATAGAAGGGCACCCAACATTTGTCAGAGGAACAAACTGAACCTTGTCAACACCTCAGCCTGTGGGAGCCGCTGACACCCTTTTTCACTGCTTGATTTCAGACCAGTACTTATGAGAAAGAAATGTATCTTTAGAAATTAAAGTGGCTTTAAATAAATTTTTGCAATGCCTTTTGAGACCAGCCTGTACCTTAGGGACATGCCAAACCACAACTGAGAATTCTTGCTGTCTAATAAATCTATATTAACAAAGAAAATTAGGTGATGGTGATTGAGAGTTATAGTGAGAATCGGAAGGAATTCAGGTCACTGGGTTCCCACACGTGGCTCTAACAAAAGCAGAGAACTGCTCTCTCCTTGGGTCCTGGAACATTCTAAGAGCAGGGAACCAGCCAGGCTTATTCAGAATTTAAGTGGTAACTGGGTGCTACCTCCACGGGAGGGGTCTGATCCTTGCTGAATGTTAGAATCACCTGGGACACATCTAAAATAATACCAGTACCTAGGCCCCCATCTCAGGCCAATTAAGTAAGAACCTAGGGCAGGAACCAGGCATTTTTTGTTTTTGTTTTTTGTCCTTTTCGGCAGTGACTCCAGTGTGTAGCTGAGCTCCTTCTCTGACCCTGACTTCTCAGAGGATTCACTGAACGTGAGAATATCTATAGAGAACCTTCTGTTTATACAGCATCCTGTAAGATCTCCTAAGATGAAGTGCCCTAAGCTTCAAAGTGGAAATACAAGACTCAGAACCAGGAGCAGAGAAGGATAGATGGCCGTGAAGAACGTTAAGGGGGAGGAGAGCTAAAAAACTCCTAACACCCTCTTAGAATCACAGCCCTGGGCACTTAAGCTGGGTTTCTGCTTGCGCTGACCAAGGAAGAAAACTCAAATTAGCTGGGTAGAAATTTCATCTCAAAGGCTTAGGGGGATGCGGGTGCCCTGTACTTTGACATCTCTCACTGCCACTCAGCCACACTTCCACTTTCACTCCACTTCCTGACAAAAGTTATGTTACTTATATTTAGTTTGAAGAACACACATCAAATGTAAAGGGTGGGAGAGAGGCTGGGGGACAAGGTTTCCACCTGGCTATTATCGACGACAAAGAGCAAGGTGTAAAGGGGCCTGCTGAGAGCACAAATGTAGGGCTTTCCCACGCTGAACTAATACTACTCATGTCTTACAGTGGCAGAGGCTGAGTTCTGAAGCTAAATAAAGCACCAACACATTTGGAAAGTGTTAGAGAAGATGAAAGAACAAAGAGAAGACTCCCCCAAATGAAAGACAACTCAAAGGTGCCTGCTGTGAATGGAGTAATTATTCTGTTGACGGATTCTACACTCCAGCTAACACAGAGCCCTGTGCTCCCTCAGAAGGTTTCTTCCAGCACCAGGAGCAACTGGTGCTTTCAGCCACTCCCAGATGCTGATGAATACTTCCAGAGCTCACAGGAACATCAATTTCCTTTAATGAGATATGATTCCACCACTGGTCATGCATCTAGGAGCCATTACAGCCATGCCTTCTCTCCAAAAGGCTCCCAAGGAATGAGTGAAAAGGCTGCAAAAATTTTCCATCAGCAACTAAAAATATTTAAGCCCAACATAAAACGCTTTCTTCATCCAGACACCAATATTTTCCATAAAGTGTTTCTACACTGGCTGACCTAGACATCTACTCTATCTATAATCTTGATATATATGACGTATACACTGAAAGCACACTGGTATTTTAAAAGTATGAGCAAAATCAAATAATGAAAATAAAGTAGTTGCACATCCCTTCCTTTTTCTTGTTAAAAGAAGAGTAGCTTAACATTTGCTTTCTTACCCATAATTACAAAGATTCCAAAAAAGAGAAAATGTAGTCAAACAGGCTTGGGCAGAAAATAGCTAAAAAAAGAAGTCCCATATATAAAAAATAACAACTAAAAAATAAAAGCTCCATCTCTCACTTCATAAGTATTACCTGTCTGGAAATTAGAACATACTTTGTGCCATCTCTAGAGAAGACTTCTGTTCCAAAACAAGGGTCTAATGTTTGAATTGTGCAAGCCAAATCAGCTTGACGAAACAGAAGGCGCTGCTAAGCTTTAGCAGAACAAGCCCTAACATAATATGCCAAAGAACACGTTTGACAAAACAGAAGTAGAAAAATATTTTCAAAATCAGCTCTTGGCTTAAATATAGCATTTGGCACCTCCAATAAACACAGAGAAGAACAAACTTGGTGGTGCCATGTGACTTTGAGAACTGCAGCAGGCCAGATGGTGAGGTAGGTTATTCGTTTACCAGCTCCTCACCTTCCATGCCTTTCCATTAGTGACTTCCCAGTTTAGGGTTTCTTAGAAGGGCTGGAAAGAAAAGCACTGGATAAATGCACATAACCAATTTCCTTAGTAATTAACATCTTCTTTAAAACCATGCTGATAGCACAAATCTCATGTCAACTCAACAGCTCTCATTATTACATGTTCTGGATTACAGAGCCAAGTCCATGTCTCACCTGCCGACAATAAAAAGTAAAGGGGTAGCACTTTCCCATCCTTGAAGATGGGGCAGATGTACATTTCTCCATTCCTCCCACTAAGTGCAACAACGGATCTTGGACGTCATCTATAAAACAAAAAGAAGTCTGAAACGTAAACAGATGAACGCAGAGAAGCGAGGCATCTCAGGACAGAGCTCAGCATTAAGGTGAGTTCCATGGGTTTTCTCTATGCCTCATAAATCCCAGAATTGCAGCTGAATAGCCAGCAAGTGGTAAATGTCAACGGATGCTGACAAAAAGTAATGCAACAAAAGCCTGCTCTCTCTGGCTAAAGAACCAGAAAAGAGGTAGACTGACAAGAAAGAAAACGTTTAAAAAATAGCTGCTCTACTCCAGCCAAACACTGTAGGAAAACAAACTATGGTCCCACCAATACCCAACCCAGAAATGACAAAGTAGGGGAGCCTAGACCTTCACCCTCTGCAGGCTGCAATGGGGTATCCCAATCTCCCCTCCCCATATCAGGGAGAGTCAGAGACCACTGAGCAGAGAGACAGAATTGTCAAGCCCACTGGGCTAAAATGAACACTTCCTCCTCTCTACTGCCTCCCACCCCATATGTATGCCATAGGAAGTCACAACTCCTGCCCCACCTGGAAGCTACTTCCCCCCCATCAAGTGTCAGGGGAAGAAGAGGGAAGATCCTCAACTTCTCCCCAGCCCTGGCAGTAACAAAGTATTTCCCCCCTTCCTCTGCCAAAGCAGTGTCTAACCAAACCATGTAAAACAGAAAGATTAAATAAGTTTGAGAGTCTCATTACATAATGTCCAAAATGTCCAGATTTTAACTGAAAATGACTCATCATAACAAGATCCAGAAAAATCTCAACCAGTATGAAGACAACCAAGAGGCCAACACTGAGATGACAGAAATCTTGGAATTATCTGACAAAGATTTTAAAACATTCATTATAAAAACGATTCAAGGAGCACACTTGAAAAAAAACAAATGAAAACACATAAAGTCTCAACAAAACAATAAAATACAAAAGGTAAAACAAATAGAGATTTGGGAACTATAAATTACAATCAATTAAATTAAAAAAAAACACATGGATAATGGAGGGGGTACTGAGGAAACGATCAGTGAACTTGAAGGTAAAACTTTAGAAATTATCCAACCTTAAAAAGTGAGACAATGACTGGAAAAAAATAAACAGGGCCTCAGGTACCTGTAGGAATACAACAACAACAACAATAACAACAACAACCAAAAACCCTAACATTTGTGTCACTGAAGTCCTGAAAGAAAGGAGAAAGAGGGCAGTGTTAAATACTTACTTGAAGAAAGAATGACTGACAACTTCTCAAATTTAGCAAAAGACATAAATATACAGATTCAAGAAGGTGAGCCAACCCCCAAAACAGAGTAAAATTTTAAAAATATACATCAAAACACATCATAATCAAATTTTTGAAAACTAAAGAAAAAGGAAAATCTTGAAAGCAGTGAAATAAATAACACCTTACCTAGAGGAGAAAAGTAATTCTAATAACAGTGGATTTTTCATAAGAATCTATGGAGACCAGAAAGAAAGGGGTATAACATTTTTTCAAGTGCTGGACAAAAACAACTGCCAAACATGAATTCTATATCAGAAATGAGGTGGAAATCAAGACATTCTCAGATGAAGGAAAATTAAAGACTTTGTAGACAGCAGACCTACCCTAAAAGGATGATTAAAGAAGTTCTCTAAATGAAAAAGATGATATAAAATTAAGAATTTTGGAATAAGAGGAAAGAAGAAAAAAACAATGGAAAGAGCGAAAATATAAATAAACATGATGTATTTTCATACTCCCCTTGAGTTTTCTAAGTTAGATTTGATGGTCAAAACAAGATGTGTAACACTGTCTGAGGAGGTTATAAGTGTACATAAAAAAATATTTAAGACAATGATGTTATAAATAGGATGTAAAGTTTTAACGGTTCACTCACTTGAACTGGGAAAATGACAGTAACAGTAGACTGTGAAAAAAATCTGCATCTAAAGCAACCAAAGACTGTGAAAAGAGGTAATACTCAAAAACATTATAGATAAATCAAAATAGAATGCTAGAAAGTGTTACAATAACCCACAGGAAAACAAGAAAGAAAAAAACGAATAAGAGAGAGACCCAACTCAAAAGAAAAGCAAAATATCAGATTTAAACTTTAAATTGTCAGGAATTACATTAAATGTAAATGGTCCAAATATCTCAATTTATGTTTAATAATGTTATGTTTAATAATGTACTGTGCTAGCACAGATGTTAGCACAGTACATTATTAAACATAACCCAACTGTATTCTGCCTATAAGAAACTCACTTCAAACATAATGCTATAGGTATGTTGAAAGTAAAAAGATGGAAAGATATATCATGCAAACATTAATCAAAAGAAATCAGGACTGCTATATTAATATCAGATAAGACAGACTTAAGAGCAAGTCAAATTAACACAGACAGAAAAAAACATTGTGTAATGATAAAAGGGTTAAACCACCAAGAACACATAGCAATCCTAAATGTGTATGCACCACATAAGACTGTTGCAAAATGCACAAAGCAAAAATGATGGAACTGAAAGGAAAAAGAAACAAATCTACAATTATAGTTGGAGACTTCAACCTCCCTCTCTCAACAATGGATAGAATTAAACATAAATCAGCAAGATGTAGAAAAACTCACCTACAAGCAACAGGATCAAGTGGACATTTATAAAACAATCCACCAAGCAACAGCAGAATGCAAATTCTTCTCAAGTGTCCACCAAACATATACCATAACAGACCATATTATGGATGATAGAACAAACATAAACAGTTTTTAAAGAATTTAAATCATACAGAGTATATTCTCTGAGCACAAAGGAACCAAACTTGTAATCAATAAAAGAAAGATAAGAAGAAAACCTCTAAACACTAAAACCAACAATACACTTCTTAAAAAAAAAAAAATGGGTCAAAGCAAAGAAATCTCAAGGGAAATAGAATATAGTGAGAATATAGTGAATGAAAAATAAAAATACAACATATCAAAATTTCTGAGACACAGGTAAAGCAGTGCTTAGAGGAAAATGTATAGTACTAAAGGATTATATTAGAAAAAAAACATATTTTCAAATCAAAAGCCTCAGTAATTACCTCAAGAACCTACAAAAAGAGCAAAATAAGCCTAAATAAAGAAACGGAAAATACAAAGATAAGAACAGAAATCAATGAAATAAAAACAGAAAAATAATGGTGAAAAATCAGTGAAACAGAAAGCTACTTCTTTGCAAAGATCAAACAACTGACATAGTTCTAGCAAGACTGACAAGGGAAAAAAGGACATAAGACAAATTTCCAATAACAGAAAATAAACAGGATTTCACTAAAGACCCTGCATAAATCAAAACCATAAGGAAATACTATGAACAAATCTGCAGAGGAATATTTGACAACATAGATTACATGGACAAATACCTTGAAAAACACTCAATATGAAATATATAGTTTGGATAACCCTAGACTTATTAAAAAATTTAAATTTGCAAATTAAATACTGAAAAAGGAAATCTCCCAGCCCACACTTGTTTGCTGGATAATTCTACCAAGTTAACACCAAATTCTACACAATTTCTTCCAGAAAAATGAAAAATGAAGAACATCTCACAATTTATTTTATGAGGCTCGTATTACCCTAACACCAAAACACAACAAAGGCAACGTTTAAAAAAAAAAAGAAAGAAAAAAAAGAATAACTTAAGACTAATATCTCTCATGAATTTAGACACATAATGATCCTTAAAAAACACTTCAGCAAATCGAATCCAGCAATATATAAAAAGAATTATAGATCATGACCAAATGAGGTTTACTTCAGGCATGCAAGGCTTGGTTACATATTCGAAAATCAATCAGCATAATCAACAATGTTAACACGCTAAGGAAGAAAACTCACATGATCTTATAAACTGATTGGGAATGTTGGAGCAGTTTCCCTGCGAGCACAGCCGTTACAGGCTTTCCTGTCAGAGCAGTTTTCACCTCCCCGGCTCCCCAGCCAGATTTAACCAGTCCCTAGCGCTGCAATAGCAATGGCACGATTTCTCCCAAACCCTAAAAAACAAAGCACTCGACCCCAGTAAGTGTTCAGTCTTTTGGGAACAATCCTGCTGAGTCCACCGGCAAAATAAAGCTGTGTTCTCCCTGATCTCTGCGAGCCGCTTGAGTTTCTCAGTCCTCGCCGTTTTCCGCAACAAGAATTTTTGATAAAATTCATGCTTAATGGTGAAAGCCCAAATAACTTTCCCTCCTAAGATTGTAAACAGCACAACGTTTCCACACTTCTCATTCAATAAAGTCCTGGAAGTTCTCGCAAAAGTGCTATAGAAAAGACCAAAACAGGAAACAGAAGGCCTACAGATCAGAAAGGAAGAAATGAAACTGTCCTTATTTGCAGATGACATGATTATCTGCATAGAAAATCCCAAGGAACCATTAAAAATTAAAAATAAAAATAACCTCCTCGTACTAACAAGTGACTTCAGAAAGATCACAGAACAAGAAACACATCCAAAAATCAATTGTATTTCTATATACTAAAAATGAACAAGATGAAATCTAAATTTAAAATATATTTTATAATTGCTCAAAAAACATGCAACCCTCAGGTGTAAATCTAACAAATCATGTACAAGACTTGTTTGCTGAAAATTAAAAAACAGTAAAATAAATGAAACAAATCAAAGAAGACCTAAATAAATGTAGATATGTGCCATATTCATGGATTGAAAGTCAACATAGCAAAGATACCAATTCTCCTGAAATTCCTATCAAAATTCCATAAAGTTTTTTGTAGACATATACAAGATAATTCTAAAAGTCATATGGAAAGGCAAAGAAAATAGAACAGCAAAATTTTTTTGAAAAAGAACACAGGAGGAATCAGTTTACTTAATTTCAAGATTGATTGTATAGCTAACTATGCAAGACTGTAGAGTATGACCGAAATAGACCCACACAAAAATGCCTAAGATTTTTCACAAAGGAACAAAATCAATGCAGTGGAGAACGGATAACCTTTCAACAAATGGTGCTGAAACAACTAAACAGCCATTGGGGCTGGGGGTGAACCTCAACTTAAACAAAACTTACGCAAAAATTAACTCAAAATAGATGACAGATTTAAATGTAAAATATACTTATGAAACCATAAAATGTTTATGGGAGAAAAAAAATGAAGAAAATCTTTGGTATTGAGAATTAGGCAAGGAATTCTTAGACTTGACACCAAATCCTCAATCCACAAAAGGAAAACTTAATAAACTGGGCTTCAACAAAATTATCAACTTTTTTTTCTCTGCAAAAGACCATTAAGGGGATGAAAAGACTAGAAGAAAATATTTGCAAACCATATATCTGACAAAAGGCCAGTATCTAGAAAGTTATTTAACTCTCAATACGCAACAGTAAACACAACAATAACAACCCAAGCGGAAAGGAGGCAAAAGACATGAACAGATACCAGATATCCAATAGGAACATTTTACTGAAGAAGATAATACAGATGAAAAAATAGCATGTGAAAAGATAATAAACATCATTAGCGACTAGGGAAATGCAAATTAAAACCTCGAGCTATCACTATACACCTATCAGAATGGCTAAAATAACTCCTAATGTTCTCCTAGGGTCATAATGACCTGGTGGAATAAAATCCCACACCATGGGCTTCTCCCGGCTCATTAATGAATGACAGTTCTACAAGGGCCCTGGCCTGGCTTTAGCCAGTTCAACTGCCCGCAAGAAAAAGACAAAAATAGTAGTCCAGAGGATTCTCATTTGAAGGAACACCCACAGCAGCTCCAACACACTCTGGAGGGAAGGTCCAAGCATCCAGTATAGTCAGAGTCCCTGCATGTCAAAGTCTGGAGGCTGACACTGGCTGCAGGACACAGATCTGGCATCGAGAGCCCATGGAAATGCTGGGTGCTCTGACTGACCGTAGTTAGCTGTGTGCCCGGACACCATGGCCTCGTACCTGTACATTCAACCCATATTTCCAGCCACATGGAATCAGCCACATCAGACACTGTTTATCAGTCAGAGTCAACTTTTAAATTCTTTGCTTCTTTCTTTTTCTCAGTGCAGACAGACATCCCAGGCTTGCCAACCTTGCAAATGGCACCAAGAAAACACCACCAGATTTTCAGAGGATCCAAGACATAATCTTTTTCACATATTTGAACGCAACAATATGCTTCACTCAACCCTAAAGTTAATTTTTCAAATGATTTGTACTAAAAGCCAACTCCCCCACCCCCAGTCTTAAAATGACTACATTTTAGATGAGCTTTTCAGCTCATCTTTCGAGAATGCAGTGCTCCAGCTCAAACATGTTCTGAGAATATTTATATGTAAACATCTAAAAACCTATCTTCTTTAACTACTACACTAAAGGGGGAAAAGCATTTAATTAAAGGGATAATGCTAAGTTGGCTGAACCAAACAATATCTACTTCCAAACTTCAACAGTTATTTATATACATGCCATCCAAAAAGAACAATAAATTAGTTTTATTATTGTTTCTATACTAGTCACACTCACGCTATAAAGTCATTATTTAAATAATTTTAAACTCTGATTATCAAAGGGTAGATAATTAAACATTCTTCTAAGAAAATTTGTTTTCACTTTTAAATATGAAGTCACTTGCCATTACTTAAACATATCAAAAAGAAACTAGGATTCATCATCATTCAAAGTGAATAATAGAGGCGAGCAATAACACCTGGAAAAATTAACATATTTCTCTAATTCAGGGCTCTCCACCTCAGCACTGTTGACATATGGGGCCAGGTAGTTCTTTGTTGTGGGAGGCCGTGCTGTGCATTGTAGGATATTTAGCAGAATTTTTGGTCTCTATGCTCTAGATGCCAGATGCCAATATTCATTTCCCACCAGTTGAGAAAACCAAAAACATCTCCCGACATTGCCAAACATCTCCTGAAGAATAAATTATCCTCAGTTGAGAACCACCTCTTTAACTTAAGCAATAGGGCAGCCTAGTTGAATT
Source organism: Rhinolophus hipposideros (assembly GCF_964194185.1). Taxonomy (NCBI): domain Eukaryota; kingdom Metazoa; phylum Chordata; class Mammalia; order Chiroptera; family Rhinolophidae; genus Rhinolophus; species Rhinolophus hipposideros. The sequence continues at coordinate 8,643,145 of NC_138060.1, read as the reverse complement.
CTGAGATGTAACTGAACTCTCCCTTGGCTTCTGCGGGTTTAGTGTTTGGCCAACCCCATAGAATGACAATTGCCATACAGCTTCCTATGACTATATTTTAGAAATCATCCAAGTATTAGCACATTTCATGCAATGTAAGGCCATGCATACAGGGGTCTCAGCTTTACAGGCCCCTGATATAATAACTGGTCATTGGTTTTCTAGAGACTGAAGTATAATTGGGAAGCCTAAAGCCAATGACCAGTTACCATGAGGCGTACCTGAGAACATCACTCTGCCCCAAAATGTGGGAAATGTTGAAGCCACGGCCTAAGTCATCATCAAAAATATGGCCCTGAATTAGCCTGAATTGCTGGAATCCATGAACTTGGAGTATTTAGGAGAAGTCCACCAGGTAAGCTAACTCATCCAGCAGTGGTTTCAAAATAATCTCAACTGGGTAAACAACTCTGTATATTATTATTTTTCTTTCTTCCCCAATGTAAATTTGCATGGAGCTTACAACTTGGGCAGGAGGAAAAAGGACCTGCTTGTACCTGAAAGTCATCTTGGACTCCCTCCATCTTTTCTATCCCTTACATCACATCAATTGCCCAGTTCTCCCAATCCCACCTCCTGTGTTTCTCTTGAAAAGGCCCACTTCTTCCCGTCACCACTTTCATTGCTGGACTATTACAAAAGCCTCTTAAATAGTCCATTTTAGCCCTTTCCATGGGACAGAAAGTAACCTTTCAGAAGCACAAATTTGATTGGCTTTCTCCAGCTTGTATTCCTTCATGGACTTCCCAATGTGCTTAAATGAAATCCCAACACTTTCTAGCTTCTGTGTGATCTGGACCATGATTTAATGTAAGCTGGGTGTAGAAAGGGACACAGAAAACAGTGTCAAGTGCAATGGAATCACATCTCATAGAGAGTTTGGCTCTAAAGAGTGTAAGAAGCCAGAATCATTGATAATCCAAATTACACCTAAAACTCACTCTACACTGCCAGGATCTGGACTTTTGGAAGCTAAAAGGCCAAGAAACAACCTCTCTAGTTTCTCTCTGAATTTCTCTTGTGCCTTTCCTTTCCCTGAGACAGTGAGAAGGAACTAGGCCAAAGTTAGTTTCAATCTGCCAGGAGTGGAGATGAAGAAGTTACATAAACTTCATTTACAATGTGACTCCAATATATAAAATGCAAATCCAACTATGTTCAAAATATACACATGCATATGCATTATAGTTCTATGGTGTGGGAGGAGGGGGAAGGGCTATTACACATAGATTTACATGCAAGGGAAATGAGCTAGAAGAAAAAACATATGTTAACAGGAATATCTCTGGATGGTGAGATTAGAGATGATTAATTTGATTCTCAATAATGTCATGTAGTTTCCACTATCAATAATGAAATACAAACAGATTAAAAACTTTGAAAGTTTACTTAAAAAAAAAACTATGTGTAGACTTATACAGAACAGATGGCGAAGGTAGCATCAAATTGTTTTGGAATGGAAAGATTTATCACTTACCTTTGTTTTCCTAAGCTATAGATATTTGTGTCTAGATAACAGGGCACGAAATGGAAACTGCTGTCATTTGGTGCTTTCACAAGTTATCTCCCCAAATCAATCACCCCTAAGTTTTTTAAAACCCACACAAAGATACACAAAATTGAGAACATAGAAATTTCCAGTAAAGTTGTTCATGGTTGCAGCAGAATATTAACACATGTGTTAAAGGTGTGGACAGAGGTGTGGAATGCTGACCCATCTTGAATATAAATGAAGGGAGAAGTACAGTTCTGAAGCACAGCCACCTTGTAATAATCAGTGAAAAGGGCAGCCTACCACTTTCAAATCAAAGGGTCCATGAATATTAAAAGCTTCAAATTCACAGGTTCATTCAATACACACAATCAAGACTCTTTCTGGGTGCTAGTGACAGAAGAAGTGGCAATTTTTTTGCCCTGAAGAATGTATTTTTCACTATGGGATGGTGATATATCCATTTACCAAATGTTACCTACTCTTACCTCTACTTACCCAAAAGCCACAGCGTGAATCTTGGTTGGGGAATGAAATGAGTATTTGTATAGGGACCACCAAAGGCTCTATCTCGTTTTGCCCGCTGCATTTCTTTTCCTAACTTTTTTAGTGTTGGGCTTCAAGTGTAAGAATATAAGCTTCCTTGACTTTACTGCCAAGTTGCTTTAGAAATGTAAAATCTTAAGGATAGATTGCATGCGAAGTGATTATATCTATTTTGCAATTGTCAAATAACTTAAATTTAAACATGAAAATGCCTCTTGCTATTTTACTCCATTTCTTTCATATCAATTTCAAAAAGTAAAAATTGTCTCCTGCCTTAGAACAGCAAGCCCAGCTGCAATCATCTCAGGGGCCTTTATAACTTCCCTTTGTTATGTACATGCGTTTTCCTACCAGTGTGAAAGCCAGTGTGCAGGGAGGGAGGGTGTCTCATTCCACTCCCTGGTATTCTGTGAGTACAGACACAGAGAGAAGGGCGGTGGGAAACATCTCACCACCTGTAGTCCCAGCTTGCACGGAAAGACACTTCACTGCAAACCCATAAAGCATTGAAAAATACATAAAGCAATTCGCTAATTAAAAGGCAAAATTTACATCCAGCCATACAGAGTTACGGCACAGATTATTACCGTGTTTCCCAGAAAATAAGACCAAGCCGGACCATCAGCTCTAATGCATTTTTTGGAGCAAAAATTAATATAAGATCCGGTATTATATTACATTATACCCGGTATTATGTATTATATTATTATATTATATTATATTATATTATATTATATTATATTATATTTTATTTTATTTTATATTATACCGATCTTATATTAAGACTGGGTCTTATATTAATTTTTGCTCCAAAAGATGCATTAGAGCTGATGGTCCAGCTAGGTCTTATTTTTGGGGAAACACGTTATATACACAGCCAACTGTGACTTCTGAAATAGAACGGAGTCAAACTCCAGCAAAACACAGATGAGAAAATGAAGAACTCTTTTGTTCCTCCTTCCACTGATGGAACAATGGAATTCATACAGATTAGTTGTTTCCATTTTGCTCACTTTGATATGTAGAAAAGGATTTTGAGTGGCCATCATGCACCACCACAATGACTTAAAGTTATTCCGAGGCTGCGCTAAGCACTGATGTACATACATGATTTAATTCACTCCTCTCCTCTCTTTGAAATGGGAACTATCATTTTAGAAATGAGACACTAAGGCACCGACAAGTTGAGAAAGTTTCCCCAGTTCACACAGCTTAGTAAGAGGGAGAAACTGTATTTGAATTTAGGCAGTTGAATTCTAGTGTTTTGCCTTTTTCACACTCAGTGAAAAAATGAAAAAAAGAAACAATTTAACAATGAAATAATCTTCTTAGGGATTTTTTATTTTTTATTTTTTTGTCTCTTCTCAAAGCTTGGCTATACCTTAAGTTCACTGACAACGCAGAAAGTTTTTGTGTCAAAGACATTTGAACCATCTATGCACAAAGGTGTGGGTCTCCCAGCTAACTATTCCAGATTTCAGTTTTGTAATGAAAATATAATCCTCTAGGTCATCAAGTCTGCATCAGGGGGAGAGAGAGGTTTAAGGGGTGCTAAATTAAAAAAAAAAGTTTCCCTCAATATTACCATGGAAATTCAAGGCCATACATTGAGAAAATTCATTCTTCTTTATCAAAAGTTAGAAAACTTGCATCATCTCAAAGCCCCTAATGCATTTACTCTTAAACTACGTGAGGCACTGATATGGAAAGTGTCTGCTTTGTTTGTGTTTTCTAGTCGGCCTCCCAGAAGTCTAAATATTGGAAATGACGTGCCGTCTGGTGTCAGTTTTCAAAGGAGTCAAATTCTATATGCGAAGCCATCATTAGACACAGAACAATATACATCTTTTCAGCAATTCTCAATTCCAAATTTCATGCGTATAAAATATTATGGAATGTAAAAGCGGCTAGTGGAATTAAGATAACCATCAAAGGTAAAAGGACACCGGAATCTTTTAGTACAAACTTCTTATTCCCGGGCAAACAAATGAAGCAGGGCTATCTAATAAAAGATGGGAATAAATCAAAGAATATCTATTATGTCCCACAACAAACATAGGGTACATCAGGAAGTATCAAAAAAGTGACACAATACCAAACATGAAGACCATGAGGATGAGGGCAATGAGATCACAGCTAGTATTTATGGAATGCCTGCTACCTGCCAAGCGGTGGTTAAGAACTTTACATGCATCCTTGCTTTCAAACCTCAAGGCGTTACTAGGAGGTAACTACCGTGTTTCCCCGAAAATCAGACCTCGCCGGCCCATCAGCTCTAATGCGTCTTTTGGAGCAAAGATTAATATAAAACCCGGTTTCATTTTAATGTAACATAAGACCCGGTATAATATAATATAATACTGGGTCTTATATTAATTTTTGCTCCAAAAGACGCATTAGAGCTAATGGTCTGGCTAGGTCTGATTTTCGGGGAAACACAGTATCAGTTATCCCTAATTTAAAGAGAATAAACAGAGGCTGAGGCAGGCTGTCTCTTGTCCAAGGTGAACAATAAGTTGAACTCCAGCGCCTGTGCTGGCACTGCCTCCAGGCGGAACAAACAGAAAAGATACCTTTGAGTTCACAGAGGTGGGGGAAAATGCCCTCTATTCTGTAGGTATGTAAAAGACCAGGCAATGTGGAAAGCCAGATGCTGCTATTAATAGTTATTTCAGGAGCAAAATGAACTAATTTCCCAAATGAACACTTTTGTTAAAGGGAAGAGTAAGTTGAATCCCAGAGCAATTGGGGGGTGATATGCACTGAAGTGAAAACCACCTGGCTTCAAGAGCAAGGCTGAAGTTTGGTTTCTATTAAAGTCTACTTGGCAGCATCCTAATTAGCCTGAGCTTTGTGCAGCCCAAATCTGGTAGCGATGAAACTTGCTTCCAAGTCTGGAGCAATGTCAAATAAAAATCAAACTTGCAAAATCCCCCAGCAGAATTGATCTAAGATCTTGGTTTAAATCTCGAGTCTGCCATAGAGGAGCAGCTACCTGCTACTGGAAAAGTCACCTGTATTCTGAGTGGAATTTCTCCCTCTATCAAACCAACATGACACTACCTTCCGGAGAGGGTCGTTGCTGATTGAGATAATGCATGTAAAAAGCTTAGCACCATAAAAGATGTCTTTATCAGTGAATCATTAAGTGTACACGTAGAAAATAATTTGGAGTTTAACATTAATTCAATATGCTAGGACTTTCAAATGACGGGAAGCTACATCAAGGAAATCCACTGACTTTATCACAAGTTCCCTGGGGAAAGAGATTTAATGTTGAAAAGAACAATATATGTATTAAGAAGGTAGAATGAGGTGATGGTTCATTAAAATTAGCCGATTCTGTTTTTTGGCTGAAAATCACTTATAAAACCTTTCTGTTGGGTTCTAAAGAATCGTACAGCTCTCTTTATAGATATCATTGCTGATTTTAATAAGGACATAATGGAGCAAATATCAATGTATCAGTGCAGGAATGAAAGCTCTAGTATGAATTCCGTTAAATAACAGTAGTCAGGTAAAATGCTACAATTTGACCAATCAAGATTAATTTTTAAAAGATTTTTACTTCCTCTATGCTCCAATACTATCTATGAGCATAAGCACTGAGATTCAGCATGATAGTAACCAAATTAATATATGAACAAATGAGTTCTGTAAGACGGGTCTTCTCTGGATATCTAATGGCTCCCAGGAATGCCCATGCTGCTGGTCCATGGACCACACCTGGAGCAGCAAGGACGTGAGACACGGTCATCCAAATCTGCCTGTCTACCTACCTATCTACCTATCTATGTATCTATCTACCTATCCATCTCTATCTAGCTATCATCTACCTATCTATCTCGACCTCTCTCTTTTTCTCTCTCATCTAGCTTCACATTTTGTAATCAGGTCAGAAGCAACTTTTTGTCCTCCTACCTCAGAGGATATTTCTGTCCAATGCAAAACCAAATAAAATACCTACAAAACAACTACGTAGGGTGTCAGACGGGTACGGGACTTATCGGGGGGAACACTTCATAGATTAAACAAATGTCTAATCACTGTGCTGTACACCTGAAACTAATATAAAATAATACTGAATGTCAACTATAATTAAATATACATATAAAAACATGGTCATGGGATGTAAAGTACAGCATAGGGAAGATAGTCAATGGTATTGCAACAGCGGTATTGTACGATGTCAGAAGGGTAATAGATTGGGGGAGTTATCACTTTGTGAGGCGTGTAAATATCGAATCATTATGTTGTTTTGGACACCTAAAACTCATTAAAAAAAGAGTCACCTTATTCATATAAATGTACACAGCTAATTCTAATGTCAATAGGACCCTGGTGTGTTCATCTGAGAGCACAGTTTGGCCCACTGTGTATGCCACTCACTGCCTTTACTTACATTTTAAATTATCACATTTTATTATGTCTACTCCATACCATTTCCATTATAGTCTATTATTTTAATGTGATATGTTAAAATTGAATTAGCAATTAAAATTACAACATTATTCATACCAAAAAAACAAAAACAAAAACCCTAGAAAACACAAAATTGTGCTGGGTCTAAATTGGAGGGTTTTCTCAGACACCCTCCAAGAAAAGAGGAAAGTGAGGCTCAGGGAGATTAAATAACTTGCCCAGTGTTATCCAGATGGGAAGTACAGAGTCTGTCTGACTCCAAACTCCATGCTTGTAACATGTGTTATGATGTACATTTATCCCAGAACTTTCAATGCTGCTTCTGGAGTAAAAGTGCAGCAAACCACTCCCCATGTCATACTCTTTCGATCCCAGATTCTACATTTCTCATCCCCAAAATCTCTGAGCGACGGCAGGGTGAAGGAAGCAGGTTCCCAGAGTCTGATTGCTGTCTCTCCACGTGCTAGATGGAGCACGTGGTTTATAGCCTGCCCAGAATAATACTGAAAAGACACCAATTGTAAGTTGACAACATATTAATCATTCAGCTATCCAATGTAACTGGTGTTTATAAAATGACTCCTCTATGCTGTCTTGTGATGTAAATAGAAGAAAGAGAAGGTGGTCAAACAGAAAAAGACAAATACTTTATGATTTCACTTTATATGTGGAATCTAAAAAGCACTATAAACGAACAACAAACTCATAGATAGAATAAACAAACTGATGGTTGCCAGATGGAGCGTGGGGGTAAGGACATGGGTGAAAAGGTAAAGGGGAATAACAAGTACAAATCTCCAGTTATAAAGGAAGTCACAGGGATGTAAGGTACAGCATAGGGAATATAGACAATAATATTGTAATAACTATGTATAGTGACAAATAGTTACTAGACTTGTGGTGATTGCATCGTAAGGTAGATAAATATCTAACCATTATTTTGAACACCTGAAACTAATATAATATTGTATGTCAACCATAGTTTTAAAATAAACTTAAGGAAGGAAGAAAGGAAGGAAGGGAGGGAGGGAGGGAAAGAAGGAAGGAAAATGGACCAGATTTCTGCTCTTACCACAGGATTACTTCAAACCATGCTTAAAATCACAGAAAGCCAAAGTGTCAAAAAGTTTTTTGTCATCTGTCTCCTAATGATTCTTTTCCCTTTCAGATTAAACAAATTTTGCTATAATGAAACAAGATGAAAAGGGAACATCATCTCTATGGGAGGCCACAATGTCTAGTCTTCCATAATAAGCTATTACGTTGGAATCATCTATACAATGTCAAAGGACCAATTATTACTAAAATTTAATTCTGGAAATAAGATTAGTAGGGAGAAAGGCATCAAGTTCAAACAAAAATACACTCATCACACTGGCACCTCACAGGGACATCAAACAAAACACTAAATGACACCCCAGGATACCAGCATGCATACTCATTCTCTGAAGTCAATCACGTACCCTTCAGGACACTCAACCATCTTTCCTGACATTGTTTAGAGCTTGAGAAAATAAAACAACAAATTGAAAAGCCCGAATGCATTGTTTGAGGCACATTTGCTCTCCGGATGGTTTGCAACTAGATTAATTGTGGGTATATATCCCAAGGGAACAGAAATAGCCTTTTTGGATCCCAAGTCTAGAATCTGGAATGAGTAGGGAGAAAAGCAAATGTCAAAGATACCTCCATTATCATATGTAAATTACAGAATAAATGATTTCCTGTCAACAAAATGAAAATTCTGTGTGTTGTGCATGTGGCATCTTATTAAATACACAAGTCATTTTCATAATTAAACAAGGATGCATTTAGCAGAAAACAGCCATTTAAAGTGACATCTTGGTTTTTCAGAGAAAAAAGTCTGAATATTAACATTTTAAAATATATGGTGAAACTGAAACCACATCAAAACATCAATAATCAGCAGGCCTTTCTGTCTAAGGGTTAAAACTGAACTCAGGTCGCAACATTTGAGTCAGAATTCCAACTCTGATCCTTCTAAGCTGGGAGACCTTGGCAAGCTGCAGCTTCTCTCTGAGCCTGTTTCCTCATTGGAAAACAGGGGACAATAGACTTGTTATGACATGAAACATAAAAAGTCCATAGCCTGGCACTTGGTACTTATAATTATTACCTGTTATTTTTATTCTTATAATCATCCTTGTATTTTTTTTATTATTGACACCAAAACAGCAGGGCCAGTGACATACTGAAAAAACAGGAGATACAAAAAATTTACTAACAAGTTCAAGATAGAAGCTCAGTCCGATCAAACTAAAAGGAGAAAGAAAAATTTCAAATCCAAAGCTTGGGTCTGCCGCCCAACTCCAACCCTGACCCCCCAGCCTTAAAAAGTAGGCCCTATTCAGTCTGAGAAGAAACCAAATTGTTTATATCTGAGATGCAAATGAGCAGTCTAGCCTGGCTGTCTATGAAAAAAACTCTTCTAAAGTAGGGATCAACCAACGTTTCCTGTAAAAGGCCAGGCAACAGTTAATTTGCAGACCATCCAGGCTCTCTCCCAACTCCCCAAGTCAGCCGTCAGCTTGAAAGCAGCCAGGGACACTGTGCAGACTCATAGGCATGGCTGGGGTCCAAGGAGAGCTGACTAAAACGGAGGCAGTTTCCCCTGGTCGAAATGAAAATTTGCGAGGTCAGTATGGTAGCTATGTTCTTGTTTGTGGTTTTTCTAGCAATTGCTTGTGTCCACTTCCTGAGATTCCACCATCAGGTGAAGGGCAGGAAATGGAGGGTGGAGCAGAAATGTGGTGTCCTGGGCAAGGCACTGAAGAACCTGGACCAAAGGAGGGCACCTCCTCTCCCTTGTACACACTGAGAGCTCAATAAATATATCCATAGTGTTTTAGTTCTTTAAAAAAAAGAAAAGAAAAGAAAAGAAAAAAGAGTGAAAGCCAACTGCTATGAAATCGCCTCGTATGCTGTTACTCCCACTTTCTTTGCTGGCCTCCTTGTGGACTGAAAGCAGTGTGCAACACTGGCACCAGGCCACCGGTCACACTTAGAGCCCTGCTTATACTATTTTCTACGTTTTCCTTACGTAGGAAATATGGCACCATTGAGATTTTAAAAATAAAACCAGAAAGAAGGAGATGAGTCAAAGACTGAAACTTAAAAAGTAGAGATCGGGGGCGGGGCAAAAACACCCAAAAAACCCAAAAACGTGGAGGTCATGAAGCCAGGCTGCACACCTGCCCAACCAAAGAGTAAGTGTGTTACAAATTCCTTCCTGCAAGAGGTTTACCTAGTGGGGGCCACCTGGGTATCCACTCTTGTGCAGGCGGCAGGGGGTGAGGGAGTCACAGAGCCTGTCCTCCGGGAGCCTGCAGTTTAGGTCAGGGTTTTTCACCCTGGGCACTACTGACATTTTAAGCCCGATAGCTATTTGCTGTAGACAGCTGTCCTGTACATTGTATTAGGTTGGTGCAAAAGTAATTGAGGTGTTTGCAATTATTTTTAACCTTTTAAACTGCAATTACTTTTGCACCGACCTAATAGGATGTTTAATAGCATCCCGGGTTCCACCCGGGTGCCAGTAGCACCCCCTCCAGTTCTGACAAAAGTGTCTCCCAGACATTGCCAAACGCACCGAGCATCAAAATCACTTCCGTTTATGCAAAGGAGTGATAATTACAGTTAAGAAGAATTATGACATAACAAATGGGGCAAAAGGAGTTTTAACCCCCAAATGTTCGATCCTCCCAGAAAAATAATGTCCATTATAAAATGTCAAACCCGAGTAAGTGATAGTTCCAATCATTAGGAAAACGGTAGGCTGCGTTTGTACTGCGGCTCCACCACCTTGCAACAGTTCCTGCGTTGGGCTTCAGAGCTGACGAAAAACTGTCAGCTATGGTATGTCATGGAACGCTCAGGACAGCCTGCTAAGTAATTATTACAGCATGCATTGGATGGAAGAGAAAAGAGAGATCCAGAAAAATGAAGCCACTGGCATAAAGGAGCTATGGCAGACATTGTACCCAGGTTTACTGTCTCCAAGTCTAATATTATCATTGCCACCAGTAACACAAAAGGTAATATTTATTCAGTGAGTATGTATATCTGCAAACTACTGTTCTAACACCATATCTCATGTAATGCTCACAACAATCCTATGACAATCCTGGCATCTGATATTGCCACATTTTACACATGAAAAACATGTACAAGGTCACACTACGCTTAAGTGGTGGAAGAGGGGTTTCAATTCTACCACGAAAGGGTTCCCCAATCTAGCTTCACATGGAGAAATATAGTAAATCCTAGTTATTCACAGAGTATGTATTTATAACCCCCAAATCAAAACTTGTGGTACCTTGGCAGTCATTCGCAGACATGCACAGATTGGTTAGAAACGTTAGACCATCGATGTGCATGTTATCGGGGAGATCAAACAAAACAATGCTTTGCCTTCTTCTTTCTACTTTCAGAGTATAAACGAGTACCTTTTTCATCATCTATGTAGGGGCATGTTTTCACATTTTTGTGCTTTTCGTTTGTGATTTCCCTATTTGAGGGGCAATGCTAAGGTCTGTCTATGTTCCTGAGTGTGACAAAGCTGTGATGTGCCTTACAGAGAAAATATACATTCAGACAGATTCTAGTGCCGTTGGCCGTAAATTCTGTTATCAAGAGTAAGGTACATTCAGAAAAAGGATAAGAACATTTGCCAATCTGCTTCAGAAGGTACTAAATGTAATATCTGTAGTGCGTGAGGAAGATATGGAAAAAATGAAGTGGGCAACTTTGTAGATTCTTGAGATGATAAGCAAGGAAAAAAAGCATAGTAGAGAGCATTGTCAGCCTGAAAGCCAAAGACATTTAATCACATTATCCAGGGCCAGGAAAATGTTAAATCTTGCTCATCTACTGCTTTATTATAAAGAAATACTGCACATATGATTTGTTAAGAAATATATATTACATCAAGTATAGATAAACAGAAACACAAATAAAGCAAGGATGTATATTGAGCGACGGATAAAAATGTTGTGATCCGACGCTCACAGGATCTAACCCCATATTTTCCTGAGAAGGAATAGCTCAGTTGTCACCAATTCAGGGTTCATGGCAACTCTACTGTAACTACTGAAAAAAACAAGAATCGACTGGACCTGGACCACTTAGAAATTACATATTTCTGGGCTTCACCTCACAGATCATGAATTAAAATTGTCAGCAGTCGGGCTCCGAAATCAGAATGTTTTAAAGCTCTTCATCCACAGATCTGAGTGCATGAGTCACTGTGATGCAGGACGCTAACAAAACTTAACTATCCCTCCTGGCTTTTGGTGTTCACCGTAGATGGGGCTTGTATCACATACAGAGTTGCCTACAGTCATATAAAGCCCACGCTTCGAAATTAGATGGCTTATATCTTTGCTTCCAGGCAACAATTTCCTTAAACCACTAGGGAAAACAAATGCAAACACCTTCTATATGGTCATCAGAAAAGTAACCCCACCCAAAATTCTAGCCAGAAGTCTCCCTGCTGAGGCAGTGTAACCATGGTGACTCGTGTCAATCAATACACAACATAGGTTCGTCATGGACTCCTGGAACTCGCAGCAAGTTTTAATTTCCCACCTATTTAAAGCTTCCAATGTGTGTGTTTGTTTACCACGTACTATCACATTAGTAACCAGAGCAATGTACAAAGGGCACTGAAAGATAATCAGAGACACTGATATGACTGTGAACAGTGACTTGGAAATGTACCCTCTTAGGAGGACAAGACTGACTCCTGCTTGGGCGGATCTTAGGGGCACCTCCAAGCGTCCAGCAACGTTTCTCTCCAGTGCAGAATTCCCCAGAGGCTGTTGTGCTGAACACAAGTCACCGAAAGTACTTTGAAAAGAAAGAATTCTACAGCGGGCAAGTCTGGAAAATGCTGGATAAAGCTTTGTACACCCTCAATCACATATTTGTGTAATAGAAGCTCTGAGAAGCCCAAAAGGGAAGATGGGAATAAAACATGTCTATAATATGTCTCAACGAGCAGTTCCCAGAATTATTTGACGATGCATTTCTTTTAAACACTTATAAATTCCAGGGAACAATGTTGAGAAATGTTGTTTGAATATCTTGGGGGCAGAGGCCACAGAGAAAGATAAAACAATCCACCACCGATGGCCCCTCAATGCTCTCATGGATCCTCTTACTCCTTTCTCTCCTTTCCTTCATGTAAAGAGTCATTGCAGATCCATCACTACACAGTTTGGGACCCCTGCAGAAATCCAAGCTACACCATTTGCTGCATTACCAGTTCAGGGCTGCCATTAGAAGCTGAACACTGGGCTTCACTACCCTTTCTTCCATGACAAGAGCTAGACAACATGACCCAGGTTCAGCCTTTTAGGATACCTACTACTGTCCCCCTGGGCTAGACGAGCATAGGCAAAGAATGTTCTCATACAAGAAAAGGGGAGGTGTACCATTTGTTCACAGTGAGTGAAAATGGTTTCCTCTGCCTAGAGTAAGAACAGAGAAAAAAAGTCTTCAAATTAAGACATTTTCAGTTTCAAAAGGTCTTTATCCAAATTATTTAGTTACATCAGGAGAGATTCCCTGAAAGAGGGAGCAATGAGCTATTGTCCCTGGAGGAGCAGCTCAACATGGTAAGTGAGACTAGAGTATGTGACACGCTGGGCTGGGAGCAGGGGGAGATTTCACAGGGGTTTAAATAGCAGGAACAAATGTGATGCAGAGAAGAGTTTGATTCATCAGAATTCCACAGTGGCCAACTCCTGTGAGAAAAGCAGCCAGAAGGTAAAACTTAATTATACTTTCCAAGGCCACTGGAGACATTCCTGTGTGAAGAGTGTGATGTGTGCTTGGCACTGGCTGAGGAAGGAAGGACCACATGTGTGGAAGAAAAGAGAGAGCGGAAGCATGAGTGTCTCTTCAGAAGTAACTCCAGGCTCTTCAGGACAATTTAAATAAATAACATTAGAGCTTTCTGAGCAAAAATAGTATAAGGCTGAGGTATGCAACATGAGGCAGGTACAAAGCCATTCCTGGCTTTTATACAGGGTACATGAAAATTCTGAGGTTGTCCCCAAATCCTCAACCCGACAACAAATGTTTATGGAGTGCCAGCGCATGTGTGTTTATGGAGTGCCAGCGCATGTGTGGCACAACCCACTAATCAGGGACTACAGATGGAATCTAACAAAGCTTGTTCTCCTCCTCCTAGCCCAGTGCTTAGTTTGGGTCTTATATCTTTGCAGAACATCTTAGCTACCGTGTTTCCCCGAAAATGAGACCTAGCCGGAAACCCTTATTCATCTCTCACAGGATTAAAGGAAGATCATGTGAGAATCTGGCACCAGGTCACTGGAGGGCAATGTTTTCCCTGGGATCATTTTGAGTATCACTGGGTCTTAACTGCTTCTATTCCTTCCTCCAAGAATCTTAGCTATCTCCACGGTTACTGTGGAAAATAAATACAGCCATTGCCCTGAGGCTGTGCATATTTGCTACTCATCCCTTTTACTAGTTATATGCCACACACACACACACACACACACATTCACCTTTTTTTTAATTTAAATTTATTGGGGTGACAATTGTTAGTGAAATTACATAGATTTCAGGTGTACAATTCTGTATTACATCATATCTAAATCCCATTGTGTGTTCACCACCCAGAGTCAGTTGTCCTTCCATTACCATATATTTGATCCCCCTCACCCTCATCCCCCATCCCCCACCCCCCTTACCCTCTGAACCTTTTTCAATTTAAATCAACAAGCCTGTATTAAGCTCTTGAAATGTGTCAGAGTGCTTTTGTGACTTTTTAGGCTTGGGGTCTATTCTTGACTGTTTTTAGCTATGATGTTGTATCAAACTAAAATGCACACACGGTGATGATAGTCAATTACAACACCTAATGTTTATGGAGAATTTCTTAGCAGCCATACATACTTCTAAGCACTTTACCGAACTCCCCACAACCCTGTGAAGTATCCTGTAAATGTCCCCACTTTGCAGATGGGAAAGCTTCAAGAGATTAAATAACTTGCCTAGGGTCACAGAGATGGTAGGAACTAAAATTCAGTCTGGAGTTTGGCAGACTAAATCATGTGCTTCTCAGTCTTGCACTATTGGCACGCAGGGCTGGACAGGTCCTTACTGTGCACTGCTCTGCACTGTGGACATTTAGCAGCACCTCTGGCCTCTACTGAATAGAGACAGGAGCAATTCCCATTTGGGACAATTCATAGTCTCTCCAATAAGAAACAAACACACCTAAATGAGTGTGCCAAATGTCCCTTCTGGACCAAAATTGCCCCTGCTTGAGAACCACTGCTGTAAATGAAATAGAGTAGTGGAATTCCTAAACTTGGCTGTATGTTAGAAATGGCTAGAGGATACTCTTGAAAATAAGGTTAAAAATGGAGATGCCAGGCCCTGCCACTGGCTCAAGGAATCAGAATTTTTAGGGTTCCAGCATAATAGTCCAGGTAAACTATTAGAGGAGACGCCTGCCACCAATTAGTCATGCAATCTTGGGAAATTACTTGCTTTCTTTGTGCCTCAAAACCCTTACCTATAAATTGAGTGGACAGAGCTAGACTGTAAGCAGCTAGCTAACCCACAGCTAATGGATTGTAGTTTACAATCCAATCTGTGAAATCACCTGATATCCTTCACTTTCCTCCTGCCAGGCTTCCACTCCATACTGCACACAGTGGGTCAAATCCCCAAAGGGAGAAAGTTTGTACCACTCCAATCTTCACATAACTATGAGACAATGTGGCCCAAGGATATCACCTGATATCCTTCACTTTCCTCCTGCCAGGCTTCCACTCCATACTGCACACAGTGGGTCAAATCCCCAAAGGGAGAAAGTTTGTACCACTCCAATCTTCACATAACTATGAGACAATGTGGCCCAAGACAGATTCTTTGATAGAAATACAATCTCTATCGTAGATACAAAACCGGAGCAGAATCATTACTAGAAAAAGGCTGGTTTCCACTTCAAATCTGAGAGGTAAAAATTTAATCCCAAATTAAAAATGCATCTTTCATTATGCAAAGTGTCTACTGCATTCGTAAGGGGGGAGAAATATCCAAATCAGTATTATCATAAACTGTATTCATTAGAAACCTTTGACTGGAAGTGACACAGGGAAATGTGCTCATGCTTTCGGATTCATGAGATGCGTTCATGGCTTTTGTGGATTTTTAGGCTGTACTCCGAAAATCCCAGGTCCTATCCCCAACCCAACAAAATTCATCCCATGACAAGAGATAACCTTAGAGAATCAAACCAACACTGGTATATCTGTATATACCATGTTTTTCCGAAAATAAGACTTAGCCGGACAATCAGCTCTAATGCATCTTTTGGAGCAAACATTAATATAAGACACAATCTTAGTTTACTATAACATAAGACTGGGTATAATATAATAATATAATACAACACAACACAACACAACACAATACAATACAATACAATACAATACAATACCGGTGCTTATATTAATGTTTGCTCCAAAAGACGCATTAGAGCTGATTGTCTGGCTAGGTCTCATTTTGGGGAAACATGGTAATAGTTAAGGCCCCAATGAGAAAATCACTGAGGGACCATACCAACAGTTTAAAAGAAGACATTTTTCTTTTCTTTTACCAATTTGTGGATAATCTTCAGGTTACATCAGTTTAGGTCACTTTTACTTTATACACCCATGTGTAGAAATGGAATGAAACGGTTTCATTTCAAAGTGTCTGGGGTAGCTAAAGTAAAAATGAGAACAACCATTCTTTGAGTAGAGAAGTTAAAATCCCCGAAAGAATGTCGACTAGAAGGGAATTTTCAGTGGGGAGAGAGAAAAGGGGAGAGTTCCTAGACTGTAACACCATGAAACAGTCTAGAAATTGCTTGTTATCTGTCTAGAAATTGCTTGTTATCTGTCTAGAAATTGCTTGTTATCTGTCTAGAAATTGCTTGTTATCAATTAATTAAGAGATAATCAGATACTGCAAAGTCAAGTTACTAGAAACTGATCTCACAGGAAACAAATTAGTAGCTGTAATTTCAAATCCATTCTTGTAAATATGTACTACCAATTACACTCTATCAAGGGTAGGCCTTACTCAATATTAAAGAGTTAAAGAAATCATTCCGACTTTCTTGGTCAGTATGGAATTACAAAAGAAGAGCATCAGTTGACCTGCCGCCATCAAGTATGAAAAGGTGTTTTCTTCTATCCCGTCTTTTCAACTGATGTGTTAGACAGGTTCTGAATAGGTGAGTGTTAAATATATTTGTTCCCTTGTGGAGGTTCCTCAAAAAATTCCGAATAGAATTACCATATGACCCAGCAATCCCTCTCCTGGGTATCTACCCAAAAAATCTGAAAACAATTATCCATAAAGACACGTGTGCTCCAATGTTCATTGCAGCTTTGTTTAGGGTGGCCAAGACAAGGAAACAACCAAAATGTCCTTCGATAGATGAATGGATAAAGAAGTTGTGGTACATATACACAATGGAATACTGTTCGGCAGTAAGAAAAGATGAAATGGGACCATTTGTGACAACATGGATGGATCTTGAGAGTATAATGCTAAGCGAAATAAGTCAGACAGAAAAAGCAGAGAACCATATGATTTCACTGATATGTGGTATATAAACCAAAAACAACAAAAGAACAAGACAAACAAATGAGAAACAAAAACTCATAGACACAGACAATAGTTTAGTGGTTACCAGAGGTTAAGGGGGGTGGGGGGTGGGAGAAGAGGGTAAGGGAGATCAAATATATGGTGATGGAAGGAGAACTGATTCTGGGTGGTGAACACACAATGGGATTTATAGATGATGTAATACAGAATTGTACACCTGAAATCTATGTAATTTCACTAACAATTGTCACCCCAATAAATTAAAAAAAAATATATATATGTATTTGTTCCCAAGCTCAAAGGGACATCAGTGACATGACCACTACCGCCATCTGTTGGTGATAGGCAGAGTTGCATGTTTACTGGGGCTTGCATGTTTTTTTGTTCACATTGGATCAAGGTGCCTTGGTTGAAGTTTTATATGAGGAGAGTCATATTTGTATTACTCTTAATGATATAGTGCAGAAATTCTTAAACATTTCTCCTAATGTTTGTACACCTTAGGTGGCCAAACCCTAAATGAATTAATTCCCTATAGTGATCTGGAGGTAAAGTCTAAAGTAACTGCCTCAAATTTCCCAACGTCTAATATTGTATCTTCAAATTTCATCTGAATTTTGTGCTGTACACCAGAGTAATCCATGTCTAGTTCCAACTAAACAATATTTAAGATTATTTACAGTTTGCTTACGTGTTATCACCAAATATTCAGATGAAACTGATGATTCATTTGGGTACCATATTTAGCCCCTGGTTTCATGTAACTGAAATACCCTTGTCCCTGTTTCAGAAGAATCAACATGAACTCAAGCTCAGCTCCAGCACAGCCTGCTGCGGCCCCCACACTGAGCCTCAGTTTCCTTATCAGTAAGGTAAGAACCTTGGACAAGATCGCTAAGCTCGGGCATTCTCTGCGACAATGACCATCAGACCTCCAGACATAAGCCTCACTCCTCTCTGTTTACTGGTGAGCCATAGGTGCACATTCTTATAAGATGTGAGCCCAGAAAAATGTAATAACTCTATTATTTTATATAATAGGTAATTCAATTAATAAAGATTATAGACATTTTCTATTTCATCTATATTCCTAAAAGCTTAGTATTCAAGTTGGGATATAAGAGCTCCTCCCCCATTCTTTTCATTAGCAAAATGAGGAAATGCGTTACATGTAGGGTCACCTCATATTTCAGCAAACACAGTAACTTAGATTTAGAGTTCAAGGGTCGAGCAAAAGGGGACGCTAAAGACATAAGCAATGACCATATCAAAAGAGGTCTCAAAAATGATGTTATGATCCAAAATATACAAAGAATTCTTAAAACTCAACAATAAGAAAACAGCCCAATTAAAAATGGGCCAAAGACTTTAAGAGACATCTCATGAAAGATGATATACAGATAGAAAAGCATATGAAAAGATGGTCCACGTCATATGTCATTAGGGATATGCAAATTAAAACAACAAGAAACCACTACATACCAATTAGAATGGCCAATTCTTGAACACTGACAAAACCAAATGCCGGTGAGGATGTGCACCAACAGGAATGTTCATTCATTGCAGACAGGAATGAAAAATGGTACGGCCACTTTAAAGGACAGTTTGGCAGTTTCTTAACAAAACTAAACATACTCTCTACCATACTATCCAGCAAGCATGTTCTTTGGTATTTACCCAAAGGAACTAAAAAATTATGTCCACACAAAACCTGCACACGGTTGTTTCTAGCAGCTTTAATCATAATGGCCAAATCATGGAAGCCACCAAGACGTCCTTCAGTAGGTGATGGACAAATAAACTGTGGTCCATCCAGACAGTGGAATATTATTCAGCACTAAAAAGAAATGAGCTATCAAACCATGAAAAGACACGGAGGAACCTTACACGCACATGACTAAGTGAAGGTCAATCTAAAAACTCCACATACTGTATTATTCCAACTAGACGACATTCTGGAAAAGGCAAAACTGTGGAGACGGTGAAAAGATCATGGTTGGAGGAGGGGGAGAGATGAACAGGCAGAGCACAGAGGGTTTTTAGGGAAGTGAAAACACTCTCTATGCCACTAGCATGATGAATTCATGTCATTATACATTTGTTCAAACCCACAGAATGTAAAACACCAAGAAGGAACCCTAATGTAAACTACGGACGTTGGGTGATTATGACGTCAATGTAGGTTCACCAGTTGTAACAAATGTTCCACTCTGGCGGGAAAAGTTTATAATGAGAGAGGTTATGCATGTGTGGGGGTAGGGGGTATACAGGAACTGTATCTTCCTGTCCATTTTGCTGTGAACTTAAAACTGTTCTAAAAGAAATGAGTACATCTATATTCACACATACACATGTATAAAGAAAGTGTCTATAATGTACTATTAATAAGCTTTCAAGTAGCATTTTTGGCACTATTTTTCCCGTGTTTAAACTGCATTTATGTTTTGGCAGAAATTACTTTGAGACTGATGAGTGCAGCTTTCCAAATTGATATATGTAAAGAAAAGGGATGTTAAGGAGCTTAGGTTTCCCTGCTTGGTGGCCTGTGGATCTTTACACTCTGGCAAGCCCAGCAAGGACTGCACCGGCACAGAGGCCATCACAGCCTGGTCAGCATGAGGCTCTCTGTTACCATTTTGCAAACACTGAAGAATGCAAAGCTTTCACAGGAATTTTCAAGAACGAGACCAGTCGTTTTGTTTCTTCCCTATGATCACAGACATCCCCAATCCATTGAGGTGCGTATAAAACTCCACATATAGGAAATCTATTTTCAGGAAAAAGGTCCAAGTGTCAGAGGCTGTGTGTCACAAAAATAACCCCTTCTCTTTTACTGACACAATTCAGCTTTCCCTAGTTTCCATAGCAGCTATTTCCAAGGCTTCACACACATTCTCAGACAAGTTTCAAAGCTGCCTTTCCCCTAGAGTCACCACCAAAAACAAATTAATAATAATAATAATAATAATAATAATAATAATAATGCATTTCTCGTGTGCCCTTCACCTTTCCAATATTCCCACTCCGGCCCCTGCCTACCGCACAGCCTGCTGTATAATTCAGAATCTGGTATACTTCCCAGTCACATCAGTAGTCTAAATTAGTGCTACAACGAAAGCTTCAAGCAATTAATCAGTTGCAAATCAAATATTAAAAATGAGGATTAATCTCATCATGGAAGCCCAACAGATGTGTTTAGTGTTAATAAAAAAACTTGGAACTTCCTGCAGACACTGTGGAGTACATTCCCAATTTCCTTTTGTGCCTGGGTCCTAACGGAGAGAAGGGGGAGAGCCGCATTGATATTCTAAAGCTGCACTACCCAAGTATTCAGGCAGCCAGCCCTGCTGTATCTCCTAAGATAAAAGAATCACAAAATAGAAAGGGAGAAACATTCTGACCTGATACTCTCTGATCTCCCTAATAAACCTTCAACCACACCATCATTCTCAATCACATGGTGTGGGCACTGAGATTCATGAGGCCAAATAAAAATAAAATTATGATAGTCACTGATGTGTGTGGTGGAAGGGTAGATGAAAAGCTCCACATGTTTAGAGTTTTCAGTATAATTTAAAACAGCAATGTATCAGCCTTAAAAACGGAACTCTCATGGCCTCTAAACTTCAAGGATAATGGAGGATGCTTGCTTAGAATAAATCAGTTTGGAAAGCTGCACTCATCAGTCTCAAAGTAATTTCTGCCAAAGCATAAATGACAATTTAAATACAGTAAAAAAAAAGTGAGAAAAATATTACTTGAAAATTTATTAATAATAGATTATAGAACACATATAAATGTTATGTGTTAAGTAACATGGGAAAAATACAGGGAAACTCAAATGAACTCATATAAAAATGTAGCATAGTGAATTCAAAAGTATGTTAAAAACAAAAGCAAATCCACCATGGACCACGTAGGGAGTAATCCAAAACTTTCTTTACAGTGATAGGGCATCATGGGTATCACTAACTTATGAATTTCAACTGTATAACTGAGCTAAAAACAAAATAAAACAACAAGAACATAACCAAGAACAACTGTCTTTGATAAAAGATGGTTCTATAACACAAGCCAACCGTTTCATAGAATTCAAAGAGATAATAATCTATTCCAATACAGGAGGAAAATTTGGCTGAGCTATCTCACTAAGAAATGCTAGAGCAGAAATGGGGCTGATTTAATGGGTTCTCAAAGGTAATTATAGCAGTACTCAGTTTTCACCTTGTTTGATGATTTTAAACCTTAATACCCTCTAGATATCAATAGTTTAGAAGGGGAAAAAAACATATGGTTACCTCAGCATATAGTGAAGAAAGCATTTGATAAAATTGAGCACATATTCTTGACACGCTTGTAGTAAAGCACACGGATATGTGTAGCATTACATTTAATAGTAAATTTTGAAAACGACTCAAATATATATCTATATGAGAGCAAAATCATGGTATATCTATACAAATTCTGAGTAACCATCAAAAATAATCAGACATACACTCCCAAATAGTAAGAGGAAAACGGAAACTATAATTGCATTTTTATAGAAACCATGACACGCACATGTATATGTTTCCATATTTAAAGTAAAAAGCATGAAAAGATATTCAACAAATCATTAATAGCAGTTACCTCTGGGGAAAGATATTGGAGCAGAGGCTTTTACTTTTTACTTTATAACTTTCTGAAAACCGAGATTTTTTTTTAACAACCATATTTCTTTTATAATTAAAAAACAAAATCTGGAGGATAAGAAGAAAAAGAAAAAACAAATGTGAATTAAAAACACAGAAATGGAACCAGTCTGGGAAAGGTCATCTAGGAAAGGCTATGTCTGCTTTTCCATCAAAGAAGACACTCCTTTGATAAAGATTCTAGGGAAGGAGTTGGTAGAGTTCCTGGATAATCCAGTTAATTGTTATACAACCTGAGTAGTAAAAAAAAAAAAAAAAATGAAATCCTTCCTTTTGTCTACCCCCTTCTTATTCTCAGCTCAAAGGCTAATCCTTTAGTTCTTTCCTCAGGAGCTATAAAAAACAGATGGTCACACCATCCTTTGAATTCATCAATGACTCACACACAACCAACAGCGTTTTTCTGAAGGGACAATATTGTGTTCGACAACACAGAATGACATATCCCAATTTACTGCCCACACAGAAACTTACCAGACTTCATTACTAATCAGTTATTGAAAGGGATTTTACCAAATGTATTTAATTCCCCAAATATTAATTCAGTGTCTCCCATGTATACTTAACATTTTCTTATGACCTGTGGAGGGCCTGTTAGAACTTTAAAATTTCATGGTGGGGAAGGAAAAATGATAAGAAGGACATAAACAATTGAGGGAAGTTTAAGGTTAACTAGGAGAATGCACTCATTTATTGTTGTTGTTATTATTATTAAAACACACACAAGATCTCGAGAGTTGAGACTAGGCTAAACAGGGTCAGGACAGAGAACTTTTATGATTTTTCACATTTGCTATTTTATTTTGTCTTCCTTTTTAAAAATTGTTTGATATTTACTATTATATCTGCCAGCAAGATAAGCTTTGGAAAGGAGAGCTCTGAAAGTCAGGACAGAGAACACAGAAAAGTAGGGGCAGGCAGGCAAAAGGAGGCTTCCTGAGTCACTAAGGCACCCAGTGATGGCAGCTGGAGGTTGAGGGTGGTGATCTAAATATACAGAAGAAGGCTGGACCTGGCTTGATGACAGACTAATCAGGGCTTGGGCCTCAAGCACAAAAAGGGCTGTTTCTGTCACTGACAGAAGAGTGAAAAAAAAATGCTAAATTTGAGAAGGGTGCTTAAGGTAACACAGAAGAAACTATCAGTACGGGAAAACAGGAAGGCAGTTTACAAAGTCGAAATTGGACCCCCATTTATCACTTAGGAGAGGGAATCACCACTTAGCGTCTGTTGCCTCTTCACTTTCTACACCTTACAGCTTTCCGCAGTTCGCATGAAAGTTTCACTCTTTTGTATCCACATCAAAACAAAAAACTTCATTCCCCAAGCAACCCACTTCTGCCTAATCCAAATCCGTAAAGGAATGCACTAAAGAAAAGATTTCAGGGCATATGAGGACAAAAATTCAACACTGTTATAATAATTGGGAGGCTGTGTATGTTTCCCTTCCTATTAAAAAACATAGCTACTCATATTGCAAAGTGGTAGTATTTTTGCATTTGTTTGAAACGTACCCATCTTGGGGATGCAGAAATTAAATCAAACATCCTTGCTAACAAAATCAAAGCGAGAGTTACTTAATATCAAGTCAGAACATAACGGGAATAAGGGAGACATGCAGCCCTCCTTTGGCCCTAAGTGGAGGGAATGGACAATTGATACTTCCTCACATCCCCTCTGTGTTCTCAGACTTGATGAAGACTTGGGGAAGCACAGTCGTATTTGGTTACTCTGACACTAACCCACAGAAACCAAACGCAGGAAGCTGAGAGTCATCTTTTTTTCTTTTGCTCATCAGCGCTATTCTTTTCAGATTTTGCCAGCCTGTTGTGCTAACACTCTGGGAACAAGAAAATTGTCCATTGGTGTAACATTTCTCTCTGATTGTAAAACACAACAGGCTTCTGAAAACCTGCAAAATTCCACACATACTTATCCTAGGAATTTTAACAATTCTCTTATTCATTTCAACTTACCATTTTACTTCTGAGAAAGTTATCTTCTATTCTCATTGACACCCAAATGAGTAATTAAGAGCCATCCAATCTTTCGACATGAATAATGGCCTAAGTGGTGACAGAATTCTTTTTTATTCCCATGTTCCATTTGCTCAGCCTTTCCTCCTCAATCATATTGTTTAATTTCTCATCAGCTAAGCATATCTTTGGACTAATAAAGCAATTTATCCCCCAGTGTGTCATTTCTGCAGTAAAGTTTTTCTATTTATCTACCGACATGCTTGTGCTCAAAAACGTGAGTGAACTATACGTAACTGTCTCAAATATTCCACACTTGCATTGTGTTTGATACATGAATTCCACAGAGTGAGCCATGTCTTAAAATCTAATGTGTAGTGATTACTTCGTCTTGGGATCATCTTTTTACAGGTATCCATGGTGCTAAAAACTGTAGTTGAGGTTTCCCTGGGCATTCTTTGATAAACTTTACCATCTCCTTAACAGCATTTCCGCAGCCTAATGAAAACCTCCCCTGGGCTAAATCCATCAAAAAGAAGGGAGAACAAGTCCAAAGCACAGGAGCAGAAGGAGCAAGCTTCCTTCAGAAGGCTCTGCGTGTTTAGAAGGAAGCTTCCTTCAGAAGGTTCTGCATGTTTAGGAGGAAGCTTCCTTCAGAAGGCTCTGCGTGTTTAGGAGGAAGCTTCCTTCAGAAGGCTCTGCGTGTTTAGATGGAAGCTTCCTTCAGAAGGTTCTGCGTGTTTAGGAGGAAGCTTCCTTCAGATGGTTCTGAGTTTCAGCTGCATGGACGGTTCGAGCCCCACACTGGGTACTATCTCCATTCTCGGTCAACAGTTCTCAGACCTCACTGTCTGCCCACAACGGTAGGAAGAATGTCACAAGAAACTTTTAATCATCCAATGTTCAGGCTTGCAAATTATTTTTTATTGTTCATATATGCTAGAATGAATTGGGAGCATGTTTATAAAAAAAGGTACTTTCAGTTCTGCATTCTAATATATCTTCCTGAGTTAAATGAGAATTATGTGAATTTATAACTATAATGTGAAATATTTCAGAGTCCATTTTTAAGCTGGAACTAATAGTAACAAATATTTCTCAATTTAATTTCCTTCTAAAATGACACTTTTTGAGATATGAAATGTCATATCATTACTTCGGTGCTTAAAAAATACTGCTAAAAATTCTATACCAAATCAGGGTGGAGGCAATGATGCCACCTCGTGTTTCTTTGCCCTGTAAATGTATCATCATGTCACACATCTTTAGAGGCAGAAGAATGACCAGGCCCAATGCTATATACATCATAACCAGGAGACAGGTGTGGCTTTAAAGAAAAGCTTTCATTTCTCCCCTCTTCACACTACCCTCCCGAAAGTGACTACTGCAATGGTTGGAGAGGATAAAGGGCATTTTAGTGGTCTCCAAACTGAGTGGGGTTTCATTCTACTCGTCAGAATGTGAAAGCATGAGGCTGCAGAATCTTTCCCATTTCCCTAGTTTTCAAGAGGCAGTGGCTGGGCTAAGGCTGCTATAAGGACAAGGACGTGGTCAGATGACTCTGACCTTCTGACCTTCTTATTGTCTTGTGGAAGTGGGAAGAAGGCAGACGGAGCCTAGTTCCCCCTTAATCCCAAAGCTTTCTCCTAAATGTGGGGAAGAAAGAAAGAAGGCATCCTAGAGGAAAATGCCTTACATTTCACACTTTTTCTTTGTATACTTTCTAATCTTCCATGAAATTAGGTAGAACAGGTCTGCAGGTATGTCCTTTGTATTCCCACGCTCTATGCCAAATTCACCTCAGTCAAGAGGTATCAGTAGACAGCA
The DNA here is from genome assembly GCF_964194185.1 of Rhinolophus hipposideros. NCBI lineage: Eukaryota > Metazoa > Chordata > Mammalia > Chiroptera > Rhinolophidae > Rhinolophus > Rhinolophus hipposideros. The sequence goes on along the minus strand of NC_138060.1, from coordinate 8,617,493 downwards.
GCCTGGGAGAACTATTAGGCTGGTACAAAAGTAATTGCAGTTTAAAAGGCTAAAAATAAATGCAAAAGCTGCAATTACTTTTGCACCAACCTAATAGCTGTCCCCCAAACATTAAGGCAGCCTCTTGTCATTCATGCCTTCCTTCTGAGGTGTCTCTGATTCAGTGTGCTAAGACTAGTGACCACATTTGTTTATCATCCAAATAGGGACACTCTTGACACTGAAAAAAACATCTTTTAATAATTAAACTGAGACAACCAGAGATAAATACTAGAATTGTTTCTGGCAAAGCAGGGAATTGAGGTATGAATTTTTGTCTTTATGGAGTAGAAAGACTGAATGTTCAAGTTTGGGGTTTGGGGAGGATGAAGGACTGGATTTGACCTACTTCAGTTTTTAAGCCATTCTGGGGCACTGGCAGCAGGGCTCAGGAAAGGAGTTCACAGGTCCATAGGTCCAGATGTTCTCACGATCTACAGTGGGGCTTGGGGGCAAAGCATCTGTGTTCTTGGAATTTGATTAATGATCTATGAATAAGCATCTTAGGGACGTTGAGAAGAAAATGTAGGTACTCCCTGGTCTACTGGCTAAAACCCCATCACAGAAACTTAAGAGCATCCATTCCATTATTTGCAACACAAGAAATCATTCTTGCTGAATTTATCCCCTCTCTCTTCCAAAGGCCTGGGTCTTACTCATAGTCCACAATCTAGAAATATCTGCTCCAGACGAGGATTTTCTCAGAGTCCCTGAAAAGTAACAAAGGATTTATATGACTCTGAAAGATAAGATCATTATTTTATCCTGCCATTATTTCTGAATATGAGTTATATCATTTTCAATCTAAATGAACAACCTAAACATTTTTCAGAAAAAGAGTCTTCATATGTTTATATACCCAACTGGGACAGACATTACAATTTACACTATAATTTTGCTGTCACATTGTTTGGAAATATTTTCTAAAGAAGATAACTCCAAAAAACTTTCTGTTTAAATAAACACTGGCAGACCCTCTGCACTTATATTTACGTTCAAGTTCACCGATATTCCAATGCAAAAGCATCTTGCTTTTTGAACAGAAAGAACACTGATAGAAGGCCAGTGAGTAATTTCTGTGTCTTCATCTCTAATCCCAGTCACGTAGATAAACTTAAACAAAATGAAAAGAACTAAAGAACCGCATGCACAAGGGAGTAGATGATGCAAAAGTGGAACAACTCCATGGTAAGTTGTATAAGACATTGGCAGGTCTAGGTGGGTATTAAAAAAAAAAGAATCATTCACAATTTTAATTTTTAGGACTCTCAGAGAAAAAAGGCAAAGACAGAATACCCTGGGGAAGGGAAAATGTTCCTTCAGTAAAACAAAATACCTCTCAATGGAAAACTGGAAAATGAATCCAGGGTTGAAATGAGCATCATGAACAGACATGCAATACGAGAAAAGAGGACCAAAGCACTGCAAGTCCTATACGACAATCCTGACAAAGAAGAAAGAAGAATACTCTATCCAATATTAAGGTTTATTATGCATCTACAATAATCAAGACAGTGTGGTATTGGCAAAGGGATAGAAACATAAATCAATGGAACATATTATAGAACACAGAAATAGACCTACACAGATATGCCTACCTGATTTTTGACAAAGGTACAAAAACCAATCAATGAAGGAAGGACAGTCTTTGCAACAAATGGTGCTAGAAAGCAGGTGGATATCCACAGGCAGAAAAATGAATATTGACCTAAATCTCAAACCACATACAAAAATTTATTCAAGATGGATCATGGACTTAAATGTAAAACATAATATTAGATTTGACACGAAAGGCATCATTGATCATTTGAACCTTATCAAAATTAAAAACTTCTACTCTGTGCAAGTCCATGTAAAGAGAATAAAAAAAGACAACCTATAGACTGGGAGAAAATATTTGCAAATCACATTTTTACCTAAAAATAAAAAGGCCTTTGAAAGTGAGAGGCAACAAGCATTTGTTTGAGGTCAAAGAATAGCTACTCAGGATTCAAGGATTCTGGCAGAAGCACAAATAATGTTCCAATTAGGAGACAAAGACAAGGGATATTTATGAGAAAGGGAAGGTGAACAATGACATCAATAAGATTTCTATAGGTGCAGATAACGAAATACCGATGCTAACTCTGAACAATTTTTTAATTTTTAGTCCAGTAACCATCAGTCTGGTAGTCACAATATCGGCTTTCTTGCTATTCTTGCAAACAGTTCTTTGGGACATGAGATTGCTTTAGGCCCAGTCCAAAGGATATTTTGCCCTGTTTTAACATTCCAAACATTTGAGGAAATAAGAAGTACAAGGCACTTCCTCTGGCAGAACAGCTCTAGCTCCATTTGAAAGTGGCTCCATTTATATGTATATATTTTTTGACACACGTGACAAAAAGACTAGTATCTAGAACATATAAAGAACTTTCAAACTTCAACATTTTTTTAAAAATCCAATTTGAAAATGGGCAGAAGATCTGAACAGACGTCTGAGTGCAAAGAATATGTGGATGGCAAGCACATGAAAAGATGTTCAACGTTATTAGGTGTTGGTGTTTGGGAAATAAAAAATTTAAAATATGAGATCACTTCACACCTATGCGAATGGATAAAACGAAAAGAGTGATACTACCAAATGCTGGTGAGGATGGGGAAAAACTTAGTTATACTCATACACTGCTGGTGAGAAGGCAAAATGGTACAGCCACCTTGGAAAACGATTTGTCAGTTTATCATAAGCTATCATTATCATTGACCTGCAACTGCTCTCTTATGTATTTATCTCAGAAAAGAAGGAAAACATTTATGCAAAAAAGGGGGAAAAGACAAAGAAAAAACTCTGTGCACGAATGTTCACAGCAACTTTATTTGTAATAGCCCAAAACTGGAATCAGCCAAGATGTCTTTCAACAGGTGAGTGGTTCAGCAACCTGTGGTATATATAAAAAAATGTATATAAAAGAAATTAAAAGGGACAGACTACTGATTCTCACAACTTGGATGAATTGCCAGATAATTGGGGGGGGGGAACAATCACAAAAGGTTACTATGTATTACTCGATTAATAAAATTTTTGAAGTGACAAAATTTTAGAAATTGAGGACAGATTCAGTTGTCAGGGGTTGGAAGTAGACGCAGAGGGAGGCGTGTGAGGTGGAGAAGGGGCAACAGGAGACATCCTTGTGGTGTCAGAACTGCTCAGTATCTTCACTGTGATCTGAGAGGGACACATGGACATATACAGGTGATAAACGGCATGAAACTACACACAGACATCCACACTGATGAGTGCCGGTAAAATTGAAGAAATCTGAAGAGTACTGGTAGATTGTATCAATGTCAACAGTTTTGTAAAATGGTACATTGGTGGAAACTAGGCAAAATATATAAGGGATCTTGCTGTACTACTTTGTGAAACTAACGGTGAATCTACAATTACCTCAAACATTTTCTATTAATAAAAAAATAATTGCTAAAAATAAAGCCTCGCTAAGATGTATACTTTATAATATTAGGTAAAAAAATACTACCATACAAAATTAGAGGGACTATGCTAATTGTTATAGTATAAGCATGTGCTCGTATATCTACGCATTAAGGAAAAAAGATTAGGAGGAAATACTCTACTTGTGAGGGGCTATCATTTCCGGGTAGTGAGATTATACATAATGTTACTTGCTTTTTAATTTTTTTTCAAATTTTTAATTTATTTTTCAAATAGTCTATAATAAATAGATTGTCTTTATATTCCAGTGGTATTAAAAATGCTTAATATCAAAAAGGGAAAAATCATATATATTTCTTATCAAGCACAATGTCAAAGAATGCAGCTGATCTAAGGATTAAAATATTTTAAGTTAAGAAAGTATTTGAGGCAGTAATGGTGAATGTAGAAGCAATAATCCCTTGAATATAAATAGCTCTTGTGAGGCAACTACTAAAACCCACTCTACATATTCCTATTTTCATGCTGTCAATCCCGTCAACTCTTCTACTTTAGAAGTAAGGCTTTCAGCAGACCTATACGGTACAAATGCAGATCTCTCCCTTTCTGATGTGAGAACACCAATGGTATCTGACACTGGAAATTCAGGGTCACTGGGAGAGGGGGAAACTAAGTTGGAAAAACACAAATTAGTCTGTGGTGACTAGGAAGTTAACATTCTCTCTCTCTCTTTTTTTTTTTTCTCCTTCCCAAAACGATCTCCATTTGCTTCACAGGCCTCCATTTAACACCCTCTCACAACAGTGCAAAACAAATCTGTCAGCCGCAAATATGGCCATAGCAATTACTGGGGTAACAAAGTGAACAGCAGAGAAAACACCTCGAAAAAGCACGCACCACTCTGTTTGTGACAGGTGGTAGAATGACTGTGACTCTTTTGTTAGGGCCCTGGCTTGTGGGACAATTTGCCTAAATAAATGACAGGTAGTCACGTCACACCTCTGAACCTCCTTGGGGCCTATTCCCAGTTATTGGTCTTTGGGTTCGGAGATTCTCAAGAGATGGGAGCTCCTCCTCTGAGGCACCTTGGAAATCCATGGCAGTGTTCTCTAAATACAGAGAGGAAGGGAGCTGCCTCAGCAACTGGGAGGCTAAATGGGGATTTGGTGGGCAGGGGAACGACGGCATGCGGCATGCGTTACTCAGCTCTGCCCCAGCGGCGGTAAATGAAACGCCAAGACCCTGAGCCTAGAACCTTCCTCTAGCTCACATAAATGCAGAGACCGTTTTTTACAGTTTTAATAGACAATGTGTGCAAAATTGTGTCACGTGAGAGGAAATTGCCACTTTGTTAGAAGCTTTACTAAGATTCGTTTATCATTTCAGAAAATTGAACAACACTAGAAGCAACACTGCTTCTAGTTTCAGTAGCCTATTCATTGCATCTGAAGCAGCGGGTTTTAGAGCTGAAGTATTCGCAGGGCTTTCTATGTACCGGGGATGCCAAAAAAATGGATACACGTTTTAAGAGACGTTATCTATGCTCAAGCAGTAAGTTCGCTGTCATCAGAAGTCTGGACACTGACGGTAACCACTTTGAGCACATCTTGTAATTGCAGAAATGAAACAAGACTTGTATTCATCTTTTGCTATCAGTATATATGGAGTATTACAATTAATACAGCTTTTTCCTTTCTTAAAATGTGTATACATATTTTTGGCACCCTCTGTAGAAGTGCAAGCAGCTGGTATTTCATGATGTCCTCTAGAGCCTTGCTCTTCAAAGTGAGGTCCAAGACCTGTGGTACTGGTATCACCTGGGAGTTTGCTAGAAATGCAGAATTTCAGGCTCCACCCGAGCTGCCGAATCATACCCTGCGTTTTACCAAGATTCCCAAGACAGGCACTGCTCTTGTGAACTTGAGCCAAAGCACATATTACAAATGTATCATTTACTATAAATCACTTGCCTTTTATATATATTTCCTATTGTTAGTTAGGTCTCGATGTGATTTTAAGAGTTAGGTTTATTAAAGGATGTATTATTACCTATTTCTTTTATTTTAGGATAATAAAGGAAACACCAAAAATATGTATTATACACGTAAAACAGAAAATCACTGAGTAGAGAACTACTGAGTAAGAAACGACTGACACATTGCCAGCTCTATTTGTAGTTTTATTTTTCTACATGATCTCTAGCCTTGGAAAAATAGTTGAACTGCAGCTGACGACAAGAGAAACAAATGTGAATTTCCCGTAACTATGATTTTTGTGCCCCAAATTGTCCTCGTTGAGGCAATGTGACGTTATGTCACAAAAATGTGGCATCAAATGCAATTTGCCACTCATAAATGGAAATATCACTCCACTGAGACCAAGACATCAGTGACTTTAAGAGAAAAAAATCCTCCATAAACGCCTCCCTTGAACAGTGTACTATGGGATAAAGCATTCCACCGAATGCTTCTCATGAGGAAACATGCCTACACTTTTATCAGAGAAAGTTCTGTTTTGCACGGAAGTAAAGATACGATTGGGTTTTCCTATGATACAATCACACCAGCAGCTCCAATGCATTTCACTTTCAAATTCATACTCAGCATCTTCTCTCCTAAACGTTTTTTCTTCTTTCCGTCCTTATTTCAGATACCCCCTCCCCCAAATCCCAATCTCCTAATTCTATAACAATGAAAAAAGTCCCCGAGACTGAACTATGCCAGGTCTCGGTGACACCACAGTGAAAGAGACATAGTCCCCCTGGTGGAGAAGCCCCAAACAAGGAGAGCTCAGAGTCTAATGGTATCATCTGGAACATCTGAAGTCATCTTGAATCCTCCTTCTCACTTGTTCCCACATTGAATCCATTGTCAGGACCTGTTGCTTTTGTTTCTGTGCCATCTCTTCCATTTGTTTACTCACTCGGCACCTAATCTAACAAACTTAATTAGCTGCAGCTTAACTACCTAGAAGCTCGATTAATTGAAATCCTTTTCATTCAACTTAGAGAAAAGAGGTATTCACAAGTCAACAAGCTAAAGGTAGGTGAATGGAATGCCTGTTATTTTTACCTGCCAGGCATACATTTCTGCTTCGTTGGGCCACAGCACCTCCATTTTCTTCTGCACGTCCATCTTCCATGTCCCTTCCCTGACGCAGTGCATGGGGGTTCAAGGGTGTTGACCCTTCCCCTTGGAGTGAGAGAGAACACACAACCCAGCCTTACCCATCACAGGGTTGGGGGGTATGGGAGGAAAGAGTGACAGGACCCAAACCAGAGCAAGGAGTCCAAGAAAAGTTCAATTTGTACTGCAAATGCTTTGTAAGTAGACCTGCTGGAGTCCATTTGCTTACACAGGCAAAGCTCTTCCTCGAGAATCAAATGACTCTGAAGAAAGAGAAAATCTAGCAGATGGAGTGGGGCTGAATTCTGATGACACACTCTGAGTTACTAAATCCCTCTCCTGATACTTTCACACTTTTTTTTTTTTTTGCTAAAGCAGTTGGAGTTGGCTTTCTGACCCTTGTAACAAAAAATACAGATGCTTTGAGTTATTTTTTAATTGCTGATTTCAGAAAAGAAAAATAAAAACAAATACAAAAAAACCTTACAGGTAAATCTATAAAACTTTAACCACTAGAATGGTCTATATTACAAATTGATCATTGGAATGATGCCTGTGAAATTTCAAGATACAATACTACGATCTCCTGAATGGCAAAAGACAAACTTCTGGTAAAAATACCCTACTTACCAAACCAATGAAATGTGCGAGCTATTTTAGGTTGTCTAGAGAGACCACTCTCAAAGAGTGTTTCTCAAGACACCAGTCCCTTACGAAAAAAGTGTGGGGGCAAATGTGTGTGGAAGTCTGAATACTGTGTTCCCTACGTGCAGAGTCCCTCGTACACAAGCACATCAAGTTCTGTGTTTAAGAAACCCGCTTTCCAGTGCTCTTTGACCACATTCCTTTCTTGTTATTATTACCATTTTTATTTAGTTATTTTTAGCAACACCCAGTAACATTTCACCAGGGAAAACACTGCACTCAAGGGCCTACCAGCTCCAGCTGAAGCACATACATATTCTTGTTCTCCCCAGCTTGCTAGTGTATTAACAAAAATGGAAGCACCTTGGTTTTCAAAAATCTAACAGAATTTAATATATCCCAAGATAATATACTTCGAGAAGTTTTGCTGTCAGCAACGTGTTACATTTCTCAATTTTGAACTTGAGACTGCTATGGCTACCTGTGCTGACATGTGAGCAAAAAGAAAAAAGTAAGCCAAACTAGACTGAAATCAACCCAGAAAATAGGTGCTCAAACCAATTCCAATGTAATTAGTTTCTCCCAGACACTAAAAACGTGCTTTATAGAACCATAGCTATTATTAAATCAAAGGCAAAGTGCTGCATTTCAGAACAGAATAAAATTCAGATTGTAACTAATCACTCCAGAGTAGAGATTTAACTACTCTGTATTTGTGATTTAATTACATGATTCTCACACTACTTGAGCTGAATCAAGTAAACAAGTATAGGCACATGAGATTTTTTTTTTCTTAATGTGATCTGGACATTCCTAGATCAGATAGACTAATTTAGGAACAGTGAAAAACAGAACTCAAAGAATAAGCTCAATTTTAGAACATGTGATACAAATGCATGTTTTAAATGTTTCAATTGTCAACAAAGTATGGTATCATTCATTCATGCTTGCACACATATTCATTCATTTAATAGATGTTTATTGATGGCCTACTCTGCGCTAAGTGCTATGCTAGATGATGGGGAAAGAGTGAGCAAAACCTGACTTCTTCCCTTCCCTCGTGTTATTGACTATGGCCCCACCCCTACCAAATTCATATGTTGAAGTCTTATCCTCACTCTGTCAAAATGTGACAGTATTTGGGGATTTGCCTTTAGAGAGGTAATTAGGTTAAAATGAGATCATTAGGGTAGGCCCTAACCCAACAGGACTGATGTCCTTATAAGAAGAGGAAATTAGGACAGAGACACACACAGAGCCAAGACTATGTGAAAACTCAAAACGAAGGCGGTCATTTTCAAGCCAAGGAATGAAGACTCAGAAGAAATCATCCTTGCTGAGACCTTGATCTTGGACCTCTAGCCTCCAGAATTATGAGAAAATACACTTCTGTTGTTAAAGCGCCCCCAGTCTGTGATCTTTGTTATGACAACGCTTGCACTCATAGAGATTAAACGCTATTTGGAGAGACAGACCTTGACCAAGTAATCACACAGATAAACCCAGTCAGACCTGTAGCTCTGACTTGGTGCAAGAGCTGCAGCAACAGGTGCTGTAACAGAGGGCAATGACCTGGTGGTGGAGGTCAAGCAGGGCTTCGCTGTGAGAGTGACACTGGAACTGAGATGGGAAGTGAGAAGGGATGGACGTATATTCCAGGCAGAGGAACCAGAATGTGCAAGGGCCCTACGGGAAAGAATACGAAGGACCAGAGGTAAGCTGTGTGGCCGCGGAGCAGACAGCAAGAGGGTGAGGTGGGAGGTATGTGGCTGGCAAGGTGAGCAGAAGCCAGGCTACAGTGTTCAAAACAAGGAAGGAATTATTATTAAGATCGTGTACCAAGGGTCTGAGAACTTGGATAGAAAAAGAAAAAAAATCACATTCTTATTTTCATTAACCTTTAACTAAAAGTCAGCATTCCCTTCTATTAGGAACGTAGGTAAGGCATAGTAGTATTATAGCAATATCTGCTATTTTTTTTACCAATAGAAATTAGTATTTTCATATCATGTTGGGGTTCTCGCAGATACCTTGACATTCATTTGTGTTCATCACTACTTTGAAGTGACGGAGTTATTATGCCTGGCTCTAGATCTGGTTACTTAATGCATTTAAAGAAGCTCATAATGATTTCTACACTCCATGTGCTACAAATGTATTTAAAATATTTTGCTAACTGTATTTAAATGTAATTGTTTTCTTTGTAGTATTATGTTATCTATATGCAGTTCAAAATAGTGTTCTGAGATGGTTTCTACAGGTTTTACCAGAATGCCAGAGGGTTCCAGGAACAAATAGTTTAGGAACCCTTAAGATCCTTGTTTTGGCTTTTTTCTATGATTAATTACTAGCTCTATCACTTGGGCAAGTTTTTTAACATCTCTGAGCCTCGGTTCCCTCATCGGTAAAATGGAGATTTATAACACCCTCTATCCAATACAGGGGATCAAATGAGTTAATACACATAATGCTTAGAATGCTGCTAGGATTTAGCAACGCTTGATAAATGATAGATACTGTTTGTATGATTGATGAGAATCCGTTGTGTTGTTTGGAGCAGAGGGGGGATGTGATGGTCAGGTTTATACTTTGAAAGATCATTCTGGCTGTAGAGAATGCCTAAAAGGGGTCAGAGAGGAGATCAGAATAGACTAGTAGAGCAGTGCTGCATTTGAAGGATTTTCTAATCTAATACTAAACTTTTCAGTAGAGGAAACCATTCTTCAAATCAGATCTTAAGTAGAGGCCAGATACATAAATCAGATAAAAGCAGTGCCACTCTGATTGAAGTTGGGTACGGGAGCCAGAGTCACATCGGCTCAGCATTTCTCTTCTCCCAGAAAATCAATTCCGACACATTTATAAGAAACTCCTGAATCTACAAAGACCATAATTTGAAAACTGTTCACAGTTGTTTTCTGACAGGACAATTCTGAAACTTATAAACTGCAGGATCATCCATTTCTTGATTTGCCTACATGTTAAGTTTCAGGAGAGATTCATTCATTTATTCAAAAGTATTGGTTGAGTGCTACTCAGTGCCAGACACCGACCTAGGCACTGGGGATACAGCTGCACTTACAGCACTAAGTGAAAAACCTAGAGGGCAGGTGAGAAAGAAAATAAACACAATACAATAAGAGAAACGTATATGTAGATGATATACAGAAAATGCCGAAAAAGAAATGTATATACATTTTAAGAAAACTGTATTAAAATTGTAATACTCAACATACTCATATACTGACAACAAAAGATGAATACAAGTCACGTTTGACTTCTGCAATTACAAGAGGTGCTCAAAGTGGTTCCCATCAGCGTCCAGACACTTCTCATGACGGTGAACTACTGCTTGAGCAACACGGACCAAAGTGTCCACTTATATACATTTTTGGCACTTCCAGTATATATTTATATATCATTATAATATAGATTAATATCTATAGGGTCATAACATTGGAAATGGTGACAAGCATACCTTACTTCTTGGCATCACAGCCTAATATTGATGACATTCTAGACCAGCTCCTTGAAGTTTTTACACCTAACGTTCTTCTATCATAACATCCATTGCTTTTTAATTCCTCAATGTACATTCCCATTTGTCTATCCTATCTTCATTTTGAATGCCCTCTGGCAGTGATGCTTAGTCTCTATTTCTTCCATTTTCCCTCTTCTCCTAGTATGTTTTGGATGCTTGGCATTCTCTGGACAAATTCCTCCTCTGTTTTCAACCTCCTAGCCAAGCAAGGAGCTCACTACCTCCTGCTGAAGTGGCATGGCAGTCAGCTCCATTTTCAAGCAGGCTGCAGTGTTCTTGGAAAACCATCCAATGGGTCATCATTTCCCCAAACTCTGATCCCTCTTTATAGGATAAAATCTTATTTAAATTACTGGTAGAAGGGGATTGAGTGGGAAAGAAAGTAAGCTCTATAAAGACGGGGACTGCATCCATTTTGTTACTGTTGTATGTCCAGGGCTCCAACGGGCATTTCATAAAAGTGGTACTCACTTGAGGAAAAGGATGGATGGATGGAGAGACGGGCATATGGAAAGACAGGTGGATGGATGGGTGGATGGACGACTGAACAGATGGAAGAAAGGAAAGAATGGAAGAAGAGAGGTGTAGGAAGGTACATCGTGAAGAAAACTAGATATTGAGGGAAAACTAGAACATAGAAAATGAAGGCTATCATTTGAAAGGAGGAAAAAAAGCCTACAGTGGCTTTGACTTACCCTACATAATTTCATATAATCTGTATAACCCTCTGAGATTATGTGAGATAATGAAATCCATATAACCCTATAATACCATCAATATCTTCACCACCACCACCCCCACTTTGTAGACATGGGGGCTAAGACTCTAAAACACTGAGAGATCATCCTCAGATCAGCAACCTTTAAATGCAGAGCTGAAACTTGGACCCTTGTCTTCACCGCCCCACACTCCTGGGTTCCAACACACCTGGAGCATGAAAAATGACACATACATTGGCCATGCTTTCAAAAAGGCCCAGGGAGATTCTGAGAATACTGAAAATGAGAAGAAGTGGAGGGAATGTCCATAATCATAATTTCCTGGAGGATCTTTCTTAGTTTACTTGAAATGTCTACTCCCCTATCACCAAAGGGAGAGTCCAGGTGAGTCTTCCCGGAGGGAACAAAGAAGGCCTGATCCCAGAGGCCCAGCAGATGTACTCTAACAGGATGTCACATGCAGAGCACTTACAGGAGGGGAAAAAATATTTCAAAAATGCTTTTTATCAGCAGAAAAACAATAAAGATGAAAATTAGTGCTGTGAAATGGAGCCAGATAACTAAACAAACAGAAAACAAGAGGTATAGGAATCTGACCTCCTACACTCTAATATATTCAAACGATGTTGTTTAGTCAATCTAAACAGCAGCGACTGCAGTTATTTCCTTTACACGAACGCTTAATGTGTGTCAGGCATTGGACTCAGCAGGGCGTCCCTGAGCAACTCACGTAACTTTTCTGTGTCATGGTTCCCTGAGTAGGAGCATGGCCAGTGTCCTCTCACCAGGTTGTTCAGGGATGAACTGAAATGGTATCTCTAAAGTGCTTCGGAAAATGCCTGGCACCGTAGTAAGTGCTCAAACATGAGCTGTTCTCATCACCACCACCCGGGGCTCATCCGTACAGCAACCCAATAAGGCAGATTCAATCAACTCCACTTCACAGATGAGTAAATCGAAGCGTGGTAAGCCATCCTCAGGAGATGGAGAACAGAAAGGACACACCAGAAAGTAACTTCAATGCAGACAGTTGCTGACAACACCAACAATTGTTTCTGGCTGACTTTTCTGCTCTTCGAAACCTCACCTGGAAGCTCTTCTCTACAAACAGTAGGCGCCCTGACACCTTCCCCTGCCTCCTGCTCCTATGATTAACCCCACAGCTGCACATCTCAAAGCCCCCTTCTTTCTTGCCCCCTCTAATGGGCAACAAAATGTGTATTGAAATGCAGAAATCCATTATTTACAACCAATGACTTGCATGATAAAAAACTGCAATTACTACTTACTACTCTGGCTGCATGACTCTCTGAACAGATGAAATAATTTGTTTCCTTTATATTTTATTTTTCCTGTTGAACGACTATTTCTGTGCATACATTTTAGCAACTACTACATCAGGGTACAAAATGAGAATTTTCTTTTGTATATAAGGCTGCTTGTGCTCAAGGGAAAATTTAGTAAATTAGATGGGTATTATGAAAAAAAATTTAAAGGGAAAGGGGGAGGGAAAAAGGTCACCAAACTAATAAGCTTATTAATACTTAAATGCCATGTGAAATCCATTCTCATATATTCCTCCAGACAAACCTTTTCAACACAGGTAACTGGTAAGATGAAAAAAGGAGGGTGAGAGATAACTAAATTAAATGAAAAGAAAGTGGAAATGAATGCAGGAGAAGAGAGATGTTTGGGGTCACAGAATGTTACGAGGCAGCCCAGAACTGATTTAGGCACCACCCAATCAATGCAGAGACTTGCATGTCTCAGGGAGAACACTGCAGAACTCACACTCTGCATGGATACAAGCGAACTAAGAGAAAACAGGGAACGTGTCCTGGACACACTTCTCTTCAGTCCATCTTGCCATGGGGACCGTGTACCTGCTGCTCTCCAGTGCCAAAAGCTATTATTTAAATAGCCAACTCCTTATTTTTCAGGTCTCAATCACGTCATTTTTCTTCACAACACTTATGATCTGAAATTAACCAAGTTCGTTTATTCATAGATTTATTTTTTTTTATATTTTTACTGTCTGCTTCACAATGCTCAATATACATTGTTGATCACTTGAATGAACCTAGAGCCTAGATGCCTAGACCTCTTCTAAGGATACATAATGCATTTCATATATGAAGGGTTGGAACAGACACAGAGATCTCATTTCATGTGCAGACTCCAAGAGCTCAGTTCTGCTGAATAATGTGTTGGAAAGTCATCCCAATCAACATCCAAACCACTGGGAAAGGACTCTGTGATTGATTTGTGATGTCTGCCAGGTGTGCAGCAACGAGTATGCCAGTGTTTCACTCATGCTTTACTCATCCTACATCACCTAGGATGCTTTCCTTGTTTCCCCTCTCCACAAGCAGCCAGACTGCTCCTCCTTCTGAAGGTAACGCAGATCCCATCACTGCACTTCTCAAAACCTTCCAGTGACACCATTTTTCACTCAGAATAAAATCCAGTGGCTATTTATCATCGAATTCCCCTCTCACACAATGGGTTCCAACTTAACTGAACTCCTAGATCTTTTTCAAGTACAAGGTGTGAACACAAAATACGGTGAATGCTTAAATTTTTAAAAATGTATTACGGTAAAAGACACATTGCCATTAATCCCCGTCAAAATACTCCCCTTTGCTTCAGACACACTTATCCCATCGTTCTTAACACTTTCTGAAGCAGTTCTAGAAGTCCTCTTTCATGAGTGTCTTTAGTTGTGCTGTTGTGGCTGCTTTGATGTTCTGAATCGATTCAAAACGTTTACTTTCATGGTCATTTTGACTTTGGAAAACAGCCAGAAGTCACACAGTGCCAGATCCAGTGAATAAGGTGAATGAGGACACCCTGTAAAGTTTTTATTTGACAGAAATTGCCATAACCAGAGCAATGTGTGACACGGAGCCTTTCCGTTGTGATCACAAAATACGGTGAATGCTGCTATCGAGTGCCATCCAATGGAAAGGCAGGGATCTTCAATATGGGAAGCGACACATCATATCATAGTAATAGTGTGTGATAAGTTTCAACTTGTTCGGTGCAGTCAGTCGGGTGTGAGCTACGGTTGAGAGAAGATGTGTTTTGTACTGTAAATCATCCTCCATCATGACAATGCTCTGTGTCAAACATCACTTCTGGTATACAGCAATTTCTGTCAAATAAAAATATTACATTGTGTCCTCATCCACCTTACTTACCAGACTGGAATAATGCGACTTCTGGCTCTTCCCCAAAGTCAAAATGATTCAGGACATCGAGGCAGCCATGACAGTGCAACTAAAGACACTCACTAAAGAGGGCTTCCAGAACTGCTGCAGAAAGTGGCAAGAATGATGGGATAAGTGTGTTCGAAGCATGGGGAGTATTTTGAGGGGGATTAATGGCAATGAGTCTTTTACTGTAATAACTTTTTTTTTAATTTAAACATTCACCATATTGTTTGATCACATCTCGTACAGCAAGGACATTCCTGCCTCCCTGTCCTGGAAACGTTCTCCTCCATCAGAAACATACTCCTTCCCCAAATATCCATGAGCACAGATGCCTTACTTCCTGCAGCAACTATCAGTGTATCCATGCACCCGCCCTTGCTCACCTGTCGTAAAATAGCCCTCCCTCAGCGTCAGTTTCTGTTATTTCACTCAGCTTTATTCTTCTTTATGACATTTTCTACTTGACATGTATTTACATTTATTGTCTGCTTCTTCCCTCCACCCCTTCCCATGCCCCATCCAATACCTAAACTCCATTAGGGAAGGAATTTTGTCATCTTTACTCATGGAGTATCCAGAACACTTAGAACAATTCTTAGTACATAGGATTACCAATAAATGTGTTGAATGAATGAATAAATGAGTTCCCCATTGATAATTACAATGATTGAGGCCTATTTTCATCTAAAGAACAGCTTATCCACCCATCAAAGCATGTCTAAGTGAGCCTCATACCTTGCTACCTACCCCCCTGCCAGATACCGTAAGCCAAATTTCCCAATTTGAAACAATTGTGGTGAAAAGCCAAGTAGAAACACGCGTTTGGATTCTCAGCAAAAAGCAGTGGATCTCACTGTGAAACACGTGTAATAAAGAAATCAGACAGAGGGAAAAGCTCTCCTGTGTAACCCCTTATAAACGTTCCCTAAAGCAGTGATTTTCTAATGTGGTCCCTGGACTCAGCATCAGAACCTTCTGTGAACTTGCTAGAAATGCAGATTCGTGGGCCCTACTCCAGTCCCTCTGAATGAAAAACTTCTAAGGTGGGAGCCCAGAAATCAGTGTTTTCAGAAACCCTCCAAAGGCTTCTCAAGTTTGAGAACCACTGCCTGACGGAAGATGTGAGATTTTAGTTTATTTTAACTAGGCACAGTTTTACTCTTTTGGCTTGTAAATTAAAAACACAATTATAAGGTGGGTGAGAGAGCCCTTAAATAATAAACAGCAAATTTTATCCTATCATCTTAATGAAACAGTCATTTTGCCTAGTAACTGTACACAAATGGATCTAATGTTTTAAATATTTTTTAAAGTAAAGCTTTGTATTCCATGTCTGCCTTGAGTCTACTTATAAATAAAACTGAACAACCACATCGAATTTCACCCTAATGTTGTGACTATTGCAGATAGCAGTTCTGATAATTAGCAGGAACCAGCAAATTAAAAAATCACTATGAGACATCGTATAACATACCCTCAAAGGATAGAAAACGTGAATGTCTAACGGCCCGACGTACAGAAATGTCAAAAAAGTCTGTACCTGAAGCTGTTTCTTTAATTGCTTCTAATAAAGTCAGTGCATGTGTTAATTAAACATTAAGTGCAAATGTGAGTACTTACAAGATTCAGCACAGCTCTTCAGATCATCAAAGTGCTCTAGCCATTCCCCACGTCTAAAGAACAGGGAGAACTGCGTCCTCAATCACTTAGTCAATGGCCCCTTCTTAATGCCCTACGGCCACCACCATTACCAAATCTCAGAGACAAAAAGGATGCCCACACTATGGCTTGAGGACAGTTTACATAAACAAATTAGCAATATGAACTGCTGCCCTTGTACTAAGCACCACTGCCCTGACGGAAGATGTGAGATTTTAGATATATATTATTTCTAAATAATATATATTTAGTTTTCACAATAGACTATGAAGTTTATATTTATTTGCAGTTACGAATGAAAAAACCAGACAAAGTAACTTACCTAAAAATGCACAGTTCATAAGAATAAACCCTGAACTTGAATCCAACTGCCTTTCAATGCAGGAATCACTTTTTTTTTTTTTAATCACATATATGGCTTCCTTGAGCTGAGCTTTCAAGACAAGCCCCAAATAAAGGCACTTTTACCGTAAGGCTAAAAAAGATGGGACTAAGAAGAACTTGAATACCAACTTCATTTGTCAAGAAATGGTCTTTTTGTGTGCGTGTGGATCTAGGCATTCCCCTTTTTTCTTCATCAGTGCTCTGAATCGCAGCTGTAAATTTCTAACAGAAAGAAATGTATGAATCACAGTCAGCATGAGAAAAGAATAAAAGAGAGGGGGAGTATTAAGAAATGGCTGCATGGGTAGCCATGATAAAGTTTTAATTTGAACATTTTCAGAGACTATATTTCAGCTTATCGAGTGCTATGCAAATCATATGCAAAGGGCACACAATGCTTGCATATATTCCCCATGCCTGGTTTTTGTTTGTTTGTTTCTCCCCCCCTCTTCCCAGGATATGGTCCTCAGGGAATCCAAGTAGAAACAACGGAGCTCTGATCACCCTCTTGGCTCAGTGCTGTGGATGGAACATTTGCTGTGGTGGAGATGACAAATCTGAGGTGGGTTTTTGATCAGTATGCGGGATGTATGTTCATGAACGAGCCCATTGGTCTCCTACAATGGCAACATTAAATCCAAACGTCAAGAAGAATCTGTATACAAATATTTGTTAACTGCCAGTTTAAAAGGCCTCAGCCCCATTACAGGCAGACTTTTGCCACCCTCCTTTTTAAAAATCAAAGCACAACACATGACAAATCACTTTTGGGGAGTACTCATTAGGCAGAAAGGATTTTCACAGTTGAACCCAATGCTTTTGAAATGAGGACCAAAATGGAACCAAAGGAAAGTCCAATGCCACTATAGCCTGTTGGGTCACTCTTGTAATTTATCACAGAGCAATATGCAGGTTACCCCAGGAGACACCTGTCACATGGCACACTCTTCTCACTTTCTAGAATCACCAACCCCTCTCCTCCTTGGCCTTTGCACCTGTTCTTTAACTCTTCTTGATTCTCCTACATCTATCCCCTATCATCCTTCAGGACTCAGCGTGAATGTCCCTCCTTGAGAGGCCTTTTCTGGCTGAAGACTATCCAATTAATTTCTATCAGAATACTTCAACCGCTTGTAATTATTTTATTTAGTTTATAAATATATGAATTCCAGATCTGAGCTCCTTGAAAGCAAGGACCTTGTCTGTCTTGGCAACCGGGGTGTCTCTAATGCCTTGGTCTTTAATGCATGCTTGTCAAATTAATGAATAAATTAGGAGCTCCTTTTTTTCTTTTTTCTTTCCACTCTTAAAAGCTTGGGCTCAACATATGGTGGTGAGAAACTTTCTTCCTTAGATCTAAGATGCAGGGCTGCTTCCCTGCTAAAAATGATGGAAAGTACTTGCCTTCACAGAATGCTTTCAAGCAGAATCTGGAGCACAGAACTGAGAGGAGGGGCCTCGGAGAGGGAGCCCACTCTCCAAGTTCAGGAGCTCCATGCACTTGACAATCTGTCTCACTCGGGCTTCAAGGCATGATGTACTTCTCCTGCTGTTCAGGCAGAGGATGGCTGGCTTTCGGGTTTTGCTGCTGTACTCCTGAACCGGAAGATGAACAAGTCTGACAGCTGCTCTAATGCTGAGTGAGTTTAACTAGAGTAATGAACTCCAGGAAGACATTCCCTGAACCTGGGAGTAGGGTGCGTAAGTGAGAACTCATGACTGGTGAGTCAATTATCTGTTCAAATTCTAGCAAGACTGCCCTGGACAACTTTTCTCACTGATTAAAATAAAGGCCCAATAAAAACTTGTCCAAGAAGATTTTAAAACACTCCCAGTGCCCTTTCTCATTTCATTAGATGCACTGTCTTTAAGCGATTCTTTCCAAGCCCAAGGCTTCAATTACGGTCGCTGTGCTGATGATGAGTCTTCCGGGCTGGACCTTTCTTCTAAGTGACTCTCACAGGTCCAACTGTCATTTGGACACTGCCACTTGGATTTATTGCAGGCATCTCCAACTCGAAATTGTGCAAAACTTACCTTAGGTCATACTGATAGAGAACGGCAGGTTAATTTCAGGTTTAAAGGACACCAAAGAATATAGATAGTCTTTCTGCCTCACTGATGGGGACACCAGTAGGACAGTGGGAGACAGGGTCTGACTGTGCTGATTTGCTCAGGTAAACGAGACTCAGGGGAATTGGGTTCTAGACTGGTAATGGCAGTGAAGGCTGTCAATACAATGCCACCCAACCACCCAAACCCGGGAATTGTTAATGTAACTTCAGTGGTCGCTGGGGATTTCTTATACATTGATGAGCTTAGAGTTCTTTCAAGAAACTCACTTGCCTAGAATTCAGTGGGTTGTTTTGGGAAAACTGGTACAATCTGATCTTGTATTGCTTACTTTGCTTTTTAAGAGTCTCAGTTAATGAAGTACCTCCCCGTGCAGGGTTGCCAACTCACTGTTCTCTTTTAATAATCCTCATAGGCAAATAGCATTTCTCGAGCAACATTCTACAAGTCCAGCTGGTGACGTGTTCTGCCTCATTTCCTTTATGTTTTAGTTCACCAACACGAATAGGCTTAGTTAGTCCCATTCCTGAATGGAACTTGGTCATCCTTAGGAGACACAGTTCATTTGCAGTTTGCTTCCAAGCTTCAACTCTTTCCAATTTTCTTAGACACAGCTGTCATCACACAAGCACCGCCCCAGTATTCACGCAGCCGACCTGCCCAGAGACAACCATCCATCTTTCCCTGTGGGCGGCTCAGATCCAATGGGCTGTCCTATATTGCCTCATTTCCACATGCTTCCTCAGGAATTTGGGGACATTACTACTTGCCAGGTTTCTCCTACCCTTTATCTTCTCTATTTCCAATTATCTTTGTCCAGACAGGTTATTTTGATTGTGATTTTTTTTTCTCCTTTTACTTGGCACCAAGAACTTGCACATTTGACAAATGAGTCAGTGGGGCTTATGTGGTTTGTAAATTTAGGAATGCTATTGTAGGTCCGTTTTCTTTTTTTAAGAGTTATTTTAATCAGGTCCTGGGAATTTCTGTGCTTCTGAATGCATGACCACATAATGATTCATTTTTTTAATGACACTAGTAGCATTAGAGGGTTGACACTTTATAGAGTGGCACCAATACGGTGAGCTAAGTATTTCTCCTCCATTTTAGTCATGCACTACAGACCTCACCTCATTCCGTTCTGCAGATGTGCACTGTGCACTACTTCTCAGATTTATCTACTCTTCCCCATAATTCCTATTATTTTCCTTCTAAACTCAAAACACGGCTTTCTCTGGCTGCACAAATTCCTCAGTGGCTCTCCCAAATCCCTGATCAATTAAAAATGGCTCTGCCTGGCTGAATTTTTGGAGACCTTTGCTGGGGTTAAGGATAAGTCACGATTCATCTCATATTACTTTCACACAAATATTGGGTAAGACACTGACGGAGAGAATTTCAGGGGATTTTAGAAAACTCTCATTCTCTTGGTATTATGTCAAGTTATGTTCTTATCAAAGTCTATCTGAAGTAAGAGAAAAGGATTTCTAAGCTTACATTTGGATAATAAAGTACTGTTTTAAGTAACTTAATGTTTGCCTAGTATCTTAGCATAACTGGGTATGTTTTCCGCTCTATGAAATGTCACAAAGCAGTTAGCATTCAGTGGCGTACTAAGATCAGCTATGAGGTACTTTAGGAATCTACCAACATTCTAATTAGAGAGTGTCTTGGTAACCACCTAAGAGGACCAAAACCAACTGTGTGCATACACTTTAAAATGGTTAATTTTATGTTACATGAATTTTAGCTCATTTTTTTTAAAAAAGCCATTATGTAAAGTGCTAAGTCAGTCTAAACAACGTCTGATGATGATGCTTCTTCCTTCACGTGGAAACAACCTATGATTGTCATATTCAATTGCAGAACCTCCAATTTATAGCTGTGACTAACTCTCCAAAGCTAAATCATAATAGATCTTGGACATCTTCACACCCTCCTAAATGATTAGACCTTAGCTCCTCCTTTTCCAAAGATTACTTGAGTGTGAAAAAGGAATTTCAAAATCAAATGACAATTTTCCTGTTCAAACAGGTTTAACATATAGAATCTAATGGGAGGTTAGCTCTGATATTTTTATTAATTACCAAAGGAAAGTCCTTATGGTGGAAAGATTATTTCCTCATTGTAGCATATTTCCACTTGAATTGTAGCTTTACTATCAAACCTATCCCAAGTCCATGAGTTAACAAATTCTTCTTTAAAAGTACAAACTCTAATTGTGTTTGGAAGGATATGCCTTCCAGTACTTTCTATTCAACAAATAGTTCAGTAGTTCCAAACTGATTTCTCCAATCAACTTTTTTCTAATAGATACAATGAAAATATTTGCACTTTTGTTATTTTGTTGGGAAAACCACTAATAGATGGTACACAGGCAAGTCTAAATTACACCTTGCTTTGCAGGTAGAATTTAAAACAAAACAATCTTAACTTTGTATCAAATTAATGCCTATGGCTGAAAGAAAAATTTGTTTTCAAAAAAAAAAGCTCTGAAATAGCAAACCATGACAACTGCTGACATGAATGAGCAAAATCTGAGCAGAATCTTTAAAAGCCGCATTGCAATATTTAGTGCCTATTCCAGAATAAGGAGCCACACTAAACCTCTGTCTTCCCTCAGTTCACCCTGGCTCCACTCACTGACTCCACAAACATGCACTGAGCACGGCCTACATGCCAAGGAGAGTGCTACAAATGGAGAAACTGTCAAAAGTGAGCCAATGTCCCATTTCAGGTCCATTTCAATTAGAGGGAAAACAGCGTTCATTACAGTACAATCTGCCAAGTGACAAGCACACAGCAAAGCCTGCAGTGTTAGGAGGGAACCTGGTATAGATTTGGGTAGTCTGAGAGCGGGGAAGGAGCCAGTCATGTGGGGAGAAGGCAGATACTGAAGAAGAGGCAAACGGACATGCAGAGATCCTAAGACAGTCTGACAGCACCACTGCACTTCTGTTGACTCTGGTGTAAGGAAGGTAGGGGAGGGGGGGAGGGAGGTGGGTCACAGCATGAGAGGAAACTGAAAAAGCAAGAAGGGGCCAGATAGCACAGGACTTTGTTGGCCATGGTAATAAGTTTCTGCATGTTATTGTAATTTCAACCGGAAGACACTGAAGGTCTTTATTATCCTAGGATGCTCAATTTGCTTTAAATCCAGTCTTATAATTCCATCTTCGCAAAGCATAAACAAAGAATTTCCATACCAAAACCACTTGTGGGTTTCATTCATCATTTCAAGTGAACCACTGTTTTAGCATGGCAGCAGGATAAACTAAAGACTTGGCAAAGGATTTGGGGAGATGACAGCTCATTGATCAAACGTGAATGTGTTTGCTGTAGTTACTATAGATGGTGCAGGAACTTCTACATTCAAAGTCTGACTGCATCTTCGAGGTAGGAAACTTTTCTTCATTGCTGACTGGCACGGTTCCTAAGGTGTAACTTTGAAACTAAACCTGTCATTTCACTTCCAAATTATATATTTCAGTACTCATATGCTTCAGGGTTGATGCTATACCACTTGGAAGGACTTTGTAAATAATCCAAATATGCAATCAAGATGACAAAAGCATCCCTGGGGAAGAGAGAGTTATTAAGCCACAAAGATAAAAGACATTTCACCAGCCATGGATTTCCAACTTCTCTCTCAAGTTTCTTTCTCAGTACAGCCTTTAAACTAACTGCATCAATAGTTGAACCAGCGGAAAGAAAGTCAATAAAATATTGACAATTAGAAGACCCATAAAAGCCTAAGGTTACGGTCATGCCAGTCCAGCATGGGGCTCTGATTGTGTGAAGAATATAAAGCCAAATCGGTACGAAGAGTTAAGAATCGGTTATAGAGCATCAATATATACATACCAAAAAAAAAAAAGGCATTTCATTATCAAAGTATGGAATAGAGTATAGTTCTGCATATTTTCCTATTGACCAAAATAATCAACCCTATAAATGTAACCCACTTTCTATACTGGAAAACTGATCTTTGGAACCAGCCTGATAAAATCGATGTTTCTCCCACAACCAACCTTCCACCAACCTGAGGTTCAACATTGCTCCAACCATTTACAGATGAGACTCAGTCTAACTTTTTCTCCTTTAAAAAAAAAAAAATCAATCCCAATTAAATATGGAAATGGTTTTAAAATGACAAAGCCAACAAAGAGAAAATAACAAAGATCAGGAGAGAAGGAAGACCAGCTTTCATTGACATAAGTATCCTCTGTCCACCTGCAATTAGAAGTGAGGAGTCTGAGCAGAGCTCTTCTGTTCTTGTGGGAAGAGAGACAATGTGCTCAGAGGAGCCGCATGGCTGCTCACTGAGGGAGGAAAGGGCGCTTCATAGAGGGAACAAAGAGAGACTGGCTGAGAGACGCCATTTTGTCATTAATCCAGAAAAGCTTTATCTTCTTAAAAAATGAATGTGGGAAGAAATGTTCAATTCTTTTCATCCAATTAGAGTTGAAGTAAACAGTGAGATTGGCAAGCGGGATATTGGGAGTGGGGAGAAGAGAAAACAAAGGAGGAAGATAAATTGAAAAAAATTAGGGAGGGAGAAAAGTAAAAGGATGGGAGTAGAGAAGAAGGAAAAACAGGAAAGAAAAGAGAGAAAGAGAAGAGGAAGGAAAGAGAAAGACTAGATAGGAGACAGCATCCATTTCTTCTGACAGCTTCCAAAGAGACCTTGTCATTCTTCTCAATTAGCACATCCCTTATTTCCTCTTCTTTCCCACCAAATGCCAAGGTATACAAAGGATGTGAAAAGTAAGGAGCGAGGGTAACTCCAGCCAAGCAGGGAAGAATAATGTCCAACTTCCTCAGCCTATCTCTCAATGCTCTACAGGCTCTGTGACCTTACAAAGGGAAATCAGAGGTTTCATGAGTTAACAAATTGTTCTAATTTAACCAGAACCCAGAAGATCAGTCAGACTCATACATCCCAGCTTTGGCATGACAGAAATTAAATGTAAAACTAGTCAATCATTTTCAAATTAAGATGTGTATATATAATATACATTAAATATATTATGTATGTAATAGATCTCTGTTCCTTTTTGTGTGACAGAAATTTGCTCTCTAGTCACATTACTATCTCGCAGTTGTTTCCAACTGTAAAAAAGGGGTGAAGGAAAAAAATGTGCAGCCTGACATATTTCTTAAACCAATCTCTGAGGCGGAGGCGGTTAGTGACATACCAGAAAATGAAAACCTTTTAGTCACATACCAGAAAATGAAAACCTTCTATCTCTTTGTTTCCAGTCCAATGCTTAGCACACTGGATTACAGAGCCCACAGAAGTTTTAAGAAAACTTATTTTTGAAGCTGCGTCTTTTGCCAAGTCTCTGTCTTTAAAAGTGAGTTGATTCACCGACCTCTATTAATACTTCAGAGGTCTCTCTCCACGTTGAAGGGCCACTCAAAGAGCCAGATTGGAGGACAAAATATATACTAAGTCTCTTTTAGAAACATCATAAATGAGTTTTAGGACAATAAAGAAGCCAAATTAGAGACAAAGGAAAAACATCAGCAGTCTTCCTTCATTTTTGTGCCAATGTAAGCTTTTAGCAAGACCAGATGCATTTAATACCCGCCTGTGCGTATCTTATCCATTAGAGACGTTTGTAAGCAAGCTGACACCCAATTTCGCCACTTCAATCAGCATATAAGGAAAGTGTTCGTTTCATATGTTGCACAGGTTCAAAATTCAAGATCAGCTTTTGTCAAGTGATTTGAAAAGATTTTGAATGGCTCTGGCCTCTATGTTAATTGAAACACAAACCTGTAACTGATATGTATCAGGTCATGCTTGATGTACTTGCCTAGAAGTATCTGGTGCTTTAAGTTCTGAGGAGGAACTGTGTACCAAACTAGTGATGTTATGATTAAAGCCCCTCCAAAAAGCCTACCTGACAGAAAAATAGTAAACTGTGGCACATAAAAGCATACATTTTTAACTTCTGAAAGTTCTCTTTGTAGATCACCTCATCATTAAAGAAAGTATGTTAAGAAGTTATTCCCCAAGATTTCACAAGCCTTTTTGAGTCTCGGTTTTAGAAGAGCAAAGTATTACTATACGGCAGGACAGGAGGGAGATATTTAAGGTATAATTTAAAAGACATAGGCTTAAATTGGGTATGTTCAGAAGATTCTTGATTTTGAGCATCATTTTTCCTCTTACATGCCTAGACCACTAGTAGTTTTTAGATTTGTCTCAACACCGTTACCTCCTTTGAAGCCCCCGTACCCTAGTAGGTAGACAGTTGCAGAAAAGATAGTTATCCTCACTTCAAATATAAAGAAACTGATTTTTTTTTTAAGAAACTGATTTTTAAAGACTAATTTGCCCAAGATCACACAACTAATCAAGAGTAAAACCAAAACTTGGACTACCGTTTCTCATTTCCAACCGTTCACGTCTTTCAATTACGTGCTTCCCGACTAACAGTCCCATCGTGAATGCGTTCTTCCTAAATGTCCAAAGACATGGACTTTCTTGAAGCCCTGCAGCCCTGCCATCTCTCTAACTGTGGCTTTTCCTCTTTGCTCACTCTCCTTGATCTACCCCCTAAATGTGGTGTGATGGTTAATTTTATGTGTCAGTTGAACTGGGCTAAGGGACGCCCAAAGAGTTGGTAAAACATTATTTCTGAGTGCATCTCTGAGGGTGCACTGGAGGATACTGCCATTTAATTCAGTGACTGAGTAAGGAGGATCTGCCCTCCCAAATGCAGGCAGGATTCTTTCAATCCACTGAGGGCCCAAACAGAACAAAAAGGTGAAGGAAGGGCGAATCCCCCCCTCTCTTCCTGAGCTGAGACATCTATCTCCCACCCTCGGGCATCCACACTCCAGCCTTCATCCTTTGGACTCCAGGACGTACATCAGTGGTCCTCAGGCCGATAGCCTCAGACTGGGAGTTACACCAAGGGAACCCCTAGTTCTCAGACCTTTGGACTCAGGCTGAATTACCGCCAGCTTTCCTGGATCTCCAGTTTGCAGATGGCAAATCATGGGACTTCTCAGCCACCATAACAATGTGAGCTAACTCCTATATTCTCTCTCTCTGTCTCTGTCTCTCTCTGTCTCTGTCTCTCTCTGTTTCTGTCTCTCTCTCTCTCTCTCTCCTCTCTCCTCTCTGCCTCTGTCTCTCTCTCTCTCTGTCTCGCTCTCTCTCTTTCTCCCTCCCTTCCTGACTTATACAAATGGATCTTTTGCTCTTTCTTTTTATACTCATTCCACCTGATGTTCCCATACCTTTTCATAAGATCTATGTAGGTGATTTTCAAATCTGTTGGTTCTACTTTATACCCTGCATCCCAGGACACACATTCATTCAACAAATGCCAACTACGTTCTTAGTATAGTAATAGGTTTCAAGGATGATGCTATGAATGAGAGAATAAAAGTTCCTGACTTCATGGAGCTTGCCATCTAACAGAGAAGAAACAATTCTTAGTGGGAAACAATTCCTACAGACCCCACAATGCCATGATCATTGGATGTAACCAATTCTTTATGAATGTACAGATGAAATCAATCACAAAATTGACTTCCAGAGAAATAAGGATAAAGTCTGGAAGCTAGACTTCTTTGAATATACTTTACTTAGTAGATTTTACTTTGAAAGTATGTAAACATTTTATTTAACAGTAAAATAAAATTATATTAAAAAGCAAGCCTAAAAACAGAGACTGATTTAAAACTTGGTAATTTGAGTTTCTATTTATAGCAAGTTATAGCTACAGACAAAAAGACCTGCAAACAACTTTAAATAGTCAAATCCGTATTATGAGCTTAACTATGTCCCTCCAAAATTCGTTTGTTGAGGCCTTCATTCCCAGCACCTCAGAACGCGGCTGTATGTGGAGATGGGGTCTTCAAAAAGGTGTTAGAGTACAATGAGGTCATACGGGTGGGACCTAATCTAATCTAACTGATGTCGTTATAAAAAGAAGAGACTATACACGCATACAGATATGCGTGCATAGAATACAGCCCACGTGGCGACGGTGAGAAAGCAGCCATTTGCGAGCCAAGGGGAGAGGCCTCAGAAGAAACCAAACCTGCCAGTGCTGTGATCTTGGAATGCCAGCCTGCAGAACTTTGCGAAAATACATTTCCGTTGCTTACGCCCCCCAGTCTGTGGTATTTTGTTACAGCAGTTTGAGCAAGCTAATCTGGTCCCTATATTGTAGATGCTCCACGTATGTCCCCACATGGCCCTTCCCATACTGCAACTTACCTTTTGGGTGATTTTAGACGGACGTCTGTCTCCCAGGCTATAAACTCCATGAAGAGAGAAAGACACAGTGTCTAGCACATTGTTGGCACCTGTGCTGGTTTCAAAACCCAACCTAGAAACTGGTTGGTATTCCTTCCGTTGAAAGGTAGGATCTACTCATATGTTGCCTCTCCTTTACTGTGGGCTCGTGGGCACCATGACCACCAGAACAGGGCAGAAGTGATGCGGTGCCAGTTTCTAGGCTGAGGGCTTAAAAGACTTGTAGTTCCTGTCACCTGGACACTCCCTCTTGGAACCCAGCAGCACGCTGTGAGGAAGTCAGGCCAGGTGACAAGGCCGCGAGCATGTGGCCTGGCTGAGAGTCCCAGCTGAAGTCCAAACAGCCAGCATCCACTGCCATCCGTGTGAGTTAGGAATCCCTCAGGAGGAATCCAGCCAGCCTGCCATCTGAAATGCACCCACCGGGGAGACCACAAACAAGGACCACCTCTGAACCATGAGTGATAACAATAAAATTGCTGTTTTCAGCCACTATGTTGGGGGATTGTTTGTTAGGTAGCAATATATTATCTGAATAGCGCTCTAAAAATATTTGCTCAGTGAAATTCTTTCTGGGATAGCTCTATGGTTTTGTCCATAAGTACTTCGGGATGTCTCTGGGGCAGCAGCATTCTGCCTCGATCCTCTCACTGGCAGACTCTCCAACTAACTGTGCGTTCAGTCAGGTCAAAGTTAGAGTGATGGTACTGTTAACTCTTGACCCCTAATATAATATAGGCAACTCTCTCAAACATGCAATAAGGAAAGCAAGTTTCACAGACAAAAACAGCTTTTCAGGACCCATTCCCTCACCTCACGGGCCACTCTCTGTCCACTGTCATAGGCTGAAGACCCTACTGTTTGTGGTCATAAAGGATTTTGGTTACTTTGTCTAATGCTTCCTCTCCCTGCCACACCAGCATTATCAAAGCTGCAACCATCACCATGGAAACTAGCCTGGGAAGAAACTCAACATCTTTGGTCAAACCCTCTATGTTGTCACCCACAGAGAGCTCTAGAAAGAGAGGCTTGTATTGAAGTAAAAATGGTTATTTTTTGTTCTGAGAGGCACCGTTGCTTTCTCCCATTGTTTTCTCCCTATGAACCTACAAGAGAGATGAAAAATAAACAGTAAAAATAAATGAAGCTCTTTTATTTCTAACTGACTTCCAACGTTATGGGAACTACTAAAACAATCCATAAAATACCCTCTGCCCTAAAGAGTTTTGAGCATTGGGCCGATTCCACCACTAACTGAGAAGGACAGAGAGTAATAATAGTTAAGTACGAGGCTTCAGAGCCAGACAGATCTCAACTCCAGTCCTGACTCCATTATTCCGGGTCTAGTCAAACCCATTCATTCATTTGTACATTCATTCACCAAATTCTTTTCACGCACCTACTCGGTCACAAGCACTTGGCTAAACACTGAGAAAACCCTTGAGTACAAAACAGACACAGCCCCGAAATATTTACCCCATGCCTCCACACACCAGCAGGCACTAATCTAGCTATCGGGAAAACAAAGGTGAACAAAATAAGGTCCTGGTCTTTAAAGAGCTTTCATTTTAGTGGTGGAGAGAAAGGAAAAAATTTAAATAACATGCCATCATTAGAGGAGCCATGAAAGAGATGTAAGGGGCTAGACAACAGAGTCTCACCTCAGGGGAGTGGGTCGGAACAGGCAATGTTGTTTCAAGAGTCGCACTCTGCATATCTATAAACAGGCATACTATGTATGACACTGCAAATTAACCCGCATGTGCACACTGTGCTTGGCTTGTGCGATGCCCAGTAAATGGCAGGAGATATTACTGATGTGACACATGAAAGTATCTGGGGAACTCTTGGGAGTGGTAACCCACCAGGGGCCCTGAGCCCGTGTCCCTGCAAAGAATGCTAAGCCCTGACTGCTCTTTCCGTGGGTCATCACCCAGAATCGTGTCTGCAGTGAGCAATCTTGAGGGATAAGGTCAAGCTACCCTAAAGGGCAAAGAGCAGGTTTGCTGTAAAAGACATGCATTCCCTAAGCTCAGGGTCTCCAGGCTTCCTAGCAAACCCAGTGTGCAGGATATCCTCCCCCCCTGAACCCCTTTGCATCACCCCCTTGGGATCAGGGGAGCTTGGGAGTTGGCATAAAATGACGCACATGCTGCTTGCTGTGCGAGGAGTGATTAAGTCCTTCATCTCTCATATTTTTCTGTCAGCAGGCATGAAACCATAACAGGTGAACTTATTAGCTTGTAAGGAGAGTAAATTCCAGATCCAGAGTGTCCCTCAAGAACCACCAGTGACCCTTAGCTTAGTCTTCTACAGAAAAGTCTTCAGTCACTTCCTGTCTGACAGAGTCGTCTCTTTTAATGGCAGTTCTTAGGTACCACCGTCATGAGATACACACTCACACACACACACAACACCAGTCTAAATCATCCTAAATTTCTGTTCATCATTACCGCTGAGGCTGGAAGTTTCTTTTGTTCGTCACCACTGGAGACCTGTTATAGGGATTAACGATGGTGTTTTGTTCTCCCACAAAGTCAGAAAGAGCAGTGACCACAGACACAGCTTTAGATTCATCAGAAAAGATGGTGACAGAGAGAGAGAGAGAGAGAGAGAGAGAGAGAGACAGAGACAGAGACAGAGACAGAGAGAGATAGACAGACAGACAGAGACAGAGACAGAGACAGAGAGACAGAGGAGAGCTAAAGGATCACAAAAACAAAGAGGATGAAAATTTGCAAATGTGGTATAGTGCATAGATCTGCTCTCGAAATGGAGACTTATCCAGAAAGAAAAATGATCTCAGGCAAGTTTTAATCAGCAATGCTTTGCAAAAAGACATTTGTCAAGGGCATGTCACTTTTATCAGGTGATAAGAATGACGTATAACAATCTTTGTGGCCCCAGTAAAGTAACACACGCACAGGAAACAGCTATGGTTCTCGTGGGGCCCTAAATGTTTTCTTGGTCCCCTTGTAGCCTTTTCTTCCTTCTCTCTAGGCCATTTTTATTTTTAAGAGTAAGGTGTAAGTTGAATTTGCGAACTCTTGTTATATATGGCAAAAGCTCAGAATTTGTAATGCATTTTTAATTAAGTGTAGTGCGGGGAGTTTGGAAATTCCAACTGGACCACCATTTGTCTGTTTCATCTTGACTGCAAAAACAACACTGCTTTCCTCTCTCGTGACCACTTCCTGCTAAGAGTAACATGCACATTCCAGGGAGGGAAATGGCAGGTACAAAGACACAGGAACATACATGAACCACAGTTTCAGGCACACATTTTACTTGTTTCAAAAAAGATACCACCTGGAGAAAGGAAATAGATTTATCACTTCTCCCAGGCACTAACCATGCTATGGAATCATATCACAACAAAGATAATTGCATCGATGGAATATTTATGTGCACTCATTATAGGAAAACACTCCATTTTATAACCAAGATTTTGTGCTGCTTATAAATACAAAATCAGAAGAGTTTAGGTTGTAGAAATCACTCTGGTTTGGATTTGTAAATTTAATAAACTAAAGCCAGGGCAGCTATCCCATCAGCTGAGATGTCCCTTGGGCAACCAGAGGTGCTGGAAGCAGTTTGTGGGAATAGAGCTTTCAAAAAGTTCCAAGTACCAATTAAAGGTATGTGAGATTCAGGTCTCCCTGTTGTCTAATACCTTTAAAAACAAAAGATTGAATTCCAAGAGAGCATTTGCTGAACTAAACCATTCAGGCTCCCTTGTATTGTTTTACATTAAAGGCGTCCCCTGGTCCTCATCTTTGGGGGCTGATGTACCCAGGAGTAAGGCACTACATCAGATGCAGGGCCAGCCTGAGAATCTGGGAGTTTCGGAGGACACAGAAGGCATAGGAGGGACGCCAGTGAACTGTAATCCCGAAGGGATATGTGTCATCTCCAGGTTAGAAAACCCAGAGACTCCAGACACACGAGGCTGAGACACACAAAAATATTTCATCTTGAGAAACTGCTCTGATAAGGAAAACAAAAATAATAAATTCTCCCCACCCAGATTGATTTATCAGTCATTTACCTCGAGGTGCAATGCACAAAAAAACAAAGGGACAGGAGAGCAGCAATTAGGCCGACACAAAGACAGACTATCTGATTTCACAGAATGGTAGGAACAGTGGGGAACTGCAATTTGTTCCCTGCTACCTGACTCGGAAATCCCCAGCTCTTTAAAATCACTTAATTGCTTATCTTTGCAGGGAATGTTTACCTCCTTTCTCTGCATTCTCTCTCCCAAAACCCTGCCTAACAATTCATGTGGTAAAGTTTCTAATAATTCTTCTCAGGGGAATCAAGACAAATGGAAAGGATAAACCCACATTCAGTGAGTCCACATAGAGGACCCACTGCGTACACTGTCTACACAGGCTCTGTGTGAGGGGATGGGAAGAAGAAAACATCTGATTCTATACACTGTAGCATGACTTCAAAAGAGGTTTTGGATACTAGGTTTCAAACATTTCACTGTTAACTCTCAGTTGCAGTAACTGAAAGTCAAATCAAACCAGTTGAAGCGAAACAAATTTATCAGCTCATGTGGCAAGCAGAGTAATGGCCCCTCAAAGATGTCCATGCCCTATTCCCCGAACTTGTAGATATGTCACCTCCCATGCTGAAAGGGACTTTGCGAGTGTGATTAAGTGAAGAAGCTTGAGGTAAGGAGACTATTCTGGGTTAGCTGGGTGGGCCGATCTAATCACATGAATCCTTAAAAGAGAAGTACCTTTTCCTGGCTTTAGTTGCAGACATGATGACAGAAGCACAGTTAGACAGATAGCAGCAACAGAAAGCTAATACAATACAAATAACCAAATGTCAAAGAGATGCCTTCAAACCCAGTTAGACCTAGGTGTTCGCAACCGGAGAACATTTCGTCCCTCGAAAGACTTTTGGCAATGCCAGGAAACAAGTCTGGTTATCACCACTGGTGCTATGGGGATGGTGCTATTAGCACCTAGTGGGTAGAGGCCAGGGAGGCTGTTAAACATCCTCCACTGTATTAGACACCCCGTACAACAAAGAACTATCCAGCCCCAAGTGTCAGTTCTGCTCTGTCTTAAACAATGTACTACTGACACCTTTTCTCTACATGTCTTGGCTTCGCTTGGCTTTATTCTCCGGTTATGATCCCCCTGCATGGGAGCAATGTGGCTGCACACAGCTTCTAGCCTACAACTTTCAGTCTCAGAAATGCCTTCCTTGATAGACCGGGCAAAAGTCCTTGTGTTGATGCTGATTGGCCCAGCTTAGGTCACTCCCTGATTCCTAAACTAATTGCAGTTTGTCCTGATTGGCTGAGCTTGGTCACATGCCACTCAGGGTAAAAGAGCTGAGTCAGCTCCAGCTCCACATATGCCAAAATGCAATAGCGGAAGGTAGTCACCAAAAGGAAACAAAGTAAGAAAGATTTTTTTTTTTTAAGTGTCCCCTACAGCAGTAGATTCTGTCTAACCAAGTGGGCAAAGTTATTCCGGAGGGCTTTCTAAGCACTGCATAACAGCACCTTTCAAGCACGGGTCCTTGTACCTCCACGTCTCTACATGGGACTCTGAATTGATGGGTCTATGAATCTCACTCCCCATCAAGGAGTTTTTTAAGAGGTCACAATGACATACAACTGATAGACTGTGTTGTCTGAGGTAAATGTGACATGACTTTGGCCAATGCGTCCTTCCTTTTAAGGACACTGCGACCAGGCACTGTAGCAGTAGAAGCAAGCTCTGCAGCACTGCCAGCAGCACTGTGGCTGAATCTAAAAGATAGCTTCCTAAAATGATGAAAAACAAGATTCCCATGAGAACTTAATACAATTCTCTGCACAGTACACGTTTCTATAACGAGAGGGAGAGGACCCGATCTTTGACCAGTTGCAATGTTGAGTATTTGCTTTACCTTTTCAAATCACTTTTCCTATCACACTTTATCTCTCTGCAAAGCACGGGCAGTTCACTTTAGTTAAGCACTCGCAATGTGCCTTGACTTCACATTTCTTCACGTTTTCATAACTCTGGTATAAATAGTCAAAGTAGCCTGTGATCAAAGATGACATACATGTCTGGGCACATCTGAGATCAACATATAAACATAGTAGATTCACATATAAACATGGTAGATGAACCAGGAAATTGATATAGCACGAAGGAGGACAAAATAAAATTTGAAATGAATAAAATCCTTTTGTTTTGACTCTCCCGGAAACAAGATGTTGGTCATTGGGGATTCAAGTTTCCCAGGTCAGGTATCACTAAGCATCTGCACAGATTTCCATCTGTTCTCTTAACCTGGGCCCTCCTGTTTGTTTCTTTTTCCCTCTTTCCTTTCCTTCCTCCTCCTTGCCCCTCTCTGTTCCTCACCCCATCCTATATGCTCCCTCCCAGAATTTCCATCCAAAAACACACAGCCCTACAAAGAAAGGACACAATGGAAAGGCCCTAAGCTGTTGGATACTAAAAATGTTTTTAAAAAATCCTTTGAAAAATAACTTTAAACCAAAACACTATATATTCATAAGAGAAATATCAGAAGACAGACAGATACAAAGAGATCTGCAGAGTAGTGCATCCATATCAAGATAACCTCTGTAAACACAGTGCTATGGATTTGTTCAAACTGCACATATATGCATGTGTGGATTTTATTATTTATTATATAAAATACATATAATATAAACACACATATACATATATCTGGACTTATTATATAATCCCATTTGTATATAACGGATATTATACTATATGTAATATACATTAAATATTTTAATAAGCAATCGGCTATTATGTGCTAACATAACTAGCTTTTTATAACTTACACTACATTGTAAATAATGTTCTATACCGATTAAGATTAACCTATGATACCATTGTTAATACATAGTATTTTATTAAAGATGGACCATAATTCACTCACTCAATCCCTCATTCTTAGAGTTTTTTTTTGCTAATTTTATGGTTGTAGTGTCAAATTTGTTAATGTTACTATTCAGATAGTAAAACGAACTGCAACTTCTTAACTTTATACTTTATTTAGCCTCCCTTAAGAATTCTCATACCTCCCATCCACTAAATAGCATTAATTTAACAGTAGTTCAATTTTTTATAGTCTAAATGAGGTCCTTGGGTAATCCATCAAAATGTAAGTTCCACAAAGGCAGGGATTTTTGCCAGTTTTATTTACTGATGTATTCCCCGTATGCAGAGCAATGCCTGGCACAGGGTAAGTGCTCAGTAAATATGGTTTAAGTGAAAGAATCCACCCCATGCATGAGAATGCAAACTCGACCCCTTCGATGTTCCTCCTGTGCCTGCTAACCCAGTTGGATGGCAGGCGTACACAATCTTGTGGCAGTGGGAGGTGGGGGCCTGCGCTGGTCGCCATCCTCTGCTCTCTGCTATGCGGCACCTTCCTACCCAGGTTACCCAGTGTCGGACACGGAAGACGACACCGGGAGACGTGGCTCTGCTAGCCAAGCTCAGACGGAGACCTGTGGTCTCCTTTCCCAGATCCATCCTACCTTGATGCTTTCAAATTCTGATGACCTATCTAGGCCTTGGTTGTGTCTCCCAGCCAAGCCCTGACTTAGTCGTGTTAGGCTGTACCCTCTGGATATTATCAATGGCTCACTAAGTCTCCCCCATGACAAGTGCTCTGGTTTTCTCCTCAAGACCAATACATCCCCCCAAGGAACATGTGAAAACTTCCCTTCCCCATCAGGTGGGAGCTCAGGATCTCTCAGGCCTTCTCTCTGCCTAAGCCACTGAGCTGCTGTTCTTATTATGCTGCTGCCAACCTGTGTTATCACAAGGAGACCCTGCCCTGTATCCTTCCTAGGATTCCAAAGAGCACTGAGCCCAAAAATACTACTGGTCTTAGCTATCAACCATCACCCCAAAAAACAGTCACTGAATTCTGACTTTGGAGACAGAGCAACATACATATACACATTGACTGCCCTCCCCTTCTACCTTCCTTCTTTCCCATAGTTCACTGCGACTGGGGGACTGAGCTCCACCTCACTCTACCTTCTGGGGCACGGTCTGTCCTCACCTATCATTTATCATCCAAACGAGAACACATTTGTGAATAAAAGGATAATACTGATACTTAGGCCAGGACAACGTACCTGCACTGGAGCTGACCTAGGCGAGCTGCTAAGTGTGCTCACTCTAGTTGTACTTACCCTGACACTCAACTCCTAGTTCTCGATACGGTCATGGAGGGCTGAGGAATTCAGGAAATCTCACTTAGGAACAAAGGTTGAACACTGATTCTTTCTTGCCTTTCTGCTGTAAGAATACTAATCTCCCCAAGCAAATGGACACATCTGAGTGATGAGAAAGGTGATCCCATACACAGAAATATGGAGGAGGAAAGTGTATTAGTATTCTCAGAATGATTTGGCCCTCTTGTTTATGTGATTCTGAACAATACAGCAAAGGACACTCAGGGAATTAAAACATTGTACACTTGCTCAGTGACTTTTTTATGCCTTTTTGTAAGGAACTGGGCTTATAAAGACTTGATAATAACTAAAGTGGCTTGTGGGGGAAACAACATGCTGGAAGCCTGGTAAGCGACTTGTCATTTCCTACTCACCATAGTGTTTCTCAACTCCTGGCTGCTGTGTCTTCTTCCTGGAGTGCCCTCCTACCATCCCACTCCACCCTGAAAACTCTTGCTCTCCGTGGGGGAGCCTTTACTGACTGCCTCCCCCCAGCCCCCACCATCTTCCCTCTCAAGGTCATTGCTCCCTCCATAGCCCTCTCCTGTGTTACTTACTACACAACCAAGAGGACTTTCCACAGATTAAGAACTGAGTCACCAAATCTGTGCAACACACTGAGAGGTAGGTACACTATCCCCATTTTGCAGATTAGGAAACTGAAGTTAGTAAACTGCGCTACAATTTAATATTCTAACCAAGGTTTACTCAACATTGCCCACCTTCCCTGGCCTTTTTGTCATTATTTGCTCTTGGTTTTTAAGGATTAAATGACCTATTGAATGTGAAAGCTCTTGGAAACAGTTGAGAAGCTGAGCAAATATAGCAAATTACCTACTTTGGGCCCATCTTCTTTCTATCTAGATTTTAAACTCTTTGATAAGAAAGACTAAATTTTATCGGAATTCCAAAATGTTAGCATGGTATGAAAAGCCTCCAGAAATTCCTAATAAATGTTAGCAGAAGTCTCACAAGAGCAAATATAATTTGGCCCTCCATATATGCCACATTTCTGGAAAAAAACAAGGCATCACCATGCGAGTTTCCCGCCAGTTCTGTTTCTAGAATTGGATACTTGGTGGGGGGAAGGGGAGACACTTGAATGGTATCTTTGACTTTTATAGATACAGGAAGTAGGTATCCACTGTTCTGAAGGAAGGGTGTAAATGAGAATCTGAAGCTCAAAACTCCCTGAGCAGGAACAATAATTACTGATTATTCGGAAACCCCCAATGGACTAAGCTTGTCTGCACTGTGGTCACAAATCAGAAAAGGAGGTCAGGGACGACCAAGTGGAAAAGCACCTTAGGGTTTGCACCAGTGACCAGTGCTCAACAAAACCAAGGTGGCCTGAGAGAAGG
The DNA here is from genome assembly GCF_964194185.1 of Rhinolophus hipposideros. Classification (NCBI taxonomy): domain Eukaryota; kingdom Metazoa; phylum Chordata; class Mammalia; order Chiroptera; family Rhinolophidae; genus Rhinolophus; species Rhinolophus hipposideros. Next base: position 8,580,770 of record NC_138060.1, on the reverse strand, counting down.
GAGTACAATATGGCTAGTAGTGAAACCCCCTGTGGCATTGTGAATACACCACGGGGAGGAAATGTGCGTGTGTGCGTGCGTGTGTGTATGTGTGTAGGTGTGTCTGCAACAGAGAGTTACACCACCAAGAGCTTTAACACTGGACCTTCCATGCGCAGCACCAGCATCTGACGCCCCGCCCCCAAGGTGGCACCAGAAGGATGCTGAGAGACTGCAGGTGGCAGAAATGACAGCAGGGGGCATGGCCTGGCACCTCGGGCCGTGGAAACTCCTGGCACGGCAGTTCTCAAAGTTTCAGAGCCCCTTTGCACTCTTCCAAATTATTCCACCAAGCCCTCTCGCCTGCTCACAGTGTTGCTCACGAAGAGGGCTGGACGCTATAGATTCGACACTTGTACCACACTCAGTCCCTTCAGTCACGTAATAAACAGGGATTTGAGTCTCTCCGAGACATACCTCCTCGTTAGGCAGTAACTTCTCGTTAAGGTTAGGAACAACAACAACAACGACGACTAGTAATTCTGACACGCAAAATGCCCGTCATGATCACAGTTTTGGTGGAGACCTTGTGCTTGTGTGAGAGAAATGGCATCTTAATCACCAGGGAGGGTCTCATTAGCGCCTCGAGCATCTATTTCATCTCCACTGAGATGCAGTGTGTCAGGGAACTGTGTAAACATTAGCGTGTTTCTGGATTAGAAAAAGTGTGCATTTGCTAGGTGTCCCTGTGAACATTTATATTTTAAAAATCCCATCGCTTGCAGACACATTCATATTTCAAACAAAGCAATTTAATACACCAGGTAAAGCACTGACAATTATAAGCCTGTACAGATAGGTTTAATTATTAGCCTGAATACTGTGTGTCTTAAAAAAGACAAGACACATATTAGAGCTTTCTTCCACTCCAACCAGGCTTCAGAAAAGCACATGTGTTTGGACATAAACTCACACTGTCCTGTTCAAGTTCTGATGCAGCAGTGGAGAGGAATGCTAAGAAAAGTGGTTACCATAGCAATGAAAACTTGCCACCACACTGGAGACGTCTGAGAGGCCCTGTCTCATCTCTCAGGTTCTTGCCAGAATGACGTGCTCAAGTTATTCTTCAGTGGTCCAGAGGAAGGGCCTTCAGGCGAAGGACTTGATTGTCCTGAGCCCGAGTATGGTCACAACCACGAAGTGTTTGGGTCGGGAACTGACTGCATCCTGGCTCAGAAGAGCAATCATACTCCCTACTAGAGTGTACTCTACCTGAGAGAAGGGATTTTTCCCTGTTTTTGTTCTCTGATGAATCTCCATTATCTAGGATAATGGCTGGCACATACTAGGTACTCAATAAATATTTGTTAAATAAATGAATGGTCACTATGAAAAACACAGCACTAATGAAAACCTCAGCTCAAACCTCCATTCTTTATTTTAAAGTCTCAAGGCCCAGGATTTGGGTCAAAAGAACTCAGTTTTTCAATCTGCTCAAAAGAATTCCAAATAAGATTCCAATGCTACATAGTTCAACACTGTATCCCTTCCAATTATCATTAAGTCATTCAACTGAGACAGATAGTACAATGGTTAAGTGCATGACCTCTGGAACCATAATGCCTGGGTTTGAATCCTGGCTCTGTCACTGTGACCTTAAAGGGATCACTTAACTTCTATGTGCCCCAGTGTCTCCATCTGAGAAACAGAGAGAGTAATAGGATCTACCTCCAATGTTAGCTATTATAATTGAGCATGCACTCTAGATAAAAAGATGAATAAAAGATCCAAAGTTCTTATTACAGCACCACCCACGTGGTATTATATATCTTGCTGTATGCCTTCCATTGTTTCAAGTCAGCAAAAGCTGGTATAAATTTTCCTACAGTTGGGAAGTGGATTTTAAAGCTACCAGATCTGTAAAGATCATATCACGATAATCACATATATACCTTCATTACATATTCAGAAACAAAGCCTGGAAAGCAAACATGTGGGCTAGCTTTTTGATCCTCTGCATAGGATGGAAAAGAAGGAATACAAGGGCCCTGAGTGAGACCAAGCTAAAAGAGCAGAAAGACAGGAATTAGTGAATCCTTCCTCCCTGCCCAAACCCTGGAATGAGGAGCAGCAGCACACTTCACTCTAACTTGAAAATGGGAGCAGCACAGCCTTAGCCAGTAATCAAATGACCTGCAGACTAGGGTTCCAAGACTCTCCCAGATGGTTGCTCCAACATTAGAGAAGTCTGTGCCTAATGGGGGAAATGCAGAAATTCATCTTCTCAAAAAAAATCACATTCCAGGTGATTTCATTAATAATATAAAAAGGTTGGGTGGGGGGGTAAAAGGGAGGGAAAGGGAAACAATTATTTGAAGGGTTAATAGTCTAGTTGCTTTTCAAGTATTTTTTGAAATCAGTTTAGCAGAGGAAAAGTGATTTATATGAACATATTCTTGGCAAAGAGAGGATAGTAGAGAAATATAAAATTATGCAAAGACTTGTTGAAATTAAATGAATTACTGCTGCACATGAATCAGTCTTTTAAAAAGAAGCTACACAGTATAAAATAGACTTAGTTTTGTAGTTGATTAGATTTACACTTCCATCTTATTTAAACTATGCCACCTGGAGAATAAAATAATTCAATGCCTTTCATATAAAACACCTTAGCTTAATATTTCACAGTGAGAAGCCTTGCTTTTGCATTAAATTATGCCAAAATGGGAGTCTAGCAGAAAAGAATACGTATTGTGGAGGATACTAGCCATCCAATCTGGTAAAGACATTGGTTCCCTGGCATTGAATATATGCATATACTGCAATGTACATTTTCCCCCAGTTGAGAAGTGAATTTAGAAACTACCAAATCTTTGATAATCCTATCACTAGGCAGGCATAAACTGCCATGTTTTCTTGCAGGGGCACAAAGTTTCTATTGCATTCACAAAGCCTAGAAATCTCTGAAGAATGCCATTCTCAGGTCACAGGTGATACCTTGAAAATAGAGAGAATTATGGTCTTCTATACGCACCAATATGGAAAAAGGCCATAAACGATTGCCCTAAAAGACCATCTCCATAAGTGTGCTACACGGCACAGCTTCTCCACCAGGGTTCCTAGAAAGACTGATGCCCTCGGCCCGTGGGGTCCTGGATGGGGACTTGGGCAGCCGACATCCTACATGTCTCTCTTGTCGGGGCTCTAAATTCCCTCCAAAAGGTCATGCAAATACGACCATTGTCTACTTCAGTCATGAAATGCAAAGGTGGGAGGCAGATGGAGGGGAGATAGTTCCACACAATGTTAACAGGAATTTGGAAGAAAACAAAACACATGGGGATAGAGATTCTGTGGCCAAATAAGCATAGTAAATAGTGAGACAAATAGAGATTTCCTCACTGCAGGACTTGAGAAATTCTTTAATATGCTAAGGGTGTATGCTAAAGGAATATGATCGTGCTGTATTTCACCAACTTATCGGACAGCACACTCATTTTAATGGAGTTCCATCAGGGTTAAGGATGCAGAGAACACAGTTTAGAAAGAGCTGCTTTCAGCACTTACGTTACCTGGTGAAGGGGTTTCGATAAGCACTTGAGTTATGTCTGAATTATTTTTTTTAATAAATGAAAAAAGAAAGGGGGCATTATTCCAGATGGAGCTCCTAATGAGGTAGATGTTTTGTGATAAAAAGGACCAAATGTGATCAGGGAGAAGTGAGTAGTAGTTTATTTGGATGGCCTCTATTTGTTCTGCCAGTTTACTTCTAAAATACTGCAGGTATATTTGTACATTGTTTCCCTGCCTTTTCTTTCATTCAAGGAGTATGTATGAGTGGCCACTGTGCTCTGGGCACTGGGGAATCCAGTCTCCCTTTCAGAGACAGACAAGATGAAGACACACAGTCGGACAGATGGAACTTCCATTTTCACAGAGACAGACCATAGCAATGGTGATATATAACATAAATTCAGATGTAAAATGATGTTGTACTGTTAAGTGCGCCATATCAACCTGGGTGAGATGATGGAGAAAGACTGGGTGTGGCCGCTCCAAGGAGGCAACTGACGCAGGAGCTGGGTCTGAGGCTATGAGAAGGAGCCAGCGAAGCAAAGATCTGGGGAAGAGATTTCCTTCCCCAGCAACAGATGCAAACACTTCTGAGGCAGAAATGAGCACCGGGGGATGAGGAACAGAACTGTACCTGGAGCACCGCATTAACGAAAGTGGCAAACGATGAGTCTGGAGACTCGGGGAGAGGCCAGCAGGGCCCATGGGAAGAAATGCGGATGTTCATTGAAAAGAAGCTACTGCGCAGGTTTTAGCCCACAAATGCCATGGCATGATTTCTGTTGTTAAAAACGGGTGCTGCTGTGTAAAAAACGGCAGGAGGAAGGCTCCAGAAATGAAGCGGAGTCATTCCCACCTGCACATGGGAGGCCACCGCCTCAAACCTCAGGGCCCTAGAATTCTAAACCCTGGAGGAATGAGCCAAATCGGATATTCACCCAGCTAAGGAAGGGACAGATGTTCTTCCACTTTACAGTTGCACTTTACCTTTCAAACAGCATTGTCAGAAAAGACACAGTCCTCCCAAAGAAATGACGCAAAGGAAACACACATGTGCTTCAACAGTATGTATTTTGTCTAGGGCACCATTATTCTTAACAACCTTCTTGTGAATCTTAAAGAAAAAACAAAACAAAACAGAACTTGAGGATAAAACTTAAAATTTTTAACAACATAAGCACTATTCCTCTAGTAGAACTCAAGTGTGTGTCGAAGACAGTTATTTTTAAAATAGGAAGACTTTACCTTGATTCCTAATCAATAACCATCTGACAACGCCTCACAAAATGATAATTCACCATGTTGAAAAACTCTTGAGATTAAAAAGAAATGACACACAGTAAAACCTCATTAATTTTGACCCTATTAAATCAGAGTTTCTAAAAATTTGGATCTCGGTAATCTAAATATAATTCTGCTTTAGCCAGTAAAAAAATTCTGGTCTACATTTTAGCAATTAACAGACAAAGGGGGAGGGACAGATTCAATCTGAAGAGAACAAACTATACAGAAATCTATTTACATAGAACAAATACACTGATTACAAAGCGCTTATCTATCCATTATAGCAGGCCCCACAAGATCTCCATTACCTCAAGGTTGCTGAGACCTACATCTTAGCAAATGAGTGTATTCACTTAAAAATATTTCCTAGTCCAAACTTCTCAGTAATTCTAGCTAGCCTTATAATACAGTTAGTTCAAAAGTTTGAGGTTGGCTCAAACACACGAAATCAGTGTGTTTTCACATTTTGAGTATAACACTATGCACACCAGATAATATATCATGTTTCCCCGAAAATAAGACCTAGCCTGACAATCAGCTCTAATGCGCCTTTTTGAGCAAAAAAATAATACCTGGTATAATATTATATTATACCCAGTATCATATCATATCATATCATATCATATCATATCATATCATATCATATCATATCAGACCTGGTCTTACATTATAGTAAATTAAGACCAGGTCTTATATTAACTTTTGCTCCAAAAGATGCATTAGAGCTGATTGTCCTGCTATGTCTTATTTTCAGAGAAACGGTATTTTATCCAGTCACTTGTAGATTCGTCTTTTTCCTGAACTTACAAGTGGATTAAGCTCCAGCCATTCAGGTTTAGAAATGATGCTGCCTCTAAGGCAGAGAGAGGAGCCACTGCTCACCTTGTTTTATCTAAACATTATAGCAACTGCCCAGCGAGGCCAAATTCCCTGAGCAAACCTGTGCCTGCCCTCTCTGGAACCATCGTGGAGGCTCAGCATCACTAACACCAGTGAACTCCACCTCCTGACCTTGGCAGCTGCTCTGGGAATCCAGCCATAACCAGAGTCTCCTGAGAGAACCTCTGAATCAGTTTACTGTAAATACAGTACTGCAGTCTAATCAGCAGACTGGACCAGTCTTTAAAACAAGTGGTAAGCAACAAAAGACAGCAACACTAAAATCACCATGTACTGCGATCACTAGCTCTGATCTTCGGTTACATAGTAGTATGGGATGATTTAATTGAGTAAGAAATGCTGCGTTATTTTCTTTCTGTTGCCGAACATTTTAGGGCCTTCCATTCAATTAAAAATTAAAACTTGGCCACATATACTAATAGTGTAATTACATTTCTCAACATCCGTCTTTCATTCCAGGCCAAAAGAAAATAATATTTACAGAACACAGATTGAGACAAAATATACTGCTGTCTTTACATCTTGTTGAATTGGTGAATAGCTCCATTACATGATTTGCCTTTTAGGGGGTGTATCAGTTAGGAATGTGTTTGGTTGCAAGTAAGAGAATCCCTGAATAACTATTAGTGGTTTATTTTTCTCATAGAAATCTGGAGGGAGGTGGTCCCTAAGGTTGATTCGGGTATTCAACAAAGACAAAGCTCTCTCCTTCTGTTCCACTACTCTAGGCATGCTCCTTTTCTTTTGCAAGCCTGTCACCTCACTCTTACAAGACAGCTGCTCTATTGCAAAGCAACATATCCTCATTCAAAACAAACAAACAAAAAAACCAGAGTCAAAAGAATCTACACGCATGGGTGGCTGCCATTTTTATTCAGGAGGGGCAGCTCTCCTGAGTGTGAGTACTTCCCTTTGCGTGTCATTGGCCAGAGCCGCTCCCACGTACAGCTCTAGAAGTCACTGTTAAAGTAGAATGAGCTACCAGATTGGCTGACACCAATCATGATTCATCAAGCATGGCTGGGGACAGACCTGCTCTGCCTGAAGCCAAGTCACTGGGATGAGTAAACACAAAGCCAGCGTTCTATTAGTAGGAACCTGGGGGAGATCACTGCTGTGGAGGCGAGAACAATAGTGCACCCCACAAATGCTTCATAGAACAGAATATCTATGAAGAAATGAACAAATGGCCAGTAAAGGAGAAAAGCAATCTCACATCTTCTGTTCCCTCTAAAGCCTGAATCTGTGGAAAGCTTAAGTGTCAGAGATGTCGAGTAGAATGAATTCATGTCAATGCTCCTCTTTGGGTTTTTATTCATTGTTTTTAACAAGAGAGATGGTCATCTCCAAAGCAAACTTTATCATATTCACCGCAAAGAAGCAGGATAAATCAAATCAACTCTGGATATATCTTCCAACCCCAAAATGCACTCACTGGAAAACTCAAAAGATAACCAAACTGCAGTGAGGTACGTCATCCAGTGTTCCTGGAAGGTGATTTAAATGTCCATTTTGAATGTACAGCATATAGCCCAATGATATGAGCAGTATACTAAGAAAGATAAAACTCACAAATACTCTCATGAAAGAAATCTGTCCTCAGAGTGGTATAGCTCCAAACAAATTACGAGGATGTCTGTTTGCCAAGTCAGACACACATACGAGTAATTTCCATGTTACAGCTAAAACTCCATCACACATCCAAGTTGACATTTGGCTGCAGTCTGGCCACAATTGAATTCTAGCAGCATATAAAGAAATTTACATGATCACACATAAATTATCAATTGTTAGTACTTTAACTAATAAATGGTACTTCTTATAATTCAGACATTAAGTTACATATTTACCCCCAGAAATCAAAGACTGATACTAAGAGGAACATTAAATGTTGATGGTAGCCAAAATTTGAACGTAACGTGTGATCTCCATTCTTGCTAAGTTTACAATCACAGGGTAGATTTTAGAAACTGTCAAATGTAATATTATCAGCAGTGATTATTTGCGGGTTCAGATGTAATGTTAAGACGATAATAAACTGTCACAATAAAGTTTCACAATTCTAAATCTTGTGAAAACTTTACATTGCTTCTTAGTAGAAAATAACCATGCAAATCAATTAAGCAAAGCAGCTCTTGCTACCATGTTCAGCAATAAAATTAATTTGGACTTGGCTTCAAGAAGAGGCCACAAACCTGAGACAACAGACTCTAGAGAGGACAGCCTGCCTCTCTGTCCATGTCTCCATGCTAGGATTACAGTCCAGTTGTTTGGCACTCAGCAGCCAAACAAAGCACATGTATGTGTAAGCTGTATTTGGCTACTCTGATTTAAAAGACACAAAGACTTGCAAATACTTTGTGTACCCCACCCCCCACAGTTCTTATTTGATTGATTCCTAGGGACACTAATAAACAATACCTAGCAAAGAAGACAACTTCATCCCTCTTCCCACATCTTCCAAGACCTCTCTGTACTCCCAGGATTTGCCATGAGAAGATGACAGGAAGAAGAAAAGGTTTCTGAATTATTCCAAAGCAGTATCCCTGGCCCACTCCAACCTCAGGATGCTCTCTATTGCCCTCCAGAGGATCTCAACATTACAGCAGGAAAAGAAGACATCAAACTGCTAAACTTTCACATCACTGAGCACTTATTATTCACTTATTTCTAATGACTTAGAAAACAAGAATGTGAAATTGATTTAAAATGAGGAATTATTTTATATAACATTCAGAACTCCTGAGACTTAGGTTTTTACATATCATGAGGAAATCATGCAAAAATCTTGCCACAGATTGTACATCACAGTTAAGCAAAATTAACCCATTACCCACCCCATCCCCCCCAGATCTGGTCCACTTCCTAGAATTTACATATCTACTATTTGAAGGTAACAGACTATCTACTCTCTAAAGAATGTGTCTAAGTTCAAAAAAACTATGACTCAATGATTCTTAAATTCGTTGATTAGAAAGTGAAATGAGAGAATAAACTGAGTATAATACATTAGGGAATGGGGAGGACTGTGGCAAACTGAAGATTTCACACCCACTAAGAGGTGAGCATCTACTTAGTTCTTGCTGATTATGTGGGCCCAGTGATGCTATATTACCTGATTTTTTTAAGTCAATTTTTTTTTTCATAAAATCTCCATATTTTAGATGTTTAAATTACCTCAAGACACTTTATTGGGAAAAAGAAATCATGACAATAGGTTGAATTTAGTCCACCAGAGCAGACATCTCTGCTGTAAGATCGTCTATCAATGGCAACGGTAAACCAAGAGAAAAACCCGAGAAGGAAAACTCATTCATCTCTCCTACAATGAGATTCATCCTATCAAAAAACCATCTGGTTAATGGGGACAGATGCAGCAGATGTGGTAATTTGGAGACTGCTTAAATCTTCAACCAGTCCCGTTGTTGGGTATTCCATCTTAATTTTAAAACAAAGTGGCTTTCTATGGCATATTCAAGCATAAATAAATCACTCCTATAGTCTGGGCTATTTCTTCCCCTGTTGGCTCAGTCCAAAGTCTCAGGAGACAGACAGTCAGATGGACACCCCCAAGAAGGAAATGGAGGCAATGGGAGAGACTCAGGTTTGCAGGACACCACATCAGTGCTGTTAGCAACCCTCTCCCAGGAAAGGCCAATCAACGCAGGTCTAGGTCTGGCTAAACACAGAAGTTTCAGCCTTAATTCCTACTGTTACTTTTCCTCACCTTGGGTCAGATTTCAACACCAATCTACTCTTCTGATCAGCATAATGGCCCTTCCTCACATCCATTTATCTTTCCAAAAATAAGTATATACTCTCAGTCCATTTTCTCCATAGCTGACAGACCAAGGGATATAGGATGGATTCAGTAAATTAGGACAACTGACAATTTGCCAACTCATTTCCATTTACAGGTTAAACAGATTATCTTATCTATGTAACCTTTCCTATCATTAGTCAAATCTCTATTTCAGCAGCATTAAAAACTCCTTAGTGACTATTCCCAACTCAAATACATGACCTTTGAAGATACCTGAAGGAAGCAGAGTTCCTAAAATCTAATAAAAGGACCTAATCCCTTTCGGTATATTTATTCATTTATTAGAAATTCATGGGGTGCTAAATCCAGTAGCATATCTTGATTAACAGCTCTGAAAAAGAGACAGAGAGAGCAAGTGAAAGAGAGAGAACAAATCCTAAAATTATCCTACTGAACATTGCAATTCACATGAGAGTTCCTCTCTATATATTAAAGAAAGTATGTACATGTGCATATAATTTACTTGAAAATCTGGCCAAACCTCACTGATTATTCAATAATAAATTATTCCTGAAGGAGATACAAAGTTAAATTTAAAGACCTATGAATATCATTTCACATCCAAAGGTTTCTTGAGAACCCTATTGGAATTGTGCTGTATTTCCGGCATTCATTCCCCACCCCGAAAATGAATGAACGAAAGCCACACAGACTGCTTTGTTTACAATTTACACTGTTCCCCAATAAAAGTCCTGTTCCCCTTCCCCAATAAAATCTTTAAAAATAATAATAATAGTAAATAAATAAATAAATAAATAAATATAAATAAATAAAATGTCACTTTATTGATTGCTGTCTGCAAGTGTTCTAGGCAAACCAAAGCAGAATTTATGTATCATTTTGGTCTCTCATTTTAAAAGTGGATAAAGCCCATTTTTTAAAGTTTTGTTTGATTGCTTTAAGGAGGTCAATAGAAAATATAAATGTTTCAGGTAATACCTAAGGTTATGTAAGGCAGTGAGAACAAAACAGGGGCCTAAAGGAAGGGTGGGATCGGTGAGATTCCATGGATTTGTGTGGAATTATAAATCAGAATAATCAGTAATGTCATCAAAGGGTCAAGGGTAATCGGAAGACTCCACTGACGCTCAGACAGCACTGAACTTGGTATCCGCAGCTCTTGCTAGGGTTCCTTCTGACTCAGCGGACACCCCCTGAGCTGGTATAAACAGCAACTCCTAGGCCCCAGAGCAGCAAATCAATGCTGATTATTGTCAACAGCCCACTGAAGACCAAGAACACGCCAACTACACGAGGAGGCTCTACAATTAAAGATCCCTCCTCTGCTAACTCTCATTTACAACAGAAGCAATTAAGGCATTTTGATACAAATAGTTTATCAATGATAAATGCCACCATCGATTAAATATTTAGAATGGAAGGCATTGTGCCAAGCACTTACAGGCACCATGTCAATAAATCCTCAGGACGCCTCTGTGGGGCTGCTGCTCTCATCCCCAGAGTCAGATTCCATGGAGGCTGGTGGCAACGAGATGGCCTGATCAACATCACACCACAGTGAGTACCCATGCTGCAAGTGAACTCACGTCTGTACCCCAAAGCCACAATTTTCACCTAAGATGCTCCAACAATTAGAACTGCCATATACAGAATTTTCAAGAATAACATTGATATTTTTTTAAGCAACTTCAGAGAGGAAATGGTTGGCTGTTTACCCATCCTTCGATTCTATTCCCATCATAGGACTCTCCTATGGTTTTACATGGATCTCACCACAGGAGGACTTTCATTGCTATCATTCTATCTCAAACCCATAAGAAAAGCTCCCAGAATCAGCAGCAGCCTCACCTATGTGGGATTTGCAGGTGGTGATTTTTAGATTAACAGAGCTCCAGGTGAGAAGAACAGGGCTCCTGTTTAATAGAATACTGTTAATTTCAAAGACGTCATTTACCAAATATTACAAACACCTGTGTTCCTACCAGCCAGACTTGATTCTTAATACTGTTTACTTCAAGCCTTTAAAAATGAATTGATGAGTGGGTGGATGGATGAATGGACGGACGGACAGATTGGCTCCAAAATTAATAATAAAAGCAAATTCTTCAGGTCAGAGACAAGTCAATCTTTCGAATTAATCCATTTATTCACCAAGCATGCCTTGAGTTAGAACCTAGCAATGTGCTCGAAGGCACTGGGGACCCAAGACACTTGGGCACAAGACAATTTTGTACTATGCCTCCAGCTGTATAACCACTCCAATAGGGGTGAGCAGAGAGCATTGTGGGAGCGTAGCAGCAGGGAGCTATAACCCCGTCCTGAAGACACCAAGGGCACCTTCCGTCACAAGCGGCCAATGTCCACGATGTGGGTGACATGGATAAACTGTGGGACTTGCATGCCTGGTCTAAGGCTTCAGCCACTTCTCACTCACAACCACTTGCTGCCACATATGGCTAAGCTTTCCAACTCTTGTGACAGGCAGGAAATGAAAATTTTAGGGGAGTAGGTGGCCAGGGTCAGATGACAAAGGCCAAGGTAAGTCATGTCAATTTAGAACCAATCAAAAATTCCAATCAAGGAAGCGAGGGCAACAGATTCCACTAAGAACATCACTCTAGCCACATGTCACAAACGGCTGGAAAGAGTAAAGGTAGAAGTCTGAAGTTTTACTTCAATTACCGATAACCCCCACACCTCCTCACATACACCATTAGCCCATGAAACCAGCCTCCTTAGATTAGCTTCTGCATTCCCTCATAATTTTCTAAGTTAAAAACTCACTGCAAGTAATAGTGCTTTCGAAAGCTCTCCAGTTTTCTTTCTTCTTTGTGCCAATGTCTTTAGGCCACATCTTCTCACTATAGTACCAAAGTGTTTATTCACAGATTTATGCTGAAAGTGGCACTCATCCTATCAATATCCTCCGAGAAGGCTTTTAATGGTTTTTATGTTTGTCTAAAGCCTCTGATACTAATATACAATCAGTACACGTAGGTGCTCCCACCTGCACGCACACACAACCAACCAGCAACCCATATTCACACTCGCGCCAGGAAACACTGGTGCCTTTTAGGTTTTTATGACAATCAACTGATAATGACACTAATGACTGATAATGATGCTAAAAATATATTCTAAGTGCCAGATATTGTGCCAGGTACATTATGTACATTACCCTAACATTTAATTTAATCCTCACGTGACTCCTAAAAAGTTAGTACGACTGTCCCCACTGTGCAGGTACAGAGGGCAATGTTTCGACTGGTTAAGAGCTTGCCAAGGTCACACACCCAGTAAACCAAGACATAAACTCTGACCCTGGAGAGCCTGACTCCAACCCCTGTGTTTCTAAGTGACACGCCCACTTTATCTAGTGCAAGAACCACCAAAGTTGTTCTTCAAAGGCTTCTGTTGTTATGTATCAACAACAAAAACAATATTCACAGCAGGCATTACATATGGAGGATCTGACACATCAAGTACCATGTCAAATATTCTACGTCACCTCATTCCATTTGAAGAGATGATTCGCAGATTTTTTTATGCCCATGTTTTGAGACAATGCATGTATTTTGATCCTTTCAGAAAAATCTCACACACCCCAGAACATGCTTCTCATTTCAATAAATCTTTTTTCTGCAGAGAGCGAGTCAGGGCATCAGAGCATGGCCCTTCAGAGTGTGAACTGTGACTGCACCATGAATTTTTCAAGTGGAATCTGGCATGTTCTATGGTCTCCGAGACTCTCTATTCTCACCCATGCGATGAAGATTCCAGTCTTTCCCCAGAACTCTTCAGGGGATGACATAAGATACCACATGTGAGTGAACGTGTGTGCCGGCTCAGCACCTAGCACCGGGAAGTACATGATAGCTGAGCAGTACTTTATTCAAGACAAGACGGACAACCCAATTGTTTCATGTGCTCTCACCCTTTTAATGAATTCCATCCTATAGGAATTGTCCTAAGATTCAGTATCTGATTTCCCCTGGATTCCGCTGCCTTGGTACACTTCTCTGTCTCTGCACCTCTGAAAACCTGTAGCATTTGTCACACAACAAGAATGCAGAAAACAGGCTTCAGAAGCTGATGTTAATTGAAGAAACCTGCTGATCAACAATATGTCCGGAAAATGTTTGCAAACAAACTCTGAAACATCTGCCCACATAAACATCTGAAAACAGATATGAAAGTTAGCTTTTTTAAAATGGGGTAGGGATAAATGGGAGGTAGGGTAAAACAAGCCCCATTTATCAATCACTAAAAAAGAAGAATCCTATGTGTTTTCTATAAACAAAGGTTTCTGTACATATTTCTGGATGCTTGATACATATAGGCATACAAACATGATTCATACCATCCCATTACTACCTTCCAATTTTCTTGAGATCATGTGTTAAAATAAGTAATATATCTTTATTGGAAGGGTGATAATATTCATATTCTAGTGTAAAAGTTCTCTCCTTTCAAAATCTATTCATTCATTCAACTGAATATCGAGTTCCTACTTTGTGCCTGGTCCTATACAAGGAGGAGATAGTCTGGAAGATTCCTAAGAGTCTGTCCATCCAGTTTTTCATATTCCACCATCCCTTTTCTAATCAACCAAGAAAAATATTTCTGAAGCACTCCTAATACCATTCCTGCCAGTATTTTAAAAGTCTAGAGAGCATTTCCACTAGTTACGGCTTTTGTTAAAGTGATCTTTTTCTGTATCTATATTTAGTATATTATTTTCTTATGTTGATTCTCAAATCTTGAGTTGGCTATATTTTAATGTAAGAAAAGAAAGTCTGGGGAGACTTATTTATACATAAGAAAGATACTCAATCACAAGACACTGTTACTGTGTGTGGGCTTTGTTCCTCTACTTCTTAGAAAAATGAGACCTCACACTTCTTCACCAGAATTCTAGGAAGGGAATGCACTCTCTGTACCAGAGAATTTACAGGAATGGTATAGAATCATAGGTCATCCAACCCCGTATCTCCCAAAATGCATATATCCCACAGAACTAGTTTGCACAGATCAGATGGTGTGACGCCACTGCCCAAGTCCTGGCTTCCTGCTCACTCAAGAGGGTCCAGAAGGGTGAGTGGCACAGAGTGAGTGCTCAAGAATTACTCAAGAACTGTCTGCTAATGAATGAAATGGAGAAGTCAGCATCAACACAAACAAGCCGAGAAAGATCATCGTGGCAATTGGTCTTTAATGAATGTGTCTGATTAGAAGGAAATCTTATGTAGCTGACAATATTTATGCAAAGATTTCTATAAGAAGGAAGGTTGTATTAAAGAAAGATGTAGAATTTATTATACTATAGAATCTTTTTTATATTTCAATCACAGTTGACATAGAATATTATATTAGTTTTAGGTGTACAACATAGTGATTAGACATTTATGTAACTTACGAGGATATCACCCAACAAATCTAGTACCCACCTGACACCACACACAGATATTACAATATTACTGACTATACTCCTTATGCTATACCCTACATCCCCATGACTGTTTTGTACCTACCAATTTGTATTTCTTAATCCCTTCCCCTTTTCACCAATACCCCAACGCACCTCCTATCTGGTAACCAACAAAATGTCTAGTTATCTATGAGATTCTTTCTATTTTGTTTGTTCCTTTATGTTGTCCTTGAAATCGTATGGCATTTGTCTTTCTCTGTCTGACTTACTCCACTCAGCATAATACCCGCTCGGTACATCCATGCTGTTACAGATGACATTTCATTCTTTTTTATGGTTGAGTAAAATTCTATTTTATGTACTAGTGGGTACCACCTCTACTTTATCCATTCATCTATCCACGGACACTCAGGCTGCCTCCACATCTTGGCCATTGTAAATAATGCTGCAATGAATATATGGATACACATGACCCCTCAAAGTAGTGTGGATTTCTTCGGATAAATACCCAGAAGTGAAATTATTGGGTCTTTCTTAGTCTCCTGTTATAGCCTTTGTTTTAAAGTCTATTTTGTTTGGTATGAGTACTGCTAAACCAGCCTTTTTTGTTTGTCTGTTTCCATTTTCATGAAATAACTTTTTCCATTCCTTTACTTTCAGTCTGTGTGTGTCTTTCAATCTGAAGTGAGTGTCTTGCAGGCAGCATATGTAAGGGTCTTCTTTTCTTATCCATTCAGCCATCTTAGCTTTTGATTGGAGCAGTTAATCCATTTACATTGAAAGTAACTGTTGACAGATATGTAGTTATTACCATTTTATTATTCATATTTTGGGGTTTTTTGTTTGTTTGTTTTGTTTTTGTCTTAAAAAAGTCACCTTAAGATTCCTTGTAATACTGGTCTGGTGGTGATGAACACTTTTAGCTTTTAGCACTTTATCTCTCCTTTAATTTTAAATGACAGCCCGGGTGGGTAGAGTAGTCTTGGTCGTAGGTCCTTTTCATTACTTTGCATATTTCCTGCCAATCCCTTCTGGCCTGTAAAGTTTGTGTTAAGAAATCAGCTGACAGTCTTACTGGGGCTCCCTTGTAGGTAACTAACTGCTTCTTCTCTTGCTGCTTTTAAGATTCTTTCTTTGTCTTTAAGCTTTGCCATTTTAATTATGATGTGTCCTGGTGAGGGTCTCTTTAAGTTCATCTTGGTTAGGACTCCATGTTTCCTCAACTTGTATGCCTACTTCTTTTGCCTGGTTAGGGAAGCTTTCAGTCATTATTTCTTCAAATAGGTTTTCAATTCCTTGCTCTCTCTCTTTTCCTTCTGGTGCCCCAAAATGCAAATGCTGGTATGCTTGATCTTGTCCCAGAGAACCCTTAAACTATCCTAATTTTTTTGGATTATTTTTTCTTTTTGCTGTTCTGATTGGGTGTTTTAGGCTACCTTATTTTCCAGATAACTGATTTGATCCTCTGCTTCGTCTCATTTACTGCTGATTCTCTCTAATGTATTCTTCATTTCCATTATTGTATTCTTCATTTCTCCTTGGTTCTTTTTTATGTTTTCTATCTCCATTTTAATGTTTCGTATCTCTTTGTTGCAGTTCTTTGTTGAGATCATTGACCATCCTTATAACCAGTGTTTGGAACTCTGCATCTGGTAAATTGCTTGTCTCCATTTTGTTTAGTTCTTTTTCTGGAGCTTCTTTCATTTGGGACATGTTTCTTTGTCTCCCCATTTTGGCTGCCTCCCTGTTTTGTTTTTATGTATTAGGCAGAGCTGCTATATTTCCTAATATTAGTAGAATGGTCTTATGTAGTAGGTGTCCTATGAGGCCCAGTGGCACAGTCTACCTGCTCATCTAAGCCAGGTGCTCCACGTATGTCCCTTGTGTGGGTTGTGTGTGCCCTCCTGTTGCTACTGAGCTTGGTTGCTTTTGGCATATCAATGGAAGAGATTTACTCAGGCTGACTGGTTGTGAAGACTGGCCGTGACTATAGAGGAGGAGCTATTGTGCAGAGGGAGACCTGGCATAGCAGGATTCGCTTTAGCAGGACTCAGGTGCCTGCCCAACCTGCACTTTAGATAGGCAATTTGTATGGAAAAGCCACTAAAAGCAGCTTGGGTGTGCCCGCAATTTGGGTGGGGCAGGGTCTCAGGGAATCACCAGGGCTGTGTGGACAGTATTAGCCAGATTGATGGTAGACTCAGATATGGCAGTTGCCTGCATCTGCACACTGGATGAGCAGAGGGATGGAAAAAGGAACAATGGTTTCTGACAGTATTTCCGTCCGGGATAAAGCTGCCCCTCTAGCCCTTACCCTGAAGCCAGACAATTCAGTTCCTCCCTATATGTCCCTGGTGTCTTTCGAGCTACTGCCCCAGCGCTGGAGCTCAGAGCGAGTGAGTCCATCAGTGAGTAAATCTGTGCATGGGCCCTTTAAGAGGAACGCCTGGGACTCCAGTCACCGTCTGTCTTACTCAGCTTCAATCTCCACCGGTTTTCACAGCCAGAAGTTGGGGGGACTTCTCTTCCCTGCACTGGGAGTCTGCTGTGGGGCTGGTACCCCTCTCTCCTCAGGAACCTCTGCAGCCAACATATCCGCATCTCTGCCCCTCCTACCAGTCTCGAGGTAGCTTCTTCTGTATATACGAGTTGTAGGACTTCTGTTCAGCTACACTTCAGACAATTATCAAAGATGGTTGTTCTGTGGTTTAGTTGTAATTTTGATGTGGTTGTCAGAGAGGCAAGCACAGCGTTTACCTACTCCACCATCTGGACTGGAAACCTGTGCCGTAGAATCCTAAGTTCAATAATAAGAAAGACTATACGCAATATGTTAAAGATTGAAAAAGTAAGAAAATTTTACCCTAGTATTAACAGTAAAGTCTTTGAGGGGTGGGATTATGGTTGATTTATTTTTTAATTTTTTTAAGTTGTGATAAAATATATATAACCTAAAATTAACCATTTTAACAATTTAAGTATACAATTGAGTGGCAGTAGTTACATTCACAATGTTGTGCAACCATCACCACTATCTGTTTCCCAAACTTTTAAAATTATATCACAATAAAATGTGGGGGAGCTCTCTTTCATCACATTAAACAGAAATTCTGTAATTATTAAGCAATTAATGCCACATTCCCTCTGTCCTCCCATCCCCTGGTAACCTCTTGCCTACTTTCTATCTCTATGTATTTGTCCACACTAGAGATTTTATATAAATGGAATCATGTAATATTGGTCCCCTGTGTGTGGCTTATTTTAATTAATGTAATGTTTTCAAGGTTCATCTACAACTGATGTTTTTTAAAAATTTATTTTTGTGTATTTGATTTTTTTTTTTACAATGCCAATGTTATATATAGGAAGACATTAGGCTTTATGTTTGAAATAATGAGTAAGGTACAAAGGAAGGCATCGCCGCAGGAAGAATAGGTAGACTGTGCATAGCCCAGAGCCTCCACAATGATGTGGGGACTAGAGCTAATGATGAGTGGTCAGTATATCAGATTGCTACTCTGCAATCAGCCCAACAAATAATAGAACTTGAGTAGCTTCCATAACTCTTATGTCCAGATCCACTCCACTGACAAAAACACAGAGCATGTTACTTACAATCGGAGCCCTAATTTTGCAGGCGAGTATACTTTGCATGATTTGGTAGGTTACAAACGAACACAAGAAGACAGCATCTGTTAAGTTCCTTAGAAAAGCAGGCAGAAGCAAATGTAATTCCTTACCTGAAAAACATAAACACATAATACATATTAAAATTCAACTGGCATAATTTTATGACTTTCTAAGTAGTTTAAGCTACATGTTTAATCGACTATTTCTTCTTCTCATGGCAGGCTGGCAATGGCATGTGGATATTCAGTTCGTAATCCAATGCACATTTATTCCCGAGTTTAAGCCTATTTTCATGTAAACATTCCCATCTAGGAGGTATAGTTAATAAGAGGTCCTAATGCAAGTACATGAAGTCACTGTGTCAAACATAACTCACACTCAACAGCAATTATGAACGGTATAATTAGTCATTTCCAGGACACGAAAATCGCATAATCAAATGGACCCTCAACTCCCACGTGAAATTCCATCTAACCTCTAATCCATCCATTCAATAGTTGAATATCCATCCATTCACTGAGCACATCTATTGAGCACAAACAATGTCTGCTGATGATACACAAAGAAAAAGTATGATTCCAGCCATTAAGGACTTTACAATCTAATGCAGAAATAAATTATGTTCAAACGTCTTCCCTCTTTACTAGTAAATTCCTGAATGATAATTATATTAGTTTCTACTTCTTCTGTCAATCATTGATTCAGTAAGTATGTGCAGAACATCTGTGCTAGAAATATGCCATACAGCAGTGAACAGAACCCCAATCCCTGCCCTTGGGGAACTTATAGTCTAGAAGCAAACACAGATATTCTAATGTAAGTGTGTGTGATGAAAATGCAGAACAGGGAGATCTAGTCTGGGGTAAGAGAAGGCCTCCTTGCTGAAAAACATCTAAACTTTGACCTAAAAGATGAATAGAGGTTCAAGGAAGTGTCATTTAAGTGTATAGAAGTAGTTCTCAGTGTGGTTGGGGGCTCCCAACATCCTTTCCGAAGATACCCCAGCTCAAAGCCATTTCCTAATAATACTAACATGCATGTGTCCTGTTCACTCTCATTGTCTCACAAGTATATGTGGTGTTTTCCGGCGGCTATGTGATGAGTGACATCACAACAGACTGAAGGCAGAGCAGTTAGGAGAATCCAGCTGTCTTCTAGTAAACCAGACCATAAAGAGACTGGCAAAAATGTAAAGAAATGCCATTTATAGTTTTTTAATTTCTTAGGGTTAATTTCTAAAAAGGTAAATATACAAGAAACAAAAGCCCCTTCATATTCTCAAATATATTTATGAGTGTAAAGGAATAAACTATGGACTTTAAATAATATATTGAAATGGGTTTATCAACTGTAACAAATGTATATACTAACACAACAGAGTAATAATAACATTTAGGTGTGGGGAGAAAGATATGTGGGAACTCTATGTACTTTGTGCAATTTTTCTATAAACCTGAAACTGCTTTAAAAACTAAAGTCTTTAAAAGGGAGACAAGTACAAAAGAGAGCTGAGATCAAAAAGTTTGAGAACCCCTAACCTATAGAAAAGCAGAATTGAAGCTAGTGAGGGAGGAGGGCAGAAAAACCAGTGAGCAGAGTGTCATCTAACTAAGATGAGAGGTATGACCATTGGAGCTAAAGTGTGGATCTAAAGAAAGCTTTCAGCAGGTCTCCTCTTTCCTAAAATAATGACAGCTAAGAGGGACAAAGAAAACATCAAAGTCTAAAAGACAATCCAGTTACCATCAAGGGCAGCATGCACCTTAGCAGCAGAATTTAGACATTCAGACTTTTCAGGTTTGCTCTTATCAAGATTAGGAGAATGAGGTTATTGTTGATGTTTTAATATATACCAGGTAGCTCAAAGGGTCCTCAAAGATACAGGGAAGAGCAGCCTTACCCCAGCCTACATCCTCTAAAGTTACTCTCTCCTGTAGCAAAGAGAAGGAAACTAAAGCCACAAGTACAGAGACATTCAGATTTTCAAGTTCAAGTCTTCTCAAGATGATTCATGCAAAGCCCAGAGCAGGATAGGAGCCTTTAGATTGTCTGGCTCTTTTCTGGATTAGGGTTTTTTAAAACCAAGAAGCAATCCACAGAGAATGCAGGACGCAAGGGAAATGCAATTATGTATTATTTCAGACACAGGATGATATAAATTTCTACCTGCTGCTTTGTACTGCTACACAGTACAGGGCAGGCTAGGCTCAGCTGGCCATTCATTCTTCCAAATGATATTTATTAAACCCCTATTGTGTGCCAGACCTGACATTAAGGAACTGGTGATCAAATTCGAGGAGCTGATTTAAAAAAGAGAGACCACAATTACAGAATTTGATATGTTATGAGAGACAAAGAAAGGATGCTATAGGCGCCCAAAGGAAGAATATGAGAAACATATATTTCTGGAGGAGATACTACCAAAATTGAGGCCTGGTTGACAAGTAATACTGTGTTTCCCTGAAAAGAAGACCTACTCAGACAATCAGGTCTAATGTGACTTTTGGAGCCAAAAGTAATATAAGACTCGGTCTTGTACTATATTATATTACATTATATTAGACCCGGTTTATATTATATTATATTATTATATTATATTAATTATATTATATTATTATTATTATACCAGGTCTTATATTAACTTTTGCTCCAAAAGATGCATTAGAGCTGATTGCCCGGCTAGGTCTTATTTTCGCAGATTATGAGTAGAAGGATGGAATGCACAACAGTGATGAGATGGGGGAACCCCATGTACAAAGGGGCAGAAGCAACACAGTATCTCAGAGCAGCCCTGGGAAGGGGTGGAAGGCCTAAACCAGAGGCAGGATATTAGACAGGAGTCGTGGCAGCAGTCCAGATGGCATCCTCAACTAGGCCAACAGCAGCGGGTTCCAAGAAGTAGATGGGGTCAGAGATATTTGGAATAGCACTGATGGGGCTTTGGAAATAACTGGATGCATGGAATGAAAGAGAGAAGCACAACATACAGTTCTCAATAGTGAAAGAGCTGATAGGCTTCTAGAACTTGGTCAGGTCAGAGTGGAAGGTGCTCGCTGATACCAGTAAACCCTAGCAAAGGTAGTGGTGACGATTAAATGAAAGAATACCCAAGGCCTTAAGTGCCTGATAAATGCAATTAATCATAGTTGTTGTTACTACTATTATCATAGCTAGCCTTAAAACTGAGAATCAGGCCAAATAAATGAGATGACTTTGATTCCATCCTATGTAAAATATGACCAAAATCAGCTGTGAAACTGTGCTATGGGCTAATCATCTATTATGTGAGTAAGGTTGGAGGTTATATCCAGGAAGAGCTGATATTACAGAATCAAATGTGGCCAAGCAAACAAAGGGGAGGCCTCGGGTTATAAGTGTTGTTTGGGCCTCCTCAGTCAGGTCCTGGTGATTCAAACAGAGCATAGTCTTTCCACCTGTTCCATAACCTTGGGGGGAGCATTTCAAGTCAACATGATGATGTGAAGGCAGACCGGGTCAGGAGGGCTGCAGCACACGGGAGGAAAATCCAGCCTCCTGGAGCCAAGGCTCCAGTAAGGGGCAGACAGAACAGGAAGGGGTCCACTGCTTGCGGAAGCTGGGACACATGCCACAAATTAAAATCAGAAGGCTGATGCCCACAGGCAAATGCTAAAACAAGATGAGTAGGTAATCAGCAAAACGATGGTCAGGTACCGCAAAGCAGCCATCCTGTAATTCTGCAAAGGGTGCTGATTGAGGCAGGGCCAGAAATCCGCATAAGCTGAGAGGAGTTCAAAAGGGAGGTACACATGTAACAAAGGGGTTGGGAAAAGAGACTTTTACAGAGGGGACTGAGGAACTGAGATTTAGAAATAACGAGGAGAGAAAGGAATCTTTAATGCTGCTTTTCACATACAGCTGCATCTCCAACACAAATCTGGTATTAACAATCGAATTAACAAACTAGATAAATGAGAGAATGAGTTCATAAAGTTTATAAAAGACCTCAAAACATGGGTCCTCTAAGTCGTGATTTATTTAACAAACACTGGTTAATACACATTTTAGAAACCTATGCAATGTAATTAGTGACTGAGAATCACAATTAGTCCCAAATTTGCTGTGTAGATCAGAATTTCTCCAAATGTGGTCAATGGACAGCCCGTATCTCTTTCACTTGAGGTATCTGTGAAAAATACACACTTTCAGGCTCAAATTCAGATCCATTCCATTAGACTCTTTGGGTCATAGGAATGTGCATTTTTCACAAGCTCCCCAAAGGTATTTTACATACACTGAAATTTGAAAGTCCCCAGGGTAAAGCAAGTAGACCTTGAAAGGAGAGCTCTTACCTACTCAACTGTTCTCAAGCAACAGAGAAAGTATGACTTGGAATTTTTGTAGCCGAAGGAAGAATTTTACAACAGGAAGTATCATTGAACACTGAAATGAGTTACCAAAAATGCTTATAAAAATCTCTGAACTTTTCTTTATATAAGATGCAGTAGACAAGTCATATAACCTCTCTGAACCTCAGTTTCCTCATCTTTATAACAGAGATTAAAAATAACTCATAAATAGAATTGATCCAGCTAATACATTTACTATGTGCACAGTGGCAGGCACACAGAAAGTGTATAAGCTATGAACTATACAGCACAAGCTATCATTATGAAGATAAGACATCTGATTACAATGGTGTAACTAGTCCCACATTCAAAAGAGTGTCGATTACACCTCTGCTTTTACATTTACCCTAACTAGCTCAGAGACTCTGAAATAAAAGGAAGGATCTTCAGCTGGAATCGGCTCCTGAAGAAACAAACTGTCCTGCCCCCTGCTGGGCAATGGAGAATTAACAGAGAGAGAAGAGCCAAGAGAGAAATGTCTGTAGCATCAGAGCCACGTTGCAGAGTTTCATTGTGTGTCAGGGTCAGCTTCAAAGAACAAACAGTGTCTGCCTTTGTCTACTTTGATGTCCCTTTTCAGTATAAGATTATGATGTTCCACTGACCTTCAGAGAAAAGGGCACTGTTCGACACGGTTCTGATAAGCTGCTTTCTGAAAAACACTTCCTAGATGCCAGTAGTACCTCTTACCCAGAGAATAAGATGATGATCATGTCATTTAATAGTGGCCTTAGGAAAGAGAGACAGATGACAAAGGCTGTTTCCAAATGTCACTGAAAATGGTTTTTGCAAGGATCACTGAGTCCCATGTGGATGGTTTGCGTGTAAGGATGTATGTGTGTGTGTGCATTTGCATATGCATGTGCATAGGACATATTTTTTCTGTCCCTAGTTGAAATACACTAAAATTCTCCACTCAAGTTCATGGAACGCTTTTACAGTTTAAAATAAGATGTGTAATATTTCGAGTCAAAAGACTCAATCACTAACAAATTTTTTTAACTTCCTTTTTTATTCTGTTCAGTCTTTTACCAATACAGAATTCCTTACGGAAGAATTTTTAAGCATCTTTAAAGATATTTAGTTTTATTAAAGGTATTTATCTTTAAATATGTCTTTAAAGATCTTAAAGGTATCTTTAAGACCTAGAGTTAAAAGTCAGTTACTTCAATATGCTGTTTTAGGCAAGTCACTTAACCTCTCTAAGCTTCAATTTTCTTCTCTACGATGGGGAAATGCCCACTGAGGTTTCCGGTGAGGAGTAAGTGAAATAATGTATGGTGTAAAGTGCTTCACAAATGGTAACCAATCACATCAATGTCATTTAGAGTCAAAATTATGTCATGTAATTAATACAAATGATTGCTCTCCACAGAATTTAGGAATGCTCTTGCACAGTTACAACTGCAAGCCCAGCGGTGTGGTTGTTCAATGTGCACAAGTAAGCTCTGCTGGGCGTGATGCCAGGCAGACATCTAGTTATGGCTGAGGACAAGACCTAGAGGCAGGCCTGTGTGCCGACAAAGATCCCTCCTTGAGCAAACTTCAGCTGGGCTCCACTGAACCCCCTCTTTGACGTGGCCCCCATTTGGTCTTTGGCTTGTTTCACCAAAGAATCCTACTGAGTCATCTCCCTACCACTGATACCTGGTCACCTTGACCTGCCTTCAGCCAAGATCTGATGTAAAAACAAGGGCACATTAAAAAATAATGCCCATCCCCATTAAAGTGACAGTTGCAAGAGGGAAAAAAATAAGGAGCTAATTTGTGATGAAATGAAAAAAAATTAACTATTTAAAGCATCTATCCAAGACTTACTAACATTCAAGGCACACGAAAACTTGTTCACCCAATTTTATGCTCAATCACTTGTGCTAGTCCTCAGATTTCGACCCTCATCATCCTTTTTCAAGAGCAAGAAAGTTATTTCACAAGCTTCCGAAACAAGCATTTTATTATTAGATGTATTTCGTGACACACTCTTATGTTGTTGCGGCTACCTTCTTATCAGTGCCATTGTGAATAGCCATGCCTTGTGTAAACCAGTGCCGGCCACCCGCCCACAAAAGGCTGCGTTAGTTCCAAGCATCCGAAAGAAGTAAAATTTTGGAGAAGCCCCACTAGGTTTCAAATTCTTTATTCTCATTATTTGAAACTAACTATGCCAAGGTACAGATGGCAAATTCCTAGCCAACCAATGTGGACAGTATATCGGAGGCTAAACCTATTTGGAGCACGTAACAGTTGATTGATGGTTGTCATGTCCATGTTTAAAAGAGAGTATCTTCCATATAAAAAGAGGGGAAAAGGACCAGTCAAACACCTGTTGAATACCAAAATACAGTGCATTTACATCATCTCAATTTTTCTTTTACCTATTTCCTCTAACCCCATCCTCAGCCTCTGGCAACCACCAAATTATACTCTGTCTCTATTAATTCCGTTGTTTTTTAAATTCCATATATAAATGAGATCGTACAGTATTTGTCTTTCTCTGACTTATTTTACTTAGCATAATACCCTCAAGGTCCACCCATATTGTTACAAATGGCAGGATTTCCTTCTTTTTAGGGCTGAATAGTATTCCACTGTGTGTGTGTGTGTGTGTGTGTGTGTGTGTACCACATTATTTTTATCTATTCATTCATCAGTGGACACTTATATTTTTTCCATGTCTTTGCTATTGTGAATAATGCTGCAGTGAACATAGGGGTACAGGTATCCCTTCAAGATAGTGATTTCATTTTCTTCAGATAAATACCCAGAAGTGGAATTGCTGGATCACATGGTACTTCTTTTTTCAATTTTTTGAGGAACCTCCATACTGTTTTCCATAGAGGCTGCACCAATTTACACATAATCTCAATTAATGCTTACAACAGTTCTGCCAGTGAGGTAGTTATCTCCTTTAGACAATTCAAAAGAAAGAACTTAGAAAGGTTAAGTAACTTGGCCAGGTTTGTGGTCATTTCTGACCAGGTCCAGCCCATATTCTTTCCATGATACCTGTGGTCTCTGATACTGGCATATTTGCACAAGCATGTGGGAGTTCATTTGAAATAAAAACCACTACTTTGTGTAGAATCATTCAGAAGGCAGGGAAAGAGTGTGGGTGGTATTAGAATTAATTTCTTCCAGTCTGTGATGGGATTCAGCATGAGGTGGTAGGAACTTACACATAGGCACATAAAATCAATGTCTTCTATGAAAATGTAAATGAGACACAAGGATATAACTGTATATATTTATGGCCTCCAGGAAGGTTAGAAATGCTTTAATATTTTCTCAGGTGAATAATGAAATTAACTTACCACAATCAAGTCTTAAAAAAATAAAAATTAAGGCAACAGCTATTCTTCAAAGTTATCATAATTAGTAAAATAAAATCTCATTAACCCTGTGCCAACTTATTTCAGATAGTACCAATTTGAGAAAACTGTTATCCCAAAGGCAACTTTACACATTATTATACTGTAATACAAATAATGAATAATCTGAGCATGGATAATTCAAAATCTGTCATTTCTAATCTCTTACATTTAAAATTTATATAGTTTTGTCATTATCACTTCTCCACTTATGAATAAGCTCTCCCCTTAAATCTTTAAAATACTTTCAACTTGCACAATGAAAGGTAATCTAAATCTGGGAACAACTACACAATATACATGTGGTGAAACTATTAATATGGGGAGGCTTATGGACTTCTTCCTCTCTCTTTCTCAATTGCGTTTCATCCCTGATCCCCCCACACACATACACACACCCACACTAGCTGAAAAGAAAAAGTACAGTCTGATGTCATTTTCCAATATTGGATCTTTGAGAGAAAAAAGGAGTTAGAATGGAGGCTACATTCCCCGGGGGGTAACATGACCCATCGGGAAGAAACTGTACATTTTGTGCAGCACAGCTAAGGAACTAAAAGGGTAGTTCATGATCAAGTTCTCAAGTGTTGAAAAGCTAGAGAAAATAGAGGTCAGAAAATTTCAGTAAGACTTGTCATGGAGCCAGTCATTGTGGACCACCTTAACATCTCATAAAAACATGAGTGAAGGTCAAAATTCTTGTTGGGACCATGTTTCTTTAAATGCAACACTCCTCTGAGAATGGACAGCAGGAGCACATCCTTATCAACACTACATGCCCAGCCCAGCCTCGGGTACCTGCTGTCAAGCCTGTCAGAAGTATCTCTGTGAAGCATGAGATACGTCATTTGCCCACAGCACACACTCCACAGTGAATGATGGTGGCACAGTCTCTTCCTATAAACTACATTTATGAAAAATTATCATCACATTCCCAAGTGACACATTCCGAGGTCGCTGGTAGTTACTATATTCAACGCAGCGTCCTCAGAGGACAGAGCTAAAATGAAAGCTATATACAATGTTTGCACTTCAGCCTTAACTAAAACAAACTACTACCCACAACCACAATCATACAAATAAGATACTTAACTCTATTATCTACCCTGGATGAAAAGTAGAATGCCTTTCGTAATGAGGAACTTCTATCTGAACCTGTACCTGGAAGGCCAAATTTGAAAGCATTTCAGTTCAAGAAAATAACTCTTAATTAAATGAACTAATTCTATTACAGGTACTTAAGAACATATACTTCAAATGTATATGTACTGTATCATAGCTTTGGGTTTTTACCTTTTTGAATGCAGTTAATAAAATCATTGAAAAGCCCTTACGTAGCTTTCCATTTGCTACTTTTTAACAGTAACTTGGAGAGAAGAACATATTTGATAGTCAATGTGGCTCTTCACTGAGTTTGCACTCACAAGTACGGATTTATAACCATGTTACAGTACCAGTGCTGGGGGTGAGAGAGAGGGCTTTTACAGAAAAGAGATTCTCTGAAAAATGAAAACAAAGGGACTCCACTGTAGCTATATAACCAGTTGATTTTTTTAACTGTAGTGTAAATTAAATTTCTATAAATAAAACCATAGCATCCTAATGACTTAAACCATCTTCTCAGAAGTGCTTCAATTTAGGCAGGGACAACTACTTCAGTTTTGGGTTTCTCTGCCAGTTTCTCTGCCACCTGATTCATAAAAGGAATTATAGAATAAATTATTTCAGAAATTAAAAAGAGGGAAATAAGATTTAAAAAATACTCATTTCTACTTTTTCTGGTTTGTAAGTTAAGGTTTTCATTGTTGATATAGAAAGCAAGATACACTTGAATTTTAACTAAATGAATCACCTAATTTCCTTTGAAAAATAAGAGATAAACATTCTGTTCCAGGGAGATGCTTCAGAGCATTTCTTCTCTTGCCAGAAACTTCTTTCAGGAAGAAGTAACTTAAGAGGCCCCTTTCTGTGACTTCTCAGCACCTTACACACATAGCGGGGAGGCACCTGAAATCCTAGAGCCTGATTAAGTGGGTTCTGACCCCAAAAAAGATACTTGCTGACTTCAAGAGTGTACTGATTCTCAAGGAGATAAATCTCCCCATCCTAGCTCTCAGTGAGGCACAGAAAACGACCTCCTAAAATGGAAGTGTTGAACCAATCACCTTCCCATGTTAAGAAAACAAGGCGGAGCATTAGGGGAGCTGGTAGAATGAGAAACAAAACTGAGAAAGAAAGGTTAGTCATTCTTTTCAGAGATGCTTCCTTCTAATGATTTTATTATATTCAAAATTTTCCACATATTAGCCAGTCTGTCCCACTGCTTTTTTCTTCTAACCATATGGAGCTCATACCTGGGGGGGAAAATGCCCTTTTGTCTGTAGTGGATGTGATTTTGCAAACTGCCGACATGTGCCCATTATCACATTTACCCAGACTGCAGTATATTTATTTTTAAGTAAATTCCTTGCCAATATATAATCCCAGAGCAACTGGGGTTGACATCGCCCCCCAGGGGACATTTGGCAATGTCTGGAAACATTTTTGGTTGTCACAACCAAGGGGATGCTGCTGACATCTAATGGATAGAGGCCAAGGATATTGCTCAACGTTCTACATGCACAGACCTCCCACAACAGGAAGGACCCGGCCTCAAATGTTCACAGTGTCAAGGGTGAGAAAGCCCGTCCTACAGAAGTCAACAGAATTTGTGGTGCCTTCATTCACTGAGAGCAGTACTTCTCCAAAGGGTAAACTTTCTAACTCAGACATTTCATAGACTGCAACATGTCCTTAAAGAAGTCTAAAAAATAGGCAAACTTTTACATATTCCTCCCATTGAAAAGACACTCAATAAACATGTATGTTGTGAATGTTAGCAGAATTCACATTTTAAACCCATCAAACACTTGCAAATTTTCTTATGTGTTACCACACACACACACACACACACACACACACACCCCTTAGCACAGCCCCACAAAGGAGAAGTATTACATCCATTGTGAAAAAAAAAGGAAACTGAGCTGGAGAGGAGAAGAGCAATGTGCCTGGATTTTCCCAGCGGGTGCACAGGAGAGCAAGGCATTGAATTTTTCCCTAATCTGGGTGCTCTTCCTCCTGCTACAATGATGGTCTCCTCCAGGATAGTTTTGTAACTAGGGAACCGAACTGCTAACATTGTAGCCATCCTCATCAATGTCAGACATTCCCAGATGTCACTTAACCTATGCAAGTCTCAGTTTCCTTACCTGTAAAATAGAGATATGTTGTGAGGAGTAAATGAGATAGTAATGCTCCTTAGTTCTGTACTTAGCACAAAATCAGTTTTCAAGAAGAACAAACAGATGCTGTGGAAATTCTTGTTAGTGAGATGGGGCCTCACGTGTGTAATTACAGCAGATATATATTTGAGCAAGCAACCAAAAAGTTGGGAGAAGAAAGCCAATGAGAGAAATATGTATTGCAAAATACGATCAGAGCACGCAGTAGAAGGGGCAGGGGGCAAGGCTGCTTTCCGGTCACGTGGGGCACAGGGGAAAACACATGGCAACCTTTGGCATTCATCTTTATTTGCATTTCTGCTACTGAAAACACAGAATCATGGGGCAAAGCTGTGGCTAACAAATGTGTGGAGATCTTTATTCCAGTAAAACTGGGCCTCTTTCTCCCTACTTAAGGGGATAGTGAACAGGTGGAAAAGACTCAAATGGAGCTCGTTTTTATGTGAGTGATATGGCACTGAAATAAAACTCAAGGTTCTAGAAATAGGCAGCCTGGACTCAAACCCTGGCTCTACAACTTACTAGCTCTGACCAGTAGAAAGTTACCTAACCATTCTAACCTTCAGCTTCCTTGGCAAATTTGAGATTACAGCAGTACCTCTTTCGTAGAAATGTTTTGAGAGTCAAATGATATAATGCACATCCACTTCTTAACACAGGGTACAGCAGACTGTACATGTAGAGTAACTGTGAGATGTCACTACTCTCGCTGTCATCAGTACCTTCATCATCATCCGACAGGCCCAGCTCTATGCCTCGCTCTCAGTAGGATCTCAATAAATGTCTACTGATTAATAACTGTCAACATTCAATAATTGTTTACTGTGTCCCAGGCACGGTTCTATGAGGTACTTACTATTTATATTAAGAAGAAATTGTACACCAGAGAGGTTAAGAAACTTGCCCAAGGTCACACAGCCAGAAAGTAGCAGAGCTGATACTTGAGCCCAGGCTGTGAGACTGGGCTACCACGCAATGCTGCCTTATAATGAAGAAAAAGTAAAAGAGAGAGAAAAAGGTTGCAAACTTTCTTGTAATCTTGGATCCCAATTACTGAAATAGGCAGGTATTTGAGGATGAAAAGACAGAGCCTTCCCACAGGACAGATGAAGCAAAATAAATGTGATTTGAAACCTTCACCTTATCAATTCCCAGAAATAAAGAAGGCAAAAGATGGTACACCTATGAAAAAACAGCTTTCAGACATCACAACTTCACAGCCATACAACTTTAACATCTGATCACAGACTAGATTCAGAGGAATAATTACCATATTTTGCAATGTATAATGCGTTCCCGTGTATAACACACACCCACGTTTTTGGCCCAAACTTTCAGGGGAAAAAATCTTTCGATTTAATTTTTTAATTCAGATTTTTGTTTACATTTAGATACTTGTTTTTTGTATTAGAAAGAAATTTTAGCATTTATTTTTAAACATATTATGGTACAAGAAATTTTATGTAACAAATAATTACGAAACACAAGAATAGATAACAAGGTACAAGAATTTTATGTACCGGTATCGAATTCACATATTTACGCATCATAGAAGGCCAAGAACTCTTTGTGGTTGCAAGTCTGTCCTAAGTTCAACAAAACCGATGATCGTATTCCAGGGTATTATTTTGCATATGGATATCATTATTGATTTCAAGAGTTAAACATTTAACTCATAAGCATAAATAAAAGAATTTAAAAAATTTTATAGATACGGAATTAGTACAACCCACGTATAATGAGCATCCTTATTTTTCCCTTACAAATTTGGGCACAAAAGTGTGCATTATACTCGGCAAAATACGGTATTAGATGCGCGATGATAACAGAGACTCCTATACAGCCCGAGAAGGCAACTGGAGTCAAATCAAAAACAGACATTTTTATGAAGGCTGAATCGTATTTCCAATAAACCTAGGAGTAGTCTTGTCAAGTGAGAACTCTGCAGAACTATAGCAAAATACCAAATCCTCACCCTGTTAAGCCATTTCCTATAGTAATTACATGAGGTTTCATTTCTAACCTCTCAAAATGCTTTTATGTCCTATTTCTAGTGGCAAAGCGACAGAGGTTAAGAGGAGAGAGCCATTTTGTTTCAAACAAGCCAACACCAAGTACACAATGCTGCAAAAGAAGTCTTTATTCTGTCAGCCAGCCTGCTCCTCATTAACCAGCGAGAATGAGGCTGGAATGCACAATTTCATAGTAATCACAGAAAACAGATGCCCATGATGGCTGCAGGTAAAGCTAATTGTTTTTGCCTCTTGGTCCCACTTGGTAGGGAACGTGATCTGTTTCATCTCCACTCCTTCCTTCAACGATTGCTAGGCTTCCAAGTGTTTGTGGAAACAAGTCAGGTGTGGGGGACGGTGCTGCAGAAATGAAAAATGGTCTTGACATGACGAAGAGCTGCACTTTCCATCTTGTTTTAAATGCGCCTAGATGGACACAAATTGAGGGCAGCTTAATCCTTCAGGACCCACGCCTCCATAGAGCAGATGGGAATGTGAGCCCCGAAAGTTTCAGGAGGTCAACAGGGCAGTGGTGGGAACTGCCCCCTTTTTCTTTAGGGTAACTCACTATCATTTACCCAGTGCTCATATCCCCGAATGACTGCATTTCAACAGGTAAAAACCACTTCAAATACCCAGGTCCTTCCGGACAGGCAATCCACGAACAATCAGAGCTCATGAGGCCCCACTAGAATTCTCCCTCTCCAACAAGAACCACGAATGTGTCCTGGGAGGGGGTTTCCATTGGCAGCTCCTTGAATATCCATTTCACTTTTCTCCAAATTGGAAAATCTGTACAGTGGCTGCAGACCTCTAATGATGGACAAGAGACACAAGCAGCAGAGGTGACTCCCAGGGCACCTATTCATTCTCCAAATCCACCCTCCCTTAGGAATCTCGTCACTGCACAGCAGTAGGACAAGTGAGGTACAGAGAATGGGAAGGGAAAAAAACCAGGAAGCACAAATGTGCAGATGTCAGAAAGACACCATTATTATTTCACTTTATAATAATCCCTAGAAAAGAGTCAACCACTCATTTATTCATTGCTCATTTATCCATTCACTGGATAATCATGAGCAGGACTCTGGGGAAGCGCTAATGGCAGCAATAATAATGATGACTTTGTTTCCATTTGTGTCTTTGGTTGCGTCATGTCTGGTATGTTTATTATATGTCAGGCACTGCGCTAAGTGCTTTTCTCATTTAGTGCACTTAACCACCCACTGAAGCAGGTAATACCGTTCCTCCCATTTTACAGAAGAGGAAACTGTGGTCCTGAGAAGCTTTTTAACCTCTCTCTCATACAAAACCAAAAAAGAAAAAGGAAAGTAAATAAATAAATAATAAAAGGAAAGGGAAAAAAAGGGAGAAAATTAAAAACACAAACTTTCACAACATGACAATTTAGTCTGCAAATGCAGACTTATCTTACGCAAGGTCACACAGCTAGTTAAGTAGCTGAGACAGGATTTAAGCTCTTTCTGCACTTGGAAAAAGAAACAGAGTAGCGCTCTTTGTATAGCATTATTGTCAGCATCACTCTGCTACCACCCAAGTGTGGTCTCAATGCACGCAAGCAGAAGTGTATGCAAAATATGCACTGAAAGAATATTTACTGCAGCACAATTTGGTACCAAAACATCTATTCCCCAGATTTGGGGGGTGGCTCAATAAATGACCTTAGAGCCATACAATGGAATATGTGCAGTCATTACAAAGGAAAAGACAGCTGAGTGAGGTGATGATGTTGACAACATTTGTATAACACTCACTACTCGTCAGGCACTTTCCATGTATTATTAGCTCATTTAATTTGCAGAACGCTGAGGCACAGAGAAACCAAGTAACTTTCACAGTTATATAGCTGCTAAATGCAACAGCTGGGATGCCTACCCAGGCTTTACCGATTCAGAGTCTATGCTCAGGAGCATTACTTTACACTAACAGCAATAAAACAGCAGTCTCCTTGTCAGGAGTGTATGCTTCTTCCATATTTTTAATGTATTTTTTTAATGAAAACAAAAAGTACCCCTATTATTAACAAGGGTTATAGCTAGGTCTTTCTCTTTCCGGTTATAATGAACATGGCACACTTAAACACAGCAGAAGGTCTAACTCCCTCCCCTAAAATGGGATGCAGACGTCACAATGGTCTGATACTGAATTATCAAGAGCTTCTCAGCTAAACATTTAATGTAAGCCAGTACAGTGTTACTGTTGTGCTTCATTCTCTCTCCCTCTCCCTTCCTCCCTCCCTCATTACTCAAAAAGGAAAGGACAATCTGAATGTCTAGCTCTGACAGTGCATGCATTTACTACGTTTGCTATGTTTGCGAACAAACGTTTTTAAAGAAGGGACTGTCAGTTTTAATTAATTTCTTCACTTTTTATTCTTGTGAAAATGGACAGAAACCTCAATACACACCACTGACCCCAACAGGAAGAGACTTACTTGCATCTCCGACAGGAAGTGACAATACTTCACCACCAAAGCAGGAGGAAGAAACGATGCCTCCTGGCCCAGTCACAGTTCAGCCAATGGGAGGCTGCCATGACTCAGCCATTAAGAAGTCACTGTACTTAGAACCCTTGATTTCCTCCAATGGAATCTTTGTTTACAACAGCCTCCTGCCAAGTCCATAAAAGGGCGGTCCTCTGCTTTGTTTCTCTCCACTTGGCCCCTGGTTCACCGTTAGGCCTCATGTCCTCAATTGCAATTCTTTGTGTTCCCGAATAAACAACTTTTGCTGGAGAACAATCTGGCTATCTATCTGCGTAAGGTCAACCCACTAAATCCAAGGTCAGTTTACCTTAAAGTTTTAAAGAAGGCCTGACAACTGAGGCCTTTTGGAAAGATCACCTAATTTGACAGAATGCTTAGACAAAAAATTCATCAAAAGCCCTACATTTTGCAGACAGCAACCATACAGCAGCTTTCTTTTTTTAAAAGCATCCTCTTTGGGACATGGTGAGGAAACAATAGTGTCATCTAGCATGACTTTTTAAAAAGGAACTTCAGAAATTAATTTGTTTTTGGGATAAGCAGAGATGTGCACACATGGCTTCAGTATATGCCTGGGGTTTGCTGATTTCTTCTAGACATTTAAAAATAGCACCTCTTGATTTGTTCATTTTCATGTCTTTTTTTTTCACCTGGCTCACAAAGTGACACGGCAACCGATTATGTACTGTTTCTTTGGGGTTCCACAACGGAGCCAAGAATATGGCAGAAAAAAATGGATACTTAGTCATCGAAGAAATTATAGGAACTTAATTAAGCCAATCAAACAGCAGATTGATTTCCATAAAGGGCTGTATCCCTACGTACACAATGTGTATTTTCCATAATGGAGGCCAACAGATGGCCCTCGATGTGGTGTTCCAAGTCCTACATTATTTATTAGCTAACATCATCTGACTTCTCTGTTCCCTTTAAAAAGTATAATACATGAGATCAACTCCAGTCGAACAAAACTCTTTGGCAAATACTATAAATCCCATTTATAGCTCTGGTGTTAGGGAAAGGACTGACCTCCGAAGGCAAAGCTGCCCAGCCCATAACAAAACTGCTATGAGGGGGCCTGACTCTCATTTGAGATAACGCCAAGGATTTGACGTTATCACAACTGGTGGTGGTGACAACTGTAAATTTACCAATATTTGAGTGCTCATTAAGCTCAAGAGTCTCATTTGTACTCTGAACAACCTTAGAAAGTGTGTGTGTGTGTGTGTGTGTGTGTGTGTGTACTCATTTTATATAATAAAGTAAATTAGATTTTAAAATATTTAAGTAATTTACCCAAAGTCATTGGCTAGAGAGTTGAAAAAGGAAAGAGTCAGGATTCAAGCCCAGGTCAGCCTAATGCCAAATCTGTTAAGCTTTAGTACCTTTACTCCATCTTTAAGATGCCTTGAAAAGCTGCCTGCAGAAGTATCGAGATTGGTCTTTAGACATACTCAACCAGAGGCTGCATAGTCCTTTGGAATTAATTTTGTAGATAATTTAATCACTGGCTAGGGAATGCCAGTGATTCCTTCCCTCTGATATTGTCATGCAGGACAGCCTGCTGGGTCTCTGCTCCCACTCCCCACATAAGAACGCAGGATGTGGCTGGGCCAAAAAGGAACACCCATGGAGCCATAGGTAGGGGAATCATACCACTATAGTCTCACTGGAGGCTGGATTCACATGATGTTCGACCTGCTATCCGCTTTTCTGCCAACCAACCAACTCTCCTTGACTCCCCTCGACTCGACTCCCCAGCACAGCCGAGGCAGTTATATTAGTTGCCAATGGCACAATGGTTACAGCTGACGGCCAACTAGCCATAGCTGACGGCCATCCACCACCCGAGCCAGCACCTTTCCAATGAGGCTGAGAGCCTGGAAACTGCTCTCTGGGGCTCTGTCCCCACAGATATCAATTCAATTTTTCCATATGCAAGTCAATGGGCAATCTTCAACATTTTCAGGATTTCTGTCCTTCACAACCTTGCTTCTAAGCAAGGTGATTCCTAGACAATATTCACATTTCTGAAACATATGCCTGAATTGTTAATATGCACACGATCCTGAATAATGTAACCAAGATATTTGCTGCCATTAACTAAGTAATTTGATTTGACCATCCCAACCCTCAGTCCCATCTGTGTCTTTATTCTAGCTACTTATTAAATTGAGATGAATAGGTCAGGCTGAACTATGACTAACATTATCCTGCTTGTATAATTATCAGCTAAGGATATTTGCATTTGCCTTCCTAACATATTTAGTATGAATTAAACCTCACAGATTTAGCACAGCTCTTCCTACAAAGCACAGCACAAGTTAACAAATTAATCCTCAGAAAACTTCATCTGGGTAAACGGGGGATACCTGCTTCAACTCAGAAGAGATTTAATAAGCTTTGCTTGCATTCAATGCAGTACTCATATATTATCTCTGGTGGGCGATAGTTAGAATATACCGAAGATATCGCAATCCATTCTGGGTGCCCCATTTGAAGAGGGACACAAACTGAACTGTTTGCAAAGGAGATGTGGGTGACAGATTTGAAACCAGGTTGAAAGGTATTCAACAGTTGCCTCAAATAGTAGAGTGTTAGGTTTGTATTTAAAACAATGTTCCTTAAATTAGCTCAAAATGTAAGTTTAATGAGATACATCAAAAAACATGGTGGGCGAGTCTTATAGTCAAATAGTTGGAAATGATCTGTTATACATCGTATCTTCCTCTTAAAGTTTAAAAAAATACTAATATTCTAATGAATATGTTTACGGAATAAATACTAACATTTTTTGTTGTTTGTTGTTACATGGCCTACACGTCTATGATTTAATCCCAGTTGCACTGTAGTTGGCAACTACTAATCACCAGCAAGAGCTTTAAGATACCAGAGAAAGATAAAGGAGATGCCCTGATAAAGTGGAAAGTATAGGGAATGTGGCCTGCTGTAGTGAAAGAAAAATCCTCATCACCGCCATTAGTGTGATGAAGTGAGAGAAAATGCACTAGCCTGGGGGAAAATGCCTGAGCGCTAGTCCAACCTCAGCTGGTAACAGACCACCCTCCTGGGCACGTCACATGCCCCTCTGGGAGTTTCAGTTAGTCTCTGGTTTCTTCTCTGAGTGTTTGGTCTAGATTATCTACCACGGCTGGCAGAATCATGACCTGCAAAATCAAGTGGCACACAAGTTCTGTTTGGCCAGCATGAATTCCTTCAATGCCCACAGTTGCTCCGCCTCCACCTTATCCATAATCACCTACTCACACATTTAACTTCCAGCCTGACCCCTCTGTGATCCCTAATTTCTATATTTCTTCCAGATCCAAGAATATGTGTACTTTTTCTTTCTGAATCACGGGTAGTTTTAACTTACTAAAGAGCATTTTCAAAATTCTCATCATTATAAATTGGATAATATTTTTATAACACTCAGTAAGCTCCAAGCCTTCCACCAAGTAAAGTATAGAATAGAATGAAGCTCTAATGGACAGAATGAGGCAAGCGTCGTCTTCCTAGTAGAAATCCTTTAAACAAACTGCAGAAAAAATTACTTAAGAACATTGGTTCCACCTTATCAAATTCAAGAAATGGTAAAACAAAGATCACTTGCCTCAGTCAAGATTTTTAGTCCTTTTAGTTTTGCTTTACTAAAGCACGTGCAACACACACACACACCAAAAGAAAAAACAAAAAGTATTGAAATCAAACAGAAGACAGTTAGAATGCTACCTGAAAAGCTAGTCATTCCTGCAGGGCTCACATAAGAAAGCCAGCTGTGGGGTTGGATGACTTTACCCACATCTATTAAACAAACGACAAAGATGAAATGCAGCAATGGAGGCCCATTATTCCAGTTAAGGTGCAGCACACAGGAGTGTGGGTTGGAACCTTCTTAAAGTTTAACTTTTAATATCTTCGAGTTAGACCACTCTACAGTGGCATTACTTTACAGAAATCATTACCTTTTGGAAACAGTGAGAAATATGTTTTGAAAAGATAAAAACCGTGCTGCATAGAAAATAAAATTTTCTCCTTGAAACTGTAAGGACAAAGCAAGTTTTCTGATGCCGTCTTCTTACTGGATCCACTGGGATTCTGAGAAATCCTGTCCGTCCAAACTCAGAACACCTTGACTTAAAATCAGCAAGCAGCTGGGTCTTGGTAACTTAAATCAATGTATTTCGCTTTTAAAGCCAAACAACTCCTTAACTAGAAGCAGTGCCTTGAGAAAAAAATTTTGCAAACCTTGAACTCAATCTTTGTTTTATTGTTGAAAAAAAGAAACTTTAAAAATTCTTTGAAAGTTGTCAATCTTGGGTTCTGATGACAAAAGTAATATAACTAAGCAAGGCCAAATGATTGCCTAGATGTATATACGAGGTGTGATCAAACAATACAGTGAATGTTTTAATTAAAAAATACTATTATTATAGTAAAAGACACATTGCCATTAACCCCCTTCAAAATACTCCCCTTCGCTTTGAACATACTTATCCCATCGTTCTTGCCACTTTCTGCAGCAGTTCTGGAAGTCCTCTTTTGTGAGTGTCTTTAGTTGCGCTGTGGTGGCTGCCTCGCTGTCCTGAATCATTTTGACTTTGGGGAAGAGGCAAAAGTCACACGGTGCCAGATCCAGTGAATAAAGTGGAATAAAAAATGTTACACACCATAACATTTTTATTTGACAGAAATTTCCCTACCAGAAGTGATGTGTGACACGGAGCCTTTCCGTTGTGATAACAAAATACGGTGAATGCTGTCCGACTGCCATCCAACGGAAAGGCAGGGATCTTCAATATGGGAAGCGGCACATCAAATCTTAGTAACAGTGTGTGACAAGTTTCAACTTGTTCAGTGTAGTCAGGCATGAGCTATGGTTGAGGGAAGGTGTGCTTTAAAGTATGTTGTAAATCATCCTCCATCATGACAATGCTCCTTGTCACACATCGTTTCTGGTATGGTAATTTCTGTCAAATAAAAACATTATGGTGTGTCCTCATCTGTCTTATTCACTGGATCTGGCACCAAGCGACTTCTGGCTCTGCCCCAAAGTCAAAATGATTCAGGACATCGAGGCAGCCATGATAGTGCAACTAAAGACACTCACAAAAGAGAACTTCCAGAACTGCTTCAGAAAGGGGCAAGAACGATGGGCTAAGGATGTTCAAAGTGAGGGGGAGTATTTTGAGGAGGATTGATGGCAATGCATCTTCTAGTGTAATCATTTTTAAATTTAAACATTCACCATAGTTTTTATCACACCGAGTACATCACAGGGCAGACTGCTCTCTGTGCTCACCACGAGTTTGTTCTAAACTCCTGCCTGCAGAAATGCAACCACTGGGACAAGACCTTGAGACCATTTAACTTTTCCCAGGGCCTCTATACCTCCTCCCAGTTCCAGAGAAGACTACCTCCTGGAAAACTGTAATTGGGATCCCCAGTCTTTGTATCAAAATTGGTCAAACTAATTAATTAGAAATATATAAAATGCTGATATACATTCATCTCTGCCGTTTATTTATCATAGGACATCACCTGATAAATTTAATCTCCGACCCATCTTGCCACGTATGAAAAGAAACAAAACTGAAGGAAAGTCTGCTGATCATTCCTTTTTTTTTGACCATGACCAGGAGCCCTTAACACAAGCAAGTCCCTTCACGGGCCTCAGTCCACTCTCGTGTAAGTGACACCTATTTGCCTCAAGTCTTCCTCAAAGTGGAAAACTTCCTCAAACTTTGGTAAAAGAAAAAGCTTAATAGATTTAATTTTTTATTCAATAAGACTATGAATGTTTTACTCTATTTCAGCCTTAATCATGAATGCCCAACGCTGCCTGGAACATACTGAGAACCAGGAGGCAATGGTGTCTGAAGTCCATTATATGATTCCATATTATGTAAGATCTTCATTTATGGTTGTGATTATTTTACAAGAATGTTATACACTGGACCCCTCCCCTGTGGGGGTCAATTTCCTCTCCCTTCAACAAAATAGAGGCTTTATGATACAACTTTATGATTCTATACTCAAAGGTCTATCCATTAGCAATGTCAGACCACATGGAAAACCTATTCCTTGCTTGTCTCTTCTGCCCAGATTTCATGGGACTCCATGGAACTTGGGTACAACCATCCATCACGGGACCTTGCCACTCCTGGCATGGGAACCAGGGTGGCCAATCAACCCTGATGTAAGCATGGGACCTGACAGCCAACCGAGTTGTATTCAGAGAACAATAACGATGCTAGAAGGGAGAGGTACCTCCTTCCTTGGCATCACTAGGTGTGAGACCGAAGTAAGCTAGGAGCTGTCATGTGGAGAACACCTTCCTGACACTGAAGCAAACACAGAGGAAGTGAACAGGGAGCAGAGAAAAGAATAAAGCCTCACAAACCAGGAAAATAGCAAATGTCAGAGGAACTAGGGGTGTTTTTTGTAAGTCAGCCCATGTTTGGGACAAAACATGTTTCAGGGACCTGATTTTTTGGTCCAAGCCCTGATTACTAAACAGGCTGGTGAGGCTGTCCTACCTTCAAGGATGACAGAAAAGATGCAGCTAATGACCTGAGAACTTGGGGAGGGGAAACAATGTGAGGAGTTAGGACTGGGAGGGTTATGAGGTCTGCAGGACTAGATCAACATCCAGATTTCTCACAGCAGACACTGCCTCCTTAGTGCGGAAAATTATTGGATCTTTCAGGTCCTAGTTTACTTATAAGTTAAATGCGGAAACTACCAGACTGGCTGAGCTGTTGAAAGAAATAAATGAAATCATATGTATGAAGATTTTAGAAAAGTACCTGGCGTAGAATAGTTCTCCATAAATGTTAGCTATGATTACTTTTACCCCCATAAAATGTAAAGTTAAAGATAAATTCCCAAGTTCTCACCAACCCTGTATCAATATGACCAAGGAATAATATATTCAAACAGCAAATAAGACCTCCAAAAGATTAATGACCTAAAGGAGTAGGAGGAGGATCGCTGGCAGATAAACTCTGGCCCCAGGTCTACCAACGTCATTCTGATTGTTAAAAGTCAGCTACTGGCTTGGAACATTCCGTGGGTTGTGGAGCTGGTAGACAGACCGCCTTTGGAATTCTAAGTTGCAATCGGCTTTGAATTTGCTCTGTGATCTAAAAGTTAACAAGACTGCCTTCCGGAGAATATGGTAAATGCAGAAGGAAAATGTAACTATATTCTAATGTGACCTTCTCAGGTCTCAGATTGTCTTGATTAGGCTGGTTAGCCTTAATTATATTTAAGTCATTAATTTTAATGACATTTTTGTAATTAGATACAAAGATTAGAATTTTTATATCCCATTGTACTTTCTGTTTAATACAGATTACTTGTGGTTGCTGAATGAGTTACAAATTAGAATAATTTCTTCCAAAGAACAAAGAGGAAAAAGAACTCACAGGAAGAGAGAAAACTCCAAAGGATAAATAGCTCTGTTACAGAAATTACACACTGCAGAATCCCATAATGTAACCAGCCTGATAATTAAGCGACACGTGGACAATTGTTTTCACAGCTCCAGATTCTCCAGCTAATGCACAAAAGTAAAAAACTGATTTATTCTACGACTAGAGGAAACTATTCATTGTTATGAATGTCTACTTATGACATCTAATTCAATTTTGGCTGAGCCAAAATTCTGTTTTTGACAAACACAGAAGTGCTGAGCAGGGTAAAATACTGGCTATCGTCTTTGATGTAGTTTTCAAAGGCATGGAATATATCTATCAGAACATCATTGTTGCCTCTAGGATCTCCCTGTGAGTTTCTCACTCATGAATTTATTGAAAACATGTTTGAAATGAGCACCATTTTTGCCCTGCATCACTTCAGGGATACTTGGTTTCTGAAGTACAAATCTGTCCTGCATTTAAAATCTTCTTGAGGCAAAGAGTTCCCTCTTATATTGAATGCCCAGACTTTGGTGGAAAAGGAGGCACAGGAAGTGCTCACATACTTTCCGCAGAATCCCTCTGG
Organism: Rhinolophus hipposideros; assembly: GCF_964194185.1. Classification (NCBI taxonomy): domain Eukaryota; kingdom Metazoa; phylum Chordata; class Mammalia; order Chiroptera; family Rhinolophidae; genus Rhinolophus; species Rhinolophus hipposideros. Next base: position 8,538,627 of record NC_138060.1, on the reverse strand, counting down.
CACGTGTCCCCTAAAAACCCAGAGCCCATCAGGCTTTTGTTCACGTGGTCTGTCGATACACTGTATACCCATTCTTTACCTTGACATTCATCTGCTCAACTAAGAGAAACAGCATGCTTAAAATATTCTCCCATGTTTCCCCGAAAATAAGACCTAGCCGGACCATCAGCTCTAACGCGTCTTTTGGAGCAAAAATTAATATAAGACCCGGCCTTATTTTAATGTAAGACCCAGTATAATATAATATAATATTATAATATAATATACTATACTATACAATACTATACTATACTATACTATAATATAATACTGGGTCTTATATTAATTTTTGCTCCAAAAGACGCATTAGAGCTGATGGTCCAGCTAGGTCTTATTTTCGGGGAAACACGGTACATCGAACTTAAAGATCACAAGTGATGTTAAGTACCTATATGAGATAGCCAAGAAATTCTACCAAAGAGCCAGCTGGAACTGAGCGTAAGTTCTTGCCTCCCAAGGGGTCCTATGATACACTATCTGGCTTAGGCAGCAGGGAGACAATAAGAAGACAGCCATTGAAAACAGAAAAGCCTGGGTCTGATTTCTGCCTCTGCTACTGATTACCTATGTGAGTCCATTACTTAGGCTTTCTAAACTTCATTTTCCTCATGTATAAGGTCGGGATTAAAAATATTATCAACATCAGAGAGCAGTGAAAATTTAGTGAGACAATGTACATGAAGTTCACAGTGCCTAGAATATCGTAGGAGCTTAATAATATTAGCTGTAATTTTTATTATCATTAGCATTCGTATTGTCACCCAAAAGATTCAAGTGAACATAACATAAAAATAGATTTATTGATCTCAAATGCATTATTTTCATTCTAACTTTGCTAAAAATCTGTGAAATAATAAAATTTCTCTTTTTCCCCTACTCCTCCACCCTACTTTGCTTACTTTGGTGAACAATGATAAACATTACAATAGATAGTACCTTATAATAAAGACCACATGGTCTATCTATGAATGGTTATACATAGAATAAATCTACAATAATATACACCAAAGTGTTCACTGTGGCTGTAATGATGGGTAAGACTATTAGGTCTTTTGGTAACAGCATTTTCTAATTGTTCTTTGATGAACATATATTACTTCTGAAATAAAGAAATTAAAATCTGTTTCCATAATAGAAGTAAAACATAACCCCCCAACTTACATGGTGCCCAAAATCTAGAATAAATTACATGAATGCAATTTTTTGTCACCCTCACTATACAGTTTGCAACTTTTACTAGTCCCTTAAACATGCCTCTGCCTTCTCCACAGGTGATACACAAGAATACAAGAAATCAACGCAGCATTCTTTACTACTTGCAGCATGAAACACTTATAGGCCTTAGACAGCTGGGGTTTTATGGCTTCTGAATGTTTTACCTTCCATTAATTAAATCCTACTTACATTTTTTTTAAAAAAGCTACACAAACATTAATGTCAAAAAAAAAAGTGGTGAGGTGAAAGAATGGAAGATATATTTCCAAAAATTTTCCAAGTTCTCTGCACAATTTTAAAAATGTAACCCCTATTTAAAACACACACAGACACACACACGATCTCCTTGTCAAACATATTAAATTATAAATTGGACATCAGTGTTGTAAAGGCTGATTTCTAAATCATAATAGAACACATCTGGGGTGATTTTCTGACTCTCCTCGAATATTTGGTTTTCTTGGCAGCTACAGGAAATCTCTGGGCAGACATACCACTACAGTAATTAATGCCAGCTTTCAGCCTTCATAATGAAAAAAAAAAAATTCATGACAGCAAGAAGAAAATGGTATCGCCCCCCCCCCCATAACCACGGGGTTTAATGTAAAACATGAATCCACACGGCCTCTAGCCTAGAGCAGCTGAAAGGCATTTGTGTGATTCATGAACAAAGAGTCATTCGATCTCTTCCATCAGAACTTTTCTGCATTTCAGCCACTTTTGTTTACGCCCAGCACTGGCTACTTCATTCATACCCTGGTTATGTCTGGGAGGAGCTGTGTGTGCTCCAGATTTCTACCACTGGTTCCCACAAGGACTTTCGCTTCTCCTCGCTTTTCATTTCCCCACAATCCTGGAAGGGCATCCAGCCCCCAGGGCTAGGGCCTGGAACAGAGTAAGTGCTCAGCCAAAGGCTGAGCAGACAGACTAGAGGGTGAAGGAGTGTGTCCATGGGTCAAGAACGTGTGAACAAAGAGCAACTGTCAAAAACGAAAAGATTTTCCTGATTCTCAAATGACTTTGTTTCTAAAAGCAAATATTCTACTTTCAGAAGCAAACATATAGATGATATGCTCCATAGCTGTGTGACTTCAGGGATATTCCTCCCCCTCGGTGCTTCAGTGCCCTCATCTCTAAAACAGAGATAGGTAGCACCAGTACCTGCCTCAGGGGGCTGCCGGGAGGCTTAAATTATTTACTGTTTGTTAAATATGTCACCGAGTGACGGGAACAGAATAAATGCTACATGTCAAGAAAAATAAGTAAGTAAAAGCAAGTAAACATCAAGTTCACGATCACTATTATATTAAAATGCTGTACTTAGCCTCAGTACTAGACGGACCTGAAAAACATGTTCAGTATCCTAAAAGATGGGGAACAAATGTACACAGCTGGCTTCAAATCTTGCCTGTTTGACTGGAGTGTTGTCTAACCTCTGGGCCTGTGTGTGAACCATTTTTAAATGGAGATGATCATGACACTTCCCCTCCCAGGGTTTTTGTGAAGATTATATTAAACAGTGTACATGAAGAAGTTAGCAGGATGCCTGGCATAGTTAACAATCAATGCATCTTAGCCAACACTGCTGTAGTGTTATTGGAGGGTCTGGTAACATCACGATTAAATAGTTATTGCGTAATCACTTATGTTGTACATCTTTTATTCCTAAACCCAGTATTTAGAGAACATTTACATCGTGTTAGGAAATTTTAGATACCATATTCTGCAAAGCCCCACAAAACCACGTGACACAACTAACTTCATTTAAAAACAAGCAAACAAACAAAAACATTAATTTTAAAAGAAAAGCCTTTTGAGAAATGGAGGAGAGGATAAAAAGAAATACTTATTGAATAGCCAATATATTCCAGGCCCCATATGGGGCCCCTTTACATATAGGATCTCACTTCATCCTCACAGCACACCGAATTTGATACTATTACTTCCCCTACACAGGTGAGGACACACAACCGTTAAGCCTGCAAAACCACACAAGTCACAGAGCCAGAATTCAAACTCAGATCTACCCGACTTTATGCCCATCTCTTTCAAATTTACTAGGCAGAAAAATATAAAGATGAATAGAGGCAGTCAAACTTTATCTTCACTTTTAGTAACCTTTCAAAAGACAAACTTGCATCTCAGCTCAAGTAGCTATAACAAGTTTCCAAAGATCCCAGTGTATTCCAAAGATTTTCTACGAGGGGTGATTATGCCCCTGGGGACACCGTCAATGTTCAAAGACACTAATGGTTGTCACAAGGAGAAGGAGCTACTTGCATCTGGGGCAGAAGCCAGGGATGCATTTAAATGCCCTACTATGCACAGCACAGCCCCCGACCAAATGATCATCCAGCCCACAATGTCAATAGCACCAATGCTGAGAAACACTATATTCACCAATGAAATGAAAATCTTTGACTTTCCAAAAAGTTGTGCAGTACTTGGCCAATCTCTAGAATTCCACGGGAATAATAACTCACGGCACTGTTTTCCCCCCTCCCCCCGTATTAAGTTTACGCTTCACACAGCGACCTCTTCCATCACACCTTGGGCCTGGCCAGCATTCACGTCAATGGCCCTGTTCTCCACATATATGTGAACAAGTGGACCGATAATGGTTTCAGGCTGACACAGAAGGTCCCCAGTTAGCTTCAGAAAGGGCTCCGCCCGAGGTAAGGACAGGCTGGAGGGGACTCTCCACAACGCCATACATTGTTTCATTCAGCATTTCTCCAGATGTAATATATCTTCAACCCAGCAACGGAGTCTTCTTTGCTCGTGTTCCTGGCATATATAGAACTGTGAGACGATTTCAAATTACACTTTGGAAAGGTAAAGTTGAACCTACTAAGAACAGAAATTGCAGTCCCTTGATAGATTTATCCCCTAATTTGATAGCCTCTGCCCCTTCCCAGAAAATCTCACCTTAAGATTTATGAATCTGCTTGGATAACTAGTTCTCCTGTGGGAACGCAGGCCTTTTTTAGAGTCACATCTAATGAATTTTACTCACACCATGGAGGAAAAGATTTTGATTCCTTAAGGTCTCCAAAAACGATCTATCTTTTGAAAGTGACAAGTATATGTTGTTAAGCCAAGGCAGTAACAAGTAACTCTAACCTTTTTCTTACCAGCCTAGATCTGTTATTGATTACAAGTGAAGGGAGCATGAATTTTCATGCAAACCACAGCGTTTAAGAGGTGGTGGTGGGGGTGGGGGGAGGGGAATGACAGCTGTAACACATTTGACAAACTTGAAAAAGGAGTGGCACTGTTTGAGGCTATGCTGTCATCTTAATGCATCCTAAGAAGAGGCAGGAAGTAAAGGCAGTTTATTGTTTTCACCACCAAATACCATGTTTCCCCGAAAATAAGGCCGAACCAGAAAATAAGCCCTAGCATGATTTTTCAGGATGACATCCCCTGAACATAAGCCCTAATGTGTCTTTTGGAGCACAACGTACTATAAGACCCGGTCTTATTTTCGGGAAAACACCATACGCAAGCAGCAAGGCAAAAATATTTTCCCTATCAAACATACAGCTTAATTTAAATCAATACTTAATTCTAAAATGACTAATTTGCCCTAACAACTTGCAAAAGCACTAAGGATGATTTAAAGCGCAAGTTTTACAATCACAATATTAAAGCGATTGAAAGAATAAACAACCATATCTGAAACTAATGAAAGAGACTTGGATGGCTAATTTGCACATCTAGTCCCAGAAAGTTAAGTACTCATACTCCAGATTACACAGGGCCAGAAAGTGTTAACAGCTGCATTAAAGTTTCCCCTTTGACTGAAAGAGTCAAACATTTAAAAGAAATCACTACGTTGGTCAATTAGATGAAAAAACCCACTTGTATATTTTAAGAGCATGTGTGGATTTGTTTGTAAAACTTAGAAAAATTAAGGATGGGTACCAAATTGTTAACAGTAGTTCACAGAAGATAGGAGAAAAAGAATCTAGCCCAAATAGGGCCGAAGGTAGTAGAAACACTGCTTATTTTTTTACTTTTGTAAGGGCTGTGATGCTGGGTGATTTTTATTTTTTCAGTAATTTTCCGCTTTTAGGTTTTAGAACTTCAATTAAAAACAAACAAAAGAAAACTTTAGAAAGAGAACAGAATAATGACGGCGAACAGCATCCTCAAAAACAAATGTTGGTACATCTTTAGATATTTCCTAGCATTCACTGAGGCTTCTAAGTGCCAGGCCCAGGGCTGAGGGGATCATTTGACCATCTGAGCATTTTATTGTTTCATCTTCACTACTGCCTTATCTACCCTGATCAGGGAATGGAGACTTTTTTGTTTAACTAAAAAGTTTGTTTTATAAAAATAGGTTCATTAAAAGAATTATTATACAAATTATATAGCAATTGCAGCTTTTCGAAGACCAAGGATATAAAGAAATTGACTTGACATTAAACTCATATTACAGATAATTCAGTTTCATCTCATGACTGAGAAGCTGTTACAAGATCATTACAGCTTCAGGCGATATTGGAATTATCCCTAATAACGACAACTACCACAACAAAGACTTGTAACGGCTTGAGCTCAATTCTGGTTAATCTCTATCACCCTGCCCCTCTGAGGCTGCAAAAACACAGTTTAGGCAGCTTTCTTGAAGTCACAGGGTCAGTGGGAGGCTGAACTATTTGACTAGAAAAACCCCTCCCTGCAAACGTGACACCGTTCTATTAAAATAGAGACACATGAAAAGAGCATTCTTGTGGGTAGATTGGTAGATTTCACTGTCTCACAGAGTTTGGAATGAAATGCTTTTCATGTCAGTTCATCACGTCTAGTCTAAATAACCCGTGACCATCAAAACAGCAATAACAGCTGGCAGAAATTATCATTAAGAAGTGTGGTAGGCAGAATAATGGTCCCCGAAGATGTCCACCTCCTAATCCCCAAAATTTGTGACTATATTACATGAAAAAGGAGAATTAAGTTGCTAATTATGATGACCCTAAAATAGTGAGATATCCTGGATTATCCAGGTGGGCCAAATCTCATCACAAGGGCCCTTAAAAAAAAAATATGAGACTATAGAAAAATCAGGTAAATTGCACTATTTCAGAATTTAAAGCTTTTGTACTGTAAACGATACTATCAAGAAAGTGAAAAGACAATCCACAGGATGAGATAAATATTTGCAAATTGTATATTTGATAAGGGTCCACTGTCCAGAATATATATAAACATCTCACAACTCAACAATAAAAAGACAGCCCAATTAAAAAATGGGTCAAAAATTTTAACAGACATTTCTTCAAAGAAGCGATCAAGGAGCACAAAAGATGCTCAACATGAGTACTCACCAGGATGCCTAAAATCAAAAGGGCACAATAACAAGTGTTGATGGGGATGTAGTAAAATCAGAGCCCTCATGGGTCAGCCACTTTGGAAAACAGTCTAACAGTTCTTCAAAAAGTTAAACATAGATTTGTCATATGACTCAGCTATTCACTCCTAGGTATATAGCCAAGAGAAATGAAAACATATGTCCACACATGAATGTTCATAGCAACATTAGTCATAATATTCAAAAAGTAGAAACTACTCAAATGTCCGTCAACTGATGAATGGACAGATAAAATGTGGTATATCCATACAGTGGAATATTATTTTGCAACGAAAAGGAATTAAGTACTGATGCATGTTACAACATGAATGAACCTGAAACTAAGAGAAGTGAAAGTAGACAGCCACAAAAGATTCCATATTATATGATTCCATTTGTATCGATTTGTCCAGAACAGGCACACTAATACAGAAAGTAGATTTGTGGTCTCCCAGGGCTGGGGCCAGGAGGAGAGACTGAGCAAGGAGTGATTACTAATGAGTGAAGTATTCCTTTTGGAGGGGACAAAACATTCTAAAACTTGATTGTGGCAATGGTTGCATAACCCTGTGAATCTATTAAAAACACTGAATTGTGCATGCCACATGGCTGAATTGTATAGTATATTAGTTATATCTCAATAAAGCTGTTTAAAATGTGATTTAACTCTTTACTCCATATGTATCCATGAATTCCTGTATAGTTTTCACATAAGGAAGCAGATATTGGTGAAAGAATTGTCAAACCACAAGAGGGCGCTTTCTTCATAGCTACTGAATGAGGAGAGTCTACATTACCAGGGTAATATTTACCAGTTTGGTATCATTCCCGGATGTGTGTGTGTGTGTGTGTGTGTGTGTGTGTGTGTGTGTGTGTTATTAATGTTTCATTCAATACATTTAAAACAACAGTGTGACCCAAGTTGGTGATAGGTTGAAAAAGTAATGACTTAGAGATAAAAAAAATGTTTAAACTAATAATAAACTACAGATAGCATTGCATTGAGCTCATTTCTTTCCCTTCCAGTCATACAACAGATTATACAAAGGTATTTATTTAGCATAAAACTCATTAAGATAATACAAATCATTACAAGAAATGAAACATGTTATAAATACTTGGTCTCTGGTTCTCTGCTCTCTATTTCCAGCCCCTGGAACAATGCCTGGTATAATTGGCACTCAATAAATATTTATGAAGTGAATGAGATAAACAAAAAATGAGTGCTATCCACATTTCTTAAATTTCAGAAACAAAATTTTATCTACTATGCCTTGGAGACCAGATCAAAATATTTCCCTTCATCCATACAACAAATGAATAAAACATCACAGTCATTTCACTGAATAAGCATCTCTCAAATGAGTTCACAGAGACATTCTGTGGTGTTAAATATAATTCGTTTGGCCAAGGTATCCTTTAATATTGACTGACACACCTCTCTCAATGAGTTATCTTTGGTCTTCCTACTTAAAGTTCTTCAATCAATGCACCTCTTAATAAACCACAAGCACACAGCATTTCATTAGGGGAAACCAGATCCCTCTATATCCATCTCATATTTCAAGCGGTCTGACATCAGAATAATGTCTGGAGCAATAACAACACTGGCCCTATCTCCTCCCCAGAAGCCATGTTCAATTGCAAAAATTCTATTAGACTCTGAGCTTGGTCCCAATAAAAATTAGGCATAATTTTTAGAGATGTTTTTGTCTGAGATCAACTGACAGGTGAAGGAAGAGCTGTTGCAGACACAGGCCCCAGTCACCTTTTAGGCACCGTGAGTTTATCAGGCACTGGAACACTTCCATAGCAACACACTCTGTAAGAAACCGGATCACTGAATGATAAACAACTTGAAAAGTCTTCCTCTACCATTTTTTAGTGAGCAGTCTACTGTCAAAACAAAGATGTCATGTTTAGCGGTTCTAGGCAGCCCAGAAACTTTAAATAGAATGCCTAAACACATTGTACCTGAATGACAAGGGAACTAACTCTCACACATCATTCATTTATAGGCCTAAAAATTATTCCATCTAAGTAGGAAATATAGACCCTGTCTTCTAGGAGCTCACAGCCTGACAGACAGGCAGACAGACAGACAATAACAGAAGGGAGTGTGGTATGTCAGGGTAGGCACATCGTGCTATGGGAACACAGAGGCTGAACTCCTAATTTAACCTTGGGTGGTTAGTAATAACTATAAATAAATGTGATAATACAACTGAAAGTTATGAGAAAGAGCAAGCCGTTACAAAAGCACCCTAGGCCAGGGGTGTCCAAACTTTTTTCAACGGTTTTCACCAAAAGCCATACGCGGTAAAAGACACAAACAGCCGGGCCACTCACTCGAGGTGAAGTATGTATTGCCTCACCTGGTTTATTTAAGTAAATTAAATATATTTTTGGAATTTGCTGCGGGCCAATTAACAATGGATCGGGGGCCACAGTTTGGACACCCCTGCCCTAGGCGGAAGCAAAGGCCTGTGCAAAAGCCTGGAAGCAGGATAGCTTAGCAAATTCAAGAAATAAGAAATAAGAGGTATGGTTAAAACTGAGTATGGAACAAATACTAATGGGTTAAGGAGGGAAGCAGAGGCCAATCGGGAAAAACATAATAAACATTTTGATCCTTAGGGAGTTATCCCTGCCAGGGCCTGCAAGGTGAGAGGCTGCATTTTCCCTTTCCCCTCATATTTTCTAGAGCCATCTAAATTTCCTTAAAGTCAAACCAGAAACCAATTAACACGTGTTGTCGTCACTCAACTGTGCCCAAGTAAGTTCACAGGAAACAATGGCGAGAAATTCTCCAAAAGCCCATCTGGGCAGGACTCAAAAGTCATATGTATGTTAAAAGCACTTTAAAGTTTTACAGAGTTTTCAAATGCAGTCTGTCCTAGCAATAACACAACCAACCCGCAAGCGCTGTAAGTGTTCCCACCCCAATCTTACAAATAATATTATTGAGGTTCAAAAAGGGGAATGGACCAGCCAAGGTCATAAACTGAGTAACAGGGCTTGGACTTGAACCCTGTTGTGTCTTATTCCAGACTAGTAGTCCTAACTGTCCCAAGAGCCAAAGCAGGCTTACACTTACCCCAATTTCACCAAATAACCCCAATATTAAAAATCAAGATGCAATATTCAAAATTAATAATAGCTATAAGGCCTCGGGGCCATCATAAAGCAAAAGAAAAACAAAAGATAAAATGCTTTGCTTGCCCTTTTGATCTTACTGCCTTCTTAATTACAGCGGTTCACATAATTGGGGAGGAAAAGAACAAAAAGAGCAAGGAAGCCCACTGAGGCCTCCTTTCAAAATATTTGCCCAGAACAGCTCTGCCTAAATTAGTCTTTTATTAACCCAGACTCAGTGAGTTTTTAATCCAACCCCTTTGAAGTCTACTAATGGTCCTTCTTTTGACTAAAAGCCAAATTGGGTAGTCATTTTATTGATCAAACAGAAGACATGATTGTCAGACAAAAATACCTATTTTTTCCCAAAACACATAGATTTAAAACTTGATAGGATGACATTTTACTAGTCCTGTTTCAATTGGCTAAAGAATAAAAAAACGTTAAACTTAAACTAATAAAGGAGAACAAAATGGTAGACTGGACTCAAAGAATCTTGACTCATCAAGCTAACAATCTCAGCTTCCTGGGGGAACTTGGGATAGCCTTTGAATTCCACAGTGGAAAGAGAATGGTGTAATAAGAGATTGTCCAAATCAACATGCTTTATACACACACTTGGTTCGCAGCAGACACCCTTCCCAGAGCTGGCCGTCCATTCCCCACCACTGTCAGCTTCTCACTCTGAATCCCACGTGATTAGGGCAGACTTAGCCTCCATGTGAGGAACCCAAGCTGGGCCCATCACATAGTCTCCAGAAGAATTCAGAAATGACACACAAACTCTAGATATCTGGTTGTAACCTTGTTGCTGAAACATCCCAAAAGGCCACGCTGGAATAGCCATTCATCCACCATGTACATGTGAAAACAGAGAAAGCTAGTTTGGAAGGGATGGAAAATGGAGTAGATATAAAAAATGATGAAAGGAAATAATAAGGAAAGACAAAGTGGGACTCTGGTTACTGAATTTCTGTCAATCAGATCAAGTCCCCGTGAGGCCAGCTCTTTTCCTGGTTCTTGGTTTCTTAGAGCTGTCTTTGTATCTTTCCATAAATCTCCCTTTGTGCTTCAGCTGATTTGAATAGGCTTCTTTTCATGTTAAAACCTTTGGTCTGATATTTCCACTTTGATGTAGAATTCCACCTTTAGGTATAATTTTCTCAAGAAAATGGTTGGACAAATATACTAATATATATGTATACTAGTATACATATACTTGTATACTGAGGAGTTGCAATATCAAAAATTGGGCGGAAACTTAAATGACAAGCTATATAGGATCGGTTAAGTCAGTTATGATTCATGTATTCTGAACCTTTTCAACAGATATTTATTTACCATCTTCTACGGGCTTTGTTGCAGGCACTGGGCTCAGCTAGGAACAAAATAAGTTGTCTGCCTCCATGGAGCCTACATCCTACTGATATATGATAGACAGCAATTAGAAAGTACATTGTTAAAAATATTAACATTAGGCAATATATGAGGGACACTGAGTGGAAGAAGCTTACAAATGAGAATTTCTAAAAATTATCAGTAGAAATACATAATTACATATTTTAAACATAAAAGGGAGGGGGAGGAGAAAAGAAGAGGAAGGAGAAAATAGGAAAAGGGAATGAAAGAGATGGAAGATTTACCATCCTTCCCCCAAAATTAAATTAACAACAAGGTGAACGTTTTTATCGGTAGTTTACTCTTCACACTTTTCCACTTGTCAAGTTTTCTACTTGGAAAATATATGAATTTCATAGTAAGAGAACTATTTATTTATTTATACACACACACACACACACACACACACACACACACACACTGTCCCCAAAAAAATGATACACATATTAAGAAAGGAAAAACTATTAAAATTTTATTACTCAATATATACCGATAACAAAAGATGAATACAAGTCATGTTTGACTTCTGCAATGACAAGAGGTGCTCAAAGTGGTTATCATCAGAGTCCAGACACTTTTGTTTATGGCAAACTACTGCTTGAGCAACGTTGACCAAAGTGTCCACTTGTGTATATATTTTTGGCACCTCCGGTATATACACACACACACACACACACACACACACACACACACACTTACACATTGGAAAGCTTGTGAACTTAATTGTTCAACCTTTGTGTGTATGTGTGTGTGTGTGTGTGTATAATATATAATTATATATTATATATTTGTGTGTGTTTACTATATATATATGTGCATATATATATACATATATGTAAAGAGAGAGAGAGAGAGAGAGAGAGATTCATATCTCTCCCCATCTTGCCCTTGGTGTTTCTTTAAGGCCTTTGCAATTAGATGCAGTTTAAGCTGGGACCATAACCAATACAACTGTCTATGGGTATGTTTAGCTCCACTATAATTCTTTTAAACCAGAACCTCTGAGCTGAGGCCCTGGAATTTGTATTCTAAGTCTCTCTCAGTGATTCTCAAGCACACCAAAGTAGGGGAACTGCTACAGTTGAGTCTGAAACATTGCTTTATTATAAGGCTAAATTTTGGGCCTAATGATTGGTTCAGGCAACAACCTAAGTGGAATGGGTGTCTTTTCTTACTAAGAAACCCTCTGAAGACTGTCTCTAGTGAAGCCAACTTTGGGGTGACAGGGACTCTGGAGGACAGGACGGCCAGGGACTCAAAGTGGCAATGCTGGCAGGGTTTGATTATATCCAAGCGGGTATATACCATGTAGGCACCCTATGGACGTAGCTGAAGGAGAAAAGCCAGTTTAGTGAGGACAGATGCAATATGGGATGAAGCTGGCTGTGACCATCTTTAATAAAATGACTCAGGCCCTGGCAAAGGACAAAAGCACTGCTTTATAAACTGGTTAATTATACAATTAGCTAATGAAATGACGTCTCACCAACAGAACCTTGGGTAATTAAACCAGTTGCCTTCCACTGTGAATCCTAGAACCTCCGAATGCTAGCGGGCGGGCAGAACTTAGAAATTATCTAAACCTCTACCTCTGACTGACAAGAAAAGCAGTATTACTGAGGCATTACACTGAGCTGCCCTGTTCAAAGTATTTCTCTGCAGGGAAAAGAGATTATGGACAGGTTCGAGAACTATAGTAACCACTGAGCTAACTTCATGGTGTTAGCCTAAGAATCTGGGGTACTATCTCGACACGCTAACAATGAAAACACTGAAGTAAATACCTAATCCACGAGCAGCCTGGGTGAAGCAGCTGGAGACCTGCGTCTGTCTGGGTCAACTTCCAGGGCAGTCTGTCCCTGGTTCCTCCCCTCTGTAGAGTTTGTCTTCTCTACACGCTAAAGGAGAATCTAGCCATGGAAAAATAAAGACAATATCTTACGTGGCTGTATTTCTATACCTATAGCACATAGACAAAAGCCATTCCATTTTCTGCTATTTGATGCTGGCTCTTGTGGACACAGATGATACTTAAAGTTTCTGGTGGCTGAGAAGTTATCCAACCTTCTCCTCAGGCTGATGATGTACTTCCGTGAACCTACAGTCAAACCCATTCCCTTCCTTTCTCCTTGGATCAAAATGGCCACAGAATCTGAGGTGTACTGTATCTCCACAATATAAAACATGGCTTGGGCCCCAAGCGCTTCCTTTCCTGGACCACAGACTAAGGCTGGAAGACCCCACTAACGGTAAAAGACGAGATGAAAGCCACCACCAGAAGATCTGGGGTGCTTGCTAAGCTCTTCTCCTCAGTCACCTGACATTTATTTGCAAGCTGCCAAGAAACACTGATTTCTGTTTATGAAAATAAGACATAAAGAACAACTCTGGGGAAAGCTCTTGGGCTAATACCATAGATCTATGAACAGTTCATTTTGAAATGGCAAGAAACCACCACAGAAATTCAAGGGGGAAACTACAGATTTCAAAAACAGCAAGTGTTTACCTTCCAGTTACACAAAACCAGCGGCTCAAGTTTTCCCAGATCTAACACTGTACATTCATAGGACTAGTTTTTAAAAAAAAAAACACCAAAAAACAAAATACAAAGCTTTGAACAGATAAAAGTAGCTAGGTCTTGAGATCAGATGCAAAGTCCTAATATCCCAGAAAAATGCCAGGTTGCTTAGATCTATAAAGATGCCCACCAAATTTGGAGAAAATCTTTGCAGTTGGCTCACATAGCAGAAGCAGCATCTTAGACAAACTTGGCTGGAGAAAGGTCTACATTATCAAGGTCAGAGGAAGATCTCCACAAATCTGGGTATTGTCGGGGAGGGGGGAAGTTCCCCCGTACCCTTTTACTTCTTACTGGCTGGTCTAACAATTAAATTGACACAAGACAGATTGATTGAGGAAAAAAAAATGTTTATTTATACTTACAAAGTTCTCATACAAATGGGATCTAAGAAGTGACCGAGGCAGGCTGTGTATATGCTTTTTTAGACAAGAAACAATTATTTGTGAAGTTATGACACAACAATGAGGTTTTTGCTTAGGGTAGCAAATTAATGAAGAAGAAATTTGTTTCTACAGCATTCTCAGCCTTGAATTCCTTAACTCTGGTGATATGGATGACTTCTCGTCTCCTGGTATAAGAGGATACTTTCACACAGGTGATTTAATTCCTGCTTTTGGGGGGAAAGGCAGGGGAGATCAGAGTGTTCTTGCATGAGCTGTTTCTCAAGTTACTTTAATACAAAATAATCAAATGCCAAAGTGTCATGTTTTGGGGTAGCCTGCCCTAAGCCCCACGGCTTTCCATCTCCCTGCAGCCAGCCTCACTTTCCAACGACTCCCCCTTCCACCACTTGTCCTGCACTCCAGCTCAGTAGCTCCCAACTTTTCCAAATATGCAGGTACATTTTAAAGTTTAGTGGAGGGTAGCCGGTTGCTCAGTGGTTAGAGAGCACTGCTCGTAACACCAAGGTCACAGGTTCGATTCCCACATGGGCCAGTGAGCTGCGCCCTCCATAACTAGATTGAAAACAACTTGACATGGAGATGATGGGTCCTGGAAAAACACACTGTTCCCCAATATTCCCCTATTTAAAAAAAAATCTGCTTATTTGAGTTTGCAGAGCAATTTCATTAAAAAAAATTAGTGGAAACTAATATGACAGTAATTATATTTTAATATCAGTTGGTTAAGAAAATACATATAAATTAAAACCATCAAGAAATTTACTGAGTTCCTATTTTATTAACCCTCAAAGCATCTGCATTAAGTTAAAAGTGGAGTCAATTCAAATTTATTTGAGTTCCTACTGTGTGCTAGGCATTGTTCACAGAACTTGAGATACACATTCTGCCCTGAAAAACTTTCTATCCTCCTTCCCTCTCTTACCCCTTCCCTCTCTCAGAAGATGTCTGAACAAAATGATTACTTTTGACAGGGGAATTCTAAATTCTATTTGATTGAGGGAAAGAGGGAAGAGAAGGAGGTAGAGACAGTTTTCCTTTTGTCTTTTGGGTTTTAATTTTTGACCATATGAATGCATTACTCACTTACTCACATAACTATGTAAAATTAAGGGAGGGAACTAAAGCAGTTGTGTGAGAGAGGTTTAGGAAAATAAAAAAGTCCTTTGCAATTACATTAAGGCCTACTAAGAATATGAGAGACTACTCAACCACACACCGCATACTGGGATTAGAAACCAGGGGCTCTATTCAGCTGCTCGTATCAATGAGAATTAGTCAACTGGTGACAATGCTCCGGCAAGGACCATCTTTCTTTCGTTCATCCCTGTAACCTCCATCGAGTACACAATGTCTCCATATAACCAACACTCAATTAAGTTGTTACTGAATGGTGACTCAAAGAATGGGTAACTGAAGACCTAGTCCTGAGTGCTCAACCATGTTTTCTTCCTTGGTGACTCCAACACGCTCTCCAAGTCTCCCCTCAAAGCATCGCCTTCTCTGTGTACGTCTTTTGTTGACATCTAACTTCCCCATAGTGCAGAAAAACAAATTTCAAATCCACACCTGGATGTTTTGTTGTTGGATACACCCAGGTACACCACCGTGCAGGTGAAAACAGATGCAACATTTTCAGTACTCCCAACGGACTCCCTCCATATCACCTACTTTTAGCCTTTTAATAACATCTTCATCCTTTTTTGTTTGTTTGTTCCTTTGTTTTCTGCTGCTTGCAATGTGAAAGAGGTTTCGAATAAGACAAAGATTACATAAGCAGATTTGTGTTTTAATTACAGAGAGCAAACATCTCTAATCTGGTAAAGTGCTATAAACTAAGAACAGTATGAGAAATCTAACAGTATTCTATCAGGAGGACTCTAAAATTTAACACTGGAATAAAATGATGTAGGTGACACTTATTGTAAAGGGCATCAGGCACGTGAAAATGCATTAAAGATTTCTAATTGTAATACCTTTATTCTCAATAGTCAATGCTTAAATAATTTTTATGTACATGTTTATTCATTATAAATAGAAGACACATTAAGAAAATATTCAGATGAGAAACCACGTACAACCTCAAAATTCTCATCTTAAAATTGTTCCATTTATGAAACCTTGTTCACTCCATCACTTAAGACTGTTGGAAAGTAAAATAATCTGTTAAATAGATTTTGCAAAGGACAAGATACCTCAGACCTCCTTTTACACTGGAATGATAACACGACTGCTTCAAATACAATGTTTAACTAAGGTCCCTAAAGACAAGTTAAAACTTTAAGATCATAATGCTAAATCAATAGGAATGTAGCACAAACTGTTTGGAGCATCTCTAAAATCCACTCTCCATCTCACCCTGCGACAACTGCAAGAACATTCCAGTCTCATTTATAACATTCAAGAAATTTGAAAAACAAACATCTGTCTTATCGATGTAGAAGCCCAGAGAAATATCACCCCATTAGCTCCTCAACACAGCTTGACACAGACTCTGCTTGGCACAGAACACAAATAAGAGAGTTCTAAAGAATTCATGACTTTGCAAAACAGCATTTTTTAGATGGCTTAGTAAAAGGAACGCAGTAATGCCAGAACATCAAAACGAAGACAAGATTTCCAGATGACATCACTGATTGATGTGGACAATTTATTCATATCAGAGTTTCTCAACCTCAACACCACTGACACTTGGAACCAGACCATTTTTTTTTCTTATGGGAGGCTGTCCTGTGCATGGTGGGATATTTAACAGCATCCTTGGTCTCTGCCTACTAGAAGCCAGCAGCCTCCCAAGTCGTGACAACCAAAAACCATCTCCAGACATTTGGAATGTCCCCCAGAGGACAAAACAGTCCTTGATGGAGAACCACTGATTTATGATGACAGAGCTGATACGACAATGATGACAACCATGACAACAGAATAGGTGTAATGAGAATAAAACAGAACAATTTCCACCTGTTCAGAATTCCACATCACAAGTGTGCTGAGGAAGTCAGACACGCTTTATTCTGTAAAACAACCCTAACACATAGGTACCAAAATTTCCCATATTTTATTGATAAAGGAACTAAGGTTCAGAAAAGTTAAATGCCCCATTCAAGATTCACAGTAAGAGGCTGACCATGGGTTCAAATCTAAGCCCAACTGTTAAATCTGTAAGTTTAACCAGCATGCCATACATGGCCATCTCCACACACAGAACTCCAAGAGTGCTCCTTGAACACAGCGTCAGACTATTCCAAACAGGGAAGTGTAGAACGTGGTACCCAAAGATCCACAGAGGAAGCCTAGACAGCTGAGGCAGGCCACCACTGGACAAGGAACTCTTGTGCAGCTTCTACTGGTGACAGACGCTCCATATTCTCATAGATCTCAATGATCTTCAGAGCAACCTTTCAAGGCCGACACCAGTATTCCCATGTGACATGTAAGAAAACCGTGTCCAGAGAGATGGAGTAAATTATTTGAGGTCACATAATTGGCTTTCCTGATGGAGCCAAGATTTAAAATGAGATTGCTCTGACAACTGAGCCTCTACTGCTTTGGACGCAATGATTTGATGGGTGGAAGAACAATAACAATATAAACAGCCGACATACCATCAACGGTAACTGACGCGGGTTAAATGCCCTTGGGTCCCACTTTGTGGTGAGACCTTCCTAAGACCAACAGAACCCCAGCCTCCTGCTCCCACCACCTCACAAATTGGGGACTGTTCCGGTCTCCTGTCACTCTGGGCTTATTCAGGTCCTGTATGGTTCTTGGCTTTTAAATCTCATTTTAAGTAGAACCAGATTTGGGGGGAGGTGGGGGAGTGATTTCTCCCTTTACAAAAATATTAACTTCACAGCTGAAGCTCATCTGGGACATGTGAAGTATAGGAACAATGTGTCTCATGGATGACCCAAAGGGGGAAAGGAAGGAAACAAAGGGAGATTTATGGTGGGAAAACGAGAGCAATACCCAGGGTGGGAATAAGCTTAAAGTACAGATATTTAATCTGAGAGAAATATTTGGATATTGGGAATTCCAAAGGAGAACGGAGCCCATGATTATGGTCCAGAAGGGCCCATAGGCTGTTATTAAGAAACGCATTTACATTGAAATACTGTGCTACATACACACATACACACACCAGAGAGGTGTAAGAATTCTATTTGAGGTTTCACACAGCACTCCCATCACAGACAGTGATGATACGCTCTAACAGCTGGGAGAATTGACCACGCTGGGACCCTCAGCTTCTTTCCTGACACTTCAGCAGCTCAAATGTACAAGATACATTTAAATTCAAGACCATCAGGACATAGTAACAATTGTCACGATTTCTAAGGGGAGGTTAAATAAGTAGGTGAAAGAATTTTATATAAACCTTTACCAGCATGACAGAAATTCAGTTCTCAGAATGTCATCCATTTGAAGTTCCCTTGCAGTATGAAAACAGAGCTTATGCAAGTCAGACAACTGGAGGCAATAATGCTGGCCGAGAAGAGATATCAGTGGGGTGGGAAGGAACAATTAAATTAGTGGTAGTGCACTCGACTGTTCACTTTGTCCTGCTCAATCCCACCATCCTGCAGAAATGCCAAACAATCAAAAAAACCCATTCAGTTATAATGGAAGACCCAACTCAAATTGACAATGGGACACTCGCATCTGCTGCCCGGGTCATATGCCCAGTCTGGGGCCCAAAATCCAGGGAAGGGGCTAGCACAGAACAGGCTCAGAGGCAAAGTAGTGCCCAGTTACCAAAGTCAGGGAGAATGGAGGCAATGCAGAAAAATATACATGTACTGTACATTCGGGTCAGTCTTGTCATGCACATGTAATGGTGGATATTACATAGGTCAGCTTTCTAGATAAGCTCATTCGATCTTTAAATTCACCCGAGTTCCTTTCCTCTCTACTGCCCTACTGTACACCCTCATTTTGCATGCCCCCCAACTCTCCTCTCACTTGTTCTATGTGCATAGCTGAGTCCCCCCCACACACACACACCCCTATCATCTATCATTCTCCTTCATTTCAGTTATCTCCTCTTTACCCAAGTACCTTATGATTTCATCTCTGCTAGAACCATGAGTCAGTACATGACTTCATCATCAAAAGTTTCTACCAGAATAATCCTTGCCTGTAATGTCACACCATAGGTAAAGTGGTTTTAACTGGAAGGCATGGTGCTAATGGTGGGACTTCAGATGCTGTGGCACTTTGGGAGAGACCAAGAGGACCTTTCTTTCTGATGGCTTTGAAATCATGCCTTGGAGATAGTCTGCCTCTGAAGTCTAACCAGCAGGAGGCCTCTCTCTTTTATCCACTCTTTACCCTATACACCTAAATGGCCAATTAGCATGCCAGTAATGCCTCTACCCAGAGAAGTAATACTTCCAAAAGGTTATTTCAAGACAGACTGTTAAATGAAACATGAGTAATTCCATTAGAGTGTTGATTAGGAACTCAAGTCAGAAACTGCTCCAGACAAGAAACTAGTATCCACAACAAATGGAAAATGAACTCCAACTTGGCTCCCTGGAGAGAATCAAATGAACTGATGGGTATTTTCCTTCTATAATTCCCGAGGATCCAGCATAGGTTCCATCTCTGTCAGTGACATTAAGGAGTCGGTTTCAGGGACGGTGACAGCAGCCCTCTGCTGGAGCTCTAGCATTCCTCAATCAGCCAAGGCGGAATAGCCCAATCTCAACATATGGCAAGGAGTCGACTTCTCCACTTCCATGAAATACAGGCAATGCAAGTTCAAGTTCTGCTTCTCTATTCCTTACACAACATACACACATACACCCACATGGACGTTAGCACTGGACAAAGGGGTTAATCAAACTGCAGAATAACACAAATGTTACCACTGGAAGTACATGTTTGCCTCCTTAGGAATTTCACCAAATATTTGCTAAAGTTATTTATTATAGTGAGCAGTTTGTTTTAATGTCAGCCTTGGGCGCTATCTTCCAGTTTCAGTGTATGTCCCGTGCAGTGACTTTCTCAACCCACACCTCTGAAGGTGGTGACAAGACGCCCCATGTTCCCAGAAGCTTTAGATGAAAGTGAAACCTCGGGCCTCCAGACCTTCCGCTGTCACCCGACTCAGCCGGCCTGTGACGGTCGTAAGTCATCCTTGGTGTGTACCCTCCCTCCAGAAGGGTTAGAAGCTACCTTCACTGTGACCCTACAGGACCCTGTATCTCTAATTCCCAGATGCACACGCTTGTTGTCATATCTGTCTTGTGTGTGAAAATGGACTACGAATCATGTGGTTTTCCTAAAAAATAACAATTCACCATCTGCTAGGCTCTCATGACCCAGGCTCATTCACACCACGGTCTGCTTTGCTCGTTACAATTCAGCGATACGACTGCCATTCCTTCTACCTGAAAGAGCTTAAGCCCAATTCTTTCCATTCTTCCAGCCTCAATCGTAAGTGTCTCCCAGTCAGAGATGTGTTTTTCATTATCTGAAAACAGTGGCATGGAAAACAGCCCTATTCCTTCCCCAAGTCCACCGATTCTCAAATCCAGTAACCTATTTATGTTCTTTCCGGCATCCACACTTCTTTTTATTGATTCTGTTTTTGTTCTTTGTGTATGTGTTTAGTCTTTCCCTCCTTTCTCCTCCATGAGACTATTTCAGGAGGGTTCCAGGCAATGTCCTTACTACCTTGCAAATAGCAGGCACGGAGTAGGCACTTAATATATACTTGTTGGGATAATTAATCCACTGGTTTTAAACAAAAGATTAAACACGAATGAATACCTACCTATTGTCTCAGTCAGTTATACCTGTCATAAAGAAATACCATAGACCAGGTGTCCTCAACAGGAATTTATTTCCCTGGAGGCTAAGAAGTCCAAGATCAAGGTGCTGACTGAGTTGGTTTCTGGTGAGAGCTCCTTTCCTGGCTTGCGGACAGCTGCCTTCTCACTGCGTCCTCACATGGTGAGCATCAAGAGAGCTCTTCTCTCTCTTTTCTTACAAGGACTCTAATCTCATCAAGGGGCCCCGTGCTCAGGACCTCATTTAGCTCCAACTACCTCCCAGAGGCCCCACCTGCACATACCATCACATTGGAGGTGAGGGCTTCCACATATCGATTTGGCAAGACATAAACATTCTGTCCACACACATATGGACAAAGAAAAGGACGCCTTTCTTCTCAATAGACAACTGATTCTTAGCTTCTGGAAATGTAACTACAGAAAACGTGCTACAATACCCAAGTATGTACACAGGAAAGCAGCCAGTTACTACAGATACTTCATTATTTACCTCCATGCAGTTTCACAAAACAACCTTCGCATCGTCACCCCTTAACATGTGTGGATCATCTATTGTTATGGTAACTTTTCCCCTCAGTCTAATCGTTCAGCCCCTACGGACATGAACAATGAAGACTGCATTTCCTAACGTTTCCTGCTTAGAGTCTAGGATAGTAGTGTCTAAATCCTGGGTTGCTTTTTTCTTACGATCTCGGACATCTTTTGAATTGTCTGCCAAGCCCAGAAGCCAACCCTCTTCTTAGGAAGCTTCCTGCCGGATCTCCGTGGGGAGCCCCCAGCAGCCATGTTTGGACTGGGAATCCAAGCTCCCTCCTTGGCCGAAGGCAGTCACCTGACCAAGCTTGGCAGCACAGAATCTCTTTCCAGGGAATGTGGACGGTGACTGAGAGCCAGCTCATCAGTCTCCGTGGGTGGCTGGAACTGCAGAAGAAGTGAAAGGTTATTCATGTTTTCTTCCACATGAAAGCTGCTCTGCAGAGAATGAAAACATGTAGCAAAAACAAAAAAGCAGAGACAAGAGGGAGAGATAAAAATCCTGATTGGCTTTGCAGGGTCAGATTCCAATCCATTCTCAAGTACGAGTTCATGCCCAACCCTTAGTGGCATGAGATACCCTGTACGATAAAGATCCCCCTCTTTTTCTTAAGCTAGCTTCATTGCTAGCAAGTTCATTCATTGTAATCTAATATGTATGTTCTAATTTCCTGAGAATATGAAAATCTTTTGTATATTTACATACGCATGCTTGTACACACAGAGAGAGAGACAGAGAGACAGAGACAGAGAGAAAGCTATAAACACAAAACTATTTCTTTTTGTGCAAACTCCCACAGAAATGCTGGAGGAGAGGAGGTATCTCATGGTCTCTGAGTTAATCCAAGCTGAAACTCATCTGTGTATCTCTGTAACTTGAAGCCAAGCTATCTAAAGAGGTTTTGGGAAACATGTTTTCCTAGACAAATGATAAATACTTTTTTTAAGTGCAGGGGGAATATAGTAATGCACCAGCAACCTGGCCAATCTTATCACATTTCTGACTCACCATTGGTGCAATATAAATGTTAACACAGAGTGAGTGTTCCAGAAACATAACCGCTGTTAGGCTGTTATTATTACCATTTACCTGCTTCTGACCCAGTGATCCCCAGTAGGGTTCAAGGTGGGGTATACATTGCTATGACCTAAATCTATAAAAACATCTTCTCTGAGTGAAGGTTGAATACAATTACAGGATAATGAGAGTTAACCATGACACCTGGCATTCTATGTTCCAAAATAATTTTAGATGATATAAAATTACTGACACAAAATGGCTGGTTAAAATTGGTTTACGTTTTTTAAAAGAAAAAGATGTAAATTTATATTTATTAAAGAGACAAATTACAAAGTCACAATGGAAACTGAGGAAATGAAAGTACCTTTGTTCTTCTGAAAGAATCCAGAAGTGAGAGGTCAGCACGGCATTTGGGGACTGCTTTCCAAGTTATCCTCTGTCTATCTCACCGAGCCTCGCACGCCCATTCCTCCCTGCTCGTGTATGGCTCCAACATGAGCTGCACGAGCCCTGTGACAGCTGAGCGACCTGTATTGCTCACTACCGACCTGCCCCAAGAAACACCGCAACAGAGCATGCCTAACCTCAAAGACTGGCAGAAGGCCATTTGGGAGACTAGGAGAGAAGAAAAGGGAAATAGGAAGGTGATGGGATTTCATGATCACCTTCACTAGTAACCAAACAAATCAAATAGAAACAATGAAATTGTATTTGGGGTCTATCAAATAGGCATTTAGTCAGATACAATATACACTACATACTAATAAAGAGCATGTAGCCTGACTTGACTCGTGGAAGGGTGACTTGTTGTAAAGTTTCCAGTGCCCTTCTTTAAAATATACATCCTCTTTGACCCAGCAATTCCACTTCTAGAAATGTACCATACAGAAACAATCAAAAAGACGCAGAGTGCTTAGGGAACACAAGTGTTCCGAACAACGAAGACCATGAAATAAACTTTAGGAAGAAAATGGCACCAATCTAACGGTCCCATAATGGTGGAGTGGTTCCCAGAAATATACACATAGATAGAAGGCCAGGGTTCTTCAAAATTTGTTTTGAAAAGCTCAAGGAGTTGCTGTTGTAGCTGCAGGTTCCATGCAGCAGTGACTGGGGAATTCCAGTGGGTGGCTCTCTTCCCCATTCATCCCAGACTTATCCTGTATGACATATGAGGCATCCTAAAATTATGTGTAATGCAAATTTGTTTCTACTGCTTAAGAAACAAAAAAATGGTTGGTTACTAAGGACTATTATGCAACTCTTATAAATCATGCAATATAAAGATATACATATACAGACTAAAAAGGGTGTTTAGCTCCCCAAATATCTAGTAGGTTCCAGTGAAGTCTGGGTCTTTAGTACCTATTAGGTAAAGGCACAGATTTTCCCGACATACGCCACGGTTTTCATCTTTAATAAACTCATACATATGGTATAACCTTCTTTAATTTCATCTGCATAGGGCAATAATGATAAAAATTCACTCTTCAGATGGTGATAAAACTTAATTAAGATGCTGCACGTAAAAGTGTTTACCTCAATGTCTGGTATACAATACTCCATAATGGAAGCTCTTTTGACATATATCAGCCTAAACCTTAGAATTTCACACTTATCCAGCATTTATCCCTCATTTCCCATTACTGTAGTAATTGAAACCATCATCAGCTCAGACATCCTAGAAGGCATCCATGAAACCAAGTGGTTTTTTTTTGTTTGTTTTTGGTTTTTTTAAAAGATTTTATTGGGGAACAGTGTGTACTTCCAGGCCTTTTTTCCAAGTCAAGTTGTTGTCCTTTCAATCTTAGTTGTGGAGTGTGCCATTCAGCTTCAAGTTGTTGTCTTTTTTAAGTCTTAGTTGTGGAGGGCGCAGCTCAGCTCCGCGTCCATTTGCCGTTTTTTTAGTTGCAGGGGGCACAGCCCACCATCCCTTGGGGGAGTCAAACCGGCAACCTTGTGGTTGAGAGGACGCACTCCAACCAACTGAGCCATCCGGGAGCTCAGCGGCAGCTCAGCTCAAGGTGCTGTGTTCAATCTTAGTTGCAGGGGGCGCTGCCCACCATCCCTTGGGGGAGTTGAACCGGCAACCTTGTGGTTGAGAGCCCACTGGCCCATGTGGGAATCGAACTGGCAGCTTTGGAGTTAGGAGCACGGAGCTCTAACCGCCTGAGCCACCGGTCCGGCCCGAAACCAAGTATTTTATATAATCAAAAATTACTTCTCTTGCCCAAAGGACTCTAGTCTTTGAACTGTACAGACTTTTTGTTTTGTTGTTTGTTTTGTTTTTGCAGCTAAGGAAGCAAGCACTTCATTTCTTAAGCAACTGCATATTCTCGTTAACAACCCCAACAGGTCACCTTTCCCCACAACCACAGGACTACTCAGAGAATACTCAGAGCCTCATCGCAGAATGTTACAGAAGGCTTTATGGAGAAAAGGACGGCTGCTTTGTTTTTATGTCTTTGAGAAATGGTGATAATTCAGGTTTAATTTCTATAGTAATTTGATGTGATCGTTTTAAAACACAGATATAAAATGGTTCATTTTTATAACCAGTTGCTAAGAGTCTTGGCATTTTAATAGGCAGCTTATGAAAACATACCTTTTGAAAGAAAATACTAATGTCTGCAGAGAGGAAAAGGATGGATGAAGCTCATAAAATTTAACTACATTTTAGTTTTGACTTGGGAAAGCTGCAACATCATCCATTTGGGGGAAATCACTCCATAGATCCACTAACATATTGCTAAGTCCTACCTCGTATAGTTCCCAGCTAATGGCTTCCACTGGAACCCCTTGTCTAAAGCAGGGGTGTCCAAACTTTTTTCAACATTTTTCATCAGCGGCCATATGTGGTAAAATACACAAACAGCCGGGCCACTCCCTCGAGGTGAGGTACGTATTGCCTCACCTGGTTTATTTAAGTAAACTAAATATATTTTTGGAATTTGCTGCAGGCCAATTAAAAACGGATTGCGGGCCGCAGTTGGCCCACGGGCCGCAGTTTGCACACCCCTGGTCTAAAGGGTTCAATGACACAGCAGTGAATAGTAGAGTTGATTTTTACCCCTCCTTCACAATTTCTCTGTCCAACCTCATGGAGGTCTCCATGATTCCAGGAACGGGAAAGGAATTTGTCTTCGAAGTCTGACAAGGCTGGGCCCTGTGGGCTGAAAGAAGGCAGTCTTGCCTAATCCAGGCCAGGGCCAGGAACTACCAGCCCCGGTCATTTCTCAAGAAAGAATCCCTGCTAAGAGCATTCAAATTCAATCCTGCTTAGCCATTTTACCATGTTATCCAAGAAAGCAGAGCAAGCAACTTGTGGTAGATACAGCAGACTACAGAGGCCTTCCAGCTCCCAAATATCTCCCCACTCATATGACAACGGTGCTTAAGTGTCCACCTTGATTTGCCATCGGATACAGTAAGAATATTTAAAACTTCCCTGACAGGGAAGGGCACAATCCATGAAGACAAATCATGTAGTATTATCTTAGCAACAATTTTATACTATAAAATTATATTATGAAATATATTTTCATATATTTTAAATATTTTATTTTATAGATAACACATATTTTATTGTAAAATTTTTAAATATTTATTGAGGGCTCATGTGCCAGGGATTGTCACAACTGTTTTATATACCTTATCTGAATTAATCTTCACAGGTTTTGAGGCAAGTGCTACTATTATCTACATTGTACACATGAAGTGACAAAACCTCAGATTGGTTAAGTAACTGGCTGAAAGTCACTCAGCTAGTAAGGGACAGAACCTTTGTTCCCGTGACTCCCACGGTTGAGCCCTAACATTATATTCTACTTTCTTTCTCTAAGCAGATTCTAAAGGAGGTTGGTCACAGAAAGACAAGTGTACCAAGTTCAACAGACACTGACTTGTACATTAAAAAATAAAATGTTATTATTTAGAATGGCAGTGCCAAATGTTAGCAGCTGACTGAATCACCGAGGGAATTTTTTTAAATGTAGGTGCCTGGGCTTCACCCCCAACAAACGCACCTGCCCCCCACACACCCAGCCTCCTCTACCATTCTGATTCCAATTGGTTTGAGCACAGTAGTTTTTGAACATTCCCCTGGGGATTTTTAGGTAGAGCCAAGGTTAGAAATCACCACGTGGAAGAATTTGGTATAGAACTTAAATGTCATAGAAGAAGCTAAGTGACCGAATGAGGTTTTGGAAATCTCTAGAGCAGCACTGTCCAAAAAAACTTCCTTCAGTGATGAAAATATTCTACAATCTGTGCCGTTCAAAATGGTGGTCACCAGCTACAGTGGCTAGTGTGACAGAGGAAGTGAATTTTAAATTTTACTTAAATAGCCACATGAGAAGGGTGGCTATTGTATTGGACATTAATCTGCCTCAGCTCCATTGGTTTGAAATTGGTGCAGAGGGATGTTGACTATAAGCAAAGAGGCAAAGCAGAAGAGCTCTAACTGTTCAAATCAGTTATTTGACAGGACCAATTATCCACAATGGACCTGTGGCAACAATTCAGATGCCCTCAGTAGCTAATAGGAAAAAAGTGATCAATGGCATTGAAAATATATGTCAAACGTGTTCAGCCAAGTATGTTTTCAGGACACTCTCTTCAGGGTCGTTCTTACTTTGCTGTATAAAGCAAGTACCAACTGTTAGCCCTGGCCGTCATACCTACCATAGCATAATGATAATGCAAAGAAATGAAGTGAATTAAGGATGTGAGAAATTGTGCATCTTCCTATTTTTGCACCGACGTATTTAATGTTTTAAATACGTATTCAATAGATTAATAACTTGATAGAGCAATTATGAATACATTTATCCAATATCTTGAATATTATAGCTAATCATACTTGAATAATGAGGGCTCAGATATAAGTTACAGTCTAGAAAAATTACCAATACGTCTCACTTTTATTTTAATAAGAATTTTTTACATTCTCGGGTATTACGTTTTGCGTGCCAAGCTAATCTGGGCGACAACACCACATGTCAGTGGACTAATTCCAGAGATATGAATAATTCCCTAAAAAAGCATGCCATAAAATGATATGCTTTTTTAAAAGCCTCAGATTTATTGAATTTTACATCAGATGTTGACTTATTTCATATCTGAACTGAATTTAATTTAGAAGTGCCTTGCAGTAAATTATACTTAGCTAATTATATACGAGAATGCCTCCATAATTTAAAATCATTTATTATATTCTGAATTTTAAATGATTTATTATATTCTGAATGGCACTTTCAAAACAAAATATCATCTATGGCCTTTATAATGCAATTATGCTAAAATCTGAGCATGGCACCCATCTAAAACCAAACAAGAGCTTCGTCTGGTAAATTAAGTTGTATGGAGAGAAAAACCAAAAATACTTATTGATATACCTCTTATTAACTCAACAATATACTTGAACTTCCTCCCATTTTCCAAAATGAAGCCAGGTTAACCACTGAGTAGCTATTAAAAAATAGTGAGGGAGAGTGATCAAGGACCTGAGCGTGTGTCATATGTGCTCAGTTCATCGGTTGCTTTGAGGACACGGCTCTTCTGGACCACACCTGTTCTACTCGGCATCATCTAAGTAACAATTACTGCTCTGGCCTTGGTAAGAACCACTTGTATGCTAGTAATAAAAAGGAAGCATTTGCCTGTGCTTTTAAGCTAATGACATAGCAAATGTATTAGAACAAGATACAATGGTCTAATAAAAGAAAAAAGCAAATCCTAAAAGAAATGTGGACTGTGATAATGGCCTGAAACAGTCATTCCCAATGCAAGAGACTCCTAATTGTTCCTTTCTGTTTACGTAGCGAAAGCCAAAATACATAACGCATTAACTAACTGCAATCAAAGAACAATTAAGTCAAATTATGACTCGCTCTCTCTTGCTCCCTCTCGCTCTCCTTTTCTAAATAGAGAAGAAAAAAAAAAAAACCTGGAGTATTATTTTTTAAAACAATACTTTATAGTATTCAAACACTGCCCTGATCTAGAAAGTGTTGATTAATTTATCCTTCATGGGTTCTCTTATACATTTTTCTATCAAAGAATTCACTGCATTATTTTGTAGTTAGTTTGTACATATCTATCTCCAACATTCAGTTCAACAAATATGTATTGAGGGTCCATTTATCAGCACCATACCAAATGTTGGAGATCTGACAATGAACTTGGTAAGTTTCATGGTCTGATGGGAACAATACATAGATTTATGGCTGCATAAGGGCTGATAAATGCTATAACAGGAGTAAGAACAGGATGCTGTCAGAACATACAGTGGGGGGTTCAGCCTAGATGTGGGAGTGAGGAATGGCCTTCCAGAAGATGTGACCCAAAGTATGAATCCAAGTTGGCCAACAGAAGCAACAGAGGAGCAGAGGGTAAGGCAAGTTAAGCACATCACCAGCCCAGGAAATGACCTGTACTCCAGCGGGGCAGTGGACACAGCACTGAGTGGAGGTGTTCAGCAGGCGGTATTCAGGAAGCGCAAGGGGAGAGCATGGGTTCAAGATGAGAACGAGCAGAGGAACGACTGAAGGTCTTGTACATCCTGTTAAAGTGTTTTTACTTTTATTCTGACAGCATGGTAGAACCACACTTGAGTTTTATAGGACAGTTGTTCTGGCAGCCTTGGAAAAGAGATTGGAGTGTGGAGAACGCCAGAAGAAAGAAGACTTCTGCACTGTCTCCTAGAATGCAGTTTAACAGGCTCAACGCAAGATAAGTAAGGTTGATTCAACTTAATTCATGCTGGAAAACATACCCATTTACCAATTCACTCAAAAAATATTTCTATTATTCTTTACTAACAATGCATGTGCTCCCAAACAAGAGAAGGTGGGATGTGAGTTATTTATAATTACTAACTAGCTTGCCCTAAATTTTATTCATTCTGCCTCCTTCCCATCACCCTCACGTTCGTCGTCCTAGTTATCAATGGACACAGTTGCATAGTGTCAGGTCAGAATTAGAGAGCCCCTGAACCGAGTTCACTCATTTTTTTTTACAATGTTGATTCCATCAATGTGATGGAGTCCACTCCAGCAATACAACAATAAAAAGCAAAGTTGAGGAATAAAGGTAGCTTGGGTATCCATTCAGCAATTGTTGAGCAGAATCATGTACCTTAAGCATATGCATTGCACACGCACAGGGTTACAGCTCGAGAAGCACCCACTACACCACCCTGGGCATCATCCCAGCAATTTATTAATCAGTAGACTAATCTTTAAGCAGATTTACCAGAACGTCCAACAGTCAGCACCCAAACAGAAACAAATCTTTTCTGCTGTATAACCACGTATTTCAAAATGAAAAAAAAAGAAATCACCACACTTGAAAGTAGTGTTTTTTACCGTGCAATTTTTTTTTCTGCCTTTTTGCTTGCACTGCATAAAATTACCATTTTCTGGGAAATCTCCATAGATGAGTTCCTGATGCTTATGCCACAAATGGGAACAGTTTTAGAAGCCTGTTCATTAACATCTGAGATTTCTCCAAGATTTTCTTGCTATTTACAGCCAATCTGTGAGGATCACATCTCATTCCAGTTACATCAGTGATGTCATCGTCCATGTCAAGGAGTTTAGAATGGGCAGTGACAGGGCTGTGATCTCTTTAAGTCAAGAGTACAGCTTCCACTCTAATTTACAAACATCTTCATCAGGGGTCCTTAACCGTCTGGGGTCAGGAGCCTATGAGGTCAGCCTGTCTACAACCAAAATATCCTGACCGCAATTTCTGTAGCCCACGCAGGGACCCCCAAAGGCATCTAGATCAGTTAGGACTCTTTGGGTTCCAAGAAACAGGAAATCTAAGTCAAACTAACTCAAGTCACCCCGCCCCCAGGGACTATACTGTCTTCTACAAATAACATAACAACATGTTATATAATAACATGGCACAACTTGAGTCAGGAGGCACAGTTTGCACCATTGAGACTGTCTCTCTTTCATCTCTGTGGGCTTCATTCTCAGGATCTATGTGGTAGTACCATGGAGAGAGATGCTCCGGGCGAACACCATCTCAGATTCAAGTCTGAAAAAAAGGAGACTGTACCTTTCTTCCTACTGCACCAACAAAACTCACAGTGTTAGCTCTAATTGTTTCTGACTGGGTCACACGCCCACTTCTGAATTGATCACTACAGCTAAAGGGATAGGTTTCTCTGCCCCGTGTGTGCTACACGCCCACCCCAGGAACTGGGGGTCAAGTCAGAGGAAGGGGCAGTGGTGGTTCAATGTAAATCTAAGAGGCTTGTGAGTGCTGGTGATAAACTCTTCACGTACACATCGAATGTACGGAGTCTAAGCTTTTGCATTGGAATCTTAGAATCAGAGATATCGCAGAACTCCAGGAAACACACACAGTAATCTAGTGGTTCTCAAAGTGTGGACCAGGGTCCCCGGGAAACCTGAGATCTGTGGACTCGCCAGGACTGCATCATCCCCTGCACTGTTTCCAGCACTGAGGGCTCCTGCACTTTGGCCACGGTGCATATGTTTATATGACAGGTGCCTTCTTATGGAGTATAAGGTCCATATAGGCGATATTCATGTCGGTACCATTCCCCACTGTTTACCCCACACCAACCTTCTCAGAGGTAGAAGATGGTGATAATAAGAGGCCTGATTCTTATCTACCAACATGCAGTTCAAATAGTCATCACCACAACGAATGGCAATTATTCACAGCCTACAGTAAGTGCCAACCAAGAGAAACAACATAATCATAATACAGTCATTAACCGACAGGCAGTCGAAAGGCTTTCTTGGTGTCCCTGTGTCTGAGCATATTCAGATTGGGACAGAATGTAAGACAGGCAGCTAAGAGCAACAGGGGACAGAGCTGACGGTGTATAACGATGAGGAGAACCCAATCCTAACAAGGCACGCGCCAGGGGAATGACGATAGCTCAGGGAAGCTAACAAACTCCAAGACAATTATACTTTTCTAGAATTTCGTTTTTGCATTTCAAGATGATCATTTCAACCTGACGAAATCACTCCGTTTCTCATTCACACAAAGAAGGAAGGTGTGGACCAGCCAACTTCAAGGAAATGCAGAGAGCATGCAAACTGACACCATTGGGATGGGATCAACTAATCCACACGGGGAAACAGCAGGACAAACAACCCAGTTTCTTCAAAAATAAACTGCAGAGAGAGGGAGACTTGGGCAGAACAGCATGAATGGAGAAGGAACTTAACAGATTATTTAAAAAAAAGCATAGAGGACAATCACAAAATGTAGACTTTATTTAGACCTTTATTCAATCAAAGAGCACAAATATTTTATGACATTTGATAGTTAGTAATGAGGACATTGACTGGATATTTGATGCCTAAGGCATTACAGTTCATTTTTTAACTTTAAATTTTTAAAATTACTTTTAAAACAATCTCTCTCTATTAGAAGCACATATTGAAAGACATGTGAAGTGAGATAACGTCTACCTATTGTCAGGACATGATTCAGGAGTGCTCTCAGTGGCAGACAGGGAGTGGGCCAGATACTATCCTGTCTCCTCTTTCTATGGTCCATTTCATTTTCTGAAACAGAAGTAAAATGGGTTCCAAAAAGCACAGGTCTTAGCCATCTTCTTCTCTGTTATATTCCCAGTCCCCACGCGGCATAATTCCTGACAAAGAAGGGGCTCGATATATATGTGTTAAGTGAAGGAGAAGATATTCCCACTAGTTCCTATTATTCATGTAGTTCATTTTATTCATTTCACTAGGGCAGGAATAGTGGCAGTTATCTGGAGGGCCACACAAAGCTAAATAAAACCTTCTCCAGCCTGTTTCTACTGACATATACACTGCATCCACTGCTGTTATCAATTACATCTTTTTCTTCTCCTCTCTGTTCTGTCTACAGGTGGCTTCTTCAGCAGTACCAGTACCAGCACACAATGTCCATTATCATGGGAGTGAAATAAAAGCGAGACATACGCATCGACATACGCAATCGACATACGCATTTTTTGAACAATGAATGTTTGCTGAGCCTGTACTACGTGCCAGAACTGATCTAGGTATTGAGAAGGCTTTGTGACACTTGCATTTTAATGGTGGACACATACCTGGCACGTGCCTTCTCCAATTATACCACATGAGAGGCAGGAGGGCATACTGGGCTCTAGAATTTAAGGGACCATGTATGAATCCTGGTTTTGCCACTTACCAGATGGTGGGACATTAGGTGAATTATTTAAACTCTTCACCTCAGTGTTTTCACTGATAAAACAGAGAACATTTAAAAATGTATTGCCTAGAGTTTTTAGAATTAAACAAAATGACTTTCATAATGCCTAGTACAAAATAATCAAAAAGTTCTTGATTATTACACCATTTTTCCCCTAAAAAAAGTTTAAGAATTAATTTGTTTTAATTGAAAGAGGAATAAAAGTTATTCGGTCAATCCACCCATGACTACCCACCACCCCTGCAAATTTGGAACTTGACATGATTTTGAGAATCCCAGCCCTACCTTTATCCTAAGCCCTCGGGGAATCTCGAAGGAGAGACGGAACCAACTGTCAGAGCTGCAGATGCCCAAATAGCAGATCTTTCTTGCACATCACACCTGGACTCCTTTCCAAGTCCTTGCTGTCCAAGAACTCGTCCCAATTCCAAAGCAATACGCCTGATTGTGCTCTTACTACAAGAGGTAACTGAACACATCCCACTGCATGGATGGAAATAAACACGGGGCCCAGCAGTTCTAGACGTCCAAAGTCAATTCCCAAACTTGGTGCTGTTAAAAAACATCTGAATGGTGATGAAAACCTTCCGAAAGCTAGATGTACAAGCCAAATGGATTGTTGAAAGGGTTTTGCCTAAGGTTCATTATCTTCAAAGATAAATCTCCTCTTAGCTGACCCAACCTCTTTCCACCATTAATGGATTCATGAACAAACGGACACAATAGCTCTCCATTTCCTCCTGAAAGTGGCCACCTAAATACCTTCCACATCTAATGTAGCATTTAGAGCTTAGGGTTTTTCATCAGGAAGGTAATATTACCAGCAGCCATTTCTTTTTCTTGGTTATATCAATAATTTAACATCTTAGTAAGTTATAGGAAACATCTGCTTGCTGAAAAATGCCACATTTCTTTCCATCTTAACCTCTTTAGCTCCCAAACACCAAAACACCCATGGGAATATTAAAACACATTTTAAGTTTAAATGAACACTATATATTTAAAGATGCTCCCCGGGGGAAGTATGATCTGCATCCCTACCCCATGCCGCCAAACATACACACACTAACAGCCGAAGGTAAGATATCCATGAAGTAGAGGAGAAAGCAACATCTTCAAAGCAAAAAGACACAGAAAATGCATTAACCACTTTTAAGGACCATATTGGTTTAAGACGTTTTAAAAGATTATCTTTGAAAATTGAAGCTGGTAAGTTATGAAAAGCCTAAGAGAAGTAGTGGGGAAAAAAAATCTTGCCAGCTTATCAATTAAACATGTTGGCCAATGGTAGGCCCATTCTTTTTCACACTAGTTGAGAGTGTTTCTGATCTTGTTTAGACTCTGTCTAGCATTAAACAATACTTCTCTTAAAGAACTATCCTGAAAATCAGTGGTTTAAAACTTTAACCTAAGCAGCAGGGTGCTGAAGCTGGTTTGTACTGGCTCACAGAATAGCATCTCTTCTTAACTCCAAGCCCAGTAATTTCATACTGGTAGTGGGAAATCAGCCATGGTGGGTGGAAATCAGCAAGTGCCTCAAATCAGGGCTCTTTCCCCCCAGGAGAATCAGCTGTTAAACACTTACCAGCACACTTACTGAAGCTAAATGTCCATCAAAAAGGGACATTTTAAAAATAAATTATGGCACAATCATACAATGGCCTTCTAAAACACTTCGAAAGGTGATATAGAAGTACGTACTTCTCAATGAGGAAAGATGTCCACAGTATTTTAAAGTTAAAATTATATGTAATTTTTAAATTATATACATATATTCACATAAAGATATTTTATATGTATGATACCATTTTAGTACTACACACACACATACAGAAAGAAATCTGGAAAAATATACACCAAAATGGTTAAAACACATCAATGAGTGGTAGGATTTAGAGTGAGTTCTAGTTTCCTCATCTTTCTTTTCTGAATATTCAAGTTTTTGGAATGAACAGCTATGACTTCATAATGGATAAGGGAACACAACAAAACTTAAAATAAAAAGATAATAATATTATACTAGCAATAGGTATACGCATTTCAGTGCTAGCATTATGAGCTACTTACATATGAAGATGACTGGAGTAAAAAGAAGAAGGGAGAGATTATTTTTAAAACATACTGAAATGGATTAGACATCAGACTTCTGTGTAACATTTGAAAAGTTGTTTTTGCCTAAAAGAGCCTTCATCTGCTTCTGGGCTAATTAAGTACGGCTACTCAGCCTAATAAAACTTAGGGGGAAAATTAATAGACAATTGAAAAAAATATTTTTCTTAGTGACTTTCCCTGTCATTATGTACACTGGCCAACATCATTTGAGACTTGGTACATTTTGTGCCCAACTGAGAAGACCACACCAACCTGACATCCATCACTGTGGATTTTTCATTTTTTTTTAAATTATCTCTCTCTCTAATTACACTAAGGGCATGATAGTGAGACGTCGACAGTTTTGCCATTAGGAAGCTCTAACAATCTGATCCCAGAAACTCTTTGCTATTGGTTTTTAAGATGGGACAAATGACCAACTTCACATTTCAAATATGAGCTTTTTCTCAACACCTTTTAAACATATTAGCAACGATAACATGAGTGAGAGAAGAAAGGCTTTAAAAATACATAAGAGAAAGTTAACTCATCCTATTAGTACTACCCTTAGGAACGTCCTTCAGCTTCATCTCACATTACCTGACTTGCTCTAATAGGACAGGAACTTGTAACACCACCCACTGCATCCTACTCCACAGCAAGGCTTCCTACTTCTCAAAGAGGTCCAGCATTTCATAACCCCTGGCAGTTGAGATTCTATAATCCAGGGTAATCACCTGGTGAAAAAGTATTTAAAATAAAGATTTGCTTATTCCCATTCAAATTACTTAGACTTGCCTTCCTTTTCATGACTTTGACAGTTTTGAAGAGTACTGGTCAGGTATTTTGTAAAATGACCCTCACTTTGGGTTTGTCTGATGTTTTCTCATGATTAAACTAGTAAGTTTTGTTAAGTTTTGGAAAAAATACCAAACTGTAGATGCCCTTCTCATCACATCATATTAGTGGTTCATGCTGTCAACATAGCTCATCACTGATGATGTTGACCTTGATCACGTAGTGAAGGTGTCTGCCAGCTTTCTCCACTATTTTTCAGTCCAGGTCCTAATCTTTGCAAGCGAGTCCCTATGTCCATACCACTCTTCAGAGGAGGCAAATTAAGTTGTCCGTTCTGGAGGTGAGAGTACCAACCTATAGCATTTGGAATTAACCTGCAAGGAAAATTTGTCACTTCTTCCCCATGTGTTTATCTATCCATCATTTACTGTTATCATTATAGATTCGATAATATTTCATTTTATTCTTTGGGCTATATTCCAATACCGTCATTATTTATTTTGTTGCTATTTATATTTTTAGCCTGCACAGTTTTTTGAGACATTGAGATCCAGGATTTTCTCAATCTCTGTTAGACAGAAATAGTTCGTTCATCTTCAATTTGTGTTTTCTCAGCTTCAATGGTTGTCCCATAGTGCTGGGATCCTGAGAGTCGCTGTACAAATACACGCCACTTCCAGGGCCACCACATGGCATAGTCTCAGGGGGTACTGACTACCAAAAAGAAAAAGTTAAAAATAAGGATTTTTCTTTCTACAGTCCCAAGAAACTCAGTGCTGCTCATAGACCTAAACCGTCACCACTAACTATGGGTAATTCTCCTTTTTTTCCTTCATATATTCCATTCTTCTCCCTGATACAAGGGCAAAACAGCAGCACTTAGGACCAAAAGCCCAAGATTTATTAGATGTTGGAAAGTTAATGTTGAATTAGGAGGTAAGATGGCAAGCGGGCAAGAGATGGGAAAAGAAGTACTTCCATATATTGGTCACTTCACTATATGCCAGGCACAGTGTCAACAATATTATTTTAAGTCTCTCAATGCTCAAAAGTCTCTGTAGGATACAGTATTAGCATCTGGAACTTACTCAGAAAGATAAGATAATGCCGAAGTCACACAGAACTAGTTGGTTAACTGTAGAGTCAAATCACCCTGTTCCAAAGGCCTTCCTCTTAGGAACTATGAAGTTGGTGCAAAAGTAATTGCGGTTTTTGCAATTGTTTTTAGCCTTTTAAATTGCAATTACTTTTGCACCAACCTAATATATATTCTTCCGCCTCCAAGCAGCCCTTGGTCTAAACTTTAAAATGCCTTTGACCTAGGATGGTTGCGTCAAAGGGGCCAAACACAGATGTGTCAGGTGCATCTTTATGTCCAGGCTTACTCATCTACATTCCTTCTGTGACACACTAAATTTCTCATTCCCAAGCTATGTACTCCTGGCATGGAGGAAGTTGCTATGATTGCGGAGATAATTATTACAGAGATGGATAAGCTTTCTCCTGAATCATTTCAGTATTCAAAAGTACAGTTCTACTCACATTTATGGAACATATAAGTTATTTTCCCATCAAATCCTTCCAATTGCCTGTAATACAACTTTAAAAAAAAACAAATATGAATTATGTGTACAAATAAGCAGCATCTCTATATCTACCATTACAATGGTGAGACTTAAACCCATCCAAAAAATTCCCTGAGCACTTTCTTCCAGATAAACTAGTAACCACTCACTCATACAAAGTGCATGTTCAACTCGAGTTGCTTTCATAATATATTAATTAACAGAGCTTCATACTGCAGTGACAAGGGCCCATCGGCTTTCTGAGCAGAATACGAGAGATTTCAAGTCAGCTAAAAGGAGACCTGAGCCTGGAATGTTTCTATCTGCACAGTAAGCTGAAAGTTCTTATCTAGTTCTACCTTTCAATATTAACTCAGCATGTCTTAATAGAGGGCCAGAGGAGGGCCATTGATTCAGCAGGTTGTCCCAAGCTGGGTAAATATCAAGCGGCAGCATCACAGGCTAACTCTGGAGCTGAACAAGGAGGACGGAGAAGACCCGTCCAACTATGAAAAGACTCTTCACCGCAGAAACTGAAAGTAACCACTTCTCTCCAGCTAGACCCACTTTCTGCACTGCTTTTGTTCTACGGGGCAGTATCATCTCAAATCTATGGCTGGATCTCCTTAAACGGCTCTTTTCGAGCACTAAGATGGGGGACTAGAAGAAAGGGAGTAAGCACTATTGATGTCGCTGTATGCTTAGTGATTAATGCTCTGCTCCCCAAATTCCAAGGGCAGAAATCTAAGCAAATTAACATGGTTTCAAGTTTTAAAGTCCAACAGTGGACAAGCTGTGTTTGGCAGAATAATGGTGCCCAAAAGATATCCCTATCCCCAGTGAATATGTTGCTTTACACTGCCAAAGGACTTTGTAGATACAGTACAGGGTATGGACCTTAAGATGGGGAGATTACCCTGGATTATCTGGTGGCCCAACCTAATCACATGAGTCCTTAAAATCTGAGGACCTTTCCAGGTCACAGAGACAGGACAGAAGGAAGAGGAGCGATTGCAAGAGCAAAAGGACCTCATTCTGCTGTTGCTGGCTGTAAAGATGAAAGAAGGATGGCTGCAAGCTGAAGAAAATGGGTTGCCTTGCGAAGCTAAGAACAGCTCTCAGCTGACAGCCAGGAGGGAAATGGGACCTCACCACCACAATCACAAGCTGAATTTTGCCACCAACCCAAATGAGAAAGAAAACAGATCTCCCCCTAGAGCATCCAGAAAGGAACACAGCCCTGCTGACACCTTAGTATTAGCCCAGTGAGACCCATGTCGGACTTCTGAGCTTCGACAAGAGAAAATAAATTTGTATTGTTTCAAGCCACCAAATTTGTTGACTTTTGTTCTGGTAGCAACAGAAAACTAATATATAGGCTCAGGGCAAATGAACGCATTTCTGAGCATATTAGGCTCTACTCTAAAATCAAAAGGAGCCAGTTACACAGTACTATACTGTTACAAACCCGCTTTAGTAAGAGAGTTGCTGTGGAACCACATTTGCAATGGCAAAACCAGCTGTTGGTGTTGGGCAAAGTCTCTGAGGGATCATCACCCAAAATATGAAATCATCCCAGATCACTGAAAGGCAAAGAGAATTAACTTTGATCTGTAATTCCAAGTTTTTTCAAGTATAAGGAGCATTTATAATGTGCGTATGGAGCGGGGGTTGGGGGGTATGGACCCCTACATGAAAGCAGTGCTTTCAGTAAGTGGGAACTGATAAAACACATAATCTTCCAAATCTAGTCTGCATTCATCAATGCTTAGAAGTGAATTGGTGTCTTTTTAATCACAACAGCATCGACATAGGTGGAAAATTGTATTCCTGACAGTCATGAGATAATTATTGCTGCAAACAAAGCTCAGCGCACATACAGAGGCAAAGGGTCCTTCTGCGTTCTGACTGCCAGCACCGCTCCGACTCCTAATACAAAAACAAGTGTCATGGACTGAATACACCATTAGTGTCTTGGCACACATGGCATCAGAGGGGACCTCTGTTTGGGGCAGTGGAGCTTTTGTAATTTTATCTTAAGGATGAGTCTGATTTTTTAATAATCACAAATCCACCTGAAGCTATTTATGTACTGCTAAAGCCACACCTGGAAAAAATATTGTAAAAGGAATGAAAGGAATGACTATCAAAAAAAAAAAAAAAAAAAAAAGGAAAACAAAGCCACTTCCCAAAAAGAAAAAAAAATTGGGGTATAGCTGTCACAAGCATGGTTCATTTTATTACCAACCCATGATTGGTTAGACCATAACTCCAGTGAAAGCTCTCATGGAAAACATGAAATAAGTTTCAAAAAGAAAGTGGATTCAATCGATTTTCTTAATGTTAAATCACAGATAACCAGTACTTGGCGAATATGCTACCACACACATTTTCTCTCTGTAGACATGACTTCCACCAGACTCCCATAGCCAGACTTTGTGTCAGACACCTTATCAATCAATACCAATTCAACAGGCTGGCTAACATTTGCAATCAATTTCCAATATAGTTTATGATTAGCAACAATATATTATGCAACCCACTAAAAATAATCAGATGTGTCCATGTGATTAAACACTGGAACACTTGTCCAAAGTTTATCAAGGTAGCAACACTTCCAATTCAATATTATGGGTAAGTAAAATATAAAGAAATGACGATACCTCCATTATTTATCAAAAATCCCACTTGTAACATCTGGAGATAACACATGAAAAGGTTTATAGTGTTAAATTGAAGCAAACAAGCACATAAAATTTGAGAGGGGTGGCACTGGATAGTTTTAGGAAGGTTATATGGTATTTTTTAAAAAGTAAACAGTAGCCTGGCATTTATACTCTGCCAATCATCAGCTGTGCATACTTACATGAGTAATCAGACCTCTCTGAACTTACATGATTTCCCCTCTCGTTTGTGAAATGAGGAGCAGGTCTGCCTCTGATGCTGTATTCTAAAATTCATGAAGGCTGTGGGGGCCAGCACTGTCCCCAACCGTGACCTTTATTCCCAAGGATGTTCCCACTTCTAACACCGAGGTGGAATCAGCACTCCCCACTGCTCTGAACCCTTCCCCTACCTTAATGGACAACCTTGAGCAAGGATGGCTTCCCCAGCCTCCCCTTCTCCTTTGCTGAAAACTTCCCCTTCTAATTGTGAGGGAGAGTAGGGCAGCCTGGAGAGGTTTTACATAACCTAAGTAGCATTACTGTTCACAGAAACTAAAACAAGTCCGGACTAACACTCAAAACTAATGATTTTGATTTCCTTTATCTTTTAAGAATGGGGTGTGTGAAGGAAAGAATACAGATAAGGCATCTCATCGTAACCAAGCTCCCTGTTGGATTTGACCATTCTTCTTCCAAAGTACACAAAATAGAACACTTACTCTATAAAATAGACTTGAAGATTGGCCTCTTCCCCTTGACAGCTGGCATGCAACCACAGAAAGAATGTCAAGTGTTTGAACAAAAAAATCAAAAAACTAAATGACTCCTGGTCTTCAGATTTCGGCAGGAAAGCCCAAACAAAGCAAAACAAAATTCCAGAAAGATTTTTGGCAAGAGAGAATTTGAAAAGCACCTACTGGAGAAAACCTACTTGTTTGAATGGGAGTTTAGATAAAACACCCACTTGGAACTATATTGACTTAAAGAAAAAGAAAGATGACAAGTATTTAAAGTGTTTACTGCATATTTAAAATTGAACAAGGCAAATCTGAAACTTGCCACCACATATGGGGACACAAGGTTACAGGGAGGGGCACACCCTCATTTTCTAATTTACATACTTCACCCACTCCTGGGCTTTGTGAATGGTGAGTAGTAATTGTGGGGGCCTTGCTTTTAAGATTGTGCCAAGACTCTCGAGAGACTTCAGACTGTCATTTATCAAGAGGTCTTTTACATCTTGTTGTCACCACGCCAGGCTGCCTGTTGGTCTCTCATGTTCCCAACCAAGCCCCCTTTTGGAAGCACCTCTTCTTGTGCACCCGTAGACAAATATTTAATTGTGGCCCGAAAAGGGAGCAACTGCTCAGCCACGGGTATACGTCACATTGCAGACCCACCGACCACCACATTTTATTAGCACAATTGATATCTGCCAAATCAGTACTTAGAAATGCAGCTGGTTCTGTATAGTCTTCGTGCCTTACCCTTTAGTTAAGCCCTTTAAAAATTATGCCACGGGAGGAGCTAATAGAGAATCTTCAAAACAACAGTGAGAATTTCAGTGTGCTTTTAGCACACATAATAAGACTAGACACATTGAAAATGAAACTGCTAGGGATGGGAAGTCACAAAACAATAAAAAGCATACCATCAATTCTTCATAGCCAAACTGCTAGCCCTCTGTGATGGGGTGAGCTCCAATGCCTATCTGCTTTGCAAGTACTCTCTGCTAATTAATTGCTCCACTTTTATCAGGTCCACAGTCACTCAGCCTCCGAGACTCCTGGGTGAAGCCAGAGGCTCCCCTCTGTGCCACAAGGCAGCCAGCTCAGAACACCTATTCCAGCAATTACCGTGGGTTTTGCGGTATTCATTTTTCGGGCCACCTCTCAAAAGACCAGAGCTTCCTGTTGATGTCTGCACCTCCACAGCGTGGCCCCACCCAAAGACACAAGAGAGGCTCAATACTGACGGCAATGACTACCAACAGGCAAAGCGCCCACCTTAAATGTAACCCTGGCGTGTCTGTCTACTTTGAAGGAAATGGCATACCGTTAGGAATAGTGCTGAGTTTTCAAGTCCAATTATTCTTCACTGTGGGGAGGCTTGAACCCTACTCACAGCTTCCCCCAGGATATGCTTATGTCAAGCAAACAGATTAAACATGCATTATTTTGTTGTTATTGTTAAAATCCTCACACAATCTCTACTGATACGCTTTTATCATTGCCCCCTTTATGGATGACATAACTAGGGCTTGGAGGGGTAAAGAACTTTTCCAACATCTCCCAGCGAGAAGATCTGTCATACTTCCAACCCCCCCCATGTTTTACGACCTCTCCAACTTACCCAACAGCGTATGTACAACTCCAACTCAAAATAGAAAAACTAAAAACTTTGACGATGACCTTTCACTTGATGTGCATTTATTTATATGTTCAAGTATCTATTTAATGGGGTAACCACTATTGTTAATCAATTACCTATTTGCAAGCCTTTGCTATACCATCTAAAATAGAGAATACTCATTTTTAAATTCGGTGAATTTAAAATTCACTGGCTTTGATTTTTATTTCACTATTACAACTAACTTTAGGGAGCCACATGCCTTTTCTCCACAAGTTAAGTTTGCAGGCTTCTGAATGCTTTTGAGCATATTTAACCGATTTGAATCCAAGCTCCCATAAGTTTTCTTAGCTGTGTAAACAAATACATGGAACTACAGGTCAGCTGAAGAGAGAGGCTAGTTTGCATGCAGGAAAGAGTTTATTTACTAACTTTCACACAATCATCCCTAGTGGCTTTCTGTGGCAGCAAGAATATCATTAGGTAACTACTCTACGTGGCTACCGGGGTGATAGAAATCCACTGTCCATTCAACAAATTCTCTCTCAGAACAGAACCTACGGCCCTCGGGGCTGGGATACTGTGCATCACATGTAATTCTTACTTCTCTGGAGCTAATATTCTTGTGCATGACACTGGCTCATAAGTAAGTAAATAAACAAAAAAAGTAACTTCAGCTATGAATAAGTGCTGAGAAGAAAATGACAATGTAATACAAAAGTTGGGGGAGTGAAGGCAGGAAGATGGTTAGTGAGA
This sequence comes from Rhinolophus hipposideros, assembly GCF_964194185.1. Taxonomy (NCBI): domain Eukaryota; kingdom Metazoa; phylum Chordata; class Mammalia; order Chiroptera; family Rhinolophidae; genus Rhinolophus; species Rhinolophus hipposideros. Next base: position 8,495,701 of record NC_138060.1, on the reverse strand, counting down.
GGGGCTACACAGAGATTACTTTAGATAGGGTAATTACAGAAGTTTCTGAGATGGTATTGAACTTAGAGCGCAGAATGAACAAGCCAGGAAAATACCTGAGGGAAGACCATTCTAGACAGACACTACAAATGATGTGAATAGGCTCACTATATTCAAGAAACACTACAGGCAGCCCAAGCAGCTGGACCTGTTTTTCTTTTACTGGTTTCTACTTTGATTACACTGTGACTGTATGATGCAATTCTTTTAAATTTGGTGAGGTTTGCTTTATGGCTCAGGATATCCTATCATAGTATAAGACCTGTGAGTACTTGAAAAGAAAGTATATTCTACTTTTGTCGTGTGGTGTGTTCTCTAAAGCCTGATGGCTGATAATGTTCAATTCTTCAATGCCTTTGAAATCGTCTCTCTCGTTCTTCTATCAATTTCTGGGAGAGGGGTGTTGAACTCTCCAACTATAATTGTCGTTTGTCTATTTCTCCTTTCGTCTGAGTTTTTGCATCACATAGTTTGCAGCTCTATTGTTTGGTGCATACACATTTATAATAGAATTGCTACGTCAATGTCATGAAATGGCTCTTTTCATCATTATAAAATGTCCCTCTCTGTCTCTGGATGTTTTATTTGTTCTGAAGTCTACTGATATTAATATAGCCACCTTTGCTTTCTTTTAATTGTATTTCCATGATATACCTTTTTCCCATCCCTTTATATTGGACCTGCCCTGTATCATTTTATTTGAAGCAAGTTTCTTTCTTTTTTTTTTTTTTAAGATTTTTTTTATTGGGGAAGGGGAACAATGTGTATTTCCAGGACTTTATTGGGGAATAGTGTGTTTTTCCCAGGAGCCATCACTTTCAAGTCAAGTTATTGTCCTTTAGTCTTAGTTGTGGAGGTCTCCCAGCTCAGTGTTGCCTGCTCCAACAAACAGCTCCAAGTCTAGTCACTGTTTTCAATCTAGTTGCAGGAGCTGCAGCTCACCAGCCCTTCCAGGGGTCAAACCAGCAACCCTGTTGTTAAGAGCTCGCGCGCTAACCAACTGAACCATCCAGCCGCCCCTGAAGCAAGTTTCTTCAAGTTTCTTCAAGTTTCATAAAGTTAGTCATATTTTCAGTCCACCCTGCCAGTCTCTGTCTTTATATTAATCGATATACTTAGACAATATGCATTTAATGAAATTACTTATGTGTTAGGGTTAAGTCTATAATTTTATTTTTCATTTTCTGATTTTTCTCTTTTCCCTTTCCAGCCTTCCTGTGGGTTACTTGAACATTGTTTCAAATTCCATTTTGATATTTCTATAATATTTTTGAGTGTATCTCTGGTACAATATTTATTTACTTTTATCCAGGGGCTTATTATGTGCTAGCTACTATGTAATTACTTCACTCACATCAAGGAAACAAGAAACAACAGTTATATCATAAGGATATTTAAAAATTCACTGTTCAGACATGTCTGGCAGAAAAAGTGTCAGAAGGGCCTCTTAATAGCAATGACAAATGTACCAGCAAGTTAATTCATATCAAACAACGGGAGAAAAGATTCACTTTCAAACCAAAGCCAATGCATTTCCTAAATCCATGAATCTGAATGTGCTGACTTTCTGATTCTTGACACTTTAACAAACAGAATTCATAAATATGATAAAAGGCATTCACCGTGAGCCAATATTTGGAAATAGATAACTGTGTGTAAGAAATTAATAACTCTGGTGCGTTATTTCATTGTCAAATAATATTTGCATTAATATTACATTTTTATAGTGAAGTCTAAGAATTCTAAACTATTTAAATGTAAATAAGACCATTCTTATTTTACGCTAAGTACTTACAGTCCATTGTTTGGCAGCTGTCATGATTTGTATTTACAATTTTAGCACTCGTTGCACCATGTATAGACTTCCCACCCTGTGCTTGAAACTGGAATGCAGCCCTTCTGTTCAACAGCCCTGTCTCTCCCTTGTCGATTACATTAAGCTTCTTGTTTATTCCTGCTTCAATGGAGAAAAGATGAAAGCAGAAGGAAGTTCACATCACTGCAAACAGTTGGGGCCGCCTGCTCAATCTGAGGACCCAGTATCAGGACACTGCAGTTTGGTGGCTTCTGCCATGTTACCCACGTTACCTCACGTACAGACTACGGTGGTCTCCCAGCTCAGTGTTGCCTGAAGCAGGTTGTGTGACCCAGGATAGAAGTGAGGCCAAACCTACTCCCTAGTAGGAGGTAAAAGAGACGGCACACATCACCAAGTCAAAGAAAGATGATGTTTTCATTGGAAAATCTGGAAACTTTGCTTCATGAACACACAAGAGTCTACAATCAGGAGAGTAAACAGCTCTACTCAATGACAGGCTAAAGAGTAACCAAGAAACTAATGTAATTCTGCATGTGTCATACGCCTGCAGTTTTGCTAGTTTCTTAAAAGATCTCTAGAACACACAGAGGTTGAGGACCATTGGCTTAGGGACAGGGATGGCGAAGAAAGGACAAAGATAAGGCAGTTCAGGACAAACACAGAATCAGATATATTTCCTCATGGAGCATTATGATGTCTCAGCTCCATGGTGACACAGGTGGGACAGGGGAGCCACTTCCTGCTGGAAATGATCGCAGGCAAAATGTCGTTTCCTAGGCAGCTGTGCGCGTCCCTGGCCCTGCTACCTCCATGCCAGGCCCTGTCTGCTGTGTCGGCGGCAGCTGGTTGAACAGCCAGTCTGTCCCCCAGGTCAACGTCAGCTGCCGCTGATGGGCCTGCTAAAGGAAAGATAGAGTGTAACGTCAGAAGAGGAAGGGGGGGAAATACAAGCACCTGCCCGAGCTAGGACAGGCTTCTGGGCTCTCCCTGCTACATTCTCCAACGCCAGCGCACCTGTGCGCCACACCACCACCATGTCCATCCCTCCAGCTCACCACAAAGGCTCACCACAACCGGAGATGGCTTTGTCCTGCGTTTGTGTAAAACACACAGCCGTTGCAACCAGCTGCTCACCCAAGCTCCAGCCAAGCTCCTGTTGCCTGGTACCAGCGAGCATTTTACCCATGCTATAAAATCCACACATGAATGTAAAGCACCAGCTAATTCAAATGTGCCATTTTCTTGGTCTTATCCTATACATTTTTCTCCTTTCAATTCACAGGAGGGTTTCTATCAGCATTCTAATCTATGTTGCTCTGCTCACCTATCACGTCCTGTCTGATATTATTATCTGGTTCCTTGAAGGTAGAACCCCAAATCTCATGCTTTCTAGGGTTTCTCAAACTCAAACTACTATGTATTGACATTTTGAGCTGAATGATTCTTTACTGTGTTGGCTTTGTTGTGTACTATAGCACGTTCATCCCTGGCTTCTACCAAGAGCCCCTCCCACCACCGTCAGCTGTGACCATCAAATGTTTCTCTACATAATACAACATACACCCAGGAGGGAGGGAAAGTGTGTGTGTTGGGGGGGTGTCTTCACATTTGGAGAACAAATGATCCCTATTGCTATTGGACTGAAATGAGCCAATGCAAACAGCATGAGGGACATCAGGGGTTCATTTCAAAAACAAGATCATTATCTAGTTTGATAATACAGACACGAGGGAAGCCAATTCCAGTAATGAAAGATTTAAATAACTAAATATTTAAATATCAGTGTGAGCATTTTTATCATTCCAACTTTCCACCTCCTGCTCCAGACCTCTGCCCACAGAGGTGTTTCACCTCAATCCCATTTTATTACCATTTAGCTAACATCAGCCCTGAGTTACGGAGCTGTTTCCTAGAGAGCAGGAAGAAGCTTGACTTTTCCCTCCTGGGTATCTTAAGAGGTGGCAAACAAACAAAGCACCTTCTTGTGACACCACATTGTATACTCTAGTAAGGGAGAGAGGGAAAAGAAAAGGTTATGTAATCGAGTAAACAAATTCACACCTGTTTTCCCCTTTTTCATTTTTAGTTCTATCTCCCTTAAATTTTATAAATGTATACTTTGAACCTAATATCATTTCCTACTGAAAGAAATAGTCGGATTACAGCAAAATGCTTCTCTGTCCTTCCTTCCTTCCTTCCTTCCCTCCCTCCCTCCCTCCCTCCCTCCTTCCTTCCTTCCTTCCTTCCTTCCTTCCTTCCTTCCTTCCTTCCTTCCAGCTTCACATCCCACAGGGTTCCCGGGAGCACAATCATGCTGACCAACTTACTGTTCCTGATTGATTTCAATACGTGCCTTACTTTTCTCTCCTTACTCATGGATCATGAACTATGATACAATGGCAGATGGTAGCTTTTTTTTTTTGGTTAAACTCTTCTGCCTCCTCGCCACAAAGGAAAACTGAAACATACCTCCTCTACCAAGAAAATACCATCCCTCTTTCCATTTCTGTGGTAGGGTTAGAAGACTGTCTCTTCAGCCCTAGGTTCTCTCTCTCATTCTCTCCCGATCATTCTTCTTGGGAGAGTCAGGTGCCATACTATGCGGCCACTGTGTAGAGAGGTCCAAGTGGTGAGGGAGCAAGGCTTGCCACCCGCAAGACTGAAGTTGGAAGGAACCACGATTGAGTCAAGCCTCAGATGAGACTGCAGCCCCAACTGATAGTCTGACTGCAATCTCCTCAGAAACCTTAAGCCCAAGGTACCAAGTTAAGCCATGCCCAGATGACGGACCCACAGAAACTATGAAATACAAACTATCTCCTGTGATAAGCTGAAAAATGTGGAGGCAATTTGTTACACAGCAGCAGATAACTAACATACCTTCCTAGCTAGAGACCTCTACAGCCAAAATACGATTTACTCAACCATCATTTAACCCACTTATTTTCAAAGAGCCTCTGTTTCCAAAAGAACCCGTCACTCCAGCTCTCCTCATTAGGCTCCTGAGGTAGAAGAAAAAAGACATCACTACAACTTAGCTGTGTGGGATGTTTTTCACATTGAAGCAATCAAAACACAATGGAAGTTAAGAAAAAGTAAAGCTCAAATTCTTCATGTTTTCAACACCTGTCTCAGAGGAGCTCTGTAAAAGAGAGTTTCAGGGTCAAAAATATTTTGACAAGCTATGCACTCTTCTTGGAGAATACTAAGGTTTCTTAGCATAATGAAAGCTCTGAGAATCCTGCAAAGAAGCTCTGCTTCACTTGAATACAATCTCCACACAAACAAGTCTCTCCTATTAAGACCATACTGAACTAGTATGAGTGGCATAGTTTGGGAAAGAGTCCTGGAACAGCAATTCTCAGCTTGAAAAGAAAGTGAAAACCCAATTCACACAGGTCTTGGGTCTTGTTTTATAGTGTGTTTCCCAATGCAGATCAGAATCCATTCTATAAGGCTGAAAATCAACTTTTGAACGAAATGCTACTGATTATCATTTACTAATCTTCCTTTAAAGGGCATGCCAAGGGGCCATGAGTCTATCTCACTTCAGATTTCAAGGTTATGGAGACATCAGCATTCTACGTGGCCACGTACAAATTTGCTCAACCCTTTCTTTCTTCTGCACGTCAGAATCCTTGGGAACATACAGTGCAGTAGTTAAGATGATGGGCCTTGGAGTAACTTTGAATTTGATTTCTGATTCCATCACTTACTGTATATGTCAATTAACCTTTCCGAGATTCACCGTCTTTATCCACAAAACAGGGATAATAAGACCTACCTCATTGGATTACAAGAGATAATTTATGTTTCATGTTGGTACAATGTCTCGCACAGAGTAGGCACGCAATACATGTCACTTATTTGGTACTGTTACCATCATTCAATGCACTGGATCTTTAGTTACCCGGTTTAAGTTTCTAACAGAGTCCCAACATGTCATCCTGTTTCCATCACATCTCTCACAGCTGCACATTTCATGTTGTCACTATGCCTTTGCACTGCCAGGCTGAAGAACCTGATGCTTGAACTTCACTGTCATGTGGCAGCTCTAAGCTCTTCACCCTCACCTATTCCAGGCAAATCTGCCTTCTCTCGTTCCAAACTGCAGGCAGTGCCAGCAGAACCACCTCAATTTTAGAAGTTTCACAGTCCCTGACAAAAGGTAAGCTTTGCTGTTTTGCTTCCGATATCGTTCATAATGCCACCCAAAATTTTAGTGTGGTCGGAGCAAACATTAACCTGCCAAGCTTATCAGATCCTTTTGTCCTCCTTATCTAGAATCAAAGATGAAATGTAGGTAGAAGGCCAGGCTAACAAAGCTTAATTCTTCCTTCCAGTAATCTGGGAATCAGAGCTACAAACCAGCAGTAACGACGCCACACTTAGCACTGCATTTGGCCAGTTGAAAACGCGTGGAAACGGATGTGGTGTGTGAGCGCACACAGAGTAAAGGACTGGGAGATCAGGCAGCTCGCTGTAAGGGCAGCATCCACCAGCCCCATCCTAACACTAACAGAAGGAAGTGATTATGTAAAAGTATTATTTTCAAGATGCTCACTAGAATCTCTAAAGCTGACTAAAGACTCTCTGAAAATGAGTGTCATTCTGGA